>NC_072448.2:24951250-25613437 GCF_028878055.3 Symphalangus syndactylus | reverse complement strand
CCAAACAGTAGCACTCTGCAAAATTTCTCTGGGATGTGTGCATTCTTCTCTGAGTTGAAGCTTTTCTTTTTGGTTGAGCAGATTTGAAACCGTTTTTTTTGTAGAATCTGCAAGTGGTTATTTGAGATATTTTCGTCCAATGTGGGAAAAGGAAATATCTTCACATAAAAACTAGACAGAAGCATTCTGAGTAACTTCTTGGTGATGTGGGCATTCAACTCTCAGAGTTGAAGCTTTCCTTTGGTTGAACAGATTTGAAATAGTCCTTTTGTACAATCTGCAAGTGGATATTTGAGTTCTTTTCATCCAATGCTGAAAAGGAAATATCTTCACTTTAAAACTAAACTGAAGCATTCAGAGCAACTTCTTAGTGATGGGTGCATTCAACTCACAGAGTTGAGCCTTTCATTTGATTGAGCAATTTTGAGACTCTCTGTTTGAAGAATCTGCAATTGGGCATTTGGAGTGCTTTGTGGCCTATTGTGGAAAATGGTATATCTTCACCAAAATGATACACGGGAGAATCTTGCGAAATTTCCTTGTGATGTGTGCCTTCATCTCACATAGTGGAAGCTTTCTTTAGGTTAAGCAGATATGAAACAGTCTTTTTCAAGATTCTGCCAGTGCAAATTTGAAATCTTTTCTTCCAATGCGGTGAAAGGAATTTTCTTCACATAAAACATAGAGAGAAGCATTCTGTACAACTTCTTAGTGATATGTGCATTCCACTCACAGAGTTGAAACTTTCTTTTGATGGAGCAGTTTTGAAACAATCTGAAGAATCCGGAAGTGGACATTTGGAATGCTTTGAGGCCTATGGTAAAAAATTAAATATCTTCACCTGAAAAGTACTCAGAAGCATTCTGCGAAATTATTTTGTGATGTATGCATTCACCTCACAGAGTTCAAGTTTCCTTTTGGTTGAGCAGATTTGAAACAGTCTTTTGTAGAATCTGCAAGTGGATATATGAGATCTTTTCGTCCAGTGCAAAAAAAAGGAAATATCATCTGATAAAACTAGGCAGAACTTCCTGAACAAATTCTTAGTGATACATGCATTCAAGTAAAAGGTGAACCATGCTTTTGATCCAGCCGTTTTGAAACACTCTGTTTGAAGAATCTGCAAGTGGACATTTGGAGCGATTTGAGGCCTATGTTGAAAAAGGAAATATGTTCACGTAAAAGCTACAGAAAAGGATTCTGTGAAATTTCTTTATGTTGTGTGCATTCTTCTCACAGTGTTGAAGCTTTCTTTTGGTTGAGCAGATTTGAAGCTTTCCTTTTGGAGAATCTGCAAGTGGATATTTGTGATCTTTACCTCCAATGGGGAACTGGATTTATCTTCACATAAAAACTAGACGGAAGCCTTCTGAGCAACTTCTTAGTGATGCGTGTATTCCACTCACAGAGTTGAACCTTTCTTTTGATTGAGCAGTTTTGAAACACTTTTTGTCAAGAATCTGCAAGGTTACAATTGGAGTGCTTTGAGACCTATGCTCAAAAAGGAAATATCTTCACATTAATACTACACAGAACCATTTTGCAAAATACGTTTGTGATGTGTGCATTCACCTGACAGAGGTGAAGCTTTCTTTTGTTGAGCATATATGAAAAAGTCTTATATAGTGTCTGCAAGAGGATATTTGAGATCTTTGCATCCAATGTGGGAAAAGGAAATATCATCACTTAAAAACTACACATAGGCATTCTGAGAAACTTCTTAGTGATATGTGCATTCAACTCACAGAGTTGGACATTTATTTTGATTCAGCCGTTTTGAAACACGGTGTTTGAAGAATCTGCAAGTTGGCATTTGGAGTGCTTTGAGGGCAATGATGTAAAAGGAAATATCTTCATATAAAAACTACACAGAATAATTCCGTGAAATTTATTTGTGATGTGTGCATTCGTTTCACAGGGAAAAACCTCTCCTATGGTTGAGCAGATTTGAAACTGTCTTTTTCTACAATCTGCAAGTGGATATTTGAGATCTTTTCTTCCAATGCATGAAAAGGAATTATCTTCACTTACAAACTAGATGGAAGCATTCTGAACAACTCCTTTGTGTTATGTGCATTCATCTCATGGAGGTCAGCCTTTCTCTTGCTTGAACAGTTTCGAAACTCTCTGTTAAAAGGATCTGCAACTGCACATTTGGAGTGCTTTGTGGCCTATGTTGAAAAAGGAAATATATTCTTATGAAAGATAAAGAGAAGCATCCTGCGAAATTTCTTTATGATGTGTGCATTCATCTCACAGAGTTGAACCTTTTATTTTGTTGAGCAGGTTTGAGCAAGTCTTTTCCTAGAATCTGCAAGTGGATATTTGAGATGTCTGCGTACATTGCGAGAAAAAGTATTATCTTCATATAAAAACTAGACAGAAGCATTCACAACAACTACTTAGTGACATGTGCATTCAACTCACAGAGTTTAAACTTTCTTTTGATTGAGCAGTTTTGAAACACGGTGTTTGAAGGATCTGCAAGTGGACATTTGGAAGTCTTTGAGACCTATGGTTAAAAAGCAAGTATCTTCACACAAAAACTACACAGAAGCATCCTGCAAAATTTCTTTGTGATGTGTGCATTCATCTCAGAGAGTTGAAGCTTTCTTGTTTTTGAGCAGATTTGAAACACTCTTTTTGTAGACTCTGTAACTGCATATTTGAGATCATTTCGTCCAATGCAGGAAAAGGAAATACCTTCACATAAAAACCGGACGGAAGCATTCTGAGCAACTTCTTAATGATATGTGCATTCAACTCAGAGAATTGAACCATTCTTTTGATTGATCAGTTTTGAAACACTTTTTGAAGAATCTGCAAGAGGACATTTGGAGGGCTTTGAGACCTATGGTGAAAAAGGAAATATCTTCACATAAAAACCAAACAGTACCACTCTGCAAAATTTCTCTGGGATGTGTGCATTCTTCTCTGTGTTGAAGCTTTTCTTTTTGGTTGTGCAGATTTGAAACCGTTTTTTTGTAGAATCTGCAAGTGGTTATTTGAGATCTTTTCGTTCAATGTGGGAAAAGGAAATATCTTCACATAAAAACTAGACAGAAGCATTCTGAGCAACTTCTTGGTGATGTGGGCATTCAACTCTCAGAGTTGAAGCTTTCCTTGGGTTGAACAGATTTGAAATAGTCCTTTTGTACAATCTGCAAGTGGATAATTGAGTTCTTTTCATCCAATGCTGAAAAGGAAATATCTTCACTTTAAAACTAAACTGAAGCATTCTGAGCAACTTCTTAGTGATCGGTGCATTCAACTCACAGAGTTGAGCCTTTCCTTTGATTGAGCAATTTTGAAACTCTCTGTTTGAAGAATCTGCAATTGGGCATTTGGAGTGCTTTGTGGCCTATTGTGGAAAATGTTATATCTTCACCAAAATGATACACGGGAGAATCTTGCAAAATTTCCTTGTGATGTGTGCCTTCATCTCACATAGTGGAAGCTTTCTTTAGGTTAAGCAGATATGAAACAGTCTTTTTCAAGATTCTGCCAGTGCAAATTTGAATTCTTTTCTTCCAATGCGGTGAAAGGAATTATCTTCACATAAAACCTAGAGAGAAGCATTCTGTACAACTTCTTAGTGATATGTGCATTCCACTCACACAGTTGAAACTTTCTTTTGATGGAGCAGTTTTGAAACAATCTGAAGAATCCGGAAGTGGACATTTGGAATGCTTTGAGGCCTATGGTAAAAAATTAAATATCTTCACCTGAAAAGTACTCAGAAGCATTCTGTGAAATTATTTTGTGATGTATGCATTCACCTCACAGAGTTCAAGTTTCCTTTTGGTTGAGCAGATTTGAAACAGTCTTTTGTAGAATCTGCAAGTGGATATATGAGATCTTTTCGTCCAGTGCAAAAAAAAGGAAATATCATCTGATAAAACTAGGCAGAACATCCTGAACAAATTCTTAGTGATACATGCATTCAAGTAAAAGGTGAACCATGCTTTTGATCCAGCAGTTTTGAAACACTCTGTTTGAAGAATCTGCAAGTGGACATTTGGAGCGATTTGAGGCCTATGTTGAAAAAGGAAATATGTTCACGTAAAAGCTACAGATAAGGATTTTCTGAAATTTCTTTATGATGTGTGCATTCTTCTCACAGTGTTGAAGCTTCTTTTGGTTGAGCAGATTTGAAGCTTTCCTTTTGGAGAATCTGCAAGTGGATATTTGTGATCTTTACATCCAATGGGGAACCGGATTTATCTTCACATAAAAACTAGACAGAAGCCTTCTGAGCAACTTCTTAGTGATGCGTGTATTCCACTCACAGAGTTGAACCTTTCTTTTGATTGAGCAGTTTTGAAACACTTCTTGTCAAGAATCTGCAAGGTTACAATTGGAGTGCTTTGAGACCTATGCTCAAAAAGGAAATATCTTCACATTAATACTACACAGAACCATTTTGCAAAATACGTTTGTGATGTGTGCGTTCACCTGACAGAGGTGAAGCTTTCTTTTGTTGAGCATATATGAAAAAGCCTTTATATAGAGTCTGCAAGAGGATATTTGAGATCTTTGCATCCAATGTGGGAAAAGGAAATATCATCACTTAAAAACTACACATAGGCATTCTGAGAAACTTCTTAGTGATATGTGCATTCAACTCACAGTGTTGGACATTTCTTTTGATTCAGCCGTTTTGAAACACGGTGTTTGAAGAATCTGCAAGTTGGCATTTGGGGTGCTTTGAGGGCAATGATGAAAAAGGAAATATCTTCATATTAAAACTACACAGAATAATTCTGTGAAATTTATTTGTGATGTGTGCATTCGTTTCACAGGGAAAAACCTCTCCTATGGTTGAACAGATTTGAAACTGTCTTTTTCTACAATCTGCAAGTGGATATTTGAGATCATTTCTTCCAATGCATGAAAAGGAATTATCTTCACTTACAAACTAGATGGAAGCATTCTGAACAACTCCTTTGTGTTGTGTGCATTCATCTCATGGAGGTCAGCCTTTCTCTTGCTTGAACAGTTTCGAAACTCTCTGTTAAAAGGATCTGCAACTGGACATTTGGAGTGCTTTGTGGCCTATGGTGAAAAAGGAAATATATCCTTATGAAAGATAAGGAGAAGCATCCTGCGAAATTTCTTTATGATGTGTGCATTCATCTCACAGAGCTGAAACTTTTATTTTGTTGAGCAGGTTTGAGCAAGTCTTTTCCTAGAATCTGCAAGTGGATATTTGAGATGTCTGCGTCCATTGCGAGAAAAAGAATTATCTTCATATAAAAACTAGACAGAAGCATTCACAACAACTACTAAGTGACATGTGCATTCAACTCACAGAGTTTAAACTTTCTTTTGATTGAGCAGTTTTGAAACACGGTGTTTGAAGGATCTGCAAGTGGACATTTGGTGGTCTTTGAGACCTAAGGTTAAAAGGCAAGTATCTTCACATAAAAACTACACAGAAGCATCCTGCAAAATTTCTTTGTGATGTGTGCATTCATCTCAGAGAGTTGAAGCTTTTTTTGATTTTGAGCAGATTTGAAACAGTCTTTTTGTGGACTCTGTAACTGCATATTAGAGATCATTTGGTCCAATGCAGGAAAAGGAAATATCTTAACATAAAAACCGGACGGAAGCATTCTGAGGAACTTCTTAATGATATGTGCATTCAACTCAGAGAATTGAACCATTCTTTTGATTGATCAGTTTTGAAACACTCTTTGAAGAATCTGCAAGAGGACATTTGGAGGGCTTTGAGACCTATGGTGAAAAAGGAAATATCTTCACATCAAAACCAAACAGTAGCACTCAGCAAAATTTCTCTGGGATGTGTGCATTCTTCTGAGTTGAAGCTTTTCATTTTGGTTGAGCAGATTTGAAACCGTTTTTTTTGTAGAATCTGCAAGTGGTTATTTGAGATCTTTTCGTCCAATGTGGGAAAAGGAAATATCTTCACATAAAAACTAGACAGAAGCATTCTGAGCAACTTCTTGGTGATGTGGGTATTCAACTCTCAGAGTTGAAGCTTTCCTTTGGTTGAAGAGATTTGAAATAGTCCTTTTGTACAATCTGCAAGTGGATGTTTGAGTTCTTTTCATCCAATGCTGAAAAGGAAATATCTTCACTTTAAAACTAAACTGAAGCATTCTGAGCAACTTCTTAGTGATGGGTGCATTCAACTCACAGAGTTGAGCCTTTCATTTGATTGAGCAATTTTGAGACTCTCTGTTTGAAGAATCTGCAATTGGGCATTTGGAGTGCTTTGTGGCCTATTGTGGAAAATGTTATATCTTCACCAAAATGATACACGGGAGAATCTTGCGAAATTTCCTTGTGATGTGTGCCTTCATCTCACATAGTGGAAGCTTTCTTTAGGTTAAGCAGATATGAAACAGTCTTTTTCAAGATTCTGCCAGTGCAAATTTGAAATCTTTTATTCCAATGCGGTGAAAGGAATTATCTTCACATAAAACCTAGAGAGAAGCATTCTGCCCAACTTCTTAGTGATATGTGCATTCCACTCACACAGTTGAAACTTTCTTTTGATGGAGCAGTTTTGAAACAATCTGAAGAATCCGGAAGTGGACATTTGGAATGCTTTGAGGCCTATGGTAAAAAATTAAATATCTTCACCTGAAAAGTACTCAGAAGCATTCTGCGAAATTATTTTGTGATGTATGCATTCACCTCACAGAGTTCAAGTTTCCTTTTGGTTGAGCAGATTTGAAACAGTCTTTTGTAGAATCTGCAAGTGGATATATGAGATCTTTTCGTCCAGTGCAAAAAAAAGGAAATATCATCTGATAAAACTAGGCAGAACATCCTGAACAAATTCTTAGTGATACATGCATTCAAGTAAAAGGTGAACCATGCTTTTGATCCAGCAGTTTTGAAACACTCTGTTTGAAGAATCTGCAAGTGGACATTTGGAGCGATTTGAGGCCTATGTTGAAAAAGGAAATATGTTCACGTAAAAGCTACAGATAAGGATTCTGTGAAATTTATTTATGATTTGTGCATTCTTCTCACAGTTTTGAAGCTTCTTTTGCTTGAGCAGATTTGAAGCTTTCCTTTTGGAGAATCTGCAAGTGGATATTTGTGATCTTTACATCCAATGGGGAACCGGATTTATCTTCACATAAAAACTAGACGGAAGCCTTCTGAGCAACTTCTTAGTGATGCGTGTATTCCGTTCACAGAGTTGAACCTTTCTTTTGATTGAGCAGTTTTGAAACACTTTTTGTCAAGAATCTGCAAGGTTACAATTGGAGTGCTTTGAGACCTATGCTCAAAAAGGAAATATCTTCACATTAATACTACACAGAACCATTTTGCAAAATACGTTTGTGATGTGTGCGTTCACCTGACAGAGGTGAAGCTTTCTTTTGTTGAGCATATATGAAAAAGTCTTATATAGTGTCTGCAAGAGGATATTTGAGATCTTTGCATCCAATGTGGGAAAAGGAAATATCATCACTTAAAAACTACACATAGGCATTCTGAGAAACTTCTTAGTGATATGTGCATTCAACTCACAGAGTTGGACATTTCTTTTGATTCAGCCGTTTTGAAACACGGTGTTTGAAGAATCTGCAAGTTGGCATTTGGAGTGCTTTGAGGGCAATGATGTAAAAGGAAATATCTTCATATAAAAACTACACAGAATAATTCTGTGAAATTTATTTGTGATGTGTGCATTCGTTTCACAGGGAAAAATCTCTGCTATGGTTGAGCAGATTTGAAACTGTCTTTTTCTACAATCTGCAAGTGGATATTTGAGATCTTTTCTTCCAATGCATGAAAAGGAATTATCTTCACTTACAAACTAGATGGAAGCATTCTGAACAACTCCTTTGTGTTGTGTGCATTCATCTCATGGAGGTCAGCCTTTCTCTTGCTTGAACAGTTTCGAAACTCTCTGTTAAAAGGATCTGCAACTGGACATTTGGAGTGCTTTGTGGCCTATGGTGAAAAAGGAAATATATTCTTATGAAAGATAAAGAGAAGCATCCTGCGAAATTTCTTTATGATGTGTGCATTCATCTCACAGAGTTGAAGCTTTTATTTTGTTGAGCAGGTTTGAGCAAGTCTTTTCCTAGAATCTGCAAGTGGATATTTGAGATGTCTGCGTACATTGCGAGAAAAAGAATTATCTTCATATAAAAACTAGACAGAAGCATTCACAACAACTACTTAGTGACATGCGCATTCAACTCACAGAGTTTAAACTTTCTTTTGATTGAGCAGTTTTGAAACACGGTGTTTGAAGGATCTGCAAGTGGACATTTGGAGGTCTTTGAGACCTACGGTTAAAAGGCAAGTATCTTCACATAAAAACTACACAGAAGCATCCTGCAAAATTTCTTTGTGATGTGTGCACTCATCTCAGAGAGTTGAAGCTTTTTTTGATTTTGAGCAGATTTGAAACAGTCTTTTTGTGGACTCTGTAACTGCATATTTGTGATCATTTGGTCCAATGCAGGAAAAGGAAATATCTTCACATAAAAACCGGACGGAAGCATTCTGAGGAACTTCTTAATGATATGTGCATTCAACTCAGAGAATTGAACCATTCTTTTGATTGATCAGTTTTGAAACACTCTTTGAAGAATCTGCAAGAGGACATTTGGAGGGCTTTGAGACCTATGGTGAAAAAGGAAATATCTTCACATCAAAACCAAACAGTAGCACTCAGCAAAATTTCTCTGGGATGTGTGCATTCTTCTGAGTTGAAGCTTTTCATTTTGGTTGAGCAGATTTGAAACCGTTTTTTTTGTAGAATCTGCAAGTGGTTATTTGAGATCTTTTCGTCCAATGTGGGAAAAGGAAATATCTTCACATAAAAACTAGACAGAAGCATTCTGAGCAACTTCTTGGTGATGTGGGTATTCAACTCTCAGAGTTGAAGCTTTCCTTTGGTTGAAGAGATTTGAAATAGTCCTTTTGTACAATCTGCAAGTGGATGTTTGAGTTCTTTTCATCCAATGCTGAAAAGGAAATATCTTCACTTTAAAACTAAACTGAAGCATTCTGAGCAACTTCTTAGTGATGGGTGCATTCAACTCACAGAGTTGAGCCTTTCATTTGATTGAGCAATTTTGAGACTCTCTGTTTGAAGAATCTGCAATTGGGCATTTGGAGTGCTTTGTGGCCTATTGTGGAAAATGTTATATCTTCACCAAAATGATACATGGGAGAATCTTGCGAAATTTCCTTGTGATGTGTGCCTTCATCTCACATAGTGGAAGCTTTCTTTAGGTTAAGCAGATATGAAACAGTCTTTTTCAAGATTCTGCCAGTGCAAATTTGAAATCTTTTATTCCAATGCGGTGAAAGGAATTATCTTCACATAAAACCTAGAGAGAAGCATTCTGCACAACTTCTTAGTGATATGTGCATTCCACTCACACAGTTGAAACTTTCTTTTGATGGAGCAGTTTTGAAACAATCTGAAGAATCCGGAAGTGGACATTTGGAATGCTTTGAGGCCTATGGTAAAAAATTAAATATCTTCACCTGAAAAGTACTCAGAAGCATTCTGCGAAATTATTTTGTGATGTATGCATTCACCTCACAGAGTTCAAGTTTCCTTTTGGTTGAGCAGATTTGAAACAGTCTTTTGTAGAATCTGCAAGTGGATATATGAGATCTTTTCGTCCAGTGCAAAAAAAAGGAAATATCATCTGATAAAACTAGGCAGAACATCCTGAACAAATTCTTAGTGATACATGCATTCAAGTAAAAGGTGAACCATGCTTTTGATCCAGCAGTTTTGAAACTCTCTGTTTGAAGAATCTGCAAGTGGACATTTGGAGCGATTTGAGGCCTATGTTGAAAAAGGAAATATGTTCACGTAAAAGCTACAGATAAGGATTCTGTGAAATTTATTTATGATTTGTGCATTCTTCTCACAGTGTTGAAGCTTCTTTTGGTTGAGCAGATTTGAAGCTTTCCTTTTGGAGAATCTGCAAGTGGATATTTGTGATCTTTACATCCAATGGGGAACCGGATTTATCTTCACATAAAAACTAGACGGAAGCCTTCTGAGCAACTTCTTAGTGATGCGTGTATTCCGTTCACAGAGTTGAACCTTTCTTTTGATTGAGCAGTTTTGAAACACTTTTTGTCAAGAATCTGCAAGGTTACAATTGGAGTGCTTTGAGACCTATGCTCAAAAAGGAAATATCTTCACATTAATACTACACAGAACCATTTTGCAAAATACGTTTGTGATGTGTGCGTTCACCTGACAGAGGTGAAGCTTTCTTTTGTTGAGCATATAGGAAAAAGTCTTATATAGTGTCTGCAAGAGGATATTTGAGATCTTTGCATCCAATGTGGGAAAAGGAAATATCATCACTTAAAAACTACACATAGGCATTCTGAGAAACTTCTTAGTGATATGTGCATTCAACTCACGGAGTTGGACATTTCTTTTGATTCAGCCGTTTTGAAACACGGTGTTTGAAGAATCTGCAAGTTGGCATTTGGAGTGCTTTGAGGGCAATGATGTAAAAGGAAATATCTTCATATAAAAACTACACAGAATAATTCTGTGAAATTTATTTGTGATGTGTGCATTCGTTTCACAGGGAAAAATCTCTGCTATGGTTGAGCAGATTTGAAACTGTCTTTTTCTACAATCTGCAAGTGGATATTTGAGATCTTTTCTTCCAATGCATGAAAAGGAATTATCTTCACTTACAAACTAGATGGAAGCATTCTGAACAACTCCTTTGTGTTGTGTGCATTCATCTCATGGAGGTCAGCCTTTCTCTTGCTTGAACAGTTTCGAAACTCTCTGTTAAAAGGATCTGCAACTGGACATTTGGAGTGCTTTGTGGCCTATGGTGAAAAAGGAAATATATTCTTATGAAAGATAAAGAGAAGCATCCTGCGAAATTTCTTTATGATGTGTGCATTCATCTCACAGAGTTGAAGCTTTTATTTTGTTGAGCAGGTTTGAGCAAGTCTTTTCCTAGAATCTGCAAGTGGATATTTGAGATGTCTGCGTACATTGCGAGAAAAAGAATTATCTTCATATAAAAACTAGACAGAAGCATTCACAACAACTACTTAGTGACATGCGAATTCAACTCACAGAGTTTAAACTTTCTTTTGATTGAGCAGTTTTGAAACACGGTGTTTGAAGGATCTGCAAGTGGACATTTGGAGGTCTTTGAGACCTACGGTTAAAAGGCAAGTATCTTCACATAAAAACTACACAGAAGCATCCTGCAAAATTTCTTTGTGATGTGTGCACTCATCTCAGAGAGTTGAAGCTTTTTTTGATTTTGAGCAGATTTGAAACAGTCTTTTTGTGGACTCTGTAACTGCATATTTGTGATCATTTGGTCCAATGCAGGAAAAGGAAATATCTTCACATAAAAACCGGACGGAAGCATTCTGAGCAACTTCTTAATGATATGTGCATTCAACTCAGAGAATTGAACCATTCTTTTGATTGATCAGTTTTGAAACACTCTTTGAAGAATCTGCAAGAGGACATTTGGAGGGCTTTGAGACCTATGGTGAAAAAGGAAATATCTTCACATCAAAACCAAACAGTAGCACTCAGCAAAATTTCTCTGGGATGTGTGCATTCTTCTGAGTTGAAGCTTTTCATTTTGGTTGAGCAGATTTGAAACCGTTTTTTTTGTAGAATCTGCAAGTGGTTATTTGAGATCTTTTCGTCCAATGTGGGAAAAGGAAATATCTTCACATAAAAACTAGACAGAAGCATTCTGAGCAACTTCTTGGTGATGTGGGTATTCAACTCTCAGAGTTGAAGCTTTCCTTTGGTTGAAGAGATTTGAAATAGTCCTTTTGTACAATCTGCAAGTGGATGTTTGAGTTCTTTTCATCCAATGCTGAAAAGGAAATATCTTCACTTTAAAACTAAACTGAAGCATTCTGAGCAACTTCTTAGTGATGGGTGCATTCAACTCACAGAGTTGAGCCTTTCATTTGATTGAGCAATTTTGAGACTCTCTGTTTGAAGAATCTGCAATTGGGCATTTGGAGTGCTTTGTGGCCTATTGTGGAAAATGTTATATCTTCACCAAAATGATACATGGGAGAATCTTGCGAAATTTCCTTGTGATGTGTGCCTTCATCTCACATAGTGGAAGCTTTCTTTAGGTTAAGCAGATATGAAACAGTCTTTTTCAAGATTCTGCCAGTGCAAATTTGAAATCTTTTATTCCAATGCGGTGAAAGGAATTATCTTCACATAAAACCTAGAGAGAAGCATTCTGCACAACTTCTTAGTGATATGTGCATTCCACTCACACAGTTGAAACTTTCTTTTGATGGAGCAGTTTTGAAACAATCTGAAGAATCCGGAAGTGGACATTTGGAATGCTTTGAGGCCTATGGTAAAAAATTAAATATCTTCACCTGAAAAGTACTCAGAAGCATTCTGCGAAATTATTTTGTGATGTATGCATTCACCTCACAGAGTTCAAGTTTCCTTTTGGTTGAGCAGATTTGAAACAGTCTTTTGTAGAATCTGCAAGTGGATATATGAGATCTTTTCGTCCAGTGCAAAAAAAAGGAAATATCATCTGATAAAACTAGGCAGAACATCCTGAACAAATTCTTAGTGATACATGCATTCAAGTAAAAGGTGAACCATGCTTTTGATCCAGCAGTTTTGAAACACTCTGTTTGAAGAATCTGCAAGTGGACATTTGGAGCGATTTGAGGCCTATGTTGAAAAAGGAAATATGTTCACGTAAAAGCTACAGATAAGGATTCTGTGAAATTTATTTATGATTTGTGCATTCTTCTCACAGTGTTGAAGCTTCTTTTGGTTGAGCAGATTTGAAGCTTTCCTTTTGGAGAATCTGCAAGTGGATATTTGTGATCTTTACATCCAATGGGGAACCGGATTTATCTTCACATAAAAACTAGACGGAAGCCTTCTGAGCAACTTCTTAGTGATGCGTGTATTCCGTTCACAGAGTTGAACCTTTCTTTTGATTGAGCAGTTTTGAAACACTTTTTGTCAAGAATCTGCAAGGTTACAATTGGAGTGCTTTGAGACCTATGCTCAAAAAGGAAATATCTTCACATTAATACTACACAGAACCATTTTGCAAAATACGTTTGTGATGTGCGCGTTCACCTGACAGAGGTGAAGCTTTCTTTTGTTGAGCATATAGGAAAAAGTCTTATATAGTGTCTGCAAGAGGATATTTGAGATCTTTGCATCCAATGTGGGAAAAGGAAATATCATCACTTAAAAACTACACATAGGCATTCTGAGAAACTTCTTAGTGATATGTGCATTCAACTCACAGAGTTGGACATTTCTTTTGATTCAGCCGTTTTGAAACACGGTGTTTGAAGAATCTGCAAGTTGGCATTTGGAGTGCTTTGAGGGCAATGATGTAAAAGGAAATATCTTCATATAAAAACTACACAGAATAATTCTGTGAAATTTATTTGTGATGTGTGCATTCGTTTCACAGGGAAAAATCTCTGCTATGGTTGAGCAGATTTGAAACTGTCTTTTTCTACAATCTGCAAGTGGATATTTGAGATCTTTTCTTCCAATGCATGAAAAGGAATTATCTTCACTTACAAACTAGATGGAAGCATTCTGAACAACTCCTTTGTGTTGTGTGCATTCATCTCATGGAGGTCAGCCTTTCTCTTGCTTGAACAGTTTCGAAACTCTCTGTTAAAAGGATCTGCAACTGGACATTTGGAGTGCTTTGTGGCCTATGGTGAAAAAGGAAATATATTCTTATGAAAGATAAAGAGAAGCATCCTGCGAAATTTCTTTATGATGTGTGCATTCATCTCACAGAGTTGAAGCTTTTATTTTGTTGAGCAGGTTTGAGCAAGTCTTTTCCTAGAATCTGCAAGTGGATATTTGAGATGTCTGCGTACATTGCGAGAAAAAGAATTATCTTCATATAAAAACTAGACAGAAGCATTCACAACAACTACTTAGTGACATGCGCATTCAACTCACAGAGTTTAAACTTTCTTTTGATTGAGCAGTTTTGAAACACGGTGTTTGAAGGATCTGCAAGTGGACATTTGGAGGTCTTTGAGACCTACGGTTAAAAGGCAAGTATCTTCACATAAAAACTACACAGAAGCATCCTGCAAAATTTCTTTGTGATGTGTGCACTCATCTCAGAGAGTTGAAGCTTTTTTTGATTTTGAGCAGATTTGAAACAGTCTTTTTGTGGACTCTGTAACTGCATATTTGTGATCATTTGGTCCAATGCAGGAAAAGGAAATATCTTCACATAAAAACCGGACGGAAGCATTCTGAGCAACTTCTTAATGATATGTGCATTCAACTCAGAGAATTGAACCATTCTTTTGATTGATCAGTTTTGAAACACTCTTTGAAGAATCTGCAAGAGGACATTTGGAGGGCTTTGAGACCTATGGTGAAAAAGGAAATATCTTCACATCAAAACCAAACAGTAGCACTCTGCAAAATTTCTCTGGGATGTGTGCATTCTTCTCTGAGTTGAAGCTTTTCTTTTTGGTTGAGCAGATTTGAAACCGTTTTTTTTGTAGAATCTGCAAGTGGTTATTTGAGATCTTTTCGTCCAATGTGGGAAAAGGAAATATCTTCACATAAAAACTAGACAGAAGCATTCTGAGTAACTTCTTGGTGATGTGGGCATTCAACTCTCAGAGTTGAAGCTTTCCTTTGGTTGAACAGATTTGAAATAGTCCTTTTGTACAATCTGCAAGTGGATATTTGAGTTCTTTTCATCCAATGCTGAAAAGGAAATATCTTCACTTTAAAACTAAACTGAAGCATTCAGAGCAACTTCTTAGTGATGGGTGCATTCAACTCACAGAGTTGAGCCTTTCATTTGATTGAGCAATTTTGAGACTCTCTGTTTGAAGAATCTGCAATTGGGCATTTGGAGTGCTTTGTGGCCTATTGTGGAAAATGGTATATCTTCACCAAAATGATACACGGGAGAATCTTGCGAAATTTCCTTGTGATGTGTGCCTTCATCTCACATAGTGGAAGCTTTCTTTAGGTTAAGCAGATATGAAACAGTCTTTTTCAAGATTCTGCCAGTGCAAATTTGAAATCTTTTCTTCCAATGCGGTGAAAGGAATTTTCTTCACATAAAACATAGAGAGAAGCATTCTGTACAACTTCTTAGTGATATGTGCATTCCACTCACAGAGTTGAAACTTTCTTTTGATGGAGCAGTTTTGAAACAATCTGAAGAATCCGGAAGTGGACATTTGGAATGCTTTGAGGCCTATGGTAAAAAATTAAATATCTTCACCTGAAAAGTACTCAGAAGCATTCTGCGAAATTATTTTGTGATGTATGCATTCACCTCACAGAGTTCAAGTTTCCTTTTGGTTGAGCAGATTTGAAACAGTCTTTTGTAGAATCTGCAAGTGGATATATGAGATCTTTTCGTCCAGTGCAAAAAAAAGGAAATATCATCTGATAAAACTAGGCAGAATTTCCTGAACAAATTCTTAGTGATACATGCATTCAAGTAAAAGGTGAACCATGCTTTTGATCCAGCCGTTTTGAAACACTCTGTTTGAAGAATCTGCAAGTGGACATTTGGAGCGATTTGAGGCCTATGTTGAAAAAGGAAATATGTTCACGTAAAAGCTACAGAAAAGGATTCTGTGAAATTTCTTTATGTTGTGTGCATTCTTCTCACAGTGTTGAAGCTTTCTTTTGGTTGAGCAGATTTGAAGCTTTCCTTTTGGAGAATCTGCAAGTGGATATTTGTTATCTTTACCTCCAATGGGAAACTGGATTTATCTTCACATAAAAACTAGACGGAAGCCTTCTGAGCAACTTCTTAGTGATGCGTGTATTCCACTCACAGAGTTGAACCTTTCTTTTGATTGAGCAGTTTTGAAACACTTTTTGTCAAGAATCTGCAAGGTTACAATTGGAGTGCTTTGAGACCTATGCTCAAAAAGGAAATATCTTCACATTAATACTACACAGAACCATTTTGCAAAATACGTTTGTGATGTGTGCATTCACCTGACAGAGGTGAAGCTTTCTTTTGTTGAGCATATATGAAAAAGTCTTATATAGTGTCTGCAAGAGGATATTTGAGATCTTTGCATCCAATGTGGGAAATGGAAATATCATCACTTAAAAACTACACATAGGCATTCTGAGAAACTTCTTAGTGATATGTGCATTCAACTCACAGAGTTGGACATTTATTTTGATTCAGCCGTTTTGAAACACGGTGTTTGAAGAATCTGCAAGTTGGCATTTGGAGTGCTTTGAGGGCAATGATGTAAAAGGAAATATCTTCATATAAAAACTACACAGAATAATTCCGTGAAATTTATTTGTGATGTGTGCATTCGTTTCACAGGGAAAAACCTCTCCTATGGTTGAGCAGATTTGAAACTGTCTTTTTCTACAATCTGCAAGTGGATATTTGAGATCTTTTCTTCCAATGCATGAAAAGGAATTATCTTCACTTACAAACTAGATGGAAGCATTCTGAACAACTCCTTTGTGTTGTGTGCATTCATCTCATGGAGGTCAGCCTTTCTCTTGCTTGAACAGTTCGAAACTCTCTGTTAAAAAGATCTGCAACTGCACATTTGGAGTGCTTTGTGGCCTATGTTGAAAAAGGAAATATATTCTTATGAAAGATAAAGAGAAGCATCCTGCGAAATTTCTTTATGATGTGTGCATTCATCTCACAGAGTTGAACCTTTTATTTTGTTGAGCAGGTTTGAGCAAGTCTTTTCCTAGAATCTGCAAGTGGATATTTGAGATGTCTGCGTACATTGCGAGAAAAAGTATTATCTTCATATAAAAACTAGACAGAAGCATTCACAACAACTACTTAGTGACATGTGCATTCAACTCACAGAGTTTAAACTTTCTTTTGATTGAGCAGTTTTGAAACACGGTGTTTGAAGGATCTGCAAGTGGACATTTGGAAGTCTTTGAGACCTATGGTTAAAAAGCAAGTATCTTCACACAAAAACTACACAGAAGCATCCTGCAAAATTTCTTTGTGATGTGTGCATTCATCTCAGAGAGTTGAAGCTTTCTTGTTTTTGAGCAGATTTGAAACACTCTTTTTGTAGACTCTGTAACTGCATATTTGAGATCATTTCGTCCAATGCAGGAAAAGGAAATATCTTCACATAAAAAACGGACGGAAGCATTCTGAGCAACCTCTTAATGATATGTGCATTCAACTCAGAGAATTGAACCATTCTTTTGATTGATCAGTTTTGAAACACTCTTTGAAGAATCTGCAAGAGGACATTTGGAGGGCTTTGAGACCTATGGTGAAAAAGAAAATATCTTCACATAAAAACCAAACAGTAGCACTCTGCAAAATTTCTCTGGGATGTGTGCATTCTTCTCTGAGTTGAAGCTTTTCTTTTTGGTTGAGCAGATTTGAAACCGTTTTTTTTGTAGAATCTGCAAGTGGTTATTTGAGATCTTTTCGTCCAATGTGGGAAAAGGAAATATCTTCACATAAAAACTAGACAGAAGAATTCTGAGCAACTTCTTGGTGATGTGGTCATTCAACTCTCAGAGTTGAAGCTTTCCTTTGGTTGAACAGATTTGAAATAGTCCTTTTGTACAATCTGCAAGTGGATATTTGAGTTCTTTTCATCCAATGCTGAAAAGGAAATATCTTCACTTTAAAACTAACCTGAAGCATTCTGAGCAACTTCTTAGTGATGGGTGCATTCAACTCACAGAGTTGAGCCTTTCATTTGATTGAGCAACTTTGAGACTCTCTGTTTGAAGAATCTGCAATTGGGCATTTGGAGTGCTTTGTGGCCTATTGTGGAAAATGGTATATCTTCACCAAAATGATACACGGGAGAATCTTGTGAAATTTCCTTGTGATGTGTGCCTTCATCTCACATAGTGGAAGCTTTCTCTAGGTTAGCAGATGTGAAACAGTCTTTTTCAAGATTCTGCAAGTGCAAATTTGAAATCTTTTCTTCCAATGCGGTGAAAGGAATTATCTTCACATAAAACCTAGAGAGAAGCATTCTGTACAACTTCTTAGTGATATGTGCATTCCACTCACAGAGTTGAAACTTTCTTTTGATGGAGCAGTTTTGAAACCATCTGAAGAATCCGGAAGTGGACATTTGGAATGCTTTGAGGCCTATGGTAAAAAATTAAATATCTTCAACTGAAAAGTACTCAGAAGCATTCTGCGAAATTATTTTGTGATGTATGCATTCACCTCACAGAGTTCAAGTTTCCTTTTGGTTGAGCAGATTTGAAACAGTCTTTTGTAGAATCTGCAAGTGGATATATGAGATCTTTTCGTCCAGTGCAAAAAAAAGGAAATATCATCTGATAAAACTAGGCAGAACATCCTGAACAAATTCTTAGTGATACATGCATTCAAGTAAAAGGTGAACCATGCTTTTGATCCAGCAGTTTTGAAACACTCTGTTTGAAGAATCTGCAAGTGGACATTTGGAGCAATTTGAGGCCTATGTTGAAAAAGGAAATATGTTCACGTAAAAGCTACAGATAAGGATTCTGTGAAATTTATTTATGATGTGTGCATTCTTCTCACAGTGTTGAAGCTTCTTTTGGTTGAGCAGATTTGAAGCTTTCCTTTTGGAGAATCTGCAAGTGGATATTTGTGATCTTTACATCCAATGGGGAACCGGATTTATCTTCACATAAAAACTAGACGGAAGCCTTCTGAGCAACTTCTTAGTGATGCGTGTATTCCATTCACAGAGTTGAACCTTTCTTTTGATTGAGCAGTTTTGAAACACTCTCTGTCAAGAATCTGCAAGGTTACAATTGGAGGGCTTTGAGACCTATGCTCAAAAAGGAAATATCTTCACATTAATACTACAGAGAACCATTTTGCAAAATACGTTTGTGATGTGTGCCTTCACCTGACAGAGGTGAAGCTTTCTTTTGTTGAGCATATATGAAAAAGTCTTTATATAGTGTCTGCAAGAGGATATTTGAGATCTTTGCGTCCAATGTGGGAAAAGGAAATATCATCACTTAAAAATTACACATAGGCATTCTGAGAAACTTCTTAGTGATATGTGCATTCAACTCACAGAGTTGGACATTTCTTTTGATTCAGCCGTTTTGAAACACGGTGTTTGAAGAATCTGCAAGTTGGCATTTGGAGTGCTTTGAGGGCAATGATGTAAAAGGAAATATCTTCATATAAAAACTACACAGAATAATTCTGTGAAATTTATTTGTGATGTGTGCATTCGTTTCACAGGGAAAAACCTCTCCTATGGTTGAGCAGATTTGAAACTGTCTTTTTCTACAATCTGCAAGTGGATATTTGAGATCTTTTCCTCCAATGCATGAAAAGGAATTATCTTCACTTACAAACTAGATGGAAGCATTCTGAACAACTCCTTTGTGTTGTGTGCATTCAACTCATGGAGGTCAGCCTTTCTCTTGCTTGAACAGTTTCGAAACTCTCTGTTAAAAGGATCTGCAACTGGACATTTGGAGTGCTTTGTGGCCTATGGTGAAAAAGGAAATATATTCTTATGAAAGATAAAGAGAAGCATCCTGCGAAATTTCTTTATGATGTGTGCATTCACCTCACAGATTTGAACCTTCTATTTTGTTGAGCAGATTTGAACAAGTCTTTTCCTAAAATCTGCAAGTGGATATTTGAGATGTCTGCGTCCATTGCGAGAAAAAGAATTATCTTCATATAAAAACTAGACAGAAGCATTCACAACAACTACTTAGTGACATGTGCATTCAACTCACAGAGTTTAAACTTTCTTTTGATTGAGCAGTTTTGAAACACGGTGTTTGAAGGATCTGCAAGTGGACATTTGGAGGTCTTTGAGACCTACGGTTAAAAGGCAGGTATCTTCACATAAAAACTACACAGAAGCATCCTGCAAAATTTCTTTGTGATGTGTGCATTAATCTCAGAGATTTGAAGCTTTTTTTCATTTTGAGCAGATTTGAAACAGTCTTTTTGTGGACTCTGTAACTGCATATTTGAGATCATTTGGTCCAATGCAGGAAAAGGAAATATCTTCACATAAAAACCGGACGGAAGCATTCTGAGCAACCTCATAATGATATGTGCATTCAACTCAGAGAATTGAACCATTCTTTTGATTGATCAGTTTTGAAACACTCTTTGAAGAATCTGCAAGAGGACATTTGGAGGGCTTTGAGACCTATGGTGAAAAAGGAAATATCTTCACATCAAAACCAAACAGTAGCACTCTGCTAAATTTCTCTGGGATGTGTGCATTCTTCTCTGAGTTGAAGCTTTTCTTTTTGGTTGAGCAGATTTGAAACCGTTTTTTTTGTAGAATCTGCAAGTCGTTATTTGAGATCTTTTCGTCCAATGTGGGAAAAGGAAATATCTTCACATAAAAACTAGACAGAAGCATTCTGAGCAACTTCTTGGTGATGTGGGCATTCAACTCTCAGAGTTGAAGCTTTCCTTTGGTTGAAGAGATTTGAAATAGTCCTTTTGTACAATCTGCAAGTGGATGTTTGAGTTCTTTTCATGCAATGCTGAAAAGGAAATATCTTCACTTTAAAACTAAACTGAAGCATTCTGAGCAACTTCTTAGTGATGGGTGCATTCAACTCACAGAGTTGAGCCTTTCGTTTGATTGAGCAATTTTGAGACTCTCTGTTTGAAGAATCTGCAATTGGGCATTTGGAGTGCTTTGTGGCCTATTGTGGAAAATGGTATATCTTCACCAAAATGATACACGGGAGAATCTTGCGAAATTTCCTTGTGATGTGTGCCTTCATCTCACATAGTGGAAGCTTTCTTTAGGTTAAGCAGATATGAAACAGTCTTTTTCAAGATTCTGCCAGTTCAAATTTGAAATCTTTTCTTCCAATGCGGTGAAAGGAATTATCTTCACATAAAACCTAGGGAGAAGCATTCTGCACAACTTCTTAGTGATATGTGCATTCCACTCACACAGTTGAAACTTTCTTTTGATGGAGCAGTTTTGAAACAATCTGAAGAATCCGGAAGTGGACATTTGGAATGCTTTGAGGCCTATGGTAAAAAATTAAATATCTTCACCTGAAAAGTACTCAGAAGCATTCTGCGAAATTATTTTGTGATGTATGCATTCACCTCACAGAGTTCAAGTTTCCTTTTGGTTGAGCAGATTTGAAACAGTCTTTTGTAGAATCTGCAAGTGGATATATGAGATCTTTTCGTCCAGTGCAAAAAAAAGGAAATATCATCTGATAAAACTAGGCAGAACATCCTGAACAAATTCTTAGTGATACATGCATTCAAGTAAAAGGTGAACCATGCTTTTTATCCAGCAGTTTTGAAACACTCTGTTTGAAGAATCTGCAAGTGGACATTTGGAGCGATTTGAGGCCTATGTTGAAAAAGGAAATATGTTCACGTAAAAGCTACAGATAAGGATTCTGTGAAATTTATTTATGATGTGTGCATTCTTCTCACAGTGTTGAAGATTCTTTTGGTTGAGCAGATTTGAAGCTTTCCTTTTGGAGAATCTGCAAGTGGATATTTGTGATCTTTACATCCAATGGGGAACCGGATTTATCTTCACATAAAAACTAGACGGAAGCCTTCTGAGCAACTTCTTAGTGATGCGTGTATTCCATTCACAGAGTTGAACCTTTCTTTTGATTGAGCAGTTTTGAAACACTTTTTGTCAAGAATCTGCAAGGTTACAATTGGATTGCTTTGAGACCTATGCTCAAAAAGGAAATATCTTCACATTAATACTACACAGAACCATTTTGCAAAATACTTTTGTGATGTGTGCGTTCACCTGACAGAGGTGAAGCTTTCTTTTGTTGAGCATATATGAAAAAGTATTTATATAGAGTCTGCAAGAGGATATTTGAGATCTTTGCATCCAAAGTGGGAAAAGGAAATATCATCACTTAAAACTACACATAGGCATTCTGAGAAACTTCTTAGTGATATGTGCATTCAACTCACAGAGTTGGACATTTCTTTTGATTCAGCCGTTTTGAAACACGGTGTTTGAAGAATCTGCAAGTTGTCATTTGGAGTGCTTTGAGGGCAATGATGTAAAAGGAAATATCTTCATATAAAAACTACACAGAATAATTCTGTGAAATTTATTTGTGATGTGTGCATTCGTTTCACAGGGAAAAGCCTCTCCTATGGTTGAGCAATTTGAAACTGTCTTTTTGTACAATCTGCAAGTGGATATTTGAGATCTATACTTCCAATGCATGAAAAGGAATTATCTTCACTTTCAAACTAGATGGAAGCATTCTGAACAACTCCTTTGTGTTGTGTGCATTCATCTCATGGAGGTCAGCCTTTCTCTTGCTTGTACAGTTTCGAAACTCTCTGTTAAAAGGATCTCCAACTGGACATTTGGAGTGCTTTGTGGCCTATGGTGAAAAAGGAAATATATACTTATGAAAGATAAAGAGAAGCATCCTGCGAAATTTCTTTATGATGTGTGCATTCATCTCACAGAGTTGAACCTTTTATTTTGTTGAGCAGGTTTGAGCAAGCCTTTTCCTAGAATCTGCAAGTGGATATTTGAGATGTCTGCGTCCATTGCGAGAAAAAGAATTATCTTCATATAAAAACTAGACAGAAGCATTCACAACAACTACTAATTGACATGTGCATTCAACTCACAGAGTTTAAACATTCTTTTGATTTAGCAGTTTTGAAACACGGTGTTTGAAGGATCTGCATGTGGACATTTGGAGGTCTTTGAGACCTACGGTTAAAAGGCAAGTATCTTCACATAAAAACTACACAGAAGCATCCTGCAAAATTTCTTTGTGATGTATGCATTCATCTCAGAGAGTTGAAGGTTTTTTTGATTTTGAGCAGATTTGAAACAGTCTTTTTGTGGACTCTGTAACTGCATATTTGTGATCATTTGGTCCAATGCAGGAAAAGGAAATATCTTCACATAAAAACCGGACGGAAGCATTCTGAGCAACTTATTAATGATATGTGCATTCAACTCAGAGAATTGAACCATTCTTTTGATTGATCAGTTTTGAAACACTCTTTGAAGAATCTGCAAGAGGACATTTGGAGGGCTTTGAGACCTATGGTGAAAAAGGAAATATCTTCACATCAAAACCAAACAGTAGCACTCTGCAAAATTTCTCTGGGATGTGTGCATTCTTCTCTGAGTTGAAGCTTTTCTTTTTGGTTGAGCAGATTTGAAACCGTTTTTTTTGTAGAATCTGCAAGTGGTTATTTGAGATCTTTTCGTCCAATGTGGGAAAAGGAAATATCTTCACATAAAAACTAGACAGAAGCATTCTGAGCAACTTCTTGGTGATGTGGGCATTCAACTCTCAGAGTTGAAGCTTTCCTTTGGTTGAACAGATTTGAAATAGTCCTTTTGTACAATCTGCAAGTGGATATTTGAGTTCTTTTCATCCAATGCTGAAAAGGAAATATCTTCACTTTAAAACTAAACTGAAGCATTCAGAGCAACTTCTTAGTGATGGGTGCATTCAACTCACAGAGTTGAGCCTTTCATTTGATTGAGCAATTTTGAGACTCTCTGTTTGAAGAATCTGCAATTGGGCATTTGGAGTGCTTTGTGGCCTATTGTGGAAAATGGTATATCTTCACCAAAATGATACACGGGAGAATCTTGCGAAATTTCCTTGTGATGTGTGCCTTCATCTCACATAGTGGAAGCTTTCTTTAGGTTAAGCAGATATGAAACAGTCTTTTTCAAGATTCTGCCAGTGCAAATTTGAAATCTTTTCTTCCAATGCGGTGAAAGGTATTTTCTTCACATAAAACCTAGAGAGAAGCATTCTGTACAACTTCTTAGTGATATGTGCATTCCACTCACAGAGTTGAAACTTTCTTTTGATGGAGCAGTTTTGAAACAATCTGAAGAATCCGGAAGTGGACATTTGGAATGCTTTGAGGCCTATGGTAAAAAATTAAATATCTTCACCTGAAAAGTACTCAGAAGCATTCTGCGAAATTATTTTGTGATGTATGCATTCACCTCACAGAGTTCATGTTTCCTTTTGGTTGAGCAGATTTGAAACAGTCTTTTGTAGAATCTGCAAGTGGATATATGAGATCTTTTCGTCCAGTGAAAAAAAAAAGGAAATATCATCTGATAAAACTAGGCAGAACATCCTGAACAAATTCTTAGTGATACATGCATTCAAGTAAAAGGTGAACCATGCTTTTGATCCAGCAGTTTTGAAACACTCTGTTTGAAGAATCTGCAAGTGGACATTTGGAGCGATTTGAGGCCTATGTTGAAAAAGGAAATATGTTCACGTAAAAGCTACAGGAAAGGATTCTGTGAAATTTATTTATGTTGTGTGCATTCTTCTCACAGTGTTGAAGCTTTCTTTTGGTTGAGCAGATTTGAAGCTTTCCTTTTGGAGAATCTGCAAGTGGATATTTGTGATCTTTACCTCCAATGGGGAACTGGATTTATCTTCACATAAAAACTAGACGGAAGCCTTCTGAGCAACTTCTTAGTGATGCGTGTATTCCACTCACAGAGTTGAACCTTTCTTTTGATTGAGCAGTTTTGAAACACTTTTTGTCAAGAATCTGCAAGGTTACAATTGGAGTGCTTTGAGACCTATGCTCAAAAAGGAAATATCTTCACATTAATACTACACAGAACCATTTTGCAAAATACGTTTGTGATGTGTGTGTTCACCTGACAGAGGTGAAGCTTTCTTTTGTTGAGCATATATGAAAAAGTCTTATATAGTGTCTGCAAGAGGATATTTGAGATCTTTGCATCCAATGTGGGAAAAGGAAATATCATCACTTAAAAACTACACATAGGCATTCTGAGAAACTTCTTAGTGATATGTGCATTCAACTCACAGAGTTGGACATTTCTTTTGATTCAGCCGTTTTGAAACACGGTGTTTGAAGAATCTGCAAGTTGGCATTTGGAGTGCTTTGAGGGCAATGATGTAAAAGGAAATATCTTCATATAAAAACTACACAGAATAATTCTGTGAAATATATTTGTGATGTGTGCATTCGTTTCACAGGGAAAAATCTCTCCTATGGTTGAGCAGATTTGAAACTGTCTTTTTCTACAATCTGCAAGTGGATATTTGAGATCTTTTCTTCCAATGCATGAAAAGGAATTATCTTCACTTACAAACTAGATGGAAGCATTCTGAACAACTCCTTTGTGTTGTGAGCATTCATCTCATGGAGGTCAGCCTTTCTCTTGCTTGAACAGTTTCGAAACTCTCTGTTAAAAGGATCTGCAACTGGACATTTGGAGTGCTTTGTGGCCTATGGTGAAAAAGGAAATATATTCTTATGAAAGATAAAGAGAAGCATCCTGCGAAATTTCTTTCTGATGTGTGCATTCACCTCACAGAGTTGAATCTTTTATTTTGTTGAGCATGTTTGAGCAAGTCTTTTCCTAGAATCTGCAAGTGGATATTTGAGATGTCTGCGTACATTGCGAGAAAAAGAATTATCTTCATATAAAAACTAGACAGAAGCATTCACAACAACTACTTAGTGACATGCGCATTCAACTCACAGAGTTTAAACTTTCTTTTGATTGAGCAGTTTTGAAACACGGTGTTTGAAGGATCTGCAAGTGGACATTTGGAGGTCTTTGAGACCTACGGTTAAAAGGCAAGTATCTTCACATAAAAACTACACAGAAGCATCCTGCAAAATTTCTTTGTGATGTGTGCATTCATCTCAGAGAGTTGAAGCTTTTTTTGATTTTGAGCAGATTTGAAACAGTCTTTTTGTGGACTCTGTAACTGCATATTTGAGATCATTTGGTCCAATGCAGGAAAAGGAAATATCTTCACATAAAAACTGGACGGAAGAATTCTGAGCAATTTATTAATGATATGTGCATTCAACTCAGAGAATTGAACCATTCTTTTGATTGATCAGATTTGAAACACTCTTTGAAGAATCTGCAAGAGGACATTTGGAGGGCTTTGAGACCTATGGTGAAAAAGGAAATATCTTCACATCAAAACCAAACAGTAGCACTCTGCTAAATTTCTCTGGGATGTGTGCATTCTTCTCTGAGTTGAAGCTTTTCTTTTTGGTTGAGCAGATTTGAAACCGTTTTTTTTGTATAATCTGCAAGTGGTTATTTGAGATCTTTTCGTCCAATGTGGGAAAAGGAAATATCTTCACATAAAAACTAGACAGAAGCATTCTGAGCAACTTCTTGGTGATGTGGGCATTCAACTCTCAGAGTTGAAGCTTTCCTTTGGTTGAAGAGATTTGAAATAGTCCTTTTGTACAATCTGCAAGTGGATGTTTGAGTTCTTTTCATCCAATGCTGAAAAGGAAATATCTTCACTTTAAAACTAAACTGAAGCATTCTGAGCAACTTCTTAGTGATGGGTGCATTCAACTCACAGAGTTGAGCCTTTCATTTGATTGAGCAATTTTGAGACTCTCTGTTTGAAGAATCTGCAATTGGGCATTTGGAGTGCTTTGTGGCCTATTGTGGAAAATGTTATATCTTCACCAAAATGATACACGGGAGAATCTTGCGAAATTTCCTTGTGATGTGTGCCTTCATCTCACATAGTGGAAGCTTTCTTTAGGTTAAGCAGATATGAAACAGTCTTTTTCAAGATTCTGCCAGTTCAAATTTGAAATCTTTTATTCCAATGCGGTGAAAGGAATTATCTTCACATAAAACCTAGAGAGAAGCATTCTGCACAACTTCTTAGTGATATGTGCATTCCACTCACACAGTTGAAACTTTCTTTTGATGGAGCAGTTTTGAAACAATCTGAAGAATCCGGAAGTGGACATTTGGAATGCTTTGAGGCCTATGGTAAAAAATTAAATATCTTCACCTGAAAAGTACTCAGAAGCATTCTGCGAAATTATTTTGTGATGTATGCATTCACCTCACAGAATTCAAGGTTCCTTTTGGTTGAGCAGATTTGAAACAGTCTTTTGTAGAATCTGCAAGTGGATATATGAGATCTTTTCGTCCAGTGCAAAAAAAAGGAAATATCATCTGATAAAACTAGGCAGAACATCCTGAACAAATTCTTAGTGATACATGCATTCAAGTAAAAGGTGAACCATGCTTTTGATCCAGCAGATTTGAAACTCTCTGTTTGAAGAATCTGCAAGTGGACATTTGGAGCGATTTGAGGCCTATGTTGAAAAAGGAAATATGTTCACGTAAAAGCTACAGATAAGGATTCTGTGAAATTTATTTATGATTTGTGCATTCTTTTCACAGTGTTGAAGCTTCTTTTGGTTGAGCAGATTTGAAGCTTTCCTTTTGGAGAATCTGCAAGTGGATATTTGTGATCTTTACATCCAATTGGGAACCGGATTTATCTTCACATAAAAACTAGACGGAAGCCTTCTGAGCAACTTCTTAGTGATGCGTGTATTCCGTTCACAGAGTTGAACCTTTCTTTTGATTGAGCAGTTTTGAAACACTTTTTGTCAAGAATCTGCAAGGTTACAATTGGAGGGCTTTGAGACCTATGCTCAAAAAGGAAATATCTTCACATTAATACTACACAGAACCATTTTGCAAAATACGTTTGTGATGTGTGCGTTCACCTGACAGAGGTGAAGCTTTCTTTTGTTGAGCATATATGAAAAAGTCTTATATAGTGTCTGCAAGAGGATATTTGAGATCTTTGCATCCAATGTGGGAAAAGGAAATATCATCACTTAAAAACTACACATAGGCATTCTGAGAAACTTCTTAGTGATATGTGCATTCAACTCACAGAGTTGGACATTTCTTTTGATTCAGCCGTTTTGAAACACGGTGTTTGAAGAATCTGCAAGTTGGCATTTGGAGTGCTTTGAGGGCAATGATGTAAAAGGAAATATCTTCATATAAAAACTACACAGAATAATTCTGTGAAATTTATTTGTGATGTGTGCATTCGTTTCACAGGGAAAAATCTCTCCTATGGTTGAGCAGATTTGAAACTGTCTTTTTCTACAATCTGCAAGTGGATATTTGAGATCTTTTCTTCCAATGCATGAAAAGGAATTATCTTCACTTACAAACTAGATGGAAGCATTCTGAACAACTCCTTTGTGTTGTGTGCATTCATCTCATGGAGGTCAGCCTTTCTCTTGCTTGAACAGTTTCGAAACTCTCTGTTAAAAGGATCTGCAACTGGACATTTGGAGTGCTTTGTGGCCTATGGTGAAAAAGGAAATATATTCTTATGAAAGATAAAGAGAAGCATCCTGCGAAATTTCTTTATGATGTGTGCATTCATCTCACAGAGTTGAAGCTTTTATTTTGTTGAGCAGGTTTGAGCAAGTCTTTTCCTAGAATCTGCAAGTGGATATTTGAGATGTCTGCGTACATTGCGAGAAAAAGAATTATCTTCATATAAAAACTAGACAGAAGCATTCACAACAACTACTTAGTGACATGCGCATTCAACTCACAGAGTTTAAACTTTCTTTTGATTGAGCAGTTTTGAAACACGGTGTTTGAAGGATCTGCAAGTGGACATTTGGAGGTCTTTGAGACCTACGGTTAAAAGGCAAGTATCTTCACATAAAAACTACACAGAAGCATCCTGCAAAATTTCTTTGTGATGTGTGCATTCATCTCAGAGAGTTGAAGCTTTTTTTGATTTTGAGCAGATTTGAAACAGTCTTTTTGTGGACTCTGTAACTGCATATTTGAGATCATTTGGTCCAATGCAGGAAAAGGAAATATCTTCACATAAAAACCGGACGGAAGCATTCTGAGCAATTTATTAATGATATGTGCATTCAACTCAGAGAATTGAACCATTCTTTTGATTGATCAGTTTTGAAACACTCTTTGAAGAATCTGCAAGAGGACATTTGGAGGGCTTTGAGACCTATGGTGAAAAAGGAAATATCTTCACATCAAAACCAAACAGTAGCACTCTGCAAAATTTCTCTGGGATGTGTGCATTCTTCTCTGAGTTGAAGCTTTTCTTTTTGGTTGAGCAGATTTGAAACCGTTTTTTTTGTAGAATCTGCAAGTGGTTATTTGAGATCTTTTCGTCCAATGTGGGAAAAGGAAATATCTTCACATTAAAACTAGACAGAAGCATTCTGAGCAACTTCTTGGTGATGTGGGCATTCAACTCTCAGAGTTGAAGATTTCCTTTGGTAGAACAGATTTGAAATAGTCCTTTTGTACAATCTGCAAGTGGATGTTTGAGTTCTTTTCATCCAATGCTGAAAAAGGAAATATCTTCACTTTAAAACTAAACTGAAGCATTCTGAGCAACTTCTTCGTGATGGGTGCATTCAACTCACAGAGTTGAGCCTTTCATTTGATTGAGAAATTTTGAGACTCTCTGTTTGAAGGATCTGCAATTGGGCATTTGGAGTGCTTTGTGGCCTATTGTGGAAAATGGTATATCTTCACCAAAATGATACACGGGAGAATCTTGCGAAATTTCCTTGTGATGTGTGCCTTCATCTCACATAGTGGAAGCTTTCTTTAGGTTAAGCAGATATGAAACAGTCTTTTTCAAGATTCTGCCAGTTCAAATTTGAAATCTTTTCTTCCAATGCGGTGAAAGGAATTATCTTCACATGAAACATAGAGAGAAGCATTCTGCACAACTTCTTAGTGATATGTGCATTCCACTCACACAGTTGAAACTTTCTTTTGATGGAGCAGTTTTGAAACAATCTGAAGAATCCGGAAGTGGACATTTGGAATGCTTTGAGGCCTATGGTAAAAAATTAAATATCTTCACCTGAAAAGTACTCAGAAGCATTCTGCGAAATTATTTTGTGATGTATGCATTCACCTCACAGAGTTCAAGTTTCCTTTTGGTTGAGCAGATTTGAAACAGTCTTTTGTAGAATCTGCAAGTGGATATATGAGATCTTTTCGTCCAGTGCAAAAAAAAGGAAATATCATCTGATAAAACGAGGCAGAACCTCCTGAACAAATTCTTAGTGATACATGCATTCAAGTAAAAGGTGAACCATGCTTTTGATCCAGCAGTTTTGAAACACTCTGTTTGAAGAATCTGCAAGTGGACATTTGGAGCGATTTGAGGCCTATGTTGAAAAAGGAAATATGTTCACGTAAAAGCTACAGATAAGGATTCTGTGAAATTTATTTATGATGTGTGCATTCTTCTCACAGTGTTGAAGCTTCTTTTGGTTGAGCAGATTTGAAGCTTTCCTTTTGGAGAATCTGCAAGTGGATATTTGTGATCTTTACATCCAATGGGGAACCGGATTTATCTTCACATAAAAACTAGACGGAAGCCTTCTGAGCAACTTCTTAGTGATGCGTGTATTCCATTCACAGAGTTGAACCTTTCTTTTGATTGAGCAGTTTTGAAACACTTTTTGTCAAGAATCTGCAAGGTTACAATTGGAGTGCTTTGAGACCTATGCTCAAAAAGGAAATATCTTCACATTAATACTACACAGAACCATTTTGCAAAATACGTTTGTGATGTGTGCGTTCACCTGACAGAGGTGAAGCTTTCTTTTGTTGAGCATATATGAAAAAGTCTTATATAGTGTCTGCAAGAGGATATTTGAGATCTTTGCATCCAATGTGGGAAAAGGAAATATCATCACTTAAAAACTACACATAGGCATTCTGAGAAACTTCTTAGTGATATGTGCATTCAACTCACAGAGTTGGACATTTCTTTTGATTCAGCCGTTTTGAAACACGGTGTTTGAAGAATCTGCAAGTTGGCATTTGGAGTGCTTTGAGGGCAATGATGTAAAAGGAAATATCTTCATATAAAAACTACACAGAATAATTCTGTGAAATTTATTTGTGATGTGTGCATTCGTTTCACAGGGAAAAATCTCTCCTATGGTTGAGCAGATTTGAAACTGTCTTTTTCTACAATCTGCAAGTGGATATTTGAGATCTTTTCTTCCAATGCATGAAAAGGAATTATCTTCACTTACAAACTAGATGGAAGCATTCTGAACAACTCCTTTGTGTTGTGTGCATTCATCTCATGGAGGTCAGCCTTTCTCTTGCTTGAACAGTTTCGAAACTCTCTATTAAAAGGATCTGCAACTGGACATTTGGAGTGCTTTTTGGCCTATGGTGAAAAAGGAAATATATTCTTATGAAAGATAAAGAGAAGCATCCTGCGAAATTTCTTTATGATGTGTGCATTCACCTCACAGAGTTGAACCTTTTATTTTGTTGAGCAGGTTTGAGCAAGTCTTTTCCTAGAATCTGCAAGTGGATATTTGAGATGTCTGCGTACATTGCGAGAAAAAGAATTATCTTCATATAAAAACTAGACAGAAGCATTCACAACATCTACTAATTGACATGTGCATTCAACTCACAGAGTTTAAACATTCTTTTGATTGAGCAGTTTTGAAACACGGTGTTTGAAGGATCTGCATGTGGACATTTGGAGGTCTTTGAGACCTACGTTTAAAAGGCAAGTATCTTCACATTAAAACTACACAGAAGCATCCTGCAAAATTTCTTTGTGATGTGTGCATTCATCTCAGAGAGTTGAAGCTTTTTTTGATTTTGAGCAGATTTGAAACAGTCTTTTTGTGGACTCTGTAACTGCATATTTGTGATCATTTGGTCCAATGCAGGAAAAGGAAATATCTTCACATAAAAACCGGACGGAAGCATTCTGAGCAACTTCTTAATGATATGTGCATTCAACTCAGAGAATTGAACCATTCTTTTGATTGATCAGTTTTGAAACACTCTTTGAAGAATCTGCAAGAGGACATTTGGAGGGCTTTGAGACCTATGGTGAAAAAGGAAATATCTTCACATCAAAACCAAACAGTAGCACTCTGCAAAATTTCTCTGGGATGTGTGCATTCTTCTCTGAGTTGAAGCTTTTCTTTTTGGTTGAGCAGATTTGAAACCGTTTTTTTTGTAGAATCTGCAAGTGGTTATTTGAGATCTTTTCGTCCAATGTGGGAAAAGGAAATATCTTCACATAAAAACTAGACAGAAGCATTCTGAGTAACTTCTTGGTGATGTGGGCATTCAACTCTCAGAGTTGAAGCTTTCCTTTGGTTGAACAGATTTGAAATAGTCCTTTTGTACAATCTGCAAGTGGATATTTGAGTTCTTTTCATCCAATGCTGAAAAGGAAATATCTTCACTTTAAAACTAAACTGAAGCATTCAGAGCAACTTCTTAGTGATGGGTGCATTCAACTCACAGAGTTGAGCCTTTCATTTGATTGAGCAATTTTGAGACTCTCTGTTTGAAGAATCTGCAATTGGGCATTTGGAGTGCTTTGTGGCCTATTGTGGAAAATGGTATATCTTCACCAAAATGATACACGGGAGAATCTTGCGAAATTTCCTTGTGATGTGTGCCTTCATCTCACATAGTGGAAGCTTTCTTTAGGTTAAGCAGATATGAAACAGTCTTTTTCAAGATTCTGCCAGTGCAAATTTGAAATCTTTTCTTCCAATGCGGTGAAAGGAATTTTCTTCACATAAAACATAGAGAGAAACATTCTGTACAACTTCTAAGTGATATGTGCATTCCACTCACAGAGTTGAAACTTTCTTTTGATGGAGCAGTTTTGAAACAATCTGAAGAATCCGGAAGTGGACATTTGGAATGCTTTGAGGCCTATGGTAAAAAATTAAATATCTTCACCTGAAAAGTACTCAGAAGCATTCTGCGAAATTATTTTGTGATGTATGCATTCACCTCACAGAGTTCAAGTTTCCTTTTGGTTGAGCAGATTTGAAACAGTCTTTTGTAGAATCTGCAAGTGGATATATGAGATCTTTTCGTCCAGTGCAAAAAAAAGGAAATATCATCTGATAAAACTAGGCAGAACTTCCTGTACAAATTCTTAGTGATACATGCATTCAAGTAAAAGTTGAACCATGCTTTTGATCCAGCCGTTTTGAAACACTCTGTTTGAAGAATCTGCAAGTGGACATTTGGAGCGATTTGAGGCCTATGTTGAAAAAGGAAATATGTTCACGTAAAAGCTACAGAAAAGGATTCTGTGAAATTTCTTTATGTTGTGTGCATTCTTCTCACAGTGTTGAAGCTTTCTTTTGGTTGAGCAGATTTGAAGCTTTCCTTTTGGAGAATCTGCAAGTGGATATTTGTGATCTTTACCTCCAATGGGGAACTGGATTTATCTTCACATAAAAACTAGACGGAAGCCTTCTGAGCAACTTCTTAGTGATGCGTGTATTCCACTCACAGAGTTGAACCTTTCTTTTGATTGAGCAGTTTTGAAACACTTTTTGTCAAGAATCTGCAAGGTTACAATTGGAGTGCTTTGAGACCTATGCTCAAAAAGGAAATATCTTCACATTAATACTACACAGAACCATTTTGCAAAATACGTTTGTGATGTGTGCATTCACCTGACAGAGGTGAAGCTTTCTTTTGTTGAGCATATATGAAAAAGTCTTATATAGTGTCTGCAAGAGGATATTTGAGATCTTTGCATCCAATGTGGGAAAAGGAAATATCATCACTTAAAAACTACACATAGGCATTCTGAGAAACTTCTTAGTGATATGTGCATTCAACTCACAGAGTTGGACATTTATTTTGATTCAGCCGTTTTGAAACACGGTGTTTGAAGAATCTGCAAGTTGGCATTTGGAGTGCTTTGAGGGCAATGATGTAAAAGGAAATATCTTCATATAAAAACTACACAGAATAATTCCGTGAAATTTATTTGTGATGTGTGCATTCGTTTCACAGGGAAAAACCTCTCCTATGGTTGAGCAGATTTGAAACTGTCTGTTTCTACAATCTGCAAGTGGATATTTGAGATCTTTTCTTCCAATGCATGAAAAGGAATTATCTTCACTTACAAACTAGATGGAAGCATTCTGAACAACTCCTTTGTGTTGTGTGCATTCATCTCATGGAGGTCAGCCTTTCTCTTGCTTGAACAGTTTCGAAACTCTCTGTTAAAAGGATCTGCAACTGCACATTTGGAGGGCTTTGTGGCCTATGTTGAAAAAGGAAATATATTCTTATGAAAGATAAAGAGAAGCATCCTGCGAAATTTCTTTATGATGTGTGCATTCATCTCACAGAGTTGAACCTTTTATTTTGTTGAGCAGGTTTGAGCAAGTCTTTTCCTAGAATCTGCAAGTGGATATTTGAGATGTCTGCGTACATTGCGAGAAAAAGTATTATCTTCATATAAAAACTAGACAGAAGCATTCACAACAACTACTTAGTGACATGTGCATTCAACTCACAGAGTTTAAACTTTCTTTTGATTGAGCAGTTTTGAAACACGGTGTTTGAAGGATCTGCAAGTGGACATTTGGAAGTCTTTGAGACCTATGGTTAAAAAGCAAGTATCTTCACACAAAAACTACACAGAAGCATCCTGCAAAATTTCTTTGTGATGTGTGCATTCATCTCAGAGAGTTGAAGCTTTTTTTGATTTTGAGCAGATTTGAAACAGTCTTTTTGTGGACTCTGTAACTGCATATTTGAGATCATTTGGTCCAATGCAGGAAAAGGAAATATCTTCACATAAAAACCGGACGGAAGCATTCTGAGGAACTTCTTAATGATATGTGCATTCAACTCAGAGAATTGAACCATTCTTTTGATTGATCAGTTTTGAAACACTCTTTGAAGAATCTGCAAGAGGACATTTGGAGGGCTTTGAGACCTATGGTGAAAAAGGAAATATCTTCACATCAAAACCAAACAGTAGCACTCTGCAAAATTGCTCTGGGATGTGTGCATTCTTCTGAGTTGAAGCTTTTCATTTTGGTTGAGCAGATTTGAAACCGTTTTTTTTGTAGAATCTGCAAGTGGTTATTTGAGATCTTTTCGTCCAATGTGGGAAAAGGAAATATCTTCACATAAAAACTAGACAGAAGCATTCTGAGCAACTTCTTGGTGATGTGGGCATTCAACTCTCAGAGTTGAAGCTTTCCTTTGGTTGAACAGATTTGAAATAGTCCTTTTGTACAATCTGCAAGTGGATATTTGAGTTCTTTTCATCCAATGCTGAAAAGGAAATATCTTAACTTTAAAACTAAACTGAAGCATTCTGAGCAACTTCTTAGTGATGGGTGCATTCAACTCACAGAGTTGAGCCTTTCATTTGATTGAGCAATTTTGAGACTCTCTGTTTGAAGAATCTGCAATTGGGCATTTGGACTGCTTTGTGGCCTATTGTGGAAAATGGTATATCTTCACCAAAATGATACACGGGAGAATCTTGCGAAATTTCCTTGTGATGTGTGCCTTCATCTCACATAGTGGAAGCTTTCTTTAGGTTAAGCAGATATGAAACAGTCTTTTTCAAGATTCTGCCAGTGCAAATTTGAAATCTTTTCTTCCAATGCGGTGAAAGGAATTATCTTCACATAAAACCTAGAGAGAAGCATTCTGTACAACTTCTTAGTGATATGTGCATTCCACTCACAGAGTTGAAACTTTCTTTTGATGGAGCAGTTTTGAAACAATCTGAAGAATCCGGAAGTGGACATTTGGAATGCTTTGAGGCCTATGGTAAAAAATTAAATATCTTCACCTGAAAAGTACTCAGAAGCATTCTGCGAAATTATTTTCTGATGTATGCATTCACCTCACAGAGTTCAAGTTTCCTTTTGGTTGAGCAGATTTGAAACAGTCTTTTGTAGAATCTGCAAGTGGATATATGAGATCTTTTCGTCCAGTGCAAAAAAAAGGAAATATCATCTGATAAAACTAGGCAGAACATCCTGAACAAATTCTTAGTGATACATGCATTCAAGTAAAAGGTGAACCATGCTTTTGATCCAGCAGTTTTGAAACACTCTGTTTGAAGAATCTGCAAGTGGACATTTGGAGCGATTTGAGGCATATGTTGAAAAAGGAAATATGTTCACGTAAAAGGTACAGAAAATGATTCTGTGAAATTTCTTTAAGATGTGTGCATTCTTCTCACAGTGTTGAAGCTTTCTTTTGGTTGAGCAGATTTGAAGCTTTCCTTTTGGAGAATCTGCAAGTGGATATTTGTGATCTTTACATCCAATGGGGAACTGGATTTATCTTCACATAAAAACTAGACGGAAGCCTTCTGAGCAACTTCTTAGTGATGCGTGTATTCCACTCACAGAGTTGAACCTTTCTTTTGATTGAGCAGTTTTGAAACACTTTTTATCAAGAATCTGCAAGGTTACAATTGGAGTGCTTTGAGACCTATGCTCAAAAAGGAAATATCTTCACATTAATACTACACAGAACCATTTTGCAAAATACGTTTGTGATGTGTGCGTTCACCTGACAGAGGTGAAGCTTTCTTTTGTTGAGCATATATGAAAAAGTCTTATATAGTGTCTGCAAGAGGATATTTGAGATCTTTGCATCCAATGTGGGAAAAGGAAATATCATCACTTAAAAACTACACATAGGCATTCTGAGAAACTTCTTAGTGATATGTGCATTCAACTCACAGAGTTGGACATTTCTTCTGATTCAGCCGTTTTGAAATACGGTGTTTGAAGTATCTGCAAGTTGGCATTTGGAGTGCTTTGAGGGCAATGATGTAAAAGGAAATATCTTCATATAAAAACTACACTGAATAATTCTGTGAAATTTATTTGTGATGTGTGCATTCGTTTCACAGGGAAAAATCTCTCCTATGGTTGAGCAGATTTGAAACTGTCTTTTTCTACAATCTGCAAGTGGATATTTGAGATCTTTTCTTCCAATGCATGAAAAGGAATTATCTTCACTTACAAACTAGATGGAAGCATTCTGAACAACTCCTTTGTGTTGTGTGCATTCATCTCATGGAGGTCAGCCTTTCTCTTGCTTGAACAGTTTCGAAACTCTCTGTTAAAAGGATCTGCAACTGGACATTTGGAGTGCTTTGTGGCCTATGGTGAAAAAGGAAATATATTCTTATGAAAGATAAAGAGAAGCATCCTGCGAAATTTCTTTATGATGTGTGCATTCATCTCACAGAGTTGAAACTTTTATTTTGTTGAGCAGGTTTGAGCAAGTCTTTTCCTAGAATCTGCAAGTGGATATTTGAGATGTCTGCGTACATTGCGAGAAAAAGAATTATCTTCATATAAAAACTAGACAGAAGCATTCACAACAACTTCTTAGTGACATGCGCATTCAACTCACAGAGTTTAAACTTTCTTTTGATTGAGCAGTTTTGAAACACGGTGTTTGAAGGATCTGCAAGTGGACATTTGGAGGTCTTTGAGACCTACGGTTAAAAGGCAAGTATCTTCACATAAAAACTACACAGAAGCATCCTGCAAAATTTCTTTGTGATGTGTGCATTCATCTCAGAGAGTTGAAGCTTTTTTTGATTTTGAGCAGATTTGAAACAGTCTTTTTGTGGACTCTGTAACTGCATATTTGGGTTCATTTGGTCCAATGCAGGAAAAGGAAATATCTTCACATAAAAACCGGACGGAAGCATTCTGAGCAATTTATTAATGATATGTGCATTCAACTCAGAGAATTGAACCATTCTTTTGATTGATCAGTTTTGAAACACTCTTTGAAGAATCTGCAAGAGGACATTTGGAGGGCTTTGAGACCTATGGTGAAAAAGGAAATATCTTCACATCAAAACCAAACAGTAGCACTCTGCTAAATTTCTCTGGGATGTGTGCATTCTTCTCTTAGTTGAAGCTTTTCTTTTTGGTTGAGCAGATTTGAAACCGTTTTTTTTGTAGAATATGCAAGTGGTTATTTGAGATCTTTTCGTCCAATGTGGGAAAAGGAAATATCTTCATATAAAAACTAGACAGAAGCATTCTGAGCAACTTCTTGGTGATGTGGGCATTCAACTCTCAGAGTTGAAGCTTTCCTTTGGTTGAAGAGATTTGAAATACTCCTTTTGTACAATCTGCAAGTGGATGTTTGAGTTCTTTTCATCCAATGCTGAAAAGGAAATATCTTCACTTTAAAACTAAACTGAAGCATTCTGAGCAACTTCTTAGTGATGGGTGCATTCAACTCACAGAGTTGAGCCTTTCATTTGATTGAGCAATTTTGAGACTCTCTGTTTGAAGAATCTGCAATTGGGCATTTGGAGTGCTTTGTGGCCTATTGTGGAAAATGGTATATCTTCACCAAAATGATACACGGGAGAATCTTGCGAAATTTCCTTGTGATGTGTGCCTTCATCTCACATAGTGGAAGCTTTCTTTAGGTTAAGCAGATATGAAACAGTCTTTTTCAAGATTCTGCCAGTTCAAATTTGAAATCTTTTCTTCCAATGCGGTGAAAGGAATTATCTTCACATAAAACCTAGAGAGAAGCATTCTGCACAACTTCTTAGTGATATGTGCATTCCACTCACAGAGTTGAAACTTTCTTTTGATGGAGCAGTTTTGAAACAATCTGAAGAATCCGGAAGTGGACATTTGGAATGCTTTGAGGCCTATGGTAAAAAATTAAATATCTTCACCTGAAAAGTACTCAGAAGCATTCTGCGAAATTATTTTGTGATGTATGCATTCACCTCACAGAGTTCAAGTTTCCTTTTGGTTAAGCAGATTTGAAACAGTCTTTTGTAGAATCTGCAAGTGGATATATGAGATCTTTTCGTCCAGTGCAAAAAAAAGGAAATATCATCTGATAAAACTAGGCAGAACATCCTGAACAAATTCTTAGTGATACATGCATTCAAGTAAAAGGTGAACCATGCTTTTGATCCAGCAGTTTTGAAACACTCTGTTTGAAGAATCTGCAAGTGTACATTTGGAGCGATTTGAGGCCTATGTTGAAAAAGGAAATATGTTCACGTAAAAGCTACAGATAAGGATTCTGTGAAATTTATTTATGATGTGTGCATTCTTCTCACAGTGTTGAAGCTTCTTTTGGTTGAGCAGATTTGAAACTTTCCTTTTGGAGAATCTGAAAGTGGATATTTGTGATCTTTACATCCAATGGGGAACCGGATTTATCTTCACATAAAAACTAGACGGAAGCCTTCTGAGCAACTTCTTAGTGATGCGTGTATTCCATTCACAGAGTTGAACCTTTCTTTTGATTGAGCAGTTTTGAAACACTTTTTGTCAAGAATCTGCAAGTTTACAATTGGAGTGCTTTGAGACCTATGCTCAAAAAGGAAATATCTTCACATTAATACTACACAGAACCATTTTGCAAAATACGTTTGTGATGTGTGCGTTCACCTGACACAGGTGAAGCTTTTTTTGTTGAGCATATATGAAAAAGTCTTTATATAGAGTCTGCAAGAGGATATTTGAGATCTTTGCATCCAATGTGGGAAAAGGAAATATCATCACTTAAAACTACACATAGGCATTCTGAGAAACTTCTTAGTGATATGTGCATTCAACTCACAGAGTTGGACATTTCTTTTGATTCAGCCGTTTTGAAACACGGTGTTTGAAGAATCTGCAAGTTGTCATTTGGAGTGCTTTGAGGGCAATGATGTAAAATGAAATATCTTCATATAAAAACTACACAGAATAATTCTGTGAAATTTATTTGTGATGTGTGCATTCGTTTCAAAGGGAAAAACCTCTCCTATGGTTGAGCAATTTGAAACTGTCTTTTTCTACAATCTGCAAGTGGATATTTGAGATCTTTTCTTCCAATGCATGAAAAGGAATTATCTTCACTTACAAACTAGATGGAAGCATTCTGAACAACTCCTTTGTGTTGTGTGCATTCATCTCATGGAGGTCAGCCTTTCTCTTGCTTGAACAGTTTCGAAACTCTCTGTTAAAAGGATCTCCAACTGGACATTTGGAGTGCTTTGTGGCCTATGTTGAAAAAGTAAATATATACTTATGAAAGATAAAGAGAAGCATCCTGCGAAATTTCTTTATGATGTGTGCATTCATCTCACAGAGTTGAACCTTTTATTTTGTTGAGCAGGTTTGAGCAAGTCTTTTCCTAGAATCTGCAAGTGGATATTTGAGATGTCTGCGTCCATTGCGAGAAAAAGAATTATCTTCATATAAAAACTAGACAGAAGCATTCACAACAACTACTAAGTGACATGTGCATTCAACTCACAGAGTTTAAACTTTCTTTTGATTGAGCAGTTTTGAAACACGGTGTTTGAAGGATCTGCATGTGGACATTTGGAGGTCTTTGAGACCTACGTTTAAAAGGCAAGTATCTTCACATAAAAACTACACAGAAGCATCCTGCAAAATTTCTTTGTGATGTGTGCATTCATCTCAGAGAGTTGAAGTTTTTTTGATTTTGAGCAGATTTGAAACAGTGTTTTTGTGGACTCTGTAACTGCATATTTGTGATCATTTGGTCCAATGCAGGAAAAGGAAATATCTTCACATAAAAACCGGATGGAAGCATTCTGAGCAACTTGTTAATGATATGTGCATTCAACTCAGAGAATTCAACCATTCTTTTGATTGATCAGTTTTGAAACACTCTTTGAAGAATCTGCAAGAGGACATTTGGAGGGCTTTGAGACCTATGGTGAAAAAGGAAATATCTTCACATCAAAACCAAACAGTAGCACTCTGCAAAATTTCTCTGGGATGTGTGCATTCTTCTCTGAGTTGAAGCTTTTCTTTTTGGTTGAGCAGATTTGAAACCGTTTTTTTTGTAGAATCTGCAAGTGGTTATTTGAGATCTTTTCGTCCAATGTGGGAAAAGGAAATATCTTCACATAAAAACTAGACAGAAGCATTCTGAGTAACTTCTTGGTGATGTGGGCATTCAACTCTCAGAGTTGAAGCTTTCCTTTGGTTGAACAGATTTGAAATAGTCCTTTTGTACAATCTGCAAGTGGATATTTGAGTTCTTTTCATCCAATGCTGAAAAGGAAATATCTTCACTTTAAAACTAAACTGAAGCATTCAGAGCAACTTCTTAGTGATGGGTGCATTCAACTCACAGAGTTGAGCCTTTCATTTGATTGAGCAATTTTGAGACTCTCTGTTTGAAGAATCTGCAATTGGGCATTTGGAGTGCTTTGTGGCCTATTGTGGAAAATGGTATATCTTCACCAAAATGATACACGGGAGAATCTTGCGAAATTTCCTTGTGATGTGTGCCTTCATCTCACATAGTGGAAGCTTTCTTTAGGTTAAGCAGATATGAAACAGTCTTTTTCAAGATTCTGCCAGTGCAAATTTGAAATCTTTTCTTCCAATGCGGTGAAAGGAATTTTCTTCACATAAAACATAGAGAGAAACATTCTGTACAACTTCTAAGTGATATGTGCATTCCACTCACAGAGTTGAAACTTTCTTTTGATGGAGCAGTTTTGAAACAATCTGAAGAATCCGGAAGTGGACATTTGGAATGCTTTGAGGCCTATGGTAAAAAATTAAATATCTTCACCTGAAAAGTACTCAGAAGCATTCTGCGAAATTATTTTGTGATGTATGCATTCACCTCACAGAGTTCAAGTTTCCTTTTGGTTGAGCAGATTTGAAACAGTCTTTTGTAGAATCTGCAAGTGGATATATGAGATCTTTTCGTCCAGTGCAAAAAAAAGGAAATATCATCTGATAAAACTAGGCAGAACTTCCTGTACAAATTCTTAGTGATACATGCATTCAAGTAAAAGTTGAACCATGCTTTTGATCCAGCCGTTTTGAAACACTCTGTTTGAAGAATCTGCAAGTGGACATTTGGAGCGATTTGAGGCCTATGTTGAAAAAGGAAATATGTTCACGTAAAAGCTACAGAAAAGGATTCTGTGAAATTTCTTTATGTTGTGTGCATTCTTCTCACAGTGTTGAAGCTTTCTTTTGGTTGAGCAGATTTGAAGCTTTCCTTTTGGAGAATCTGCAAGTGGATATTTGTGATCTTTACCTCCAATGGGGAACTGGATTTATCTTCACATAAAAACTAGACGGAAGCCTTCTGAGCAACTTCTTAGTGATGCGTGTATTCCACTCACAGAGTTGAACCTTTCTTTTGATTGAGCAGTTTTGAAACACTTTTTGTCAAGAATCTGCAAGGTTACAATTGGAGTGCTTTGAGACCTATGCTCAAAAAGGAAATATCTTCACATTAATACTACACAGAACCATTTTGCAAAATACGTTTGTGATGTGTGCATTCACCTGACAGAGGTGAAGCTTTCTTTTGTTGAGCATATATGAAAAAGTCTTATATAGTGTCTGCAAGAGGATATTTGAGATCTTTGCATCCAATGTGGGAAAAGGAAATATCATCACTTAAAAACTACACATAGGCATTCTGAGAAACTTCTTAGTGAAATGTGCATTCAACTCACAGAGTTGGACATTTATTTTGATTCAGCCGTTTTGAAACACGGTGTTTGAAGAATCTGCAAGTTGGCATTTGGAGTGCTTTGAGGGCAATGATGTAAAAGGAAATATCTTCATATAAAAACTACACAGAATAATTCCGTGAAATTTATTTGTGATGTGTGCATTCGTTTCACAGGGAAAAACCTCTCCTATGGTTGAGCAGATTTGAAACTGTCTGTTTCTACAATCTGCAAGTGGATATTTGAGATCTTTTCTTCCAATGCATGAAAAGGAATTATCTTCACTTACAAACTAGATGGAAGCATTCTGAACAACTCCTTTGTGTTGTGTGCATTCATCTCATGGAGGTCAGCCTTTCTCTTGCTTGAACAGTTTCGAAACTCTCTGTTAAAAGGATCTGCAACTGCACATTTGGAGGGCTTTGTGGCCTATGTTGAAAAAGGAAATATATTCTTATGAAAGATAAAGAGAAGCATCCTGCGAAATTTCTTTATGATGTGTGCATTCATCTCACAGAGTTGAACCTTTTATTTTGTTGAGCAGGTTTGAGCAAGTCTTTTCCTAGAATCTGCAAGTGGATATTTGAGATGTCTGCGTACATTGCGAGAAAAAGTATTATCTTCATATAAAAACTAGACAGAAGCATTCACAACAACTACTTAGTGACATGTGCATTCAACTCACAGAGTTTAAACTTTCTTTTGATTGAGCAGTTTTGAAACACGGTGTTTGAAGGATCTGCAAGTGGACATTTGGAAGTCTTTGAGACCTATGGTTAAAAAGCAAGTATCTTCACACAAAAACTACACAGAAGCATCCTGCAAAATTTCTTTGTGATGTGTGCATTCATCTCAGAGAGTTGAAGCTTTTTTTGATTTTGAGCAGATTTGAAACAGTCTTTTTGTGGACTCTGTAACTGCATATTTGAGATCATTTGGTCCAATGCAGGAAAAGGAAATATCTTCACATAAAAACCGGACGGAAGCATTCTGAGGAACTTCTTAATGATATGTGCATTCAACTCAGAGAATTGAACCATTCTTTTGATTGATCAGTTTTGAAACACTCTTTGAAGAATCTGCAAGAGGACATTTGGAGGGCTTTGAGACCTATGGTGAAAAAGGAAATATCTTCACATCAAAACCAAACAGTAGCACTCTGCAAAATTGCTCTGGGATGTGTGCATTCTTCTGAGTTGAAGCTTTTCATTTTGGTTGAGCAGATTTGAAACCGTTTTTTTTGTAGAATCTGCAAGTGGTTATTTGAGATCTTTTCGTCCAATGTGGGAAAAGGAAATATCTTCACATAAAAACTAGACAGAAGCATTCTGAGCAACTTTTTGGTGATGTGGGCATTCAACTCTCAGAGTTGAAGCTTTCCTTTGGTTGAACAGATTTGAAATAGTCCTTTTGTACAATCTGCAAGTGGATATTTGAGTTCTTTTCATCCAATGCTGAAAAGGAAATATCTTAACTTTAAAACTAAACTGAAGCATTCTGAGCAACTTCTTAGTGATGGGTGCATTCAACTCACAGAGTTGAGCCTTTCATTTGATTGAGCAATTTTGAGACTCTCTGTTTGAAGAATCTGCAATTGGGCATTTGGACTGCTTTGTGGCCTATTGTGGAAAATGGTATATCTTCACCAAAATGATACACGGGAGAATCTTGCGAAATTTCCTTGTGATGTGTGCCTTCATCTCACATAGTGGAAGCTTTCTTTAGGTTAAGCAGATATGAAACAGTCTTTTTCAAGATTCTGCCAGTGCAAATTTGAAATCTTTTCTTCCAATGCGGTGAAAGGAATTATCTTCACATAAAACCTAGAGAGAAGCATTCTGTACAACTTCTTAGTGATATGTGCATTCCACTCACAGAGTTGAAACTTTCTTTTGATGGAGCAGTTTTGAAACAATCTGAAGAATCCGGAAGTGGACATTTGGAATGCTTTGAGGCCTATGGTAAAAAATTAAATATCTTCACCTGAAAAGTACTCAGAAGCATTCTGCGAAATTATTTTCTGATGTATGCATTCACCTCACAGAGTTCAAGTTTCCTTTTGGTTGAGCAGATTTGAAACAGTCTTTTGTAGAATCTGCAAGTGGATATATGAGATCTTTTCGTCCAGTGCAAAAAAAAGGAAATATCATCTGATAAAACTAGGCAGAACATCCTGAACAAATTCTTAGTGATACATGCATTCAAGTAAAAGGTGAACCATGCTTTTGATCCAGCAGTTTTGAAACACTCTGTTTGAAGAATCTGCAAGTGGACATTTGGAGCGATTTGAGGCATATGTTGAAAAAGGAAATATGTTCACGTAAAAGGTACAGAAAATGATTCTGTGAAATTTCTTTAAGATGTGTGCATTCTTCTCACAGTGTTGAAGCTTTCTTTTGGTTGAGCAGATTTGAAGCTTTCCTTTTGGAGAATCTGCAAGTGGATATTTGTGATCTTTACATCCAATGGGGAACTGGATTTATCTTCACATAAAAACTAGACGGAAGCCTTCTGAGCAACTTCTTAGTGATGCGTGTATTCCACTCACAGAGTTGAACCTTTCTTTTGATTGAGCAGTTTTGAAACACTTTTTATCAAGAATCTGCAAGGTTACAATTGGAGTGCTTTGAGACCTATGCTCAAAAAGGAAATATCTTCACATTAATACTACACAGAACCATTTTGCAAAATACGTTTGTGATGTGTGCGTTCACCTGACAGAGGTGAAGCTTTCTTTTGTTGAGCATATATGAAAAAGTCTTATATAGTGTCTGCAAGAGGATATTTGAGATCTTTGCATCCAATGTGGGAAAAGGAAATATCATCACTTAAAAACTACACATAGGCATTCTGAGAAACTTCTTAGTGATATGTGCATTCAACTCACAGAGTTGGACATTTCTTCTGATTCAGCCGTTTTGAAATACGGTGTTTGAAGTATCTGCAAGTTGGCATTTGGAGTGCTTTGAGGGCAATGATGTAAAAGGAAATATCTTCATATAAAAACTACACTGAATAATTCTGTGAAATTTATTTGTGATGTGTGCATTCGTTTCACAGGGAAAAATCTCTCCTATGGTTGAGCAGATTTGAAACTGTCTTTTTCTACAATCTGCAAGTGGATATTTGAGATCTTTTCTTCCAATGCATGAAAAGGAATTATCTTCACTTACAAACTAGATGGAAGCATTCTGAACAACTCCTTTGTGTTGTGTGCATTCATCTCATGGAGGTCAGCCTTTCTCTTGCTTGAACAGTTTCGAAACTCTCTGTTAAAAGGATCTGCAACTGGACATTTGGAGTGCTTTGTGGCCTATGGTGAAAAAGGAAATATATTCTTATGAAAGATAAAGAGAAGCATCCTGCGAAATTTCTTTATGATGTGTGCATTCATCTCACAGAGTTGAAACTTTTATTTTGTTGAGCAGGTTTGAGCAAGTCTTTTCCTAGAATCTGCAAGTGGATATTTGAGATGTCTGCGTACATTGCGAGAAAAAGAATTATCTTCATATAAAAACTAGACAGAAGCATTCACAACAACTTCTTAGTGACATGCGCATTCAACTCACAGAGTTTAAACTTTCTTTTGATTGAGCAGTTTTGAAACACGGTGTTTGAAGGATCTGCAAGTGGACATTTGGAGGTCTTTGAGACCTACGGTTAAAAGGCAAGTATCTTCACATAAAAACTACACAGAAGCATCCTGCAAAATTTCTTTGTGATGTGTGCATTCATCTCAGAGAGTTGAAGCTTTTTTTGATTTTGAGCAGATTTGAAACAGTCTTTTTGTGGACTCTGTAACTGCATATTTGGGTTCATTTGGTCCAATGCAGGAAAAGGAAATATCTTCACATAAAAACCGGACGGAAGCATTCTGAGCAATTTATTAATGATATGTGCATTCAACTCAGAGAATTGAACCATTCTTTTGATTGATCAGTTTTGAAACACTCTTTGAAGAATCTGCAAGAGGACATTTGGAGGGCTTTGAGACCTATGGTGAAAAAGGAAATATCTTCACATCAAAACCAAACAGTAGCACTCTGCTAAATTTCTCTGGGATGTGTGCATTCTTCTCTTAGTTGAAGCTTTTCTTTTTGGTTGAGCAGATTTGAAACCGTTTTTTTTGTAGAATCTGCAAGTGGTTATTTGAGATCTTTTCGTCCAATGTGGGAAAAGGAAATATCTTCATATAAAAACTAGACAGAAGCATTCTGAGCAACTTCTTGGTGATGTGGGCATTCAACTCTCAGAGTTGAAGCTTTCCTTTGGTTGAAGAGATTTGAAATACTCCTTTTGTACAATCTGCAAGTGGATGTTTGAGTTCTTTTCATCCAATGCTGAAAAGGAAATATCTTCACTTTAAAACTAAACTGAAGCATTCTGAGCAACTTCTTAGTGATGGGTGCATTCAACTCACAGAGTTGAGCCTTTCATTTGATTGAGCAATTTTGAGACTCTCTGTTTGAAGAATCTGCAATTGGGCATTTGGAGTGCTTTGTGGCCTATTGTGGAAAATGGTATATCTCCACCAAAATGATACACGGGAGAATCTTGCGAAATTTCCTTGTGATGTGTGCCTTCATCTCACATAGTGGAAGCTTTCTTTTGGTTAAGCAGATATGAAACAGTCTTTTTCAAGATTCTGCCAGTTCAAATTTGAAATCTTTTCTTCCAATGCGGTGAAAGGAATTATCTTCACATAAAACCTAGAGAGAAGCATTCTGCACAACTTCTTAGTGATATGTGCATTCCACTCACAGAGTTGAAACTTTCTTTTGATGGAGCAGTTTTGAAACAATCTGAAGAATCCGGAAGTGGACATTTGGAATGCTTTGAGGCCTATGGTAAAAAATTAAATATCTTCACCTGAAAAGTACTCAGAAGCATTCTGCGAAATTATTTTGTGATGTATGCATTCACCTCACAGAGTTCAAGTTTCCTTTTGGTTAAGCAGATTTGAAACAGTCTTTTGTAGAATCTGCAAGTGGATATATGAGATCTTTTCGTCCAGTGCAAAAAAAAGGAAATATCATCTGATAAAACTAGGCAGAACATCCTGAACAAATTCTTAGTGATACATGCATTCAAGTAAAAGGTGAACCATGCTTTTGATCCAGCAGTTTTGAAACACTCTGTTTGAAGAATCTGCAAGTGTACATTTGGAGCGATTTGAGGCCTATGTTGAAAAAGGAAATATGTTCACGTAAAAGCTACAGATAAGGATTCTGTGAAATTTATTTATGATGTGTGCATTCTTCTCACAGTGTTGAAGCTTCTTTTGGTTGAGCAGATTTGAAACTTTCCTTTTGGAGAATCTGAAAGTGGATATTTGTGATCTTTACATCCAATGGGGAACCGGATTTATCTTCACATAAAAACTAGACGGAAGCCTTCTGAGCAACTTCTTAGTGATGCGTGTATTCCATTCACAGAGTTGAACCTTTCTTTTGATTGAGCAGTTTTGAAACACTTTTTGTCAAGAATCTGCAAGTTTACAATTGGAGTGCTTTGAGACCTATGCTCAAAAAGGAAATATCTTCACATTAATACTACACAGAACCATTTTGCAAAATACGTTTGTGATGTGTGCGTTCACCTGACACAGGTGAAGCTTTTTTTGTTGAGCATATATGAAAAAGTCTTTATATAGAGTCTGCAAGAGGATATTTGAGATCTTTGCATCCAATGTGGGAAAAGGAAATATCATCACTTAAAACTACACATAGGCATTCTGAGAAACTTCTTAGTGATATGTGCATTCAACTCACAGAGTTGGACATTTCTTTTGATTCAGCCGTTTTGAAACACGGTGTTTGAAGAATCTGCAAGTTGTCATTTGGAGTGCTTTGAGGGCAATGATGTAAAATGAAATATCTTCATATAAAAACTACACAGAATAATTCTGTGAAATTTATTTGTGATGTGTGCATTCGTTTCAAAGGGAAAAACCTCTCCTATGGTTGAGCAATTTGAAACTGTCTTTTTCTACAATCTGCAAGTGGATATTTGAGATCTTTTCTTCCAATGCATGAAAAGGAATTATCTTCACTTACAAACTAGATGGAAGCATTCTGAACAACTCCTTTGTGTTGTGTGCATTCATCTCATGGAGGTCAGCCTTTCTCTTGCTTGAACAGTTTCGAAACTCTCTGTTAAAAGGATCTCCAACTGGACATTTGGAGTGCTTTGTGGCCTATGTTGAAAAAGTAAATATATACTTATGAAAGATAAAGAGAAGCATCCTGCGAAATTTCTTTATGATGTGTGCATTCATCTCACAGAGTTGAACCTTTTATTTTGTTGAGCAGGTTTGAGCAAGTCTTTTCCTAGAATCTGCAAGTGGATATTTGAGATGTCTGCGTCCATTGCGAGAAAAAGAATTATCTTCATATAAAAACTAGACAGAAGCATTCACAACAACTACTAAGTGACATGTGCATTCAACTCACAGAGTTTAAACTTTCTTTTGATTGAGCAGTTTTGAAACACGGTGTTTGAAGGATCTGCATGTGGACATTTGGAGGTCTTTGAGACCTACGTTTAAAAGGCAAGTATCTTCACATAAAAACTACACAGAAGCATCCTGCAAAATTTCTTTGTGATGTGTGCATTCATCTCAGAGAGTTGAAGTTTTTTTGATTTTGAGCAGATTTGAAACAGTGTTTTTGTGGACTCTGTAACTGCATATTTGTGATCATTTGGTCCAATGCAGGAAAAGGAAATATCTTCACATAAAAACCGGATGGAAGCATTCTGAGCAACTTGTTAATGATATGTGCATTCAACTCAGAGAATTCAACCATTCTTTTGATTGATCAGTTTTGAAACACTCTTTGAAGAATCTGCAAGAGGACATTTGGAGGGCTTTGAGACCTATGGTGAAAAAGGAAATATCTTCACATCAAAACCAAACAGTAGCACTCTGCAAAATTTCTCTGGGATGTGTGCATTCTTCTCTGAATTGAAGCTTTTGTTTTTGGTTGAGCAGATTTGAAACCGTTTTTTTTGTAGAATCTGCAAGTGGTTATTTGAGATCTTTTCGTCCAATGTGGGAAAAGGAAATATCTTCACATAAAAACTAGACAGAAGCATTCTGAGCAACTTCTTGGTGATGTGGGCATTCAACTCTCAGAGTTGAAGCTTTCCTTTGGTTGAACAGATTTGAAATATTCCTTTTGTAAAATCTGCAAGTGGATATTTGAGTTCTTTTCATCCAATGCTGAAAAGGAAATATCTTCACTTTAAAATTAAACTGAAGCATTCTGAGCAACTTCTTAGTGATGGGTGCATTCAACTCACAGAGTTGAGCCTTTCATTTGATTGAGCAATTTTGAGACTCTCTGTTTGAAGAATCTGCAATTGGGCATTTGGAGTGCTTTGTGGCCTATTGTGGAAAATGGTATATCTTCACCAAAATGATACACGGGAGAATCTTGCGAAATTTCCTTGTGATGTGTGCCTTCATCTCACATAGTGGAATCTTTCTTTTGGTTAAGCAGATATGAAACAGTCTTTTTCAAGATTCTGCCAGTGCAAATTTGAAATCTTTTCTTCCAATGCGGTGAAAGGAATTTTCTTCACATAAAACCTAGAGAGAAGCATTCTGTACAACTTCTTAGTGATATGTGCATTCCACTCACACAGTTGAAACTTTCTTTTGATGGAGCAGTTTTGAAACAATCTGAAGAATCCGGAAGTGGACATTTGGAATGCTTTGAGGCCTATGGTAAAAAATTAAATATCTTCACCTGAAAAGTACTCAGAAGCATTCTGCGAAATTATTGTGTGATGTATGCATTCACCTCACAGAGTTCAAGTTTCCTTTTGGTTGAGCAGATTTGAAACAGTCTTTTGTAGAATCTGCAAGTGGATATATGAGATCTTTTCGTCCAGTGCAAAAAAAAGGAAATATCATCTGATAAATCTAGGAAGAACATCCTGAACAAATTCTTAGTGATACATGCATTCAAGTAAAAGGTGAACCATGCTTTTGATCCAGCAGTTTTGAAACACTCTGTTTGAAGAATATGCATGTGCACATTTGGAGCAATTTGAGGCCTATGTTGAAAAAGGAAATATGTTCACGTAAAAGCTACAGAAAAGGATTCTGTGAAATTTCTTTATGATGTGAGCATTCTTCTCACAGTGTTGAAGCTTTCTTTTGGTTGAGCAGATTTGAAGCTTTCCTTTTGGAGAATCTGCAAGTGGATACTTGTGATCTTTAAATCCAATGGGGAACTGGATTTATCTTCACATAAAAACTAGATGGAAGACTTCTGAGCAACTTCTTAGTGATGCATGTATTCCACTCACATAGTTGAACCTTTCTTTTGATTGAGCAGTTTTGAAACACTTTTTGTCAAGAATCTGCAAGGTTACAATTGGAGTGCTTTGAGACCTATGCTCAAAAAGGAAATATCTTCACATTAATACTACACAGAACCATTTTGCAATATACGTTTGTGATGTGTGCGTTCACCTGACAGAGGTGAAGCTTTCTTTTGTTGAGCATATATGAAAAAGTCTTTATATAGTGTCTGCAAGAGGATATTTGAGATCTTTGCATCCAATGTGGGAAAAGGAAATATCATCACTTAAAATCTACACATAGGCATTCTGAGAAACTTCTTAGTGATATGTGCATTCAACTCACAGAGTTGGACATTTCTTTTCATTCACCCGTTTTGAAACACGGTGTTTGAAGAATCTGCAAGTTGGCATTTGGAGTGCTTTGAGGGCAATGATGTAAAAGGAAATATCTTCATATAAAAACTACACAGAATAATTCTGTGAAATTTATTTGTGATGTGTGCATTCGTTTCACAGGGAAAAACCGCTCCTATGGTTGAGCAGATTTGAAACTGTCTTTTTCTACAATCTGCAAGTGGATATTTGAGATCTTTTCTTCCAATGCATGAAAAGGAATTATCTCCACTTACAAACTAGATGGAAGCATTCTGAACAACTCCTTTGTGTTGTGTGCATTCATCTCATGGAGGTCAGCCTTTCTTTTGCTTGAACAGTTTTGAAACTCTCTGTTAAAAGGATCTGCAACTGGACATTTGGAGTGCTTTGTGGCCTATGCTGAAAAAGGAAATATATTCTAATGAAAGATAAAGAGAAGCATCCTGCGAAATTTATTTATGATGCATGCATTAATCTCACAGAGTTGAACCTTTTATTTTGTTGAGCAGATTTGAACAAGTCTTTTCCTAGAATCTGCAAGTGGATATTTGAGATGTCTGCGTCCATTGCGAGAAAAAGAATTATCTTCATATAAAAACTAGACAGAAGCATTCACAACAACTACTAAGTGACATGTGCATTCAACTCACAGAGTTTAAACTTTCTTTTGATTGAGCAGTTTTGAAACACGGTGTTTGAAGGATCTGCAATTGGACATTTGGAGGTCTTTGAGACCTATGGTTAAAAAGCAAGTATCTTCACATAAAAACTACACAGAAGCATCCTGCAAAATTTCTTTGTGATGTGTGCATTCATCTCAGAGAGTTGAAGCTTTCTTGTTTTTGAGCAGATTTGAAACACTCTTTTTGTAGACTCTGTAACTGCATATTTGAGATCATTTGGTCCAATGCAGGAAAAGGAAATATCTTCACATAAAAACCGGACGGAAGCATTCTGAGCAACTTCTTAATGATATGTGCATTCAACTCAGATAATTGAACCATTCTTTTGATTGATCAGTTTTGAAACACTCTTTGAAGAATCTGCAAGAGGACATTTGGAGGGCTTTGAGACCTATGGTGAAAAAGGAAATATCTTCACATAAAAACCAAACAGTAGCACTGTGCAAAATTTCTCTGGGATGTGTGCATTCTTCTCTGTGTTGAAGCTTTTCTTTTTGGTTGAGCAGATTTTAAACCGTTTTTTTGTAGAATCTGCAAGTGGTTATTTGAGATCTTTTCGTTCAATGTGGGAAAAGGAAATATCTTCACATAAAAACTAGACAGAAGCATTCTGAGCAACTTCTTGGTGATGTGGGCATTCAACTCTCAGAGTTGAAGCTTTCCTTGGGTTGAACAGATTTGAAATAGTCCTTTTGTACAATCTGCAAGTGGATAATTGAGTTCTTTTCATCCAATGCTGAAAAGGAAATATCTTCACTTTAAAACTAAACTGAAGCATTCTGAGCAACTTCTTAGTGATGGGTGCATTCAACTCACAGAGTTGAGCCTTTCCTTTGATTGAGCAATTTTGAAACTCTCTGTTTGAAGAATCTGCAATTGGGCATTTGGAGTGCTTTGTGGCCTATTGTGGAAAATGGTATATCTTCACCAAAATGATACACGGGAGAATCTTGCAAAATTTCCTTGTGATGTGTGCCTTCATCTCACATAGTGGAAGCTTTCTTTTGGTAAAGCAGATATGAAACAGTCTTTTTCAAGATTCTGCCAGTGCAAATTTGAAATCTTTTGTTCCAATGCGGTGAAAGGAATTATCTTCACATAAATCCTAGAGAGAAACCTTCTGTACAACTTCTTACTGATATGTGCATTCCACTCACAGAGTTGAAACTTTCTTTTGATGGAGCAGTTTTGAAACAATCTGAAGAATCCGGAAGTGGACATTTGTAATGCTTTGAGTCCTATGGTAAAAAATTAAATATCTTCACCTGAAAAGTACTCAGAAGCATTCTGCGAAATTATTTTGTGATGTATGCATTCATCTCACAGAGTTCAAGTATCCTTTTGGTTGAGCAGATTTGAAACAGTCTTTTTGTAGAATCTGCAAGTGGATATATGAGATCTTTTCGTCCAGTGCAAAAAAAAGGAAATATCATCTGATAAAAACTAGGCAGAACATCCTGAACAAATTCTTAGTGATACATGCATTCAAGTAAAAGGTGAAACATGCTTTTGATCCAGCAGTTTTGAAACACTCTGTTTGAAGAATCTGCAAGTGGACATTTGAAGCGATTTGAGGCCTATGTTGAAAAAGGAAATATGTTCACATAAAAGCTACAGAAAAGCATTCTGTGAAATTTCTTTGTGATGTGTGCATTCTTCTCACAGTGTTGAAGCTTTCTTTTGGTTGAGCAGATTTGAAGCTTTCCTTTTGGAGAATCTGCAAGTGGATATTTGTGATCTTTACATCCAATGGGGAACCGGATTTATCTTCACATAAAAACTAGACGGAAGCCTTCTGAGCAACTTCTTAGTGATGCGTGTATTCCACTCACAGATTTGAACCTTTCTTTGATAGAGCAGTTTTGAAACACTTTTTGTCAAGAATCTGCAAGGTTACAATTGGAGGGCTTTGAGACCTATGCTCAAAAAGGAAATATCTTCACATTAATACTACACAGAACCATTTTGCAAAATACGTTTGTGATGTGTGCGTTCACCTGAAGGAGGTGAAACTTTCTTTTGGTGAGCATATATGAAAAAGTCTTTATATAGAGTCTGCAAGAGGATATTTGAGATCGTTGCATCCAATGTGGGAAAAGGAAATATCATCACTTAAAAACTACACATATGCATTCTGAGAAACTACTTAGTGATATGTGCATTCAACTCACAGAGTTGGACATTTCTTTTGATTCAGCAGTTTTGAGACACGGTGTTTGAAGAATCTGCAAGTTGGCATTTGGAGTGCTTTGAGGGCAATGATGTAAAAGGAAATATCTTCATACAAAAACTACACAGAATAATTCCGTGAAATTTATTTGTGATGTGTGCATTCGTTTCACAGGGAAAAACCTCTGCTATGGTTGAGCAGATTTGAAACTGTCTTTTTCTACAATCTGCAAGTGGATATTTGAGATCTTTTCTTCCAATGCATGAAAAGAAATTATCTTCACTTACAAACTAGACGGAAGCATTCTGAACAACTACTTTGTGTTGTGTGCATTCATCTCATGGAGGTCAGCCTTCCTTTTGCTTGAACAGTTTTGAAACTCTCTGTTAAAAGTATCTGCAACTGGACATTTGCAGTGCTTTGTGGCCTATGGTGAAAAAGGAAATATATTCTAATGAAAGATAAAGAGAAGCATCCTGCGAAATTTATTTATGATGTATGCATTCATCTCACAGAGTTGAACCTTTTATTTTGTTGAGCAGATTTGAACAAGTCTTTTCCTAGAATCTGCAAGTGGATATTTGAGATGTCTGCGTCCATTGCGAGAAAAAGAATTATCTTCATATAAAAACTAGACAGAAGCATTCACAACAACTACTTAGTGACATGTGCATTCAACTCACAGAGTTTAAGCTTCCTTTTGATTGAGCAGTTTTGAAACACGGTGTTTGAAGGATCTGCAAGTGGACATTTGGAGGTCTTTGAGACCTATGGTTAAAAAGCAAGTATCTTCACATAAAAACTACACAGAAGCATCCTGCAAAATTTCTTTGTGATGTGTGCATTCATCTCAGAGAGTTGAAGCTTTCTTGTTTCTGAGCAGATTTGAAACACTCTTTTTGTAGACTCTGTAACTGCATATTTGAGATCATTTCATCCAATGCAGGAAAAGGAAATATCTTCACATAAAAACCGGACGGAAGCATTCTGATCAACTTCTTAATGATATGTGCATTCAACTCAGGGAATTGAACCATTCTTTTGATTGATCAGTTTTGAAACACTCTTTGAAGAATCTGCAAGAGGACATTTGGAGGGCTTTGAGACCTATGGTGAAAAAGGAAATATCTTCACATAAAAACCAAACAGTAGCACTCTGCAAAATTTCTCTGGGATGTGTGCATTCTTCTCTGTGTTGAAGCTTTTCTTTTTGGTTGAGCAGATTTGAAACCGTTTTTTTGTAGAATCTGCAAGTGGTTATTTGAGATCTTTTCGTCCAATGTGGGAAAAGGAAATATCTTCACATAAAAACTAGACAGAAGCATTCTGAGCAACTTCTTGGAGATGTGGGCATTCAACTGTCAGAGTTGAAGCTTTCCTTGGGTTGAACAGATTTGAAATAGTCCTTTTGTACAATCTGCAAGTGGATAATTGAGTTCTTTTCATCCAATGCTGAAAAGGAAATATCTTCACTCTAAAAATAAACTGAATCATTCTGAGCAACTTCTTAGTGATGGGTGCATTCAACTCACAGAGTTGAGCCTTTCCTTTGATTGAGCAATTTTGAAACTCTCTGTTTGAAGAATCTGCAATTGGGCATTTGGAGTGCTTTGTGGCCTATTGTGGAAAATGGTATATCTTCACCAAAATGATACACGGGAGAATCTTGCAAAATTTCCTTGTGATGTGTGCCTTCATCTCACATAGTGGAAGCTTTCTTTAGGTTAAGCAGATATGAAACAGTCTTTTTCAAGATTCTGCCAGTGCAAATTTGAAATCTTTTCTTCCAATGCGGTGAAAGGAATTATCTTCACATAAAACCTAGAGAGAAGCATTCTTTACAACTTCTTAGTGATATGTGCATTCCACTCACAGAGTTGAAACTTTCTTTTGATGGAGCAGTTTTGAAACAATCTCAAGAATCCGGAAGTGGACATTTGGAATGCTTTGAGGCCTATGGTAAAAAATTAAATATCTTCACCTGAAAAGTACTCAGAAGCATTCTGCGAAATTATTTTGTGATGTATGCATTCACCTCACAGAGTTCAAGTTTCCTTTTGGTTGAGCAGATTTGAAACAGTCTTTTGTAGAATCTGCAAGTGGATATATGAGATCTTTTCGTCCAGTGCAAAAAAAAGGAAATATCATCTGATAAAAACTAGGCAGAACATCCTGAACAAATTCTTAGTGATACATGCATTCAAGTAAAAGGTGAACCATGCTTTTGATCCAGCAGTTTTGAAACACTCTGTTTGAAGAATCTGCAAGTGGACATTTGAAGCGATTTGAGGCCTATGTTGAAAAAGGAAATATGTTCACATAAAAGCTACAGAAAAGCATTCTGTGAAATTTCTTTGTGATGTGTGCATTCTTCTCACAGTGTTGAAGCTTTCCTTTGGTTGAGCAGATTTGAAGCTTTCCTTTTGGAGAATCTGCAAGTGGATATTTGTGATCTTTACATCCAATGGGGAACCGGATTTATCTTCACATAAAAACTAGACGGAAGCCTTCTGAACAACTTCTAAGTGATGCGTGTATTCCACTCACAGAGTTGAACCTTTCTTTTGATAGAGCAGTTTTGAAACACTTTTTGTCAAGAATCTGCAAGGTTACAATTGGAGGGCTTTGAGACCTATGCTCAAAAAGGAAATATCTTCACATTAATACTACACAGAACCATTTTGCAAAATACGTTTGTGATGTGTGCGTTCACCTGAAGGAGGTGAAACTTTCTTTTGGTGAGCATATATGAAAAAGTCTTTATATAGAGTCTGCAAGAGGATATTTGAGATCGTTGCATCCAATGTGGGAAAAGGAAATATCATCACTTAAAAACTACACATATGCATTCTGAGAAACTTCTTAGTGATATGTGCATTCAACTCACAGAGTTGGACATTTCTTTTGATTCAGCAGTTTTGAGACACGGTGTTTGAAGAATCTGCAAGTTGGCATTTGGAGTGCTTTGAGGGCAATGATGTAAAAGGAAATATCTTCATACAAAAACTACACAGAATAATTCTGTGAAATTTATTTGTGATGTGTGCATTCGTTTCACAGGGAAAAACCTCTGCTATGGTTGAGCAGATTTGAAACTGTCTTTTTCTACAATCTGGAAGTGGATATTTGAGATCTATTCTTCCAATGCATGAAAAGAAATTATCTTCACTTACAAACTAGACGGAAGCATTCTGAACAACTCCTTTGTGTTGTGTGCATTCATCTCATGGAGGTCAGCCTTTCTTTTGCTTGAACAGTTTTGAAACTCTCTGTTAAAAGTATCTGCAACTGGACATTTGCAGTGCTTTGTGGCCTATGGTGAAAAAGGAAATATATTCTAATGAAAGATAAAGAGAAGCATCCTGCGAAATTTATTTATGATGCATGCATTCATCTCACAGAGTTGAACCTTTTATTTTGTTGAGCAGATTTGAACAAGTCTTTTCCTAGAATCTGCAAGTGGATATTTGAGATGTCTGCGTCCATTGCGAGAAAAAGAATTATCTTCATATAAAAACTAGACAGAAGCATTCACAACAACTACTTAGTGACATGTGCATTCAACTCACAGAGTTTAAACTTTCTTTTGATTGAGCAGTTTTGAAACACGGTGTTTGAAGGATCTGCAAGTGGACATTTGGAGGTCTTTGAGACCTATGGTTAAAAAGCAAGTATCTTCACATAAAAACTACACAGAAGCATCCTGCAAAATTTCTTTGTGATGTGTGCATTCATCTCAGAGAGTTGAAGCTTTCTTGTTTTTGAGCAGATTTGAAACACACTTTTTGTAGACTCTGTAACTGCATATTTGAGATCATTTCATCCAATGCAGGAAAAGGAAATATCTTCACATAAAAACCGGACGGAAGCATTCTGAGCAACTTCTTAATGATATGTGCATTCAACTCAGAGAATTGAACCATTCTTTTGATTGATCAGTTTTGAAACACTCTTTGAAGAATCTGCAAGAGGACATTTGGAGGGCTTTGAGACCTATGGTGAAAAAGGAAATATCTTCACATAAAAACCAAACAGTAGCACTCTGCAAAATTTCTCTGGGATGTGTGCATTCTTCTCTGTGTTGAAGCTTTTCTTTTTGGTTGAGCAGATTTGAAACCGTTTTTTTGTAGAATCTGCAAGTGGTTATTTGAGATCTTTTCGTCCAATGTGAGAAAAGGAAATATCTTCACATAAAAACTAGACAGAAGCATTCTGAGCAACTTCATGGTGATGTGGGCATTCAACTCACAGAGTTGAAGCTTTCCTTGGGTTGAACAGATTTGAAATAGTCCTTTTGTACAATCTGCAAGTGGATAATTGAGTTCTTTTCATCCAATGCTGAAAAGGAAATATCTTCACTTTAAAACTAAACTGAAGCATTCTGAGCAACTTCTTAGTGATGGGTGCATTCAACTCACAGAGTTGAGCCTTTCCTTAGATTGAGCAATTTTGAAACTCTCTGTTTGAAGAATCTGCAATTGGGCATTTGGAGTGCTTTGTGGCCTATTGTGGAAAATGGTATATCTTCACCAAAATGATACACGGGAGAATCTTGCAAAATTTCCTTGTGATGTGTGCCTTCATCTCACATAGTGGAAGCTTTCTTTTGGTTAAGCAGATATGAAACAGTCTTTTTCAAGATTCTGCCAGTGCAAATTTGAAATCTTTTGTTCCAATGCGGTGAAAGGAATTATCTTCACATAAATCCTAGAGAGAAACCTTCTGTACAACTTCTTAGTGATATGTGCATTCCACTCACAGAGTTGAAACTTTCTTTTGATGGAGCAGTTTTGAAACAATCTGAAGAATCCGGAAGTGGACATTTGGAATGCTTTGAGTCCTATGGTAAAAAATTAAATATCTTCACCTGAAAAGTACTCAGAAGCATTCTGCGAAATTATTTTGTGATGTATGCATTCATCTCACAGAGTTCAAGTATCCTTTTGATTGAGCAGATTTGAAACAGTCTTTTTGTAGAATCTGCAAGTGGATATATGAGATCTTTTCGTCCAGTGCAAAAAAAAGGAAATATCATCTGATAAAAACTAGGCAGAACATCCTGAACAAATTCTTAGTGATACATGCATTCAAGTAAAAGGTGAACCATGCTTTTGATCCAGCAGTTTTGTAACACTCTGTTTGAAGAATCTGCAAGTGGACATTTGAAGCGATTTGAGGCCTATGTTGAAAAAGGAAATATGTTCACATAAAAGCTACAGAAAAGAATTCTGTGAAATTTCTTTGTGATGTGTGCATTCTTCTCACAGTGTTGAAGCTTTCTTTTGGTTGAGCAGATTTGAAGCTTTCCTTTTGGAGAATCTGCAAGTGGATATTTGTGATCTTTACATCCAATGGGGAACCGGATTTATCTTCACATAAAAACTAGACGGAAGCCTTCTGAGCAACTTCTTAGTGATGCGTGTATTCCACTCACAGAGTTGAACCTTTCTTTTGATTGAGCAGTTTTGAAACACTTTTTGTCAAGAATCTGCAAGGTTACAATTGGAGGGCTTTGAGACCTATGCTCAAAAAGGAAATATCTTCACATTAATACTACACAGAACCATTTTGCAAAATACGTTTGTGATGTGTGCGTTCACCTGACGGAGTTGAAACTTTCTTTTGGTGAGCATATATGAAAAAGTCTTTATATAGAGTCTGCAAGAGGATATTTGAGATCGTTGCATCCAATGTGGGAAAAGGAAATATCATCACTTAAAAACTACACATATGCATTCTGAGAAACTACTTAGTGATATGTGCATTCAACTCACAGAGTTGGACATTTCTTTTGATTCAGCAGTTTTGAGACACGGTGTTTGAAGAATCTGCAAGTTGGCATTTGGAGTGCTTTGAGGGCAATGATGTAAAAGGAAATATCTTCATACAAAAACTACACAGAATAATTCCGTGAAATTTATTTGTGATGTGTGCATTCGTTTCACAGGGAAAAACCTCTGCTATGGTTGAGCAGATTTGAAACTGTCTTTTTCTACAATCTGCAAGTGGATATTTGAGATCTTTTCTTCCAATGCATGAAAAGAAATTATATTCACTTACAAACTAGACGGAAGCATTCTGAACAACTACTTTGTGTTGTGTGCATTCATCTCATGGAGGTCAGCCTTCCTTTTGCTTGAACAGTTTTGAAACTCTCTGTTAAAAGTATCTGCAACTGGACATTTGCAGTGCTTTGTGGCCTATGGTGAAAAAGGAAATATATTCTAATGAAAGATAAAGAGAAGCATCCTGCGAAATTTATTTATGATGTATGCATTCATCTCACAGAGTTGAAGCTTTTATTTTGTTGAGCAGATTTGAACAAGTCTTTTCCTAGAATCTGCAAGTGGATATTTGAGATGTCTGCGTCCATTGCGAGAAAAAGAATTATCTTCATATAAAAACTAGACAGAAGCATTCACAACAACTACTTAGTGACATATGCATTCAACTCACAGAGTTTAAACTTTCTTTTGATTGAGCAGTTTTGAAACACGGTGTTTGAAGGATCTGCAAGTGGACATTTGGAGGTCTTTGAGACCTATGGTTAAAAAGCAAGTATCTTCACATAAAAACTACACAGAAGCATCCTGCAAAATTTCTTTGTGATGTGTGCATTCATCTCAGAGAGTTGAAGCTTTCTTGTTTCTGAGCAGATTTGAAACACTCTTTTTGTAGACTCTGTAACTGCATATTTGAGATCATTTCATCCAATGCAGGAAAAGGAAATATCTTCACATAAAAACCGGACGGAAGCATTCTGATCAACTTCTTAATGATATGTGCATTCAACTCAGGGAATTGAACCATTCTTTTGATTGATCAGTTTTGAAACACTCTTTGAAGAATCTGCAAGAGGACATTTGGAGGGCTTTGAGACCTATGGTGAAAAAGGAAATATCTTCACATAAAAACCAAACAGTAGCACTCTGCAAAATTTCTCTGGGATGTGTGCATTCTTCTCTGTGTTGAAGCTTTTCTTTTTGGTTGAGCAGATTTGAAACCGTTTTTTTGTAGAATCTGCAAGTGGTTATTTGAGATCTTTTCGTCCAATGTGGGAAAAGGAAATATCTTCACATAAAAACTAGACAGAAGCATTCTGAGCAACTTCTTGGAGATGTGGGCATTCAACTGTCAGAGTTGAAGCTTTCCTTGGGTTGAACAGATTTGAAATAGTCCTTTTGTACAATCTGCAAGTGGATAATTGAGTTCTTTTCATCCAATGCTGAAAAGGAAATATCTTCACTCTAAAAATAAACTGAAGCATTCTGAGCAACTTCTTAGTGATGGGTGCATTCAACTCACAGAGTTGAGCCTTTATTTGATTGAGCAATTTTGAAACTCTCTGTTTGAAGAATCTGCAATTGGGCATTTGGAGTGCTTTGTGGCCTATTGTGGAAAATGGTATATCTTCACCAAAATGATACACGGGAGAATCTTGCAAAATTTCCTTGTGATGTGTGCCTTCATCTCACATAGTGGAAGCTTTCTTTTGGTTAAGCAGATATGAAACAGTCTTTTTCAAGATTCTGCCAGTGCAAATTTGAAATCTTTTCTTCCAATGTGGTGAAAGGAATTATCTTCACATAAATCCTAAAGAGAAACCTTCTGTACAACTTCTTAGTGATATGTGCATTCCACTCACAGAGTTGAAACTTTCTTTTGATGGAGCAGTTTTGAAACAATCTGAAGAATCCGGAAGTGGACATTTGGAATGCTTTGAGTCCTATGGTAAAAAATTAAATATCTTCACCTGAAAATTACTCAGAAGCATTCTGCGAAATTATTTTGTGATGTATGCATTCATCTCACAGAGTTCAAGTATCCTTTTGGTTGAGCAGATTTGAAACAGTCTTTTTGTAGAATCTGCAAGTGGATATATGAGATCTTTTCGTCCAGTGCAAAAAAAAGGAAATATCATCTGATAAAAACTAGGCAGAACATCCTGAACAAATTCTTAGTGATACATGCATTCAAGTAAAAGGTGAACCATGCTTTTGATCCAGCAGTTTTGAAACACTCTGTTTGAAGAATCTGCAAGTGGACATTTGAAGCGATTTGAGGCCTATGTTGAAAAAGGAAATATGTTCACATAAAAGCTACAGAAAAGCATTCTGTGAAATTTCTTTGTGATGTGTGCATTCTTCTCACAGTGTTGAAGCTTTCCTTTGGTTGAGCAGATTTGAAGCTTTCCTTTTGGAGAATCTGCAAGTGGATATTTGTGATCTTTACATCCAATGGGGAACCGGATTTATCTTCACATAAAAACTAGACGGAAGCCTTCTGAACAACTTCTAAGTGATGCGTGTATTCCACTCACAGAGTTGAACCTTTCTTTTGATAGAGCAGTTTTGAAACACTTTTTGTCAAGAATCTGCAAGGTTACAATTGGAGGGCTTTGAGACCTATGCTCAAAAAGGAAATATCTTCACATTAATACTACACAGAACCATTTTGCAAAATACGTTTGTGATGTGTGCGTTCACCTGAAGGAGGTGAAACTTTCTTTTGGTGAGCATATATGAAAAAGTCTTTATATAGAGTCTGCAAGAGGATATTTGAGATCGTTGCATCCAATGTGGGAAAAGGAAATATCATCACTTAAAAACTACACATATGCATTCTGAGAAACTTCTTAGTGATATGTGCATTCAACTCACAAAGTTGGACATTTCTTTTGATTCAGCAGTTTTGAGACACGGTGTTTGAAGAATCTGCAAGTTGGCATTTGGAGTGCTTTGAGGGCAATGATGTAAAAGGAAATATCTTCATACAAAAACTACACAGAATAATTCTGTGAAATTTATTTGTGATGTGTGCATTCGTTTCACAGGGAAAAACCTCTGCTATGGTTGAGCAGATTTGAAACTGTCTTTTTCTACAATCTGGAAGTGGATATTTGAGATCTTTTCTTCCAATGCATGAAAAGAAATTATCTTCACTTACAAACTAGACGGAAGCATTCTGAACAACTCCTTTGTGTTGTGTGCATTCATCTCATGGAGGTCAGCCTTTCTTTTGCTTGAACAGTTTTGAAACTCTCTGTTAAAAGGATCTGCAACTGGACATTTGCAGTGCTTTGTGGCCTATGGTGAAAAAGGAAATATATTCTAATGAAAGATAAAGAGAAGCATCCTGCGAAATTTATTTATGATGCATGCATTCATCTCACAGAGTTGAACCTTTTATTTTGTTGAGCAGATTTGAACAAGTCTTTTCCTAGAATCTGCAAGTGGATATTTGAGACGTCTGCGTCCATTGCGAGAAAAAGAATTATCTTCATATAAAAACTAGACAGAAGCATTCACAACAACTACTTAGTGACATGTGCATTCAACTCACAGAGTTTAAACTTTCTTTTGATTGAGCAGTTTTGAAACACGGTGTTTGAAGGATCTGCAAGTGGACATTTGGAGGTCTTTGAGACCTATGGTTAAAAAGCAAGTATCTTCACATAAAAACTACACAGAAGCATCCTGCAAAATTTCTTTGTGATGTGTGCATTCATCTCAGAGAGTTGAAGCTTTCTTGTTTTTGAGCAGATTTGAAACACTCTTTTTGTAGACTCTGTAACTGCATATTTGAGATCATTTCATCCAATGCAGGAAAAGGAAATATCTTCACATAAAAACCGGACGGAAGCTTTCTGAGCAACTTCTTAATGATATGTGCATTCAACTCAGAGAATTGAACCATTCTTTTGATTGATCAGTTTTGAAACACTCTTTGAAGAATCTGCAAGAGGACATTTGGAGGGCTTTGAGACCTATGGTGAAAAAGGAAATATCTTCACATAAAAACCAAACAGTAGCACTCTGCAAAATTTCTCTGGGATGTGTGCATTCTTCTCTGTGTTGAAGCTTTTCTTTTTGGTTGAGCAGATTTGAAACCGTTTTTTTGTAGAATCTGCAAGTGGTTATTTGAGATCTTTTCGTCCAATGTGAGAAAAGGAAATATCTTCACATAAAAACTAGACAGAAGCATTCTGAGCAACTTCATGGTGATGTGGGCATTCAACTCACAGAGTTGAAGCTTTCCTTGGGTTGAACAGATTTGAAATAGTCCTTTTGTACAATCTGCAAGTGGATAATTGAGTTCTTTTCATCCAATGCTGAAAAGGAAATATCTTCACTTTAAAACTAAACTGAAGCATTCTGAGCAACTTCTTAGTGATGGGTGCATTCAACTCACAGAGTTGAGCCTTTCCTTAGATTGAGCAATTTTGAAACTCTCTGTTTGAAGAATCTGCAATTGGGCATTTGGAGTGCTTTGTGGCCTATTGTGGAAAATGGTATATCTTCACCAAAATGATACACGGGAGAATCTTGCAAAATTTCCTTGTGATGTGTGCCTTCATCTCACATAGTGGAAGCTTTCTTTTGGTTAAGCAGATATGAAACAGTCTTTTTCAAGATTCTGCCAGTGCAAATTTGAAATCTTTTCTTCCAATGCGGTGAAAGGAATTATCTTCACATAAATCCTAGAGAGAAACCTTCTGTACAACTTCTTAGTGATATGTGCATTCCACTCACAGAGTTGAAACTTTCTTTTGATGGAGCAGTTTTGAAACAATCTGAAGAATCCGGAAGTGGACATTTGGAATGCTTTGAGTCCTATGGTAAAAAATTAAATATCTTCACCTGAAAAGTACTCAGAAGCATTCTGCGAAATTATTTTGTGATGTATGCATTCATCTCACAGAGTTCAAGTATCCTTTTGGTTGAGCAGATTTGAAACAGTCTTTTTGTAGAATCTGCAAGTGGATATATGAGATCTTTTCGTCCAGTGCAAAAAAAAGGAAATATCATCTGATAAAAACTAGGCAGAACATCCTGAACAAATTCTTAGTGATACATGCATTCAAGTAAAAGGTGAACCATGCTTTTGATCCAGCAGTTTTGTAACACTCTGTTTGAAGAATCTGCAAGTGGACATTTGAAGCGATTTGAGGCCTATGTTGAAAAAGGAAATATGTTCACATAAAAGCTACAGAAAAGAATTCTGTGAAATTTCTTTGTGATGTGTGCATTCTTCTCACAGTGTTGAAGCTTTCTTTTGGTTGAGCAGATTTGAAGCTTTCCTTTTGGAGAATCTGCAAGTGGATATTTGTGATCTTTACATCCAATGGGGAACCGGATTTATCTTCACATAAAAACTAGACGGAAGCCTTCTGAGCAACTTCTTAGTGATGCGTGTATTCCACTCACAGAGTTGAACCTTTCTTTTGATTGAGCAGTTTTGAAACACTTTTTGTCAAGAATCTGCAAGGTTACAATTGGAGGGCTTTGAGACCTATGCTCAAAAAGGAAATATCTTCACATTAATACTACACAGAACCATTTTGCAAAATACGTTTGTGATGTGTGCGTTCACCTGACGGAGGTGAAACTTTCTTTTGGTGAGCATATATGAAAAAGTCTTTATATAGAGTCTGCAAGAGGATATTTGAGATCGTTGCATCCAATGTGGGAAAAGGAAATATCATCACTTAAAAACTACACATATGCATTCTGAGAAACTACTTAGTGATATGTGCATTCAACTCATAGAGTTGGACATTTCTTTTGATTCAGCAGTTTGGAGACACGGTGTTTGAAGAATCTGCAAGTTGGCATTTGGAGTGCTTTGAGGGCAATGATGTAAAAGGAAATATCTTCATACAAAAACTACACAGAATAATTCCGTGAAATTTATTTGTGATGTGTGCATTCGTTTCACAGGGAAAAACCTCTGCTATGGTTGAGCAGATTTGAAACTGTCTTTTTCTACAATCTGCAAGTGGATATTTGAGATCTTTTCTTCCAATGCATGAAAAGAAATTATCTTCACTTACAAACTAGACGGAAGCATTCTGAACAACTACTTTGTGTTGTGTGCATTCATCTCATGGAGGTCAGCCTTCCTTTTGCTTGAACAGTTTTGAAACTCTCTGTTAAAAGTATCTGCAACTGGACATTTGCAGTGCTTTGTGGCCTATGGTGAAAAAGGAAATATATTCTAATGAAAGATAAAGAGAAGCATCCTGCGAAATTTATTTATGATGTATGCATTCATCTCACAGAGTTGAACCTTTTATTTTGTTGAGCAGATTTGAACAAGTCTTTTCCTAGAATCTGCAAGTGGATATTTGAGATGTCTGCGTCCATTGCGAGAAAAAGAATTATCTTCATATAAAAACTAGACAGAAGCATTCACAACAACTACTTAGTGACATATGCATTCAACTCACAGAGTTTAAACTTTCTTTTGATTGAGCAGTTTTGAAACACGGTGTTTGAAGGATCTGCAAGTGGACATTTGGAGGTCTTTGAGTCCTATGGTTAAAAAGCAAGTATCTTCACATAAAAACTACACAGAAGCATCCTGCAAAATTTCTTTGTGATGTGTGCATTCATCTCAGAGAGTTGAAGCTTTCTTGTTTCTGAGCAGATTTGAAACACTCTTTTTGTAGACTCTGTAACTGCATATTTGAGATCATTTCATCCAATGCAGGAAAAGGAAATATCTTCACATAAAAACCGGACGGAAGCATTCTGATCAACTTCTTAATGATATGTGCATTCAACTCAGGGAATTGAACCATTCTTTTGATTGATCAGTTTTGAAACACTCTTTGAAGAATCTGCAAGAGGACATTTGGAGGGCTTTGAGACCTATGGTGAAAAAGGAAATATCTTCACATAAAAACCAAACAGTAGCACTCTGCAAAATTTCTCTGGGATGTGTGCATTCTTCTCTGTGTTGAAGCTTTTCTTTTTGGTTGAGCAGATTTGAAACCGTTTTTTTGTAGAATCTGCAAGTGGTTATTTGAGATCTTTTCGTCCAATGTGGGAAAAGGAAATATCTTCACATAAAAACTAGACAGAAGCATTCTGAGCAACTTCTTGGAGATGTGGGCATTCAACTGTCAGTGTTGAAGCTTTCCTTGGGTTGAACAGATTTGAAATAGTCCTTTTGTACAATCTGCAAGTGGATAATTGAGTTCTTTTCATCCAATGCTGAAAAGGAAATATCTTCACTCTAAAAATAAACTGAAGCATTCTGAGCAACTTCTTAGTGATGGGTGCATTCAACTCACAGAGTTGAGCCTTTATTTGATTGAGCAATTTTGAAACTCTCTGTTTGAAGAATCTGCAATTGGGCATTTGGAGTGCTTTGTGGCCTATTGTGGAAAATGGTATATCTTCACCAAAATGATACACGGGAGAATCTTGCAAAATTTCCTTGTGATGTGTGCCTTCATCTCACATAGTGGAAGCTTTCTTTTGGTTAAGCAGATATGAAACAGTCTTTTTCAAGTTTCTGCCAGTGCAAATTTGAAATCTTTTCTTCCAATGTGGTGAAAGGAATTATCTTCACATAAATCCTAGAGAGAAACCTTCTGTACAACTTCTTAGTGATATGTGCATTCCACTCACAGAGTTGAAACTTTCTTTTGATGGAGCAGTTTTGAAACAATCTGAAGAATCCGGAAGTGGACATTTGGAATGCTTTGAGTCCTATGGTAAAAAATTAAATATCTTCACCTGAAAAGAACTCAGAAGCATTCTGCGAAATTATTTTGTGATGTATGCATTCATCTCACAGAGTTCAAGTATCCTTTTGGTTGAGCAGATTTGAAACAGTCTTTTTGTAGAATCTGCAAGTGGATATATGAGATCTTTTCGTCCAGTGCAAAAAAAAGGAAATATCATCTGATAAAAACTAGCAGAACATCCTGAACAAATTCTTAGTGATACATGCATTCAAGTAAAAGGTGAACCATGCTTTTGATCCAGCAGTTTTGAAACACTCTGTTTGAAGAATCTGCAAGTGGACATTTGAAGCGATTTGAGGCCTATGTTGAAAAAGGAAATATGTTCACATAAAAGCTACAGAAAAGCATTCTGTGAAATTTCTTTGTGATGTGTGCATTCTTCTCACAGTGTTGAAGCTTTCCTTTGGTTGAGCAGATTTGAAGCTTTCCTTTTGGAGAATCTGCAAGTGGATATTTGTGATCTTTACATCCAATGGGGAACCGGATTTATCTTCACATAAAAACTAGACGGAAGCCTTCTGAACAACTTCTAAGTGATGCGTGTATTCCACTCACAGAGTTGAACCTTTCTTTTGATTGAGCAGTTTTGAAACACTTTTTGTCAAGGATCTGCAAGGTTACAATTAGAGGGCTTTGAGACCTATGCTCAAAAAGGAAATATCTTCACATTAATACTACACAGAACCATTTTGCAAAATACGTTTGTGATGTGTGCGTTCACCTGACAGAGGTGAAACTTTCTTTTGGTGAGCATATATGAAAAAGTCTTTATATAGAGTCTGCAAGAGGATATTTGAGATCTTTGCATCCAATGTGGGAAAAGGAAATATCATCACTTAAAAACTACACATAGGCATTCTGAGAAACTTCTTAGTGATATGTGCATTCAACTCACAGAGTTGGACATTTCTTTTGATTCAGCAGTTTTGAGACACGGTGTTTGAAGAATCTGCAAGTTGGCATTTGGAGTGCTTTGAGGGCAATGATGTAAAAGGAAATATCTTCATACAAAAACTACACAGAATAATTCCGTGAAATTTATTTGTGATGTGTGCATTCGTTTCACAGGGAAAAACCTCTGCTATGGTTGAGCAGATTTGAAACTGTCTTTTTCTACAATCTGCAAGTGGATATTTGAGATCTTTTCTTCCAATGCATGAAAAGAAATTATCTTCACTTACAAACTAGACGGAAGCATTCTGAACAACTCCTTTGTGTTGTGTGCATTCATCTCATGGACGTCAGCCTTTCTTTTGCTTGAACAGTTTTGAAACTCTCTGTTAAAAGGATCTGCAACAGGACATTTGGAGTGCTTTCTGGCCTATGGTGAAAAAGGAAATATATTCTAGTGAAAGATAAAGAGAAGAATCCTTCGAAATTTATTTATGGTGTATGCATTCATCTCACAGAGTTGAAACTTTTATTTTGTTGAGCAGATTTGAACATGTCTTTTCCTAGAATCTGCAAGTGGATATTTGAGATGTCTGCGTCCATTGCGAGAAAAAGAATTATCTTCATATAAAAACTAGACAGAAGCATTCACAACAACTACTTAGTGACATGTGCATTCAACTCACAGAGTTTAAGCTTCCTTTTGATTGAGCAGTTTTGAAACACGGTATTTGAAAGATCTGCAAGTGGACATTTGGAGGTCTTTGAGACCTATGGTTAAAAAGCAATATCTTCACATAAAAACTACACAGAAGCATCCTGCAAAATTTCTTTGTGATGTGTGCATTCATCTCAGAGAGTTGAAGCTTTCTTGTTTTTGAGCAGAATTGAAACACTCTTTTTGTAGACTCTGTAACTGCATATTTGAGATCATTTGGTCCAATGCAGGAAAAGGAAATATCTTCACATAAAAACCGGACGGAAGCATTCTGAGCAACTTGTTAATGATATGTGCATTCAACTCAGAGAATTGAACCATTCTTTTGATTGATCAGTTTTGAAACACTCTTTGAAGAATCTGCAAGAGGACATTTGGAGGGCTTTGAGACCTATGGTGAAAAAGGAAATATCTTCACATAAAAACCAAACAGTAGCACTCTGCAAAATTTCTCTGGGATGTGTGCATTCTTCTCTGTGTTGAAGCTTTTCTTTTTGGTTGAGCAGATTTGAAACCGTTTTTTTGTAGAATCTGCAAGTGGTTATTTGAGATCTTTTCGTCCAATGTGGGAAAAGGAAATATCTTCACATAAAAACTAGACAGAAGCATTCTGAGCAACTTCTTGGTGATGTGGGCATTCAACTCTCAGAGTTGAAGCTTTCCTTGGGTTGAACAGATTTGAAATAGTCCTTCTGTACAATCTGCAAGTGGATAATTGAGTTCTTTTCATCCAATGCTGAAAAGGAAATATCTTCACTTTAAAACTAAACTGAAGCATTCTGAGCAACTTCTTAGTGATGGGTGCATTCAACTCACAGAGTTGAGCCTTTCCTTTGATTGAGCAATTATGAAACTCTCTGTTTGAAGAATCTGCAATTGGGCATTTGGAGTGCTTTGTGGCCTATGGTGGAAAATTGTATATCTTCACCAAAATGATACACGGGAGAATCTTGCAAAATTTCCTTGTGATGTGTGCCTTCATCTCACATAGTGGAAGCTTTCTTTTGGTTAAGCAGATATGAAACAGTCTTTTTCAAGATTCTGCCAGTGCAAATTTGAAATCTTTTTTTCCAATGCGGTGAAAGGAATTATCTTCACATAAATCCAAGAGAGAAACCTTCTGTACAACTTCTTAGTGATATGTGCATTCCACTCACAGAGTTGAAACTTTCTTTTGATGGAGCAGTTTTGAAACAATCTGAAGAATCCGGAAGTGGACATTTGGAATGCTTTGAGTCCTATGGTAAAAAATTAAATATCTTCACCTGAAAAGTACTCAGAAGCATTCTGCGAAATTATTTTGTGATGTATGCATTCATCTCACAGAGTTCAAGTTTCCTTTTGGTTGAGCAGATTTGAAACAGTCTTTTTGTAGAATCTGCAAGTGGATATATGAGATCTTTTCGTCCAGTGCAAAAAAAAGGAAATATCATCTGATAAAAACTAGGCAGAACATCCTGAACAAATTCTTAGTGATACATGCATTCAAGTAAAAGGTGAACCATGCTTTTGATCCAGCAGTTTTGAAACACTCTGTTTGAAGAATCTGCAAGTGGACATTTGAAGCGATTTGAGGCCTATGTTGAAAAAGGAAATAGGTTCACATAAAAGCTACAGAAAAGCATTCTGTGAAATTACTTTGTGATATGTGCATTCTTCTCACAGTGTTGAAGCTTTCTTTTGGTTGTGCAGATTTTAAGCTTTCCTTTTGGAGAATCTGCAAGTGGATATTTGTGATCTTTACATCCAATGGGGAACCGGATTTATCTTCACATAAAAACTAGACGGAAGCCTTCTGAGCAACTTCTTAGTGATGCGTGTATTCCACTCACAGAGTTGAACCTTTCTTTTGATTGAGCAGTTTTGAAACACTTTTTGTCAAGAATCTGCAAGGTTACAATTGGAGGGCTTTGAGACCTATGCTCAAAAAGGAAATATCTTCACATTAATACTACACAGAACCATTTTGCAAAATACGTTTGTGATGTGTGCGTTCACCTGACAGAGGTGAAACTTTCTTTTGGTGAGCATATATGAAAAAGTCTTTATATAGAGCCTGCAAGAGGATATTTGTGATCTTTGCATCCAATGTGGGAAAAGGAAATATCATCACTTAAAAACTACACATAGGCATTCTGAGAAACTTCTTAGTGATATGTGCATTCAACTCACAGAGTTGGACATTTCTTTTGATTCAGCAGTTTTGAGACACGGTGTTTGAAGAATCTGCAATTTGGCATTTGGAGTGCTTTGAGGGCAATGATGTAAAAGGAAATATCTTCATACAAAAACTACACAGAATAATTCTGTGAAATTTATTTGTGATGTGTGCATTCGTTTCACAGGGAAAAACCTCTGCTATGGTTGAGCAGATTTGAAACTGTCTTTTTCTACAATCTGCAAGTGGATATTTGAGATCTTTTCTTCCAATGCATGAAAAGAAATTATCTTCACTTACAAACTAGACGGAAGCATTCTGAACAACTCCTTTGTGTTGTGTGCATTCATCTCATGGAGGTCAGCCTTTCTTTTGCTTGAACAGTTTTGAAACTCTCTGTTAAAAGGATCTGCAACTGGACATTTGGAGTGCTTTGTGGCCTATGGTGAAAAAGGAAATATATTCTAATGAAAGATAAAGAGAAGCATCCTGCGAAATTTATTTATGATATATGCATTCATCTCACAGAGTTGAACCTTTTATTTTGTTGAGCAGATTTGAACAAGTCTTTTCCTAGAATCTGCAAGAGGATATTTGAGATGTCTGCGTCCATTGCGAGAAAAAGAATTATCTTCATATAAAAACTAGACAGAAGCATTCACAACAACTTCTTAGTGACATGTGCATTCAACTCACAGAGTTTAAACTTTCTTTTGATTGAGCAGTTTTGAAACACGGTGTTTGAAGGATCTGCAAGTGGACATTTGGAGGTCTTTGAGACCTATGGTTAAAAAGCAAGTATCTTCACATAAAAACTACACAGAAGCATCCTGCAAAATTTCTTTGTGATGTGTGCATTCATCTCAGAGAGTTGAAGCTTTCTTGTTTTTGAGCAGATTTGAAACACTCTTTTTGTAGACTCTGTAACTGCATATTTGAGATCATTTCGTCCAATGCAGGAAAAGGAAATATCTTCACATAAAAACCGGACGGAAGAATTCTGATCAACTTCTTAATGATATGTGCATTCAACTCAGAGAATTGAACCATTCGTTTGATTGATCAGTTTCGAAACACTCTTTGAAGAATCTGCAAGAGGACATTTGGAGGGCTTTGAGACCTATGGTGAAAAAGGAAATATCTTCACATAAAAACCAAACAGTAGCACTCTGCAAAATTTCTCTGGGATGTGTGCATTCTTCTCTGTTTTGACGCTTTTCTTTTTGGTTGAGCAGATTTGAAACCGTTTTTTTGTAGAATCTGCAAGTGGTTATTTGAGATCTTTTCGTCCAATGTGGGAAAAGGAAATATCTTCACATAAAAACTAGACAGAAGCATTCTGAGCAACTTCTTGGTGATGTGGGCATTCAACTCTCAGAGTTGAAGCTTTCCTTGGGTTGAACAGATTTGAAATAGTCCTTTTGTACAATCTACAAATGGATAATAGAGTTCTTTTCATCCAATGCTGAAAAGGAAATATCTTCACTTTAAAACTAAACTGAAGCATTCTGAGCAACTTCTTAGTGATGGGTGCATTCAACTCACAGAGTTGAGCCTTTCCTTTGATTGAGCAATTTTGAAACTCTCTGTTTGAAGAATCTGCAATTGGGCATTTGGAGTGCTTTGTGGCCTATTGTGGAAAATGGTATATCTTCACCAAAATGATACACGGGAGAATCTTGCAAAATTTCCTTGTGATGTGTGCCTTCATCTCACATAGTGGAAGCTTTCTTTTGGTTAAGCAGATATGAAACAGTCTTTTTCAAGATTCTGCCAGTGCAAATTTGAAATCTTTTCTTCCAATGCGGTGAAAGGAATTATCTTCACGTAAATCCTAGAGAGAAACCTTCTGTACAACTTCTTAGTGATATGTGCATTCCACTCACAGAGTTGAAACTTTCTTTTGATGGAGCAGTTTTGAAACAATCTGAAGAATCCGGAAGTGGACATTTGGAATGCTTTGAGTCCTATGGTAAAAAATTAAATATCTTCACCTGAAAAGTACTCAGAAGCATTCTGCGAAATTATTTTGTGATGTATGCATTCATCTCACAGAGTTCAAGTTTCCTTTTGGTTGAGCAGATTTGAAACAGTCTTTTTGTAGAATCTGCAAGTGGATATATGAGATCTTTTCGTCCAGTGCAAAAAAAAGGAAATATCATCTGATAAAAACTAGGCAGAACTTCCTGAACAAATTCTTAGTGATACATGCATTCAAGTAAAAGGTGAACCATGCTTTTGATCCAGCAGTTTTGAAACACTCTGTTTGAAGAATCTGCAAGTGGACATTTGAAGCGATTTGAGGCCTATGTTGAAAAAGGAAATATGTTCACATAAAAGCTACAGAATGCATTCTGTGAAATTTCTTTGTGATGTGTGCATTCTTCTCACAGTGTTGAAGCTTTCTTTTGGTTGAGCAGATTTGAAGCTTTCCTTTTGGAGAATCTGCAAGTGGATATTTGTGATCTTTACATCCAATGGGGAACCGGATTTATCTTCACATAAAAACTAGACGGAAGCTTTCTGAGCAACTTCTTAGTGATGCGTGTATTCCACTCACAGAGTTGAACCTTTCTTTTGATTGAGCAGTTTTGAAACACTTTTTGTCAAGAATCTGCAAGGTTACAATTGGAGGGCTTTGAGACCTATGCTCAAAAAGGAAATATCTTCACATTAATATTACACAGAACCCTTTTGCAAAATACGTTTGTGATGTGTGCGTTCACCTGACAGAGGTGAAACTTTCTTTTGGTGAGCATATATGAAAAAGTCTTTATATAGAGCCTGCAAGAGGATATTTGAGATCTTTGCATCCAATGTGGGAAAAGGAAATATCATCACTTAAAAACTACACATAGGCATTCTGAGAAACTTCTTAGTGATATGTGCATTCAACTCACAGAGTTGGACATTTCTTTTGATTCAGCAGTTTTGAGACACGGTGTTTGAAGAATCTGCAAGTTGGCATTTGGAGTGCTTTGAGGGCAATGATGTAAAAGGAAATATCTTCATACAAAAACTACACAGAATAATTCTGTGAAATTTATTTGTGATGTGTGCATTCGTTTCACAGGGAAAAACCTCTGCTATGGTTGAGCAGATTTGAAACTGTCTTTTTCTACAATCTGCAAGTAGATATTTGAGATCTTTTCTTCCAATGCATGAAAAGAAATTATCTTCACTTACAAACTAGACGGAAGCATTCTGAACAACTCCTTTGTGTTGTGTGCATTCATCTCATGGAGGTCAGCCTTTCTTTTGCTTGAACAGTTTTGAAACTCTCTGTTAAAAGGATCTGCAACTGGACATTTGCAGTGCTTTGTGGCCTATGGTGAAAAAGGAAATATATTCTAACGAAAGATAAAGAGAAGCATCCTGCGAAATTTATTTATGATGTATGCATTCATCTCACAGAGTTGAACCTTTTATTTTGTTGAGCAGATTTGAACAAGTCTTTTCCTAGAATCTGCAAGTGGATATTTGAGATGTCTGCGTCCATTGCGAGAAAAAGAATTATCTTCATATAAAAACTAGACAGAAGCATTCACAACAACTACTTAGTGACATGTGCATTCAACTCACAGAGTTTAAACTTTCTTTTGATTGAGCAGTTTTGAAACACGGTGTTTGAAGGATCTGCAAGTGGACATTTGGAGGTCTTTGAGACCTATGGTTAAAAAGCAAGTATCTTCACATAAAAACTACACAGAAGCATCCTGCAAAATTTCTTTGTGATGTGTGCATTCATCTCAGAGAGTTGAAGCTTTCTTGTTTTTGAGCAGATTCGAAACACTCTTTTTGTAGACTCTGTAACTGCATATTTGAGATCATTTCGTCCAATGCAGGAAAAGGAAATATCTTCACATAAAAACCGGACGGAAGCATTCTGATCAACTTCTTAATGATATGTGCATTCAACTCAGAGAATTGAACCATTCTTTTGATTGATCAGTTTTGAAACACTCTTTGAAGAATCTGCAAGAGGACATTTGGAGGGCTTTGAGACCTATGGTGAAAAAGGAAATATCTTCACATAAAAACCAAACAGTAGCACTCTGCAAAATTTCTCTGGGATGTGTGCATTCTTCTCTGTGTTGAAGCTTTTCTTTTTGGTTGAGCAGATTTGAAACCGTTTTTTTGTAGAATCTGCAAGTGGTTATTTGAGATCTTTTCGTCCAATGTGGGAAAAGGAAATATCTTCACATAAAAACTAGACAGAAGCATTCAGAGCAACTTCTTGGTGATGTGGGCATTCAACTCTCAGAGTTGAAGCTTTCCTTGGGTTGAACAGATTTGAAATAGTCCTTTTGTACAATCTGCAAGTGGATAGAGTTCTTTTCATCCAATGCTGAAAAGGAAATATCTTCACTTTAAAACTAAACTGAAGCATTCTGAGCAACTTCTTAGTGATGGGTGCATTCAACTCACAGAGTTGAGCCTTTCCTTTGATTGAGCAATTTTGAAACTCTCTGTTTGAAGAATCTGCAATTGGGCATTTGGAGTGCTTTGTGGCCTATTGTGGAAAATGGTATATCTTCACCAAAATGATACACGGGAGAATCTTGCAAAATTTCCTTGTGATGTGTGCCTTCATCTCACATAGTGGAAGCTTTCTTTAGGTTAAGCAGATATGAAACAGTCTTTTTCAAGATTCTGCCAGTGCAAATTTGAAATCTTTTCTTCCTATGCGGTGAAAGGAATTATCTTCACATAAATCCTAGAGAGAAACCTTCTGTACAACTTCTTAGTGATATGTGCATTCCACTCACAGAGTTGAAACTTTCTTTTGATGGAGCAGTTTTGAAACAATCTGAAGAATCCGGAAGTGGACATTTGGAATGCTTTGAGTCCTATGGTAAAAAATTAAATATCTTCACCTGAAAAGTACTCAGAAGCATTCTGCGAAATTATTTTGTGATGTATGCATTCATCTCACAGAGTTCAAGTTTCCTTTTGGTTGAGCAGATTTGAAACAGTCTTTTTGTAGAATCTGCAAGTGGATATATGAGATCTTTTCGTCCAGTGCAAAAAAAAGGAAATATCATCTGATAAAAACTAGGCAGAACATCCTGAACAAATTCTTAGTGATACATGCATTCAAGTAAAAGGTGAACCATGCTTTTGATCCAGCAGTTTTGAAACACTCTGTTTGAAGAATCTGCAAGTGGACATTTGAAGCGATTTGAGGCCTATGTTGAAAAAGGAAATATGTTCACATAAAAGCTACAGAATGCATTCTGTGAAATTTCTTTGTGATGTGTGCATTCTTCTCACAGTGTTGAAGCTTTGTTTTGGTTGAGCAGATTTGAAGCTTTCCTTTTGGAGAATCTGCAAGTGGATATTTGTGATCTTTACATCCAATGGGGAACCGGATTTATCTTCACATAAAAACTAGACGGAAGCCTTCTGAGCAACTTCTTAGTGATGCGTGTATTCCACTCACAGAGTTGAACCTTTCTTTTGATTGAGCAGTTTTGAAACACTTTTTGTCAAGAATCTGCAAGGTTAAAATTGGAGGGCTTTGAGACCTATGCTCAAAAAGGAAATATCTTCACATTAATACTACACAGAACCATTTTGCAAAATACGTTTGTGATGTGTGCGTTCACCTGACAGAGGTGAAACTTTCTTTTGGTGAGCATATATGAAAAAGTCTTTATATAGAGCCTGCAAGAGGATATTTGAGATCTTTGCATCCAATGTGGGAAAAGGAAATATCATCACTTAAAAACTACACATAGGCATTCTGAGAAACTTCTTAGTGATATGTGCATTCAACTCACAGAGTTGGACATTTCTTTTGATTCAGCAGTTTTGAGACACGGTGTTTGAAGAATCTGCAAGTTGGCATTTGGAGTGCTTTGAGGGCAATGATGTAAAAGGAAATATCTTCATACAAAAACTACACAGAATAATTCTGTGAAATTTATTTGTGATGTGTGCATTCGTTTCACAGGGAAAAACCTCTGCTATGGTTGAGCAGATTTGAAACTGTCTTTTTCTACAATCTGCAAGTGGATATTTGAGATCTTTTCTTCCAATGCATGAAAAGAAATTATCTTCACTTACAAACTAGACGGAAGCATTCTGAACAACTCCTTTGTGTTGTGTGCATTCATCTCATGGAGGTCAGCCTTTCTTTTGCTTGAACAGTTTTGAAACTCTCTGTTAAAAGGATCTGCAACTGGACATTTGCAGTGCTTTGTGGCCTATGGTGAAAAAGGAAATATATTCTAATGAAAGATAAAGAGAAGCATCCTGCGAAATTTATTTATGATGTATGCATTCATCTCACAGAGTTGAACCTTTTATTTTGTTGAGCAGATTTGAACAAGTCTTTTCCTAGAATCTGCAAGTGGATATTTGAGATGTCTGCGTCCATTGCGAGAAAAAGAATTATCTTCATATAAAAACTAGACAGAAGCATTCACAACAACTACTTAGTGACATGTGCATTCAACTCACAGAGTTTAAACTTTCTTTTGATTGAGCAGTTTTGAAACACGGTGTTTGAAGGATCTGCAAGTGGACATTTGGAGGTCTTTGAGACCTATGGTTAAAAAGCAAGTATCTTCACATAAAAACTACACAGAAGCATCCTGCAAAATTTCTTTGTGATGTGTGCATTCATCTCAGAGAGTTGAAGCTTTCTTGTTTTTGAGCAGATTTGAAACACTCTTTTTGTAGACTCTGTAACTGCATATTTGAGATCATTTCATCCAATGCAGGAAAAGGAAATATCTTCACATAAAAACCGGACGGAAGCATTCTGAGCAACTTCTTAATGATATGTGCATTCAACTCAGAGAATTGAATCATTCTTTTGATTGATCAGTTTTGAAACACACTTTGAAGAATCTGCAAGAGGACATTTGGAGGGCTATGAGACCTATGGTGAAAAAGGAAATATCTTCACATAAAATCCAAACAGTAGCACTCTGCAAAATTTCTCTGGGATGTGTGCATTCTTCTCTGTGTTGAAGATTTTCTTTTTGGTTGGGCAGATTTGAAACCGTTTTTTTGTAGAATCTGCAAGTGGTTATTTGAGATCTTTTCCTCCAATGTGGGAAAAGGAAATATCTTCACATAAAAACTAGACAGAAGCATTCTGAGCAACTTCTTGGTGATGTGGGCATTCAACTCTCAGAGTTGAAGCTTTCCTTGGGTTGAACAGATTTGCAATAGTCCTTTTGTACAATCTGCATGTGGATAATTGAGTTCTTTTCATCCAATGCTGAAAAGGAAATATCTTCACTTTAAAACTAAACTGAAGCATTCTGAGCAACTTCTTAGTGATGGGTGCATTCAACTCACAGAGTTGAGCCTTTCCTTTGATTGAGCAATTTTGAAACTCTCTGTTTGAAGAATCTGCAATTGGGCATTTGGAGTGCTTTGTGGCCTATTGTGGAAAATGGTATATCTTCACCAAAATGATACACGGGAGAATCTTGCAAAATTTCCTTGTGATGTGTGCCTTCATCTCACATAGTGGAAGCTTTCTTTTGGTTAAGCAGATATGAAACCGTCTTTTTCAAGATTCTGCCAGTGCAAATTTGAAATCTTTTCTTCCTATGCGGTGAAAGGAATTATCTTCACATAAATCCTAGAGAGAAACCTTCTGTACAACTTCTTAGTGATATGTGCATTCCACTCACAGAGTTGAAACTTCCTTTGATGGAGCAGTTTTGAAACAATCTGAAGAATCCGGAAGTGGACATTTGGAATGCTTTGAGTCCTATGGTAAAAAATTAAATATCTTCACCTGAAAAGTACTCAGAAGCATTCTGCGAAATTATTTTGTGATGTATGCATTCATCTCACAGAGTTCAAGTTTCCTTTTGGTTGAGCAGATTTGAAACAGTCTTTTTGTAGAATCTGCAAGTGGATATATGAGATCTTTTCGTCCAGTGCAAAAAAAAGAAATATCATCTGTTAAAAACTAGGCAGAACATCCTGAACAAATTCTTAGTGATACATGCATTCAAGTAAAAGGTGAACCATGCTTTTGATCCAGCAGTTTTGAAACACTCTGTTTGAAGAATCTGCAAGTGGACATTTGAAGCGATTTGAGGCCTATGTTGAAAAAGGAAATATGTTCACATAAAAGCTACAGAATGCATTCTGTGAAATTTCTTTGTGATGTGTGCATTCTTCTCACAGTGTTGAAGCTTTGTTTTGGTTGAGCAGATTTGAAGCTTTCCTTTTGGAGAATCTGCAAGTGGATATTTGTGATCTTTACATCCAATGGGGAACCGGATTTATCTTCACATAAAAACTAGACGGAAGCCTTCTGAGCAACTTCTTAGTGATGCGTGTATTCCACTCACAGAGTTGAACCTTTCTTTTGATTGAGCAGTTTTGAAACACTTTTTGTCAAGAATCTGCAAGGTTAAAATTGGAGGGCTTTGAGACCTATGCTCAAAAAGGAAATATCTTCACATTAATACTACACAGAACCATTTTGCAAAATACGTTTGTGATGTGTGCGTTCACCTGACAGAGGTGAAACTTTCTTTTGGTGAGCATATATGAAAAAGTCTTTATATAGAGCCTGCAAGAGGATATTTGAGATCTTTGCATCCAATGTGGGAAAAGGAAATATCATCACTTAAAAACTACACATAGGCATTCTGAGAAACTTCTTAGTGATATGTGCATTCAACTCACAGAGTTGGACATTTCTTTTGATTCAGCAGTTTTGAGACACGGTGTTTGAAGAATCTGCAAGTTGGCATTTGGAGTGCTTTGAGGGCAATGATGTAAAAGGAAATATCTTCATACAAAAACTACACAGAATAAGTCTGTGAAATTTATTTGTGATGTGTGCATTCGTTTCACAGGGAAAAACCTCTGCTATGGTTGAGCAGATTTGAAACTGTCTTTTTCTACAATCTGCAAGTGGATATTTGAGATCTTTTCTTCCAATGCATGAAAAGAAATTATCTTCACTTACAAACTAGACGGAAGCATTCTGAACAACTCCTTTGTGTTGTGTGCATTCATCTCATGGAGGTCAGCCTTTCTTTTGCTTGAACAGTTTTGAAACTTTCTGTTAAAAGGATCTGCAACTGGACATTTGCAGTGCTTTGTGGCCTATGGTGAAAAAGGAAATATATTCTAATGAAAGATAAAGAGAAGCATCCTGCGAAATTTGTTTATGATGTATGCATTCATCTCACAGAGTTGAACCTTTTATTTTGTTGAGCAGATTTGAACAAGTCTTTTCCTAGAATCTGCAAGTGGATATTTGAGATGTCTGCGTCCATTGCGAGAAAAAGAATTATCTTCATATAAAAACTAGACAGAAGCATTCACAACAACTACTTAGTGACATGTGCATTCAACTCACAGAGTTTAAACTTTCTTTTGATTGAGCAGTTTTGAAACACGGTGTTTGAAGGATCTGCAAGTGGACATTTGGAGGTCTTTGAGACCTATGGTTAAAAAGCAAGTATCTTCACATAAAAACTACACAGAAGCATCCTGCAAAATTTCTTTGGGATGTGTGCATTCATCTCAGAGAGTTGAAGCTTCCTTGTTTTTGAGCAGATTTGAAACACTCTTTTTGTAGACTCTGTAACTGCATATTTGAGATCATTTCGTCCAATGCAGGAAAAGGAAATATCTTCACATAAAAAACGGACGGAAGCATTCTGAGCAACTTCTTAATGATATGTGCATTCAACTCAGAGAATTGAATCATTCTTTTGATTGATCAGTTTGAAACACTCTTTGAAGAATCTGCAAGAGGACATTTGGAGGGCTTTGAGACCTATGGTGAAAAAGGAAATATCTTCACATAAAAACCAAACAGTAGCACTCTGCAAAATTTCTCTGGGATGTGTGCATTCTTCTCTGTGTTGAAGCTTTTCTTTTTGGTTGGGCAGATTTGAAACCGTTTTTTTGTAGAATCTGCAAGTGGTAATTTGAGATCTTTTCCTCCAATGTGGGAAAAGGAAATATCTTCACATAAAAACTAGACAGAAGCATTCTGAGCAACTTCTTGTTGATGTGGGCATTCAACTCTCAGAGTTGAAGCTTTCCTTGGGTTGAACAGATTTGAAATAGTCCTTTTGTACAATCTGCAAGTGGATAATTGAGTTCTTTTCATCCAATGCTGAAAAGGAAATATCTTCACTTTAAAACTAAACTGAAGCATTCTGAGCAACTTCTTAGTGATGGGTGCATTCAACTCACAGAGTTGAGCATTTCCTTTGATTGAGCAATTTTGAAACTCTCTGTTTGAAGAATCTGCAATTGGGCATTTGGAGTGCTTTGTGGCCTATTGTGGAAAATGGTATATCTTCACCAAAATGATACACGGGAGAATCTTGCAAAATTTCCTTGTGATGTGTGCCTTCATCTCACATAGTGGAAGCTTTCTTTTGGTTAAGCAGATATGAAACAGTCTTTTTTAAGATTCTGCCAGTGCAAATTTGAAATCTTTTCTTCCTATGCGGTGAAAGGAATTATCTTCACATAAATCCTAGAGAGAAACCTTCTGTACAACTTCTTAGTGATATGTGCATTCCACTCACAGAGTTGAAACTTTCTTTTGATGGAGCAGTTTTGAAACAATCTGAAGAATCCGGAAGTGGACATTTGGAATGCTTTGAGTCCTATGGTAAAAAATTAAATATCTTCACCTGAAAAGTACTCAGAAGCATTCTGCGAAATTATTTTGTGATGTATGCATTCATCTCACAGAGTTCAAGTTTCCTTTTGGTTGAGCAGATTTGAAACAGTCTTTTTGTAGAATCTGCAAGTGGATATATGAGATCTTTTCGTCCAGTGCAAAAATAAGGAAATAGCATCTGATAAAAACTAGGCAGAACATCCTGAACAAATTCTTAGTGATACATGCATTCAAGTAAAAGGTGAACCATGCTTTTGATCCAGCAGTTTTGAAACACTCTGTTTGAAGAATCTGCAAGTGGACATTTGAAGCGATTTGAGGCCTATGTTGAAAAAGGAAATATGTTCACATAAAAGCTACAGAATGCATTCTGTGAAATTTCTTTGTGATGTGTGCATTCTTCTCACAGTGTTGAAGCTTTCTTTTGGTTGAGCAGATTTGAAGCTTTCCTTTTGGAGAATCTGCAAGTGGATATTTGTGATCTTTACATCCAATGGGGAACCGGATTTATCTTCACATAAAAACTAGACGGAAGCCTTCTGAGCAACTTCTTAGTGATGCGTGTATTCCACTCACAGAGTTGAACCTTTCTTTTGATTGAGCAGTTTTGAAACACTTTTTGTCAAGTATCTGCAAGGTTACAATTGGAGGGCTTTGAGACCTATGCTCAAAAAGGAAATATCTTCACATTAATACTACACAGAACCATTTTGCAAAATACGTTTGTGATGTGTGCGTTCACCTGACAGAGGTGAAACTTTCTTTTGGTGAGCATATATGAAAAAGTCTTTATATAGAGCCTGCAAGAGGATATTTGAGATCTTTGCATCCAATGTGGGAAAAGGAAATATCATCACTTAAAAACTACACATAGGCATTCTGAGAAACTTCTTAGTGATATGTGCATTCAACTCACAGAGTTGGACATTTCTTTTGATTCAGCAGTTTTGAGACACGGTGTTTGAAGAATCTGCAAGTTGGCATTTGGAGTGCTTTGAGGGCAATGATGTAAAAGGAAATATCTTCATACAAAAACTACACAGAATAATTCTGTGAAATTTATTTGTGATGTGTGCATTCGTTTCACAGGGAAAAACCTCTGCTATGGTTGAGCAGATTTGAAACTGTCTTTTTCTACAATCTGCAAGTGGATATTTGAGATCTTTTCTTCCAATGCATGAAAAGAAATTATCTTCACTTACAAACTAGACGGAAGCATTCTGAACAACTCCTTTGTGTTGTGTGCATTCATCTCATGGAGGTCAGCCTTTCTTTTGCTTGAACAGTTTTGAAACTCTCTGTTAAAAGGATCTGCAACTGGACATTTGCAGTGCTTTGTGGCCTATGGTGAAAAAGGAAATATATTCTAATGAAAGATAAAGAGAAGCATCCTGCGAAATTTATTTATGATGTATGCATTCATCTCACAGAGTTGAACCTTTTATTTTGTTGAGCAGATTTGAACAAGTCTTTTCCTAGAATCTGCAAGTGGATATTTGAGATGTCTGCGTCCATTGCGAGAAAAAGAATTATCTTCATATAAAAACTAGACAGAAGCATTCACAACAACTACTTAGTGACATGTGCATTCAACTCACAGAGTTTAAACTTTCTTTTGATTGAGCAGTTTTGAAACACGGTGTTTGAAGGATCTGCAAGTGGACATTTGGAGGTCTTTGAGACCTATGGTTAAAAAGCAAGTATCTTCACATAAAAACTACACAGAAGCATCCTGCAAAATTTCTTTGGGATGTGTGCATTCATCTCAGAGAGTTGAAGCTTTCTTGTTTTTGAGCAGATTTGAAACACTCTTTTTGTAGACTCTGTAACTGCATATTTGAGATCATTTCGTCCAATGCAGGAAAAGGAAATATCTTCACATAAAAACCGGACGGAAGCATTCTGAGCAACTTCTTAATGATATGTGCATTCAACTCAGAGAATTGAATCATTCTTTTGATTGATCAGTTTTGAAACACTCTTTGAAGAATCTGCAAGAGGACATTTGGAGGGCTTTGAGACCTATGGTGAAAAAGGAAATATCTTCACATAAAAACCAAACAGTAGCACTCTGCAAAATTTCTCTGGGATGTGTGCATTCTTCTCTGTGTTGAAGCTTTTCTTTTTGGTTGGGCAGATTTGAAACCGTTTTTTTGTAGAATCTGCAAGTGGTAATTTGAGATCTTTTCCTCCAATGTGGGAAAAGGAAATATCTTCACATAAAAACTAGACAGAAGCATTCTGAGCAACTTCTTGGTGATGTGGGCATTCAACTCTCAGAGTTGAAGCTTTCCTTGGGTTGAACAGATTTGAAATAGTCCTTTTGTACAATCTGCAAGTGGATAATTGAGTTCTTTTCATCCAATGCTGAAAAGGAAATATCTTCACTTTAAAACTAAACTGAAGCATTCTTAGCAACTTCTTAGTGATGGGTGCATTCAACTCACAGAGTTGAGCCTTTCCTTTGATTGAGCAATTTTGAAACTCTCTGTTTGAAGAATCTGCAATTGGGCATTTGGAGTGCTTTGTGGCCTATTGTGGAAAATGGTATATCTTCACCAAAATGATACACGGGAGAATCTTGCAAAATTTCCTTGTGATGTGTGCCTTCATCTCACATAGTGGAAGCTTTCTTTTGGTTAAGCAGATATGAAACAGTCTTTTTCAAGATTCTGCCAGTGCAAATTTGAAATCTTTTCTTCCTATGCGGTGAAAGGAATTATCTTCACATAAATCCTAGAGAGAAACCTTCTGTACAACTTCTTAGTGATATGTGCATTCCACTCACAGAGTTGAAACTTTCTTTTGATGGAGCAGTTTTGAAACAATCTGAAGAATCCGGAAGTGGACATTTGGAATGCTTTGAGTCCTATGGTAAAAAATTAAATATCTTCACCTGAAAAGTACTCAGAAGCATTCTGCGAAATTATTTTGTGATGTATGCATTCATCTCACAGAGTTCAAGTTTCCTTTTGGTTGAGCAGATTTGAAACAGTCTTTTTGTAGAATCTGCAAGTGGATATATGAGATCTTTTCGTCCAGTGCAAAAAAAAGGAAATATCATCTGAAAAAAACTAGGCAGAACATCCTGAACAAATTCTTAGTGATACATGCATTCAAGTAAAAGGTGAACCATGCTTTTGATCCAGCAGATTTGAAACACTCTGTTTGAAGAATCTGCAAGTGGACATTTGAAGCGATTTGAGGCCTATGTTGAAAAAGGAAATATGTTCACATAAAAGCTACAGAAAAGCATTCTGTGAAATTTCTTTGTGATGTGTGCATTCTTCTCACAGTGTTGAAGCTTTCTTTTGGTTGAGCTGATTTGAAGCTTTCCTTTTGGAGAATCTGCAACTGGATATTTGTGATCTTTACATCCAATGGGGAACCGGATTTATCTTCACATAAAAACTAGACGGAAGCCTTCTGAGCAACTTCTTAGTGATGCGTGTATTCCACTCACAGAGTTGAACCTTTCTTTTGATTGAGCAGTTTTGAAACACTTTTTGTCAAGAATCTGCAAGGTTACAATTGGAGGGCTTTGAGACCTATGCTCAAAAAGGAAATATCTTCACATTAATACTACACAGAACCATTTTGCAAAATACGTTTGTGATGTGTGCTTTCACCTGACAGAGGTGAAATTTTCTTTTGGTGAGCATATATGAAAAAGGCTTTATATAGAGTCTGCCAGAGGATATTTGAGATCTTTGCATCCAATGTGGGAAAAGGAAATATCATCACTTAAAAACTACACATAGGCATTCTGAGAAACTTCTTAGTGATATGTGCATTCAACTCACAGAGTTGGACATTTCTTTTGATTCAGCAGTTTTGAGACACGGTGTTTGAAAAATCTGCAAGTTGGCGTTTGGAGTGCTTTGAGGGCAATGATGTAAAAGGAAATATCTTCATACAAAAACTACACAGAATAATTCTGTGAAATTTATTTGTGATGTGTGCATTCGTTTCACAGGGAAAAACCTCTGCTATGGTTGAGCAGATTTGAAACTGTCTTTTTCTACAATCTGCAAGTGGATATTTGAGATCTTTTCTTCCAATGCATGAAAAGAAATTATCTTCACTTACAAACTAGACGGAAGCATTCTGAACAACTCCTTTGTGTTGTGTGCATTCATCTCATGGAGGTCAGCCTTTCTTTTGCTTGAACAGTTTCGAAACTCTCTGTTAAAAGGATCTGCAACTGGACATTTGGAGTGCATTGTGGCCTATGCTGAAAAAGGAAATATATTCTAATGAAAGATAAAGAGAAGCATCCTGCGAAATTTATTTATGATGTATGCATTCATCTCACAGAGTTGAACCTTTTATTTTGTTGAGCAGATTTGAACAAGTCTTTTCCTAGAATCTGCAAGTGGATATTTGAGATGTCTGCGTCCATTGCGAGAAAAAGAATTATCTTCATATAAAAACTAGACAGAAGCATTCACAACAACTACTTAGTGACATGTGCATTTAACTCACAGAGTTTAAACTTTCTTTTGATTGAGCAGTTTTGAAACACGGTGTTTGAAGGATCTGCAAGTGGACATTTGGAGGTCTTTGAGACCTATGGTTAAAAAGCAAGTATCTTCACATAAAAACTACACAGAAGCATCCTGCAAAATTTCTTTGTGATGTGTGCATTCATCTCAGAGAGTTGAAGCTTTCTTGTTTTTGAGCAGATTTGAAACACTCTTTTTGTAGACTCTGTAACTGCATATTTGAGATCATTTGGTCCAATGCAGGAAAAGGAAATATCTTCACATAAAAACCGGACGGAAGCATTCTGAGCAACTTCTTAATGATATGTGCATTCAACTCAGAGAATTGAACCATTCTTTTGATTGATCAGTTTTGAAACACTCTTTGAAGAATCTGCAAGAGGACATTTGGAGGGCTTTGAGACCTATGGTGAAAAAGGAAATATCTTCACATAAAAACCAAACAGTAGCACTCTGCAAAATTTCTCTGGGATGTGTGCATTCTTCTCTGTGTTGAAGCTTTTCTTTTTGGTTGAGCAGATTTGAAACCGTTTTTTTGTAGAATCTGCAAGTGGTTATTTGAGATCTTTTCGTCCAATGTGGGAAAAGGAAATATCTTCACATAAAACTAGACAGAAGCATTCTGAGCAACTTCTTGGTGATGTCGGCATTCAACTCTCAGAGTTGAAGCTTTCCTTGGGATGAACAGATTTGAAATAGTCCTTTTGTACAATCTGCAAGTGGATAATTGAGTTCTATTCATCCAATGCTGAAAAGGAAATATCTTCACTTTAAAACTAAACTGAAGCATTCTGAGCAACTTCTTAGTGATGGGTGCATTCAACTCACAGAGTTGAGCCTTTCCTTTGATTGAGTAATTTTGAAACTCTCTGTTTGAAGAAACTGCAATTGGGCATTTGGAGTGCTTTGTGGCCTATTGTGGAAAATGGTATATCTTCACCAAAATGATACACGGGAGAATCTTGCAAAATTCCTTGTGATGTGTGCCTTCATCTCACATAGTGGAAGCTTTCTTTTGGTTAAGCAGATATGAAACAGTCTTTTTCAAGATTCTGCCAGTGCAAATTTGAAATCTTTTCTTCCAATGCGGTGAAAGGAATTATCTTCACATAAATCCTAGAGAGAAACCTTCTGTACAACTTCTTAGTGATATGTGCATTCCACTCACAGAGTTGAAACTTTCTTTTGATGGAGCAGTTTTGAAACAATCTGAAGCAACCGGAAGTGGACATTTGGAATGCTTTGAGTCCTATGGTAAAAAATTAAATATCTTCACCTGAAAAGTACTCAGAAGCATTCTGCGAAATTATTTTGTGATGTATGCATTCATCTCACAGAGTTCAAGTTTCCTTTTGGTTGAGCAGATTTGATACAGTCTTTTTGTAGAATCTGCAAGTGGATATATGAGATCTTTTCGTCCAGTGCAAAAAAAAGGAAATATCATCTGATAAAAACTAGGCAGAACATCCGGAACAAATTCTTAGTAATACATGCATTCAAGTAAAAGGTGAACCATGCTTTTGATCCAGCAGTTTTGAAACACTCTCTTTGAAGAATCTGCAAGTGGACATTTGAAGCGATTTGAGGCCTATGTTGAAAAAGGAAATATGTTCACATAAAAGCTACAGAAAAGCATTCTGTGAAATTTCTTTGTGATGTGTGCATTCTTCTCACAGTGTTGAAGCTTTCTTTTGGTTGAGCAGATTTGAAGCTTTCCTTTTGGAGAATCTGCAAGTGGATATTTGTGATCTTTACATCCAATGGGGAACCGGATTTATCTTCACATAAAAACTAGACGGAAGCCTTCTGAGCAACTTCTTAGTGATGCGTGTATTCCACTCACAGAGTTGAACCTTTCTTTTGATTGAGCAGTTTTGAAACACTTTTTGTCAAGGATCTGCAAGGTTACAATTGGAGGGCTTTGAGACCTATGCTCAAAAAGGAAATATCTTCACATTAATACTACACAGAACCATTTTGCAAAATACGTTTGTGATGTGTGCGTTCACCTGACAGAGGTGAAACTTTCTTTTGGTGAGCATATATGAAAAAGTCTTTATATAGAGTCTGCAAGAGGATATTTGAGATCTTTGCATCCAATGTGGGAAAAGGAAATATCATCACTTAAAAACTACACATAGGCATTCTGAGAAACTTCTTAGTGATATGTGCATTCAACTCACAGAGTTGGACATTTCTTTTGATTCAGCAGTTTTGAGACACGGTGTTTGAATAATCTGCAAGTTGGCGTTTGGAGTGCTTTGAGGGCAATGATGTAAAAGGAAATATCTTCATACAAAAACTACACAGAATAATTCTGTGAAATTTATTTGTGATGTGTGCATTCGTTTCACAGGGAAAAACCTCTGCTATGGTTGAGCAGATTTGAAACTGTCTTTTTCTACAATCTGCAAGTGGATATTTGAGATCTTTTCTTCCAATGCATGAAAAGAAATTATCTTCACTTACAAACTAGACGGAAGCATTCTGAACAACTCCTTTGTGTTGTGTGCATTCATCTCATGGAGGTCAGCCTTTCTTTTGCTTGAACAGTTTTGAAACTCTCTGTTAAAAGGATCTGCAACTGGACATTTGGAGTGCATTGTGGCCTATGCTGAAAAAGGAAATATATTCTAATGAAAGATAAAGAGAAGCATCCTGCGAAATTTATTTATGATGTATGCATTCATCTCACAGAGTTGAACCTTTTATTTTGTTGAGCAGATTTGAACAAGTCTTTTCCTAGAATCTGCAAGTGGATATTTGAGATGTCTGCGTCCATTGCGAGAAAAAGAATTATCTTCATATAAAAACTAGACAGAAGCATTCACAACAGCTACTTAGTGACATGTGCATTCAACTCACAGAGTTTAAACTTTCTTTTGATTGAGCAGTTTTGAAACACGGTGTTTGAAGGATCTGCAAGTGGACATTTGGAGGTCTTTGAGACCTATGGTTAAAAAGCAAGTATCTTCACATAAAAACTACACAGAAGCATCCTGCAAAATTTCTTTGTGATGTGTGCATTCATCTCAGAGAGTTGAAGCTTTCTTGTTTCTGAGCAGATTTGAAACACTCTTTTTGTAGACTCTGTAACTGCATATTTGAGATCATTTGGTCCAATGCAGGAAAAGGAAATATCTTCACATAAAAACCGGACGGAAGTATTCTGAGCAACTTATTAATGATATGTGCATTCAACTCAGAGAATTGAACCATTCTTTTGATTGATCAGTTTTGAAACACTCTTTGAAGAATCTGCAAGAGGACATTTGGAGGGCTTTGAGACCTATGGTGAAAAAGGAAATATCTTCACATAAAAACCAAACAGTAGCACTCTGCAAAATTTCTCTGGGATGTGTGCATTCTTCTCTGAGTTGAAGCTTTTCTTTTTGGTTGAGCAGATTTGAAACGTTTTTTTGTAGAATCTGCAAGTGGTTATTTGAGATCTTTTCGTCCAATGTGGGAAAAGGAAATATCTTCACATAAAAACTAGACAGAAGCATTCTGAGCAACTTCTTGGTGATGTGGGCATTCAACTCTCAGAGTTGAAGCTTTCCTTTGGTTGAACAGATTTGAAATAGTCCTTTTGTACAATCTGCAAGTGGATATTTGAGTTTTTTTCATCCAATGCTGAAAAGGAAATATCTTCACTTTAAAACTAAACTGAAGCATTCTGAGCAACTGCTTAGTGATGGGTGCATTCAACTCACAGAGTTGAGCCTTTCATTTGATTGAGCAATTTTGAAACTCTCTGTTTGAAGAATCTGCAATTGGGCATTTGGAGTGCTTTGTGGCCTATTGTGGAAAATGGTATATGTTCACCAAAATGATTCACAGGATAATCTTGCGAAATTTCCTTGTGATGTGTGCCTTCATCTCACATAGTGGAAGCTTTCTTTTGGTTAAGCAAATATGAAACAGTCTTTTTCAAGATTCTGCCAGTGCAAATTTGAAATATTTTCTTCCAATGCGGTGAAAGGAATTATCTTCACATAAAACCTAGAGAGAAGCATTCTGTACAACTTCTTAGTGATATGTGCATTCCACTCACAGAGTTGAAACTTTCTTTTGATGGAGCAGTTTTGAAACAATCTGAAGAATCCGGAAGTGGACATTTGGAATGCTTGAGGCCTATGGTAAAAAATTAAATATCTTCACCTGAAAAGTACTCAGAAGCATTCTGCGAAATTATTGTGTGATGTATGCATTCACCTCACAGAGTTCAAGTTTCCTTTTGGTTGAGCAGATTCGAAACAGTCTTTTGTAGAATCTGCAAGTGGATATATGAGATCTTTTCGTCCAGTGCAAAAAAAAGGAAATATCATCTGATAAAACTAGGCAGAACATCCTGAACAAATTCTTAGTGATACATGCATTCAAGTAAAAGGTGAACCATGCTTTTGATCCAGCAGTTTTGAAACACTCTGTTTGAAGAATCTGCAAGTGGACATTTGGAGCGATTTGAGGCCTATGTTGAAAAAGGAAATATGTTCACGTAAAAGCTACAGAAAAGGATTCTGTGAAATTTCTTTATGATGTGTGCATTCTTCTCACAGTTTTGAAGCTTTCTTTTGGTTGAGCAGATTTGAAGCTTTCCTTTTGGAGAATCTGCAAGTGGATATTTTTGATCTTTACAAACAATGGGGAACTGGATTTATCTTCACATAAAAACTAGACGGAAGCCTTCTGAGCAACTTCTTAGTGATGCGTGTATTCCACTCACAGAGTTGAACCTTTCTTTTGATTGAGCAGTTTTGAAACACTTTTTGTCAAGAATCTGCAAGGTTACAATTGGAGTGCTTTGAGACCTATGCTCAAAAAGGAAATATCTTCACATTAATACTACACAGAACCATTTTGCAAAATACGTTTGTGATGTGTGCGTTCACCTGACAGAGGTGAAGCTTTCTTTTGTTGAGCATATATGAAAAAGTCTTTATATAGTGTCTGCAAGAGGATATTTGAGATCTTTGCATCCAATGTGGGAAAAGGAAATATCATCACTTAAAAACTACACATAGGCATTCTGAGAAACTTCTTAGTGATATGTGCATTCAACTCACAGAGTTGGACATTTCTTTTGATTCAGCCGTTTTGAAACACGGTGTTTGAAGTATCTGCAAGTTGGCATTTGGAGTGCTTTGTGGGCAATGATGTAAAAGGAAATATCTTCATATAAAAACTACACAGAATAATTCTGTGAAATTTATTTGTGATGTGTGCATTCGTTTCACAGGGAAAAACCTCTCCTATGGTTGAGCAGATTTGAAACTGTCTTTTTCTACAATCTGCAAGTGGATATTTGAGATCTTTTCTTCCAATGCATGAAAAGGAATTATCTTCACTTACAAACTAGATGGAAGCATTCTGAACTACTCCTTTGTGTTGTGTGCATTCATCTCATGGAGGTAAGCCTTTCTCTTGCTTGAACACTTTCGAAACTCTCTGTTAAAAGGATCTGCAACTGGACATTTGGAGTGCTTTGTGGCCTATGGTGAAAAAGGAAATATATTCTTATGAAAGATAAAGAGAAGCATCCTGCGAAATTTCTTTATGATGTGTGCATTCATCTCACAGAGTTGAACCTTTTATTTTGTTGAGCAGATTTGAGCAAGTCTTTTCCTAGAGTCTGCAAGTGGATATTTGAGATGTCTGCGTCCATTGCGAGAAAAAGAATTATCTTCATATAAAAACTAGACAGAAGAATTCACAACAACTACTTAGTGACATGTGCATTCAACTCACAGAGTTTAAACTTTCTTTTGATTGAGCAGTTTTGAAACACGGTGTTTGAAGGATCTGCAAGAGGACATTTGGACGTCTTTGAGACCTACGGTTAAAAGGCAAGTATCTTCACATAAAAACTACACAGAAGCATCCTGCAAAATTTCTTTGTGATGTGTGCATTCATCTCAGAGAGTTGAAGCTTTTTTTGATTTTGAGCAGATTTGAAACAGTCTTTTTGTGTATTCTGTAACTGCATATTTGAGATCATTTGGTCCAATGCAGGAAAAGGAAATATCTTCACATAAAAACCGGACGGAAGCATTCTGAGCAACTTCTTAATGATATGTGCATTCAACTCAGAGAATTGAACCATTCTTTTGATTGATGAGTTTTGAAACACTCTTGAAGAATCTGCAAGAGGACATTTGGAGGGATTTGAGACCTGTGGTGAAAAAGGAAATATCTTCACATAAAAACCAAACAGTAGCACTCTGCAAAATTTCTCTGGGATGTGTGCATTCTTCTCTGAGTTGAAGCTTTTCTTTTTGGTTGAGCAGATTTGAAACCGTTTTTTTTGTAGAATCTGCAAGTAGTTATTTGAGATCTTTTCGTCCAATGTGGGAAAAGGAAATATCTTCACATAAAAACTAGACAGAAGCATTCTGAGCAACTTCTTGGTGATGTGGGCATTCAACTCTCAGAGTTGAAGCTTTCCTTTGGTTGAACAGATTTGAAATAGTCCTTTTGTACAATCTGCAAGTGGATACTTGAGTTCTTTTCATCCAATGCTGAAAAGGAAATATCTTCACCTTAAAACTAAACTGAAGCATTCTGAGCAACTGCTTAGTGATGGTTGCATTCAACTCACAGAGTTGAGCCTTTCGTTTGATTGAGCAATTTTGAGACTCTCTGTTTGAAGAATCTGCAATTGGGCATTTGGAGTGCTTTGTGGCCTATTGTGGAAAATGGTATATCTACACCAAAATGATACACGGGAGAATCTTGCGAAATTTCCTTGTGATGTGTGCCTTCATCTCACATAGTGGAAGCTTTCTTTTGGTTAAGCAGATATGAAACAGTCTTTTTCAAGATTCTGCCAGTGCAAATTTGAAATCTTTTCTTCCAATGCGGTAAAAGGAATTATCTTCACATAAAACCTAGAGAGAAGCATTCTGTACAACTTCTTAGTGATATGTGCATTCCACTCACAGAGTTGAAACTTTCTTTTGATGGAGCAGTTTTGAAACAATCTGAAGAATCCGGAAGTGGACATTTGGAATGCTTTGAGGGCTATGGTAAAAAATTAAATATCTTCACCTGAAAAGTACTCAGAAGCATTCTGCGAAATTATTGTGTGATGTATGCATTCACCTCACAGAGTTCAAGTTTCCTTTTGGTTGAGCAGATTTGAAACAGTCTTTTGTAGAATCTGCAAGTGGATATATGAGATCTTTTCGTCCAGTGCAAAAAAAAGGAAATATCATCTGATAAAACTAGGCAGAACATCCTGAACAAATTCTTAGTGATACATGCATTCAAGTAAAAGGTGAACCATGCTTTTGATCTAGCAGTTTTGAAACACTCTGTTTGAAGAATCTGCAAGTGGACATTTGGAGCGATTTGAGGCCTATGTTGAAAAAGGAAATATGTTCACGTAAAAGCTACAGAAAAGGATTCTGTGAAATTTCTTTATGATGTGTGCATTCTTCTCACAGTGTTGAAGCTTTCTTTTGGTTGAGCAGATTTGAAGCTTTCCTTTTGGAGAATCTGCAAGTGGATATTTGTGATCTTTACAACCAATGGGGAACTGGATTTATCTTCACATAAAAACTAGACGGAAGCCTTCTGAGCAACTTCTTAGTGATGCGTGTATTCCACTCACAGAATTGAACCTTCCTTTTGATTGCGCAGTTTTGAAAGACTTTTTGTCAAGAATCTGCAAGGTTACAATTGGAGTGCTTTGAGACCTATGCTCAAAAAGGAAATATCTTCACATTAATACTACACAGAACCATTTTGCAAAATACGTTTGTGATGTGTGCGTTCAACTGACAGAGGTGAAGCTTTCTTTTGTTGAGCATATATGAAAAAGTCTTTATATAGTGTCTGCAAGAGGATATTTGAGATCTTTGCATCCAATGTGGGAAAAGGAAATATCATCACTTAAAAACTACACATAGGCATTCTGAGAAACTTCTTAGTGATATGTGCATTCAACTCACAGAGTTGGACATTTCTTTTGATTCAGCCGTTTTGAAACACGGTGTTTGAAGTATCTGCAAGTTGGCATTTGGAGTGCTTTGTGGGCAATGATGTAAAAGGAAATATCTTCATATAAAAACTACACAGAATAATTCTGTGAAATTTATTTGTGATGTGTGCATTCGTTTCACAGGGAAAAACCTCTCCTATGGTTGAGCAGATTTGAAACTGTCTTTTTCTACAATCTGCAAGTGGATATTTGAGATCTTTTCTTCCAATGCATGAAAAGGAATTATCTTCACTTACAAACTAGATGGAAGCATTCTGAACTACTCCTTTGTGTTGTGTGCATTCATCTCATGGAGGTAAGCCTTTCTCTTGCTTGAACACTTTCGAAACTCTCTGTTAAAAGGATCTGCAACTGGACATTTGGAGTGCTTTGTGGCCTATGGTGAAAAAGGAAATATATTCTTATGAAAGATAAAGAGAAGCATCCTGCGAAATTTCTTTATGATGTGTGCATTCATCTCACAGAGTTGAACCTTTTATTTTGTTGAGCAGATTTGAGCAAGTCTTTTCCTAGAGTCTGCAAGTGGATATTTGAGATGTCTGCGTCCATTGCGAGAAAAAGAATTATCTTCATATAAAAACTAGACAGAAGCATTCACAACAACTACTTAGTGACATGTGCATTCAACTCACAGAGTTTAAACTTTCTTTTGATTGAGCAGTTTTGAAACACGGTGTTTGAAGGATCTGCAAGAGGACATTTGGACGTCTTTGAGACCTACGGTTAAAAGGCAAGTATCTTCACATAAAAACTACACAGAAGCATCCTGCAAAATTTCTTTGTGATGTGTGCATTCATCTCAGAGAGTTGAAGCTTTTTTTGATTTTGAGCAGATTTGAAACAGTCTTTTTGTGTATTCTGTAACTGCATATTTGAGATCATTTGGTCCAATGCAGGAAAAGGAAATATCTTCACATAAAAACCGGACGGAAGCATTCTGAGCAACTTCTTAATGATATGTGCATTCAACTCAGAGAATTGAACCATTCTTTTGATTGATGAGTTTTGAAACACTCTTGAAGAATCTGCAAGAGGACATTTGGAGGGATTTGAGACCTGAGGTGAAAAAGGAAATATCTTCACATAAAAACCAAACAGTAGCACTCTGCAAAATTTCTCTGGGATGTGTGCATTCTTCTCTGAGTTGAAGATTTTCTTTTTGGTTGAGCAGATTTGAAACCGTTTTTTTTGTAGAATCTGCAAGTAGTTATTTGAGATCTTTTCGTCCAATGTGGGAAAAGGAAATATCTTCACATAAAAACTAGACAGAAGCATTCTGAGCAACTTCTTGGTGATGTGGGCATTCAACTCTCAGAGTTGAAGCTTTCCTTTGGTTGAACAGATTTGAAATAGTCCTTTTGTACAATCTGCAAGTGGATACTTGAGTTCTTTTCATCCAATGCTGAAAAGGAAATATCTTCACCTTAAAACTAAACTGAAGCATTCTGAGCAACTGCTTAGTGATGGTTGCATTCAACTCACAGAGTTGAGCCTTTCGTTTGATTGAGCAATTTTGAGACTCTCTGTTTGAAGAATCTGCAATTGGGCATTTGGAGTGCTTTGTGGCCTATTGTGGAAAATGGTATATCTACACCAAAATGATACACGGGAGAATCTTGCGAAATTTCCTTGTGATGTGTGCCTTCATCTCACATAGTGGAAGCTTTCTTTTGGTTAAGCAGATATGAAACAATCTTTTTCAAGATTCTGCCAGTGCAAATTTGAAATCTTTTCTTCCAATGCGGTAAAAGGAATTATCTTCACATAAAACCTAGAGAGAAGCATTCTGTACAACTTCTTAGTGATATGTGCATTCCACTCACAGAGTTGAAACTTTCTTTTGATGGAGCAGTTTTGAAACAATCTGAAGAATCCGGAAGTGGACATTTGGAATGCTTTGAGGGCTATGGTAAAAAATTAAATATCTTCACCTGAAAAGTACTCAGAAGCATTCTGCGAAATTATTGTGTGATGTATGCATTCACCTCACAGAGTTCAAGTTTCCTTTTGGTTGAGCAGATTTGAAACAGTCTTTTGTAGAATCTGCAAGTGGATATATGAGATCTTTTCGTCCAGTGCAAAAAAAAGGAAATATCATCTGATAAAACTAGGCAGAACATCCTGAACAAATTCTTAGTGATACATGCATTCAAGTAAAAGGTGAACCATGCTTTTGATCTAGCAGTTTTGAAACACTCTGTTTGAAGAATCTGCAAGTGGACATTTGGAGCGATTTGAGGCCTATGTTGAAAAAGGAAATATGTTCACGTAAAAGCTACAGAAAAGGATTCTGTGAAATTTCTTTATGATGTGTGCATTCTTCTCACAGTGTTGAAGCTTTCTTTTGGTTGAGCAGATTTGAAGCTTTCCTTTTGGAGAATCTGCAAGTGGATATTTGTGATCTTTACAACCAATGGGGAACTGGATTTATCTTCACATAAAAACTAGACGGAAGCCTTCTGAGCAACTTCTTAGTGATGCGTGTATTCCACTCACAGAATTGAACCTTCCTTTTGATTGCGCAGTTTTGAAAGACTTTTTGTCAAGAATCTGCAAGGTTACAATTGGAGTGCTTTGAGACCTATGCTCAAAAAGGAAATATCTTCACATTAATACTACACAGAACCATTTTGCAAAATACGTTTGTGATGTGTGCGTTCAACTGACAGAGGTGAAGCTTTCTTTTGTTGAGCATATATGAAAAAGTCTTTATATAGTGTCTGCAAGAGGATATTTGAGATCTTTGCATCCAATGTGGGAAAAGGAAATATCATCACTTAAAAACTACACATAGGCATTCTGAGAAACTTCTTAGTGATATGTGCATTCAACTCACAGAGTTGGACATTTCTTTTGATTCAGCCGTTTTGAAACACGGTGTTTGAAGTATCTGCAAGTTGGCATTTGGAGTGCTTTGTGGGCAATGATGTAAAAGGAAATATCTTCATATAAAAACTACACAGAATAATTCTGTGAAATTTATTTGTGATGTGTGCATTCGTTTCACAGGGAAAAACCTCTCCTATGGTTGAGCAGATTTGAAACTGTCTTTTTCTACAATCTGCAAGTGGATATTTGAGATCTTTTCTTCCAATGCATGAAAAGGAATTATCTTCACTTACAAACTAGATGGAAGCATTCTGAACTACTCCTTTGTGTTGTGTGCATTCATCTCATGGAGGTAAGCCTTTCTCTTGCTTGAACACTTTCGAAACTCTCTGTTAAAAGGATCTGCAACTGGACATTTGGAGTGCTTTGTGGCCTATGGTGAAAAAGGAAATATATTCTTATGAAAGATAAAGAGAAGCATCCTGCGAAATTTCTTTATGATGTGTGCATTCATCTCACAGAGTTGAACCTTTTATTTTGTTGAGCAGATTTGAGCAAGTCTTTTCCTAGAGTCTGCAAGTGGATATTTGAGATGTCTGCGTCCATTGCGAGAAAAAGAATTATCTTCATATAAAAACTAGACAGAAGCATTCACAACAACTACTTAGTGACATGTGCATTCAACTCACAGAGTTTAAACTTTCTTTTGATTGAGCAGTTTTGAAACACGGTGTTTGAAGGATCTGCAAGAGGACATTTGGACGTCTTTGAGACCTACAGTTAAAAGGCAAGTATCTTCACATAAAAACTACACAGAAGCATCCTGCAAAATTTCTTTGTGATGTGTGCATTCATCTCAGAGAGTTGAAGCTTTTTTTGATTTTGAGCAGATTTGAAACAGTCTTTTTGTGTATTCTGTAACTGCATATTTGAGATCATTTGGTCCAATGCAGGAAAAGGAAATATCTTCACATAAAAACCGGACGGAAGCATTCTGAGCAACTTCTTAATGATATGTGCATTCAACTCAGAGAATTGAACCATTCTTTTGATTGATGAGTTTTGAAACACTCTTTGAAGAATCTGCAAGAGGACATTTGGAGGGATTTGAGACCTGTGGTGAAAAAGGAAATATCTTCACATAAAAACCAAACAGTAGCACTCTGCAAAATTTCTCTGGGATGTGTGCATTCTTCTCTGAGTTGAAGCTTTTCTTTTTGGTTGAGCAGATTTGAAACCGTTTTTTTTGTAGAATCTGCAAGTAGTTATTTGAGATCTTTTCGTCCAATGTGGGAAAAGGAAATATCTTCACATAAAAACTAGACAGAAGCATTCTGAGCAACTTCTTGGTGATGTGGGCATTCAACTCTCAGAGTTGAAGCTTTCCTTTGGTTGAACAGATTTGAAATAGTCCTTTTGTACAATCTGCAAGTGGATAGTTGAGTTCTTTTCATCCAATGCTGAAAAGGAAATATCTTCACCTTAAAACTAAACTGAAGCATTCTGAGCAACTGCTTAGTGATGGTTGCACTCAACTCACAGAGTTGAGCCTTTCATTTGATTGAGCAATTTTGAAACTCTCTGTTTGAAGAATCTGCAATTGGGCATTTGGAGTGCTTTGTGGCCTATTGTGGAAAATGGTATATCTACACCAAAATGATACACGGGAGAATCTTGCGAAATTTCCTTGTGATGTGTGCCTTCATCTCACATAGTGGAAGCTTTCTTTTGGTTAAGCAGATATGAAACAGTCTTTTTCAAGATTCTGCCAGTGCAAATTTGAAATCTTTTCTTCCAATGCGGTAAAAGGAATTATCTTCACATAAAACCTAGAGAGAAGCATTCTGTACAACTTCTTAGTGATATATGCATTCCACTCACAGAGTTGAAACTTTCTTTTGATGGAGCAGTTTTGAAACAATCTGAAGAATCCGGAAGTGGACATTTGGAATGCTTTGAGGCCTATGGTAAAAAATTAAATATCTTCACCTGAAAAGTACTCAGAAGCATTCTGCGAAATTATTGTGTGATGTATGCATTCACCTCACAGAGTTCAAGTTTCCTTTTGGTTGAGCAGATTTGAAACAGTCTTTTGTAGAATCTGCAAGTGGATATATGAGATCTTTTCGTCCAGTGCAAAAAAAAGGAAATATCATCTGATAAAACTAGGCAGAACATCCTGAACAAATTCTTAGTGATACATGCATTCAAGTAAAAGGTGAACCATGCTTTTGATCCAGCAGTTTTGAAACACTCTGTTTGAAGAATCTGCAAGTGGACATTTGGAGCGATTTGAGGCCTATGTTGAAAAAGGAAATATGTTCACGTAAAAGCTACAGAAAAGGATTCTGTGAAATTTCTTTATGATGTGTGCATTCTTCTCAAAGTGTTGAAGCTTTCTTTTGGTTGAGCAGATTTGAAGCTTTCCTTTTGGAGAATCTGCAAGTGGATATTTGTGATCTTTACAACCAATGGGGAACTGGATTTATCTTCACATAAAAACTAGACGGAAGCCTTCTGAGCAACTTCTTAGTGATGCGTGTATTCCACACACAGAATTGAACCTTCCTTTTGATTGCGCAGTTTTGAAAGACTTTTTGTCAAGAATCTGCAAGGTTACAATTGGAGTGCTTTGAGACCTATGCTCAAAAAGGAAATATCTTCACATTAATACTACACAGAACAATTTTGCAAAATACGTTTGTGATGTGTGCGTTCAACTGACAGAGGTGAAGCTTTCTTTTGTTGAGCATATATGAAAAAGTCTTTATATAGTGTCTGCAAGAGGATATTTGAGATCTTTGCATCCAATGTGGGAAAAGGAAATATCATCACTTAAAAACTACACATAGGCATTCTGAGAAACTTCTTAGTGATATGTGCATTCAACTCACAGAGTTGGACATTTCTTTTGATTCAGCCGTTTTGAAACACGGTGTTTGAAGTATCTGCAAGTTGGCATTTGGAGTGCTTTGTGGGCAATGATGTAAAAGGAAATATCTTCATATAAAAACTACACAGAATAATTCTGTGAAATTTATTTGTGATGTGTGCATTCGTTTCACAGGGAAATACCTCTCCTATGGTTGAGCAGATTTGAAACTGTCTTTTTCTACAATCTGCAAGTGGATATTTGAGATCTTTTCTTCCAATGCATGAAAAGGAATTATCTTCACTTACAAACTAGATGGAAGCATTCTGAACTACTCCTTTGTGTTGTGTGCATTCATCTCATGGAGGTCAGCCTTTCTCTTGCTTGAACAGTTTCGAAACTCTCTGTTAAAAGGATCTGCAACTGGACATTTGGAGTGCTTTGTGGCCTATGGTGAAAAAGGAAATATATTCTTATGAAAGATAAAGAGAAGCATCCTGCGAAATTTCTTTATGATGTGTGCATTCATCTCACAGAGTTGAACCTTTTATTTTGTTGAGCAGATTTGAGCAAGTCTTTTCCTAGAGTCTGCAAGTGGATATTTGAGATGTCTGCGTCCATTGCGAGAAAAAGAATTACCTTCATATAAAAACTAGACAGAAGCATTCACAACAACTACTTAGTGACATGTGCATTCAACTCACAGAGTTTAAACTTTCTTTTGATTGAGCAGTATTGAAACATGGTGTTTGAAGGATCTGCAACTGGACATTTGGAGGTCTTTGAGACCTATGGTTAAAAAGCAAGTATCTTCACATAAAAACTACAAGAAGCATCCTGCAAAATTTCTTTGTGATGTGTGCATTCATCTCAGAGAGTTGAAGCTTTCTTGTTTTTGAGCAGATTTGAAACACTCTTTTTGTAGACTCTGTAACTGCATATTTGAGATCATTTCGTCCAATGCAGGAAAAGGAAATATCTTCACATAAAAACCGGACGGAAGCATTCTGAGCAACTTCTTAATGATATGTGCATTCAACTCAGAGAATTGAACCATTCTTTTGATTGATCAGTTTTGAAACACTCTTTGAAGAATCTGCAAGAGGACATTTGGAGGGCTTTGAGACCTATGGTGAAAAAGGAAATATCTTCATATAAAAACCAAACTGTAGCACTCTGCAAAATTTCTCTGTGATGTGTGCATTCTTCTCTGAGTTGAAGCTTTTCTTTTTGGTTGAGCAGATTTGAAACCGTTTTTTTGTAGAATCTGCAAGTGGTTATTTGAGATCTTTTCGTCCAATGTGGGAAAAGGAAATATCTTCACATAAAAACTAGACAGAAGCATTCTGAGCAACTTCTTAGTGATGTGGGCATTCAACTCTCAGAGTTGAAGATTTCCTTGGGTTGAACAGATTTGAAATAGTCCTTTTGTACTATCTGCAAGTGGATAATTGAGTTCTTTTCATCCAATGCTGTAAAGGAAATATCTTCACTTTAAAACTAAACTGAAGCATTCTGAGCAACTTCTTAGTGATGGGTGCATTCAACTCACAGAGTTGAGCCTTTCCTTTGATTGAGCAATTTTGAAACTCTCTGTTTGAAGAATCTGCAATTGGGCATTTGGAGTGCTTTGTGGCCTATTGTGGAAAATGGTATATCTTCACCAAAATGATACACGGGAGAATCTTGCAAAATTTCCTTGTGATGTGTGCCTTCATCTCACATAGTGGAAGCTTTGTTTTGGTTGAGCAGATATGAAACAGTCTTTTTCAAGATTCTGCCAGTGCAAATTTGAAATCTTTTCTTCCAATGCGGTGAAAGGAATTATCTTCAAATAAATCCTTGAGAGAAACATTCTGTACAACTTCTTAGTGATATGTGCATTCCACTCACAGAGTTGAAACTTTCTTTTGATGGAGCAGTTTTGAAACAATTTGAAGAATCTAGAAGTGGACATTTGGAATGCTTTGAGGCCTATGGTAAAAAATTAAATATCTTCACCTGAAAAGTACTCAGAAGCATTCTGCGAAATTATTTTGTGATGTATGCATTCATCTCACAGAGTTCAAGTTTCCTTTTGGTTGAGCAGATTTGAAACAGTCTTTTTGTAGAATCTGCAAGTGGATATATGAGATCTTTTCGTCCAGTGCAAAAAAAAGGAAATATCATCTGATAAAAACTAGGCAGAACATCCTGAACAAATTCTTAGTGATACATGCATTCAAGTAAAAGGTGAACCATGCTTTTGATCCAGCAGTTTTGAAACACTCTGTTTGAAGAATCTGCAAGTGGACATTTGAAGCGATTTGAGGCCTATGTTGAAAAGGAAATATGTTCACATAAAAGCTCCAGAAAAGCATTCTGTGAAATTTCTTTGTGATGTGTGCATTCTTCTCACAGTGTTGAAGCTTTGTTTTGGTTGAGCAGATTTGAAGCTTTCCTTTTGGAGAATCTGCAAGTGGATATTTGTGATCTTTACATCCAATGGGGAACCGGATTTATCTTCACATAAAAGCTAGACGGAAGCCTTCTGAGCAACTTCTTAGTGATGCGTGTCTTCCACTAACAGAGTTGAACCTTTCTTTTGATTGAGCAGTTTTGAAACACTTTTTGTCAAGAATCTGCAAGGTTACAATTGGAGGGCTTTGAGACCTATGCTCAAAAAGGAAATATCTTCACATTAACACTACACAGAAACATTTTGCAAAATACGTTTGTGATGTGTGCGTTCACCTGACAGAGGTGAAGCTTTCTTTTGTTGAGCATATATGAAAAAGGCTTTATATAGAGTCTGCAAGAGGATATTTGAGATCTTTGCATCCAATGTGGGAAAAGGAAATATCATCACTTAAAAACTACACATAGGCATTCTGAGAAACTTCTCAGTGATATGTGCATTCAACTCACAGAGTTGGACATTTCTTTTGATTCAGCAGTTTTGAAACACGGTGTTTGAAGAATCTGCAAGTTGGCATTTGGAGTGCTTTGAGGGCAAGGATGTAAAAGCAAATATCTTCAAACAAAAACTACAAAGAATTATTCTGTGAAATTTATTTGTGATGTGTGCATTCGTTTCACAGGGAAAAACCTCTCCCATGGTTGAGCAGATTTGAAACTGTCTTTTTCTACAATCTGCAAGTGGATATTTGAGATCTTTTCTTCCAATGCATGAAAAGGATTTATCTTCACTTACAAACTAGACGGAAGCATTCTGAACAACTCCTTTGTGTTGTGTGCATTCATCTCATGGAGGTCAGCCTTTCTTTTGCTTGAACAGTTTCGAAACTCTCTGTTAAAAGGATCTGCAACTGGACATTTGGAGTGCTTTGTGGCCTATGGTGAAAAAGGAAATATATTCTTATGAAAGATAAAGAGAAGCATCTTGCGAAATTTCTTTATGATGTGTGCATTCATCTCACAGAGTTGAAACTTTTATTTTGTTGAGTAGATTTGAACAAGTCTTTTCCTAGAATCTGCAAGTGGATATTTGAGATGTCTGCGTCCATTGCGAGAAAAAGAATTACCTTCATATAAAAACTAGACAGAAGCATTCACAACAACTACTTAGTGACATGTGCATTCAACTCACAGAGTTTAAACTTTCTTTTGATTGAGCAGTATTGAAACACGGTGTTTGAAGGATCTGCAAGTGGACATTTGGAGGTCTTTGAGACCTATGGTTAAAAAGCAAGTATCTTCACATAAAAACTACAAGAAGCACCCTGCAAAATTTCTTTGTGATGTGTGAATTCATCTCAGAGAGTTGAAGCTTTCTTGTTTTTGAGCAGATTTGAAACACTCTTTTTGTAGACTCTGTAACTGCATATTTGAGATCATTTCGTCCAATGCAGGAAAAGGAAATATCTTCACATAAAAACCGGACGGAAGCATTCTGAGCAACTTCTTAATGATATGTGCATTCAACTCAGAGAATTGAACCATTTTTTTGATTGATCAGTTTTGAAACACTCTTTGAAGAATCTGCAAGAGGACATTTGGAGGGCTTTGAGACCTATGGTGAAAAAGGAAATATCTTCATATAAAAATCAAACTGTAGCACTCTGCAAAATTTCTCTGGGATGTGTGCATTCTTCTCTGAGTTGAAGCTTTTCTTTTTGGTTGAGCAGATTTGAAACCGTTTTTTTGTAGAATCTGCAAGTGGTTATTTGAGATCTTTTCGTCCAATGTGGGAAAAGGAAATATCTTCACATAAAAACTAGACAGAAGCATTCTGAGCAACTTCTTAGTGATGTGGGCATTCAACTCTCAGAGTTGAAGCTTTCCTTGGGTTGAACAGATTTGAAATAGTCCTTTTGTACAATCTGCAAGTGGATAATTGAGTTCTTTTCATCCAATGCTGTAAAGGAAATATCTTCACTTTAAAACTAAACTGAAGCATTCTGAGCAACTTCTTAGTGATGGGTGCATTCAACTCACAGAGTTGAGCCTTTCCTTTGATTGAGCAATTTTGAAACTCTCTGTTTGAAGAATCTGCAATTGGGCATTTGGAGTGCTTTGTGGCCTATTGTGGAAAACGGTATATCTTCACCAAAATGATACACGGGAGAATCTTGCGAAATTTCCTTGTGATGTGTGCCTTCATCTCACATAGTGGAAGCTTTGTTTTGGTTAAGCAGATATGAAACAGTCTTTTTCAAGATTCTGCCAGTGCAAATTTGAAATCTTTTCTTCCAATGCGGTGAAAGGAATTATCTTCAAACAAATCCTTGAGAGAAATATTCTGTACAACTTCTTAGTGATATGTGCATTCCACTCACAGAGTTGAAACTTTCTTTTGATGGAGCAGTTTTGAAACAATTTGAAGAATCTAGAAGTGGACATTTGGAATGCTTTGAGGCCTATGGTAAAAAATTAAATATCTTCACCTGAAACGTACTCAGAAGCATTCTGCGAAATTATTTTGTGATGTATGCATTCATCTCACAGAGTTCAAGTTTCCTTTTGGTTGAGCAGATTTGAAACAGTCTTTTTGTAGAATCTGCAAGTGGATATATGAGATCTTTTCGTCCAGTGCAAAAAAAAGGAAATATCATCTGATAAAAACTAGGCAGAACATCCTGAACAAATTCTTAGTGATACATTCATTCAAGTAAAAGGTGAACCATGCTTTGGATCCAGCAGTTTTGAAACACTCTGTTTGAAGAATCTGCAAGGCGACATTTGAAGCGATTTGAGGCCTATGTTGAAAAAGGAAATATGTTCACATAAAAGCTCCAGAAAAGCATTCTGTGAAATTTCTTTGTGATGTGTGCATTCTTCTCACAGTGTTGAAGCTTTCTTTTGGTTGAGCAGATTTGAAGCTTTCCTTTTGGAGAATCTGCAAGTGGATATTTGTGATCGTTACATCCAATGGGGAACCGGATTTATCTTCACATAAAAACTAGACGGAAGCCTTCTGAGCAACTTCTTAGTGATGCGTGTATTCCACTAACATAGTTGAACCTTTCTTTTGATTGAGCAGTTTTGAAACACTTTTGTCAAGAATCTGCAAGGTTACAATTGGAGGGCTTTGAGACCTATGCTCAAAAAGGAAATATCTTCACATTAACACTACACAGAAACATTTTGCAAAATACGTTTGTGATGTGTGCGTTCAACAGACAGAGGTGAAGCTTTCTTTTGTTGAGCATATATGAAAAAGGCTTTATATAGAGTCTGCAAGAGGATATTTGAGATCTTTGCATCCAATGTGGGAAAAGGAAATATCATCACTTAAAAACTACACATAGGCATTCTGAGAAACTTCTCAGTGATATGTGCATTCAACTCACAGAGTTGGACATTTCTTTTGATTCAGCAGTTTTGAAACACGGTGTTTGAAGAGTCTGCAAGTTGGCATTTGGAGTGCTTTGAGGGCAAGGATGTAAAAGGAAATATCTTCAAACAAAAACTACACAGAATTATTCTGTGAAATTTATTTGTGATGTGTGCATTCGTTTCACAGGGAAAAACCTCTCCCATGGTTGAGCAGATTTGAAACTGTCTTTTTCTACAATCTGCAAGTGGATATTTGAGATCTTTTCTTCCAATGCATGAAAAGGATTTATCTTCACTTACAAACTAGACGGAAGCATTCTGAACAACTCCTTTGTGTTGTGTGCATTCATCTCATGGAGGTCAGCCTTTCTTTTGCTTGAACAGTTTCGAAACTCTCTGTTAAAAGGATCTGCAACTGGACATTTGGAATGCTTTGTGGCCTATGGTGAAAAAGGAAATATATTCTTATGAAAGATAAAGAGAAGCATCCTGCGAAATTTCTTTATGATGTGTGCATTCATCTCACAGAGTTGAAACTTTTATTTTGTTGAGTAGATTTGAACAAGTCTTTTCCTAGAATCTGCAAGTGGATATTTGAGATGTCTGCGTCCATTGCGAGAAAAAGAATTACCTTCATATAAAAACTAGACAGAAGCATTCACAACAACTACTTAGTGACATGTGCATTCAACTCACAGAGTTTAAACTTTCTTTTGATTGAGCAGTATTGAAACACGGTGTTTGAAGGATCTGCAAGTGGACATTTGGAGGTCTTTGAGACCTATGGTTAAAAAGCAAGTATCTTCACATAAAAACTACAAGAAGCATCCTGCAAAATTTCTTTGTGATGTGTGCATTCATCTCAGAGAGTTGAAGCTTTCTTGTTTTTGAGCAGATTTGAAACACTCTTTTTGTAGACTCTGTAACTGCATATTTGAGATCATTTCGTCCAATGCAGGAAAAGGAAATATCTTCACATAAAAACCGGACGGAAGCATTCTGAGCAACTTCTTAATGATATGTGCATTCAACTCAGAGAATTGAACCATTCTTTTGATTGATCAGTTTTGAAACACTCTTTGAAGAATCTGCAAGAGGACATTTGGAGGGCTTTGAGACCTATGGTGAAAAAGGAAATATCTTCACATAAAAACCAAACAGTAGCACTCTGCAATATTTCTCTGGGATGTGTGCATTCTTCTCTGAGTTGAAGCTTTTCTTTTTGGTTGAGCAGATTTGAAACCGTTTTTTTGTAGAATCTGCAAGTGGTTATTTGAGATCTTTTCGTCCAATGTGGGAAAAGGAAATATCTTCACATAAAAACTAGACAGAAGCATTCTGAGCAACTTCTTAGTGATGTGGGCATTCAAATCTCAGAGTTGAAGCTTTCCTTGGGTTGAACAGATTTGAAATAGTCCTTTTGTACAATCTGCAAGTGGATAATTGAGTTCTTTTCATCCAATGCTGTAAAGGAAATATCTTCACTTTAAAACTAAACTGAAGCATTCTGAGCAACTTCTTAGTGATGGGTGCATTCAACTCACAGAGTTGAGCCTTTCCTTTGATTGAGCAATTTTGAAACTCTCTGTTTGAAGAATCTGCAATTGGGCATTTGGAGTGCTTTGTGGCCTATTGTGGAAAACGGTATATCTTCACCAAAATGATACACGGGAGAATCTTGCGAAATTTCCTTGTGATGTGTGCCTTCATCTCACATAGTGGAAGCTTTGTTTTGGTTAAGCAGATATGAAACAGTCTTTTTCAAGATTCTGCCAGTGCAAATTTGAAATCTTTTTTTCCAATGCGGTGAAAGGAATTATCTTCAAATAAATCCTTGAGAGAAACATTCTGTACAACTTCTTATTGATATGTGCATTCCACTCACAGAGTTGAAACTTTCTTTTGATGGAGCAGTTTTGAAACAATTTGAAGAATCTAGAAGTGGACATTTGGAATGCTTTGAGGCCTATGGTAAAAAATTAAATATCTTCACCTGAAAAGTACTCAGAAGCATTCTGCGAAATTATTTTGTGATGTATGCATTCATCTCACAGAGTTTAAGTTTCCTTTTGGTTGAGCAGATTTGAAACAGTCTTTTTGTAGAATCTGCAAGTGGATATATGAGATCTTTTCGTCCAGTGCAAAAAAAAGGAAATATCATCTGATAAAAACTAGGCAGAACATCCTGAACAAATTCTTAGTGATACATGCATTCAAGTAAAAGGTGAACCATGCTTTGGATCCAGCAGTTTTGAAACACTCTGTTTGAAAAATCTGCAAGGCGACATTTGAAGCGATTTGAGGCCTATGTTGAAAAAGGAAATATGTTCACATAAAAGCTCCAGAAAAGCATTCTGTGAAATTTCTTTGTGATGTGTGCATTCTTCTCACAGTGTTGAAGCTTTGTTTTGGTTGAGCAGATTTGAAGCTTTCCTTTTGGAGAATCTGCAAGTGGATATTTGTGATCGTTACATCCAATGGGGAACCGGATTTATCTTCACATAAAAACTAGACGGAAGCCTTCTGAGCAACTTCTTAGTGATGCGTGTATTCCACTAACATAGTTGAACCTTTCTTTTGATTGAGCAGTTTTGAAACACTTTTTGTCAAGAATCTGCAAGGTTAGAATTGGAGGGCTTTGAGACCTATGCTCAAAAAGGAAATATCTTCACATTAACACTACACAGAAACATTTTGCAAAATACGTTTGTGATGTGTGCGTTCACCTGACAGAGGTGAAGCTTTCTTTTGTTGAGCATATATGAAAAAGGCTTTATATAGAGTCTGCAAGAGGATATTTGAGATCTTTGCATCCAATGTGGGAAAAGGAAATATCATCACTTAAAAACTACACATAGGCATTCTGAGAAACTTCTCAGTGATATGTGCATTCAACTCACAGAGTTGGACATTTCTTTTGATTCAGCAGTTTTGAAACACGGTGTTTGAAGAATCTGCAAGTTGGCATTTGGAGTGCTTTGAGGGCAAGGATGTAAAAGGAAATATCTTCAAACAAAAACTACACAGAATTATTCTGTGAAATTTATTTGTGATGTGTGCATTCGTTTCACAGGGAAAAACCTCTCCCATGGTTGAGCAGATTTGAAACTGTCTTTTTCTACAATCTGCAAGTGGATATTTGAGATCTTTTCTTCCAATGCATGAAAAGGATTTATCTTCACTTACAAACTAGACGGAAGCATTCTGAACAACTCCTTTGTGTTGTGTGCATTCATCTCATGGAGGTCAGCCTTTCTTTTGCTTGAACAGTTTCGAAACTCTCTGTTAAAAGGATCTGCAACTGGACATTTGGAGTGCTTTGTGGCCTATGGTGAAAAAGGAAATATATTCTTATGAAAGATAAAGAGAAGCATCCTGCGAAATTTGTTTATGATGTGTGCATTCATCTCACAGAGTTGAAACTTTTATTTTGTTGAGTAGATTTGAACAAGTCTTTTCCTAGAATCTGCAAGTGGATATTTGAGATGTCTGCGTCCATTGCGAGAAAAAGAATTACCTTCATATAAAAACTAGACAGAAGCATTCACAACAACTACTTAGTGACATGTGCATTCAACTCACAGAGTTTAAACTTTCTTTTGATTGAGCAGTATTGAAACATGGTGTTTGAAGGATCTGCAAGTGGACATTTGGAGGTCTTTGAGACCTATGGTTAAAAAGCAAGTATCTTCACATAAAAACTACAAGAAGCATCCTGCAAAATTTCTTTGTGATGTGTGCATTCATCTCAGAGAGTTGAAGCTTTCTTGTTTTTGAGCAGATTTGAAACACTCTTTTTGTAGACTCTGTAACTGCATATTTGAGATCATTTCGTCCAATGCAGGAAAAGGAAATATCTTCTCATAAAAACCGGACGGAAGCATTCTGAGCAACTTCTTAATGATATGTGCATTCAACTCAGAGAATTGAACCATTCTTTTGATTGATCAGTTTTGAAACACTCTTTGAAGAATCTGCAAGAGGACATTTGGGGGGCTTTGAGACCTATGGTGAAAAAGGAAATATCTTCACATAAAAACCAAACAGTAGCACTCTGCAAAATTTCTCTGGGATGTGTGCATTCTTCTCTGAGTTGAAGCTTTTCTTTTTGGTTGAGCAGATTTGAAACCGTTTTTTTGTAGAATCTGCAAGTGGTTATTTGAGATCTTTTCGTCCAATGTGGGAAAAGGAAATATCTTCACATAAAAACTAGACAGAAGCATTCTGAGCAACTTCTTAGTGATGTGGGCATTCAAATCTCAGAGTTGAAGCTTTCCTTGGGTTGAACAGATTTGAAATAGTCCTTTTGTACAATCTGCAAGTGGATAATTGAGTTCTTTTCATCCAATGCTGTAAAGGAAATATCTTCACTTTAAAACTAAACTGAAGCATTCTGAGCAACTTCTTAGTGATGGGTGCATTCAACTCACAGAGTTGAGCCTTTCCTTTGATTGAGCAATTTTGAAACTCTCTGTTTGAAGAATCTGCAATTGGGCATTTGGAGTGCTTTGTGGCCTATTGTGGAAAACGGTATATCTTCACCAAAATGATACATGGGAGAATCTTGCGAAATTTCCTTGTGATGTGTGCCTTCATCTCACATAGTGGAAGCTTTGTTTTGGTTAAGCAGATATGAAACAATCTTTTTCAAGATTCTGCCAGTGCAAATTTGAAATCTTTTCTTCCAATGCGGTGAAAGGAATTATCTTCAAATAAATCCTTGAGAGAAACATTCTGTACAACTTCTTAGTGATATGTGCATTCCACTCACAGAGTTGAAACTTTCTTTTGATGGAGCAGTTTTGAAACAATTTGAAGAATCTAGAAGTGGACATTTGGAATGCTTTGAGGCCTATGGTAAAAAATTAAATATCTTCACCTGAAAAGTACTCAGAAGCATTCTGCGAAATTATTTTGTGATGTATGCATTCATCTCACAGAGTTCAAGTTTCCTTTTGGTTGAGCAGATTTGAAACAGTCTTTTTGTAGAATCTGCAAGTGGATATATGAGATCTTTTCGTCCAGTGCAAAAAAAAGGAAATATCATCTGATAAAAACTAGGCAGAACATCCTGAACAAATTCTTAGTGATACATGCATTCAAGTAAAAGGTGAACCATGCTTTGGATCCAGCAGTTTTGAAACACTCTGTTTGAAGAATCTGCAAGGCGACATTTGAAGCGATTTGAGGCCTATGTTGAAAAAGGAAATATGTTCACATAAAAGCTCCAGAAAAGCATTCTGTGAAATTTCTTTGTGATGTGTGCATTCTTCTCACAGTGTTGAAGCTTTGTTTTGGTTGAGCAGATTTGAAGCTTTCCTTTTGGAGAATCTGCAAGTGGATATTTGTGATCGTTACATCCAATGGGGAACCGGATTTATCTTCACATAAAAACTAGACGGAAGCCTTCTGAGCAACTTCTTAGTGATGCGTGTATTCCACTAACATAGTTGAACCTTTCTTTTGATTGAGCAGTTTTGAAACACTTTTTGTCAAGAATCTGCAAGGTTACAATTGGAGGGCTTTGAGACCTATGCTCAAAAAGGAAATATCTTCACATTAACACTACACAGAATCATTTTGCAAAATACGTTTGTGATGTGTGCGTTCACCTGACAGAGGTGAAGCTTTCTTTTGTTGAGCATATATGAAAAAGGCTTTATATAGAGTCTGCAAGAGGATATTTGAGATCTTTGCATCCAATGTGGGAAAAGGAAATATCATCACTTAAAAACTACACATAGGCATTCTGAGAAACTTCTCAGTGATATGTGCATTCAACTCACAGAGTTGGACATTTCTTTTGATTCAGCAGTTTTGAAACACGGTGTTTGAAGAATCTGCAAGTTGGCATTTGGAGTGCTTTGAGGGCAAGGATGTAAAAGGAAATATCTTCAAACAAAAACTACACAGAATTATTCTGTGAAATTTATTTGTGATGTGTGCATTCGTTTCACAGGGAAAAACCTCTCCCATGGTTGAGCAGATTTGAAACTGTCTTTTTCTACAATCTGCAAGTGGATATTTGAGATCTTTTCTTCCAATGCATGAAAAGGATTTATCTTCACTTACAAACTAGACGGAAGCATTCTGAACAACTCCTTTGTGTTGTGTGCATTCATCTCATGGAGGTCAGCCTTTCTTTTGCTTGAACAGTTTCGAAACTCTCTGTTAAAAGGATGTGCAACTGGACATTTGGAGTGCTTTGTGGCCTATGGTGAAAAAGGAAATATATTCTTATGAAAGATAAAGAGAAGCATCCTGCGAAATTTCTTTATGATGTGTGCATTCATCTCACAGAGTTGAAACTTTTATTTTGTTGAGTAGATTTGAACAAGTCTTTTCCTAGAATCTGCAAGTGGATATTTGAGATGTCTGCGTCCATTGCGAGAAAAAGAATTACCTTCATATAAAAACTAGACAGAAGCATTCACAACAACTACTTAGTGACATGTGCATTCAACTCACAGAGTTTAAACTTTCTTTTGATTGAGCAGTATTGAAACACGGTGTTTGAAGGATCTGCAAGTGGACATTTGGAGGTCTTTGAGACCTATGGTTAAAAAGCAAGTATCTTCACATAAAAACTACAAGAAGCATCCTGCAAAATTTCTTTGCGATGTGTGCATTCATCTCAGAGAGTTGAAGCTTTCTTGTTTTTGAGCAGATTTGAAACACTCTTTTTGTAGACTCTGTAACTGCATATTTGAGATCATTTCGTCCAATGCAGGAAAAGGAAATATCTTCACATAAAAACCGGACGGAAGCATTCTGAGCAACTTCTTAATGATATGTGCATTCAACTCAGAGAATTGAACCATTCTTTTGATTGATCAGTTTTGAAACACTCTTTGAAGAATCTGCAAGAGGACATTTGGAGGGCTTTGAGACCTATGGTGAAAAAGGAAATATCTTCACATAAAAACCAAACAGTAGCACTCTGCAAAATTTCTCTGGGATGTGTGCATTCTTCTCTGAGTTGAAGATTTTCTTTTTGGTTGAGCAGATTTGAAACCGTTTTTTTGTAGAATCTGCAAGTGGTTATTTGAGATCTTTTCGTCCAATGTGGGAAAAGGAAATATCTTCACATAAAAACCAGACAGAAGCATTCTGAGCAACTTCTTAGTGATGTGGGCATTCAACTCTCAGAGTTGAAGCTTTCCTTGGGTTGAACAGATTTGAAATAGTCCTTTTGTACAATCTGCAAGTGGATAATTGAGTTCTTTTCATCCAATGCTGTAAAGGAAATATCTTCACTTTAAAACTAAACTGAAGCGTTCTGAGCAACTTCTTAGTGATGGGTGCATTCAACTCACAGAGTTGAGCCTTTCCTTTGATTGAGCAATTTTGAAACTCTCTGTTTGAAGAATCTGCAATTGGGCATTTGGAGTGCTTTGTGGCCTATTGTGGAAAACGGTATATCTTCACCAAAATGATACACGGGAGAATCTTGCGAAATTTCCTTGTGATGTGTGCCTTCATCTCACATAGTGGAAGCTTTGTTTTGGTTAAGCAGATATGAAACAGTCTTTTTCAAGATTCTGCCAGTGCAAATTTGAAATCTTTTCTTCCAATGCGGTGAAAGGAATTATCTTCAAATAAATCCTTGAGAGAAACATTCTGTACAACTTCTTAGTGATATGTGCATTCCACTCACAGAGTTGAAACTTTCTTTTGATGGAGCAGTTTTGAAACAATTTGAAGAATCTAGAAGTGGACATTTGGAATGCTTTGAGGCCTATGGTAAAAAATTAAATATCTTCACCTGAAAAGTACTCAGAAGCATTCTGCGAAATTATTTTGTGATGTATGCATTCATCTCACAGAGTTCAAGTTTCCTTTTGGTTGAGCAGATTTGAAACAGTCTTTTTGTAGAATCTGCAAGTGGATATATGAGATCTTTTCGTCCAGTGCAAAAAAAAGGAAATATCATCTGATAAAAACTAGGCAGAACATCCTGAACAAATTCTTAGTGATACATGCATTCAAGTAAAAGGTGAACCATGCTTTGGATCCAGCAGTTTTGAAACACTCTGTTTGAAGAATCTGCAAGGCGACATTTGAAGCGATTTGAGGCCTATGTTGAAAAAGGAAATATGTTCACATAAAAGCTCCAGAAAAGCATTCTGTGAAATTTCTTTGTGATGTGTGCATTCTTCTCACAGTGTTGAAGCTTTGTTTTGGTTGAGCAGATTTGAAGCTTTCCTTTTGGAGAATCTGCAAGTGGATATTTGTGATCGTTACATCCAATGGGGAACCGGATTTATCTTCACATAAAAACTAGACGGAAGCCTTCTGAGCAACTTCTTAGTGATGCGTGTATTCCACTAACATAGTTGAACCTTTCTTTTGATTGAGCAGTTTTGAAACACTTTTTGTCAAGAATCTGCAAGGTTACAATTGGAGGGCTTTGAGACCTATGCTCAAAAAGGAAATATCTTCACATTAACACTACACAGAATCATTTTGCAAAATACGTTTGTGATGTGTGCGTTCACCTGACAGAGGTGAAGCTTTCTTTTGTTGAGCATATATGAAAAAGGCTTTATATAGAGTCTGCAAGAGGATATTTGAGATCTTTGCATCCAATGTGGGAAAAGGAAATATCATCACTTAAAAACTACACATAGGCATTCTGAGAAACTTCTCAGTGATATGTGCATTCAACTCACAGAGTTGGACATTTCTTTTGATTCAGCAGTTTTGAAACACGGTGTTTGAAGAATCTGCAAGTTGGCATTTGGAGTGCTTTGAGGGCAAGGATGTAAAAGGAAATATCTTCAAACAAAAACTACACAGAATTATTCTGTGAAATTTATTTGTGATGTGTGCATTCGTTTCACAGGGAAAAACCTCTCCCATGGTTGAGCAGATTTGAAACTGTCTTTTTCTACAATCTGCAAGTGGATATTTGAGATCTTTTCTTCCAATGCATGAAAAGGATTTATCTTCACTTACAAACTAGACGGAAGCATTCTGAACAACTCCTTTGTGTTGTGTGCATTCATCTCATGGAGGTCAGCCTTTCTTTTGCTTGAACAGTTTCGAAACTCTCTGTTAAAAGGATGTGCAACTGGACATTTGGAGTGCTTTGTGGCCTATGGTGAAAAAGGAAATATATTCTTATGAAAGATAAAGAGAAGCATCCTGCGAAATTTCTTTATGATGTGTGCATTCATCTCACAGAGTTGAAACTTTTATTTTGTTGAGTAGATTTGAACAAGTCTTTTCCTAGAATCTGCAAGTGGATATTTGAGATGTCTGCGTCCATTGCGAGAAAAAGAATTACCTTCATATAAAAACTAGACAGAAGCATTCACAACAACTACTTAGTGACATGTGCATTCAACTCACAGAGTTTAAACTTTCTTTTGATTGAGCAGTATTGAAACACGGTGTTTGAAGGATCTGCAAGTGGACATTTGGAGGTCTTTGAGACCTATGGTTAAAAAGCAAGTATCTTCACATAAAAACTACAAGAAGCATCCTGCAAAATTTCTTTGCGATGTGTGCATTCATCTCAGAGAGTTGAAGCTTTCTTGTTTTTGAGCAGATTTGAAACACTCTTTTTGTAGACTCTGTAACTGCATATTTGAGATCATTTCGTCCAATGCAGGAAAAGGAAATATCTTCACATAAAAACCGGACGGAAGCATTCTGAGCAACTTCTTAATGATATGTGCATTCAACTCAGAGAATTGAACCATTCTTTTGATTGATCAGTTTTGAAACACTCTTTGAAGAATCTGCAAGAGGACATTTGGAGGGCTTTGAGACCTATGGTGAAAAAGGAAATATCTTCACATAAAAACCAAACAGTAGCACTCTGCAAAATTTCTCTGGGATGTGTGCATTCTTCTCTGAGTTGAAGATTTTCTTTTTGGTTGAGCAGATTTGAAACCGTTTTTTTGTAGAATCTGCAAGTGGTTATTTGAGATCTTTTCGTCCAATGTGGGAAAAGGAAATATCTTCACATAAAAACCAGACAGAAGCATTCTGAGCAACTTCTTAGTGATGTGGGCATTCAACTCTCAGAGTTGAAGCTTTCCTTGGGTTGAACAGATTTGAAATAGTCCTTTTGTACAATCTGCAAGTGGATAATTGAGTTCTTTTCATCCAATGCTGTAAAGGAAATATCTTCACTTTAAAACTAAACTGAAGCGTTCTGAGCAACTTCTTAGTGATGGGTGCATTCAACTCACAGAGTTGAGCCTTTCCTTTGATTGAGCAATTTTGAAACTCTCTGTTTGAAGAATCTGCAATTGGGCATTTGGAGTGCTTTGTGGCCTATTGTGGAAAACGGTATATCTTCACCAAAATGATACACGGGAGAATCTTGCGAAATTTCCTTGTGATGTGTGCCTTCATCTCACATAGTGGAAGCTTTGTTTTGGTTAAGCAGATATGAAACAGTCTTTTTCAAGATTCTGCCAGTGCAAATTTGAAATCTTTTCTTCCAATGCGGTGAAAGGAATTATCTTCAAATAAATCCTTGAGAGAAACATTCTGTACAACTTCTTAGTGATATGTGCATTCCACTCACAGAGTTGAAACTTTCTTTTGATGGAGCAGTTTTGAAACAATTTGAAGAATCTAGAAGTGGACATTTGGAATGCTTTGAGGCCTATGGTAAAAAATTAAATATCTTCACCTGAAAAGTACTCAGAAGCATTCTGCGAAATTATTTTGTGATGTATGCATTCATCTCACAGAGTTCAAGTTTCCTTTTGGTTGAGCAGATTTGAAACAGTCTTTTTGTAGAATCTGCAAGTGGATATATGAGATCTTTTCGTCCAGTGCAAAAAAAAGGAAATATCATCTGATAAAAACTAGGCAGAACATCCTGAACAAATTCTTAGTGATACATGCATTCAAGTAAAAGGTGAACCATGCTTTGGATCCAGCAGTTTTGAAACACTCTGTTTGAAGAATCTGCAAGGCGACATTTGAAGCGATTTGAGGCCTATGTTGAAAAAGGAAATATGTTCACATAAAAGCTCCAGAAAAGCATTCTGTGAAATTTCTTTGTGATGTGTGCATTCTTCTCACAGTGTTGAAGCTTTGTTTTGGTTGAGCAGATTTGAAGCTTTCCTTTTGGAGAATCTGCAAGTGGATATTTGTGATCGTTACATCCAATGGGGAACCGGATTTATCTTCACATAAAAGCTAGACGGAAGCCTTCTGAGCAACTTCTTAGTGATGCGTGTATTCCACTAACATAGTTGAACCTTTCTTTTGATTGAGCAGTTTTGAAACACTTTTTGTCAAGAATCTGCAAGGTTACAATTGGAGGGCTTTGAGACCTATGCTCAAAAAGGAAATATCTTCACATTAACACTACACAGAAACATTTTGCAAAATACGTTTGTGATGTGTGCGTTCACCTGACAGAGGTGAAGCTTTCTTTTGTTGAGCATATATGAAAAAGGCTTTATATAGAGTCTGCAAGAGGATATTTGAGATCTTTGCATCCAATGTGGGAAAAGGAAATATCATCACTTAAAAACTACACATAGGCATTCTGAGAAACTTCTCAGTGATATGTGCATTCAACTCACAGAGTTGGACATTTCTTTTGATTCAGCAGTTTTGAAACACGGTGTTTGAAGAATCTGCAAGTTGGCATTTGGAGTGCTTTGAGGGCAAGGATGTAAAAGGAAATATCTTCAAACAAAAACTACACAGAATTATTCTGTGAAATTTATTTGTGATGTGTGCATTCGTTTCACAGGGAAAAACCTCTCCCATGGTTGAGCAGATTTGAAACTGTCTTTTTCTACAATCTGCAAGTGGATATTTGAGATCTTTTCTTCCAATGCATGAAAAGGATTTATCTTCACTTACAAACTAGACGGAAGCATTCTGAACAACTCCTTTGTGTTGTGTGCATTCATCTCATGGAGGTCAGCCTTTCTTTTGCTTGAACAGTTTCGAAACTCTCTGTTAAAAGGATCTGCAACTGGACATTTGGAGTGCTTTGTGGCCTATGGTGAAAAAGGAAATATATTCTTATGAAAGATAAAGAGAAGCATCCTGCGAAATTTCTTTATGATGTGTGCATTCATCTCACAGAGTTGAAACTTTTATTTTGTTGAGTAGATTTGAACAAGTCTTTTCCTAGAATCTGCAAGTGGATATTTGAGATGTCTGCGTCCATTGCGAGAAAAAGAATTACCTTCATATAAAAACTAGACAGAAGCATTCACAACAACTACTTAGTGACATGTGCATTCAACTCACAGAGTTTAAACTTTCTTTTGATTGAGCAGTATTGAAACACGGTGTTTGAAGGATCTGCAAGTGGACATTTGGAGGTCTTTGAGACCTATGGTTAAAAAGCAAGTATCTTCACATAAAAACTACAAGAAGCATCCTGCAAAATTTCTTTGTGATGTGTGCATTCATCTCAGAGAGTTGAAGCTTTCTTGTTTTTGAGCAGATTTGAAACACTCTTTTTGTAGACTCTGTAACTGCATATTTGAGATCATTTCGTCCAATGCAGGAAAAGGAAATATCTTCACATAAAAACCGGACGGAAGCATTCTGAGCAACTTCTTAATGATATGTGCATTCAACTCAGAGAACTGAACCATTCTTTTGATTGATCAGTTTTGAAACACTCTTTGAAGAATCTGCAAGAGGACATTTGGAGGGCTTTGAGACCTATGGTGAAAAAGGAAATATCTTCACATAAAAACCAAACAGTAGCACTCTGCAAAATTTCTCTGGGATGTGTGCATTCTTCTCTGAGTTGAAGCTTTTCTTTTTGGTTGAGCAGATTTGAAACCGTTTTTTTGTAGAATCTGCAAGTGGTTATTTGAGATCTTTTCGTCCAATGTGGGAAAAGGAAATATCTTCACATAAAAACTAGACAGAAGCATTCTGAGCAACTTCTTAGTGATGTGGGCATTCAACTCTCAGAGTTGAAGCTTTCCTTGGGTTGAACAGATTTGAAATAGTCCTTTTGTACAATCTGCAAGTGGATAATTGAGTTGTTTTCATCCAATGCTGTAAAGGAAATATCTTCACTTAAAAACTAAACTGAAGCATTCTGAGCAACTTCTTAGTGATGGGTGCATTCAACTCACAGAGTTGAGCCTTTCCTTTGATTGAGCAATTTTGAAACTCTCTGTTTGAAGAATCTGCAATTGGGCATTTGGAGTGCTTTGTGGCCTATTGTGGAAAACGGTATATCTTCACCAAAATGATACACGGGAGAATCTTGCGAAATTTCCTTGTGATGTGTGCCTTCATCTCACATAGTGGAAGCTTTGTTTTGGTTAAGCAGATATGAAACAGTCTTTTTCAAGATTCTGCCAGTGCAAATTTGAAATCTTTTCTTCCAATGCGGTGAAAGGAATTATCTTCAAATAAATCCTTGAGAGAAACATTCTGTACAACTTCTTATTGATATGTGCATTCCACTCACAGAGTTGAAACTTTCTTTTGATGGAGCAGTTTTGAAACAATTTGAAGAATCTAGAAGTGGACATTTGGAATGCTTTGAGGCCTATGGTAAAAAATTAAATATCTTCACCTGAAAAGTACTCAGAAGCATTCTGCGAAATTATTTTGTGATGTATGCATTCATCTCACAGAGTTTAAGTTTCCTTTTGGTTGAGCAGATTTGAAACAGTCTTTTTGTAGAATCTGCAAGTGGATATATGAGATCTTTTCGTCCAGTGCAAAAAAAAGGAAATATCATCTGATAAAAACTAGGCAGAACATCCTGAACAAATTCTTAGTGATACATGCATTCAAGTAAAAGGTGAACCATGCTTTTGATCCAGCAGTTTTGAAACACTCTGTTTGAAGAATCTGCAAGGCGACATTTGAAGCGATTTGAGGCCTATGTTGAAAAAGGAAATATGTTCACATAAAAGCTCCAGAAAAGCATTCTGTGAAATTTCTTTGTGATGTGTGCATTCTTCTCACAGTGTTGAAGCTTTGTTTTGGTTGAGCAGATTTGAAGCTTTCCTTTTGGAGAATCTGCAAGTGGATATTTGTGATCGTTACATCCAATGGGGAACCGGATTTATCTTCACATAAAAACTAGACGGAAGCCTTCTGAGCAACTTCTTAGTGATGCGTGTATTCCACTAACATAGTTGAACCTTTCTTTTGATTGAGCAGTTTTGAAACACTTTTTGTCAAGAATCTGCAAGGTTACAATTGGAGGGCTTTGAGACCTATGCTCAAAAAGGAAATATCTTCACATTAACACTACACAGAAACATTTTGCAAAATACGTTTGTGATGTGTGCATTCACCTGACAGAGGTGAAGCTTTCTTTTGTTGAGCATATATGAAAAAGGCTTTATATAGAGTCTGCAAGAGGATATTTGAGATCTTTGCATCCAATGTGGGAAAAGGAAATATCATCACTTAAAAACTACACATAGGCATTCTGAGAAACTTCTCAGTGATATGTGCATTCAACTCACAGAGTTGGACATTTCTTTTGATTCAGCAGTTTTGAAACACGGTGTTTGAAGAATCTGCAAGTTGGCATTTGGAGTGCTTTGAGGGCAAGGATGTAAAAGGAAATATCTTCAAACAAAAACTACACAGAATTATTCTGTGAAATTTATTTGTGATGTGTGCATTCGTTTCACAGGGAAAAACCTCTCCCATGGTTGAGCAGATTTGAAACTGTCTTTTTCTACAATCTGCAAGTGGATATTTGAGATCTTTTCTTCCAATGCATGAAAAGGATTTATCTTCACTTACAAACTAGACGGAAGCATTCTGAACAACTCCTTTGTGTTGTGTGCATTCATCTCATGGAGGTCAGCCTTTCTTTTGCTTGAACAGTTTCGAAACTCTCTGTTAAAAGGATCTGCAACTGGACATTTGGAGTGCTTTGTGGCCTATGGTGAAAAAGGAAATATATTCTTATGAAAGATAAAGAGAAGCATCCTGCGAAATTTCTTTATGATGTGTGCATTCATCTCACAGAGTTGAAACTTTTATTTTGTTGAGTAGATTTGAACAAGTCTTTTCCTAGAATCTGCAAGTGGATATTTGAGATGTCTGCGTCCATTGCGAGGAAAAGAATTACCTTCATATAAAAACTAGACAGAAGCATTCACAACAACTACTTAGTGACATGTGCATTCAACTCACAGAGTTTAAACTTTCTTTTGATTGAGCAGTATTGAAACATGGTGTTTGAAGGATCTGCAAGTGGACATTTGGAGGTCTTTGAGACCTATGGTTAAAAAGCAAGTATCTTCACATAAAAACTACAAGAAGCATCCTGCAAAATTTCTTTGTGATGTGTGCATTCATCTCAGAGAGTTGAAGCTTTCTTGTTTTTGAGCAGATTTGAAACACTCTTTTTGTAGACTCTGTAACTGCATATTTGAGATCATTTCGTCCAATGCAGGAAAAGGAAATATCTTCACATAAAAACCGGACGAAAGCATTCTGAGCAACTTCTTAATGATATGTGCATTCAACTCAGAGAATTGAACCATTCTTTTGATTGATCAGTTTTGAAACACTCTTTGAAGAATCTGCAAGAGGACATTTGGAGGGCTTTGAGACCTATGGTGAAAAAGGAAATATCTTCACATAAAAACCAAACAGTAGCACTCTGCAAAATTTCTCTGGGATGTGTGCATTCTTCTCTGAGTTGAAGCTTTTCTTTTTGGTTGAGCAGATTTGAAACCGTTTTTTTGTAGAATCTGCAAGTGGTTATTTGAGATCTTTTCGTCCAATGTGGGAAAAGGAAATATCTTCACATAAAAACTAGACAGAAGCATTCTGAGCAACTTCTTAGAGATTTGGGCATTCAACTCTCAGAGTTGAAGCTTTCCTTGGGTTGAACAGATTTGAAATAGTCCTTTTGTACAATCTGCAAGTGGATAATTGAGTTCTTTTCATCCAATGCTGTAAAGGAAATATCTTCACTTTAAAACTAAACTGAAGCATTCTGAGCAACTTCTTAGTGATGGGTGCATTCAACTCACAGAGTTGAGCCTTTCCTTTGATTGAGCAATTTTGAAACTCTCTGTTTGAAGAATCTGCAATTGGGCATTTGGAGTGCTTTGTGGCCTATTGTGGAAAACGGTATATCTTCACCAAAATGATACACGGGAGAATCTTGCGAAATTTCCTTGTGATGTGTGCCTTCATCTCACATAGTGGAAGCTTTGTTTTGGTTAAGCAGATATGAAACAGTCTTTTTCAAGATTCTGCCAGTGCAAATTTGAAATCTTTTTTTCCAATGCGGTGAAAGGAATTATCTTCAAATAAATCCTTGAGAGAAACATTCTGTACAACTTCTTATTGATATGTGCATTCCACTCACAGAGTTGAAACTTTCTTTTGATGGAGCAGTTTTGAAACAATTTGAAGAATCTAGAAGTGGACATTTGGAATGCTTTGAGGCCTATGGTAAAAAATTAAATATCTTCACCTGAAAAGTACTCAGAAGCATTCTGCGAAATTATTTTGTGATGTATGCATTCATCTCACAGAGTTTAAGTTTCCTTTTGGTTGAGCAGATTTGAAACAGTCTTTTTGTAGAATCTGCAAGTGGATATATGAGATCTTTTCGTCCAGTGCAAAAAAAAGGAAATATCATCTGATAAAAACTAGGCAGAACATCCTGAACAAATTCTTAGTGATACATGCATTCAAGTAAAAGGTGAACCATGCTTTTGATCCAGCAGTTTTGAAACACTCTGTTTGAAGAATCTGCAAGGCGACATTTGAAGCGATTTGAGGCCTATGTTGAAAAAGGAAATATGTTCACATAAAAGCTCCAGAAAAGCATTCTGTGAAATTTCTTTGTGATGTGTGCATTCTTCTCACAGTGTTGAAGCTTTGTTTTGGTTGAGCAGATTTGAAGCTTTCCTTTTGGAGAATCTGCAAGTGGATATTTGTGATCGTTACATCCAATGGGGAACCGGATTTATCTTCACATAAAAACTAGACGGAAGCCTTCTGAGCAACTTCTTAGTGATGCGTGTATTCCACTAACATAGTTGAACCTTTCTTTTGATTGAGCAGTTTTGAAACACTTTTTGTCAAGAATCTGCAAGGTTACAATTGGAGGGCTTTGAGACCTATGCTCAAAAAGGAAATATCTTCACATTAACACTACACAGAAACATTTTGCAAAATACGTTTGTGATGTGTGCGTTCACCTGACAGAGGTGAAGCTTTCTTTTGTTGAGCATATATGAAAAAGGCTTTATATAGAGTCTGCAAGAGGATATTTGAGATCTTTGCATCCAATGTGGGAAAAGGAAATATCATCACTTAAAAACTACACATAGGCATTCTGAGAAACTTCTCAGTGATATGTGCATTCAACTCACAGAGTTGGACATATCTTTTGATTCAGCAGTTTTGAAACACGGTGTTTGAAGAATCTGCAAGTTGGCATTTGGAGTGCTTTGAGGGCAAGGATGTAAAAGGAAATATCTTCAAACAAAAACTACACAGAATTATTCTGTGAAATTTATTTGTGATGTGTGCATTCGTTTCACAGGGAAAAACCTCTCCCATGGTTGAGCAGATTTGAAACTGTCTTTTTCTACAATCTGCAAGTGGATATTTGAGATCTTTTCTTCCAATGCATGAAAAGGATTTATCTTCACTTACAAACTAGACGGAAGCATTCTGAACAACTCCTTTGTGTTGTGTGCATTCATCTCATGGAGGTCAGCCTTTCTTTTGCTTGAACAGTTTCGAAACTCTCTGTTAAAAGGATCTGCAACTGGACATTTGGAGTGCTTTGTGGCCTATGGTGAAAAAGGAAATATATTCTTATGAAAGATAAAGAGAAGCATCCTGCGAAATTTCTTTATGATGTGTGCATTCATCTCACAGAGTTGAAACTTTTATTTTGTTGAGTAGATTTGAACAAGTCTTTTCCTAGAATCTGCAAGTGGATATTTGAGATGTCTGCGTCCATTGCGAGAAAAAGAATTACCTTCATATAAAAACTAGACAGAAGCATTCACAACAACTACTTAGTGACATGTGCATTCAACTCACAGAGTTTAAACTTTCTTTTGATTGAGCAGTATTGAAACATGGTGTTTGAAGGATCTGCAAGTGGACATTTGGAGGTCTTTGAGACCTATGGTTAAAAAGCAAGTATCTTCACATAAAAACTACAAGAAGCATCCTGCAAAATTTCTTTGTGATGTGTGCATTCATCTCAGAGAGTTGAAGCTTTCTTGTTTTTGAGCAGATTTGAAACACTCTTTTTGTAGACTCTGTAACTGCATATTTGAGATCATTTCGTCCAATGCAGGAAAAGGAAATATCTTCACATAAAAACCGGACGGAAGCATTCTGAGCAACTTCTTAATGATATGTGCATTCAACTCAGAGAATTGAACCATTCTTTTGATTGATCAGTTTTGAAACACTCTTTGAAGAATCTGCAAGAGGACATTTGGAGGGCTTTGAGACCTATGGTGAAAAAGGAAATATCTTCACATAAAAACCAAACAGTAGCACTCTGCAAAATTTCTCTGGGATGTGTGCATTCTTCTCTGAGTTGAAGATTTTCTTTTTGGTTGAGCAGATTTGAAACCGTTTTTTTGTAGAATCTGCAAGTGGTTATTTGAGATCTTTTCGTCCAATGTGGGAAAAGGAAATATCTTCACATAAAAACTAGACAGAAGCATTCTGAGCAACTTCTTAGTGATGTGGGCATTCAACTCTCAGAGTTGAAGCTTTCCTTGGGTTGAACAGATTTGAAATAGTCCTTTTGTACAATCTGCAAGTGGATAATTGAGTTCTTTTCATCCAATGCTGTAAAGGAAATATCTTCACTTTAAAACTAAACTGAAGCATTCTGAGCAACTTCTTAGTGATGGGTGCATTCAACTCACAGAGTTGAGCCTTTCCTTTGATTGAGCAATTTTGAAACTCTCTATTTGAAGAATCTGCAATTGGGCATTTGGAGTGCTTTGTGGCCTATTGTGGAAAACGGTATATCTTCACCAAAATGATACACGGGAGAATCTTGCGAAATTTCCTTGTGATGTGTGCCTTCATCTCACATAGTGGAAGCTTTGTTTTGGTTAAGCAGATATGAAACAGTCTTTTTCAAGATTCTGCCAGTGCAAATTTGAAATCTTTTCTTCCAATGCGGTGAAAGGAATTATCTTCAAATAAATCCTTGAGAGAAACATTCTGTACAACTTCTTAGTGATATGTGCATTCCACTCACAGAGTTGAAACTTTCTTTTGATGGAGCAGTTTTGAAACAATTTGAAGAATCTAGAAGTGGACATTTGGAATGCTTTGAGGCCTATGGTAAAAAATTAAATATCTTCACCTGAAAAGTACTCAGAAGCATTCTGCGAAATTATTTTGTGATGTATGCATTCATCTCACAGAGTTCAAGTTTCCTTTTGGTTGAGCAGATTTGAAACAGTCTTTTTGTAGAATCTGCAAGTGGATATATGAGATCTTTTCGTCCAGTGCAAAAAAAAGGAAATATCATCTGATAAAAACTAGGCAGAACATCCTGAACAAATTCTTAGTGATACATGCATTCAAGTAAAAGGTGAACCATGCTTTGGATCCAGCAGTTTTGAAACACTCTGTTTGAAGAATCTGCAAGGCGACATTTGAAGCGATTTGAGGCCTATGTTGAAAAAGGAAATATGTTCACATAAAAGCTCCAGAAAAGCATTCTGTGAAATTTCTTTGTGATGTGTGCATTCTTCTCACAGTGTTGAAGCTTTGTTTTGGTTGAGCAGATTTGAAGCTTTCCTTTTGGAGAATCTGCAAGTGGATATTTGTGATCGTTACATCCAATGGGGAACCGGATTTATCTTCACATAAAAACTAGACGGAAGCCTTCTGAGCAACTTCTTAGTGATGCGTGTATTCCACTAACATAGTTGAACCTTTCTTTTGATTGAGCAGTTTTGAAACACTTTTTGTCAAGAATCTGCAAGGTTACAATTGGAGGGCTTTGAGACCTATGCTCAAAAAGGAAATATCTTCACATTAACACTACACAGAAACATTTTGCAAAATACGTTTGTGATGTGTGCGTTCACCTGACAGAGGTGAAGCTTTCTTTTGTTGAGCATATATGAAAAAGGCTTTATATAGAGTCTGCAAGAGGATATTTGAGATCTTTGCATCCAATGTGGGAAAAGGAAATATCATCACTTAAAAACTACACATAGGCATTCTGAGAAACTTCTCAGTGATATGTGCATTCAACTCACAGAGTTGGACATTTCTTTTGATTCAGCAGTTTTGAAACACGGTGTTTGAAGAATCTGCAAGTTGGCATTTGGAGTGCTTTGAGGGCAAGGATGTAAAAGGAAATATCTTCAAACAAAAACTACACAGAATTATTCTGTGAAATTTATTTGTGATGTGTGCATTCGTTTCACAGGGAAAAACCTCTCCCATGGTTGAGCAGATTTGAAACTGTCTTTTTCTACAATCTGCAAGTGGATATTTGAGATCTTTTCTTCCAATGCATGAAAAGGATTTATCTTCACTTACAAACTAGACGGAAGCATTCTGAACAACTCCTTTGTGTTGTGTGCATTCATCTCATGGAGGTCAGCCTTTCTTTTGCTTGAACAGTTTCGAAACTCTCTGTTAAAAGGATCTGCAACTGGACATTTGGAGTGCTTTGTGGCCTATGGTGAAAAAGGAAATATATTCTTATGAAAGATAAAGAGAAGCATCCTGCGAAATTTCTTTATGATGTGTGCATTCATCTCACAGAGTTGAAACTTTTATTTTGTTGAGTAGATTTGAACAAGTCTTTTCCTAGAATCTGCAAGTGGATATTTGAGATGTCTGCGTCCATTGCGAGAAAAAGAATTACCTTCATATAAAAACTAGACAGAAGCATTCACAACAACTACTTAGTGACATGTGCATTCAACTCACAGAGTTTAAACTTTCTTTTGATTGAGCAGTATTGAAACACGGTGTTTGAAGGATCTGCAAGTGGACATTTGGAGGTCTTTGAGACCTATGGTTAAAAAGCAAGTATCTTCACATAAAAACTACAAGAAGCATCCTGCAAAATTTCTTTGTGATGTGTGCATTCATCTCAGAGAGTTGAAGCTTTCTTGTTTTTGAGCAGATTTGAAACACTCTTTTTGTAGACTCTGTAACTGCATATTTGAGATCATTTCGTCCAATGCAGGAAAAGGAAATATCTTCACATAAAAACCGGACGGAAGCATTCTGAGCAACTTCTTAATGATATGTGCATTCAACTCAGAGAACTGAACCATTCTTTTGATTGATCAGTTTTGAAACACTCTTTGAAGAATCTGCAAGAGGACATTTGGAGGGCTTTGAGACCTATGGTGAAAAAGGAAATATCTTCACATAAAAACCAAACAGTAGCACTCTGCAAAATTTCTCTGGGATGTGTGCATTCTTCTCTGAGTTGAAGCTTTTCTTTTTGGTTGAGCAGATTTGAAACCGTTTTTTTGTAGAATCTGCAAGTGGTTATTTGAGATCTTTTCGTCCAATGTGGGAAAAGGAAATATCTTCACATAAAAACTAGACAGAAGCATTCTGAGCAACTTCTTAGTGATGTGGGCATTCAACTCTCAGAGTTGAAGCTTTCCTTGGGTTGAACAGATTTGAAATAGTCCTTTTGTACAATCTGCAAGTGGATAATTGAGTTCTTTTCATCCAATGCTGTAAAGGAAATATCTTCACTTTAAAACTAAACTGAAGCATTCTGAGCAACTTCTTAGTGATGGGTGCATTCAACTCACAGAGTTGAGCCTTTCCTTTGATTGAGCAATTTTGAAACTCTCTGTTTGAAGAATCTGCAATTGGGCATTTGGAGTGCTTTGTGGCCTATTGTGGAAAACGGTATATCTTCACCAAAATGATACACGGGAGAATCTTGCGAAATTTCCTTGTGATGTGTGCCTTCATCTCACATAGTGGAAGCTTTGTTTTGGTTAAGCAGATATGAAACAGTCTTTTTCAAGATTCTGCCAGTGCAAATTTGAAATCTTTTCTTCCAATGCGGTGAAAGGAATTATCTTCAAATAAATCCTTGAGAGAAACATTCTGTACAACTTCTTATTGATATGTGCATTCCACTCACAGAGTTGAAACTTTCTTTTGATGGAGCAGTTTTGAAACAATTTGAAGAATCTAGAAGTGGACATTTGGAATGCTTTGAGGCCTATGGTAAAAAATTAAATATCTTCACCTGAAAAGTACTCAGAAGCATTCTGCGAAATTATTTTGTGATGTATGCATTCATCTCACAGAGTTTAAGTTTCCTTTTGGTTGAGCAGATTTGAAACAGTCTTTTTGTAGAATCTGCAAGTGGATATATGAGATCTTTTCGTCCAGTGCAAAAAAAAGGAAATATCATCTGATAAAAACTAGGCAGAACATCCTGAACAAATTCTTAGTGATACATGCATTCAAGTAAAAGGTGAACCATGCTTTTGATCCAGCAGTTTTGAAACACTCTGTTTGAAGAATCTGCAAGGCGACATTTGAAGCGATTTGAGGCCTATGTTGAAAAAGGAAATATGTTCACATAAAAGCTCCAGAAAAGCATTCTGTGAAATTTCTTTGTGATGTGTGCATTCTTCTCACAGTGTTGAAGCTTTGTTTTGGTTGAGCAGATTTGAAGCTTTCCTTTTGGAGAATCTGCAAGTGGATATTTGTGATCGTTACATCCAATGGGGAACCGGATTTATCTTCACATAAAAACTAGACGGAAGCCTTCTGAGCAACTTCTTAGTGATGCGTGTATTCCACTAACATAGTTGAACCTTTCTTTTGATTGAGCAGTTTTGAAACACTTTTTGTCAAGAATCTGCAAGGTTACAATTGGAGGGCTTTGAGACCTATGCTCAAAAAGGAAATATCTTCACATTAACACTACACAGAAACATTTTGCAAAATACGTTTGTGATGTGTGCGTTCACCTGACAGAGGTGAAGCTTTCTTTTGTTGAGCATATATGAAAAAGGCTTTATATAGAGTCTGCAAGAGGATATTTGAGATCTTTGCATCCAATGTGGGAAAAGGAAATATCATCACTTAAAAACTACACATAGGCATTCTGAGAAACTTCTCAGTGATATGTGCATTCAACTCACAGAGTTGGACATTTCTTTTGATTCAGCAGTTTTGAAACACGGTGTTTGAAGAATCTGCAAGTTGGCATTTGGAGTGCTTTGAGGGTAAGGATGTAAAAGGAAATATCTTCAAACAAAAACTACACAGAATTATTCTGTGAAATTTATTTGTGATGTGTGCATTCGTTTCACAGGGAAAAACCTCTCCCATGGTTGAGCAGATTTGAAACTGTCTTTTTCTACAATCTGCAAGTGGATATTTGAGATCTTTTCTTCCAATGCATGAAAAGGATTTATCTTCACTTACAAACTAGACGGAAGCATTCTGAACAACTCCTTTGTGTTGTGTGCATTCATCTCATGGAGGTCAGCCTTTCTTTTGCTTGAACAGTTTCGAAACTCTCTGTTAAAAGGATCTGCAACTGGACATTTGGAGTGCTTTGTGGCCTATGGTGAAAAAGGAAATATATTCTTATGAAAGATAAAGAGAAGCATCCTGCGAAATTTCTTTATGATGTGTGCATTCATCTCACAGAGTTGAAACTTTTATTTTGTTGAGTAGATTTGAACAAGTCTTTTCCTAGAATCTGCAAGTGGATATTTGAGATGTCTGCGTCCATTGCGAGAAAAAGAATTACCTTCATATAAAAACTAGACAGAAGCATTCACAACAACTACTTAGTGACATGTGCATTCAACTCACAGAGTTTAAACTTTCTTTTGATTGAGCAGTATTGAAACATGGTGTTTGAAGGATCTGCAAGTGGACATTTGGAGGTCTTTGAGACCTATGGTTAAAAAGCAAGTATCTTCACATAAAAACTACAAGAAGCATCCTGCAAAATTTCTTTGTGATGTGTGCATTCATCTCAGAGAGTTGAAGCTTTCTTGTTTTTGAGCAGATTTGAAACACTCTTTTTGTAGACTCTGTAACTGCATATTTGAGATCATTTCGTCCAATGCAGGAAAAGGAAATATCTTCACATAAAAACCGGACGGAAGCATTCTGAGCAACTTCTTAATGATATGTGCATTCAACTCAGAGAATTGAACCATTCTTTTGATTGATCAGTTTTGAAACACTCTTTGAAGAATCTGCAAGAGGACATTTGGAGGGCTTTGAGACCTATGGTGAAAAAGGAAATATCTTCACATAAAAACCAAACAGTAGCACTCTGCAAAATTTCTCTGGGATGTGTGCATTCTTCTCTGAGTTGAAGATTTTCTTTTTGGTTGAGCAGATTTGAAACCGTTTTTTTGTAGAATCTGCAAGTGGTTATTTGAGATCTTTTCGTCCAATGTGGGAAAAGGAAATATCTTCACATAAAAACTAGACAGAAGCATTCTGAGCAACTTCTTAGTGATGTGGGCATTCAACTCTCAGAGTTGAAGCTTTCCTTGGGTTGAACAGATTTGAAATAGTCCTTTTGTACAATCTGCAAGTGGATAATTGAGTTCTTTTCATCCAATGCTGTAAAGGAAATATCTTCACTTTAAAACTAAACTGAAGCATTCTGAGCAACTTCTTAGTGATGGGTGCATTCAACTCACAGAGTTGAGCCTTTCCTTTGATTGAGCAATTTTGAAACTCTCTATTTGAAGAATCTGCAATTGGGCATTTGGAGTGCTTTGTGGCCTATTGTGGAAAACGGTATATCTTCACCAAAATGATACACGGGAGAATCTTGCGAAATTTCCTTGTGATGTGTGCCTTCATCTCACATAGTGGAAGCTTTGTTTTGGTTAAGCAGATATGAAACAGTCTTTTTCAAGATTCTGCCAGTGCAAATTTGAAATCTTTTCTTCCAATGCGGTGAAAGGAATTATCTTCAAATAAATCCTTGAGAGAAACATTCTGTACAACTTCTTAGTGATATGTGCATTCCACTCACAGAGTTGAAACTTTCTTTTGATGGAGCAGTTTTGAAACAATTTGAAGAATCTAGAAGTGGACATTTGGAATGCTTTGAGGCCTATGGTAAAAAATTAAATATCTTCACCTGAAAAGTACTCAGAAGCATTCTGCGAAATTATTTTGTGATGTATGCATTCATCTCACAGAGTTCAAGTTTCCTTTTGGTTGAGCAGATTTGAAACAGTCTTTTTGTAGAATCTGCAAGTGGATATATGAGATCTTTTCGTCCAGTGCAAAAAAAAGGAAATATCATCTGATAAAAACTAGGCAGAACATCCTGAACAAATTCTTAGTGATACATGCATTCAAGTAAAAGGTGAACCATGCTTTGGATCCAGCAGTTTTGAAACACTCTGTTTGAAGAATCTGCAAGGCGACATTTGAAGCGATTTGAGGCCTATGTTGAAAAAGGAAATATGTTCACATAAAAGCTCCAGAAAAGCATTCTGTGAAATTTCTTTGTGATGTGTGCATTCTTCTCACAGTGTTGAAGCTTTGTTTTGGTTGAGCAGATTTGAAGCTTTCCTTTTGGAGAATCTGCAAGTGGATATTTGTGATCGTTACATCCAATGGGGAACCGGATTTATCTTCACATAAAAACTAGACGGAAGCCTTCTGAGCAACTTCTTAGTGATGCGTGTATTCCACTAACATAGTTGAACCTTTCTTTTGATTGAGCAGTTTTGAAACACTTTTTGTCAAGAATCTGCAAGGTTACAATTGGAGGGCTTTGAGACCTATGCTCAAAAAGGAAATATCTTCACATTAACACTACACAGAAACATTTTGCAAAATACGTTTGTGATGTGTGCGTTCACCTGACAGAGGTGAAGCTTTCTTTTGTTGAGCATATATGAAAAAGGCTTTATATAGAGTCTGCAAGAGGATATTTGAGATCTTTGCATCCAATGTGGGAAAAGGAAATATCATCACTTAAAAACTACACATAGGCATTCTGAGAAACTTCTCAGTGATATGTGCATTCAACTCACAGAGTTGGACATTTCTTTTGATTCAGCAGTTTTGAAACACGGTGTTTGAAGAATCTGCAAGTTGGCATTTGGAGTGCTTTGAGGGCAAGGATGTAAAAGGAAATATCTTCAAACAAAAACTACACAGAATTATTCTGTGAAATTTATTTGTGATGTGTGCATTCGTTTCACAGGGAAAAACCTCTCCCATGGTTGAGCAGATTTGAAACTGTCTTTTTCTACAATCTGCAAGTGGATATTTGAGATCTTTTCTTCCAATGCATGAAAAGGATTTATCTTCACTTACAAACTAGACGGAAGCATTCTGAACAACTCCTTTGTGTTGTGTGCATTCATCTCATGGAGGTCAGCCTTTCTTTTGCTTGAACAGTTTCGAAACTCTCTGTTAAAAGGATCTGCAACTGGACATTTGGAGTGCTTTGTGGCCTATGGTGAAAAAGGAAATATATTCTTATGAAAGATAAAGAGAAGCATCCTGCGAAATTTCTTTATGATGTGTGCATTCATCTCACAGAGTTGAAACTTTTATTTTGTTGAGTAGATTTGAACAAGTCTTTTCCTAGAATCTGCAAGTGGATATTTGAGATGTCTGCGTCCATTGCGAGAAAAAGAATTACCTTCATATAAAAACTAGACAGAAGCATTCACAACAACTACTTAGTGACATGTGCATTCAACTCACAGAGTTTAAACTTTCTTTTGATTGAGCAGTATTGAAACACGGTGTTTGAAGGATCTGCAAGTGGACATTTGGAGGTCTTTGAGACCTATGGTTAAAAAGCAAGTATCTTCACATAAAAACTACAAGAAGCATCCTGCAAAATTTCTTTGTGATGTGTGCATTCATCTCAGAGAGTTGAAGCTTTCTTGTTTTTGAGCAGATTTGAAACACTCTTTTTGTAGACTCTGTAACTGCATATTTGAGATCATTTCGTCCAATGCAGGAAAAGGAAATATCTTCACATAAAAACCGGACGGAAGCATTCTGAGCAACTTCTTAATGATATGTGCATTCAACTCAGAGAACTGAACCATTCTTTTGATTGATCAGTTTTGAAACACTCTTTGAAGAATCTGCAAGAGGACATTTGGAGGGCTTTGAGACCTATGGTGAAAAAGGAAATATCTTCACATAAAAACCAAACAGTAGCACTCTGCAAAATTTCTCTGGGATGTGTGCATTCTTCTCTGAGTTGAAGCTTTTCTTTTTGGTTGAGCAGATTTGAAACCGTTTTTTTGTAGAATCTGCAAGTGGTTATTTGAGATCTTTTCGTCCAATGTGGGAAAAGGAAATATCTTCACATAAAAACTAGACAGAAGCATTCTGAGCAACTTCTTAGTGATGTGGGCATTCAACTCTCAGAGTTGAAGCTTTCCTTGGGTTGAACAGATTTGAAATAGTCCTTTTGTACAATCTGCAAGTGGATAATTGAGTTCTTTTCATCCAATGCTGTAAAGGAAATATCTTCACTTTAAAACTAAACTGAAGCATTCTGAGCAACTTCTTAGTGATGGGTGCATTCAACTCACAGAGTTGAGCCTTTCCTTTGATTGAGCAATTTTGAAACTCTCTGTTTGAAGAATCTGCAATTGGGCATTTGGAGTGCTTTGTGGCCTATTGTGGAAAACGGTATATCTTCACCAAAATGATACACGGGAGAATCTTGCGAAATTTCCTTGTGATGTGTGCCTTCATCTCACATAGTGGAAGCTTTGTTTTGGTTAAGCAGATATGAAACAGTCTTTTTCAAGATTCTGCCAGTGCAAATTTGAAATCTTTTCTTCCAATGCGGTGAAAGGAATTATCTTCAAATAAATCCTTGAGAGAAACATTCTGTACAACTTCTTATTGATATGTGCATTCCACTCACAGAGTTGAAACTTTCTTTTGATGGAGCAGTTTTGAAACAATTTGAAGAATCTAGAAGTGGACATTTGGAATGCTTTGAGGCCTATGGTAAAAAATTAAATATCTTCACCTGAAAAGTACTCAGAAGCATTCTGCGAAATTATTTTGTGATGTATGCATTCATCTCACAGAGTTTAAGTTTCCTTTTGGTTGAGCAGATTTGAAACAGTCTTTTTGTAGAATCTGCAAGTGGATATATGAGATCTTTTCGTCCAGTGCAAAAAAAAGGAAATATCATCTGATAAAAACTAGGCAGAACATCCTGAACAAATTCTTAGTGATACATGCATTCAAGTAAAAGGTGAACCATGCTTTTGATCCAGCAGTTTTGAAACACTCTGTTTGAAGAATCTGCAAGGCGACATTTGAAGCGATTTGAGGCCTATGTTGAAAAAGGAAATATGTTCACATAAAAGCTCCAGAAAAGCATTCTGTGAAATTTCTTTGTGATGTGTGCATTCTTCTCACAGTGTTGAAGCTTTGTTTTGGTTGAGCAGATTTGAAGCTTTCCTTTTGGAGAATCTGCAAGTGGATATTTGTGATCGTTACATCCAATGGGGAACCGGATTTATCTTCACATAAAAACTAGACGGAAGCCTTCTGAGCAACTTCTTAGTGATGCGTGTATTCCACTAACATAGTTGAACCTTTCTTTTGATTGAGCAGTTTTGAAACACTTTTTGTCAAGAATCTGCAAGGTTACAATTGGAGGGCTTTGAGACCTATGCTCAAAAAGGAAATATCTTCACATTAACACTACACAGAAACATTTTGCAAAATACGTTTGTGATGTGTGCGTTCACCTGACAGAGGTGAAGCTTTCTTTTGTTGAGCATATATGAAAAAGGCTTTATATAGAGTCTGCAAGAGGATATTTGAGATCTTTGCATCCAATGTGGGAAAAGGAAATATCATCACTTAAAAACTACACATAGGCATTCTGAGAAACTTCTCAGTGATATGTGCATTCAACTCACAGAGTTGGACATTTCTTTTGATTCAGCAGTTTTGAAACACGGTGTTTGAAGAATCTGCAAGTTGGCATTTGGAGTGCTTTGAGGGTAAGGATGTAAAAGGAAATATCTTCAAACAAAAACTACACAGAATTATTCTGTGAAATTTATTTGTGATGTGTGCATTCGTTTCACAGGGAAAAACCTCTCCCATGGTTGAGCAGATTTGAAACTGTCTTTTTCTACAATCTGCAAGTGGATATTTGAGATCTTTTCTTCCAATGCATGAAAAGGATTTATCTTCACTTACAAACTAGACGGAAGCATTCTGAACAACTCCTTTGTGTTGTGTGCATTCATCTCATGGAGGTCAGCCTTTCTTTTGCTTGAACAGTTTCGAAACTCTCTGTTAAAAGGATCTGCAACTGGACATTTGGAGTGCTTTGTGGCCTATGGTGAAAAAGGAAATATATTCTTATGAAAGATAAAGAGAAGCATCCTGCGAAATTTCTTTATGATGTGTGCATTCATCTCACAGAGTTGAAACTTTTATTTTTTTGAGTAGATTTGAACAAGTCTTTTCCTAGAATCTGCAAGTGGATATTTGAGATGTCTGCGTCCATTGCGAGAAAAAGAATTACCTTCATATAAAAACTAGACAGAAGCATTCACAACAACTACTTAGTGACATGTGCATTCAACTCACAGAGTTTAAACTTTCTTTTGATTGAGCAGTATTGAAACATGGTGTTTGAAGGATCTGCAAGTGGACATTTGGAGGTCTTTGAGACCTATGGTTAAAAAGCAAGTATCTTCACATAAAAACTACAAGAAGCATCCTGCAAAATTTCTTTGTGATGTGTGCATTCATCTCAGAGAGTTGAAGCTTTCTTGTTTTTGAGCAGATTTGAAACACTCTTTTTGTAGACTCTGTAACTGCATATTTGAGATCATTTCGTCCAATGCAGGAAAAGGAAATATCTTCACATAAAAACCGGACGGAAGCATTCTGAGCAACTTCTTAATGATATGTGCATTCAACTCAGAGAATTGAACCATTCTTTTGATTGATCAGTTTTGAAACACTCTTTGAAGAATCTGCAAGAGGACATTTGGAGGGCTTTGAGACCTATGGTGAAAAAGGAAATATCTTCACATAAAAACAAAACAGTAGCACTCTGCAAAATTTCTCTGGGATGTGTGCATTCTTCTCTGAGTTGAAGCTTTTCTTTTTGGTTGAGCAGATTTGAAACCGTTTTTTTGTAGAATCTGCAAGTGGTTATTTGAGATCTTTTCGTCCAATGTGGGAAAAGGAAATATCTTCACATAAAAACTAGACAGAAGCATTCTGAGCAACTTCTTAGTGATGTGGGCATTCAACTCTCAGATTTGAAGCTTTCCTTGGGTTGAATAGATTTGAAATAGTCCTTTTGTACAATCTGCAAGTGGATAATTGAGTTCTTTTCATCCAATGCTGTAAAGGAAATATCTTCACTTTAAAACTAAACTGAAGCATTCTGAGCAACTTCTTAGTGATGGGTGCATTCAACTCACAGAGTTGAGCCTTTCCTTTGATTGAGCAATTTTGAAACTCTCTATTTGAAGAATCTGCAATTGGGCATTTGGAGTGCTTTGTGGCCTATTGTGGAAAACGGTATATCTTCACCAAAATGATACACGGGAGAATCTTGCGAAATTTCCTTGTGATGTGTGCCTTCATCTCACATAGTGGAAGCTTTGTTTTGGTTAAGCAGATATGAAACAGTCTTTTTCAAGATTCTGCCAGTGCAAATTTGAAATCTTTTCTTCCAATGCGGTGAAAGGAATTATCTTCAAATAAATCCTTGAGAGAAACATTCTGTACAACTTCTTAGTGATATGTGCATTCCACTCACAGAGTTGAAACTTTCTTTTGATGGAGCAGTTTTGAAACAATTTGAAGAATCTAGAAGTGGACATTTGGAATGCTTTGAGGCCTATGGTAAAAAATTAAATATCTTCACCTGAAAAGTACTCAGAAGCATTCTGCGAAATTATTTTGTGATGTATGCATTCATCTCACAGAGTTCAAGTTTCCTTTTGGTTGAGCAGATTTGAAACAGTCTTTTTGTAGAATCTGCAAGTGGATATATGAGATCTTTTCGTCCAGTGCAAAAAAAAGGAAATATCATCTGATAAAAACTAGGCAGAACATCCTGAACAAATTCTTAGTGATACATGCATTCAAGTAAAAGGTGAACCATGCTTTGGATCCAGCAGTTTTGAAACACTCTGTTTGAAGAATCTGCAAGGCGACATTTGAAGCGATTTGAGGCCTATGTTGAAAAAGGAAATATGTTCACATAAAAGCTCCAGAAAAGCATTCTGTGAAATTTCTTTGTGATGTGTGCATTCTTCTCACAGTGTTGAAGCTTTGTTTTGGTTGAGCAGATTTGAAGCTTTCCTTTTGGAGAATCTGCAAGTGGATATTTGTGATCGTTACATCCAATGGGGAACCGGATTTATCTTCACATAAAAACTAGACGGAAGCCTTCTGAGCAACTTCTTAGTGATGCGTGTATTCCACTAACATAGTTGAACCTTTCTTTTGATTGAGCAGTTTTGAAACACTTTTTGTCAAGAATCTGCAAGGTTACAATTGGAGGGCTTTGAGACCTATGCTCAAAAAGGAAATATCTTCACATTAACACTACACAGAAACATTTTGCAAAATACGTTTGTGATGTGTGCGTTCACCTGACAGAGGTGAAGCTTTCTTTTGTTGAGCATATATGAAAAAGGCTTTATATAGAGTCTGCAAGAGGATATTTGAGATCTTTGCATCCAATGTGGGAAAAGGAAATATCATCACTTAAAAACTACACATAGGCATTCTGAGAAACTTCTCAGTGATATGTGCATTCAACTCACAGAGTTGGACATTTCTTTTGATTCAGCAGTTTTGAAACACGGTGTTTGAAGAATCTGCAAGTTGGCATTTGGAGTGCTTTGAGGGCAAGGATGTAAAAGGAAATATCTTCAAACAAAAACTACACAGAATTATTCTGTGAAATTTATTTGTGATGTGTGCATTCGTTTCACAGGGAAAAACCTCTCCCATGGTTGAGCAGATTTGAAACTGTCTTTTTCTACAATCTGCAAGTGGATATTTGAGATCTTTTCTTCCAATGCATGAAAAGGATTTATCTTCACTTACAAACTAGACGGAAGCATTCTGAACAACTCCTTTGTGTTGTGTGCATTCATCTCATGGAGGTCAGCCTTTCTTTTGCTTGAACAGTTTCGAAACTCTCTGTTAAAAGGATCTGCAACTGGACATTTGGAGTGCTTTGTGGCCTATGGTGAAAAAGGAAATATATTCTTATGAAAGATAAAGAGAAGCATCCTGCGAAATTTCTTTATGATGTGTGCATTCATCTCACAGAGTTGAAACTTTTATTTTGTTGAGTAGATTTGAACAAGTCTTTTCCTAGAATCTGCAAGTGGATATTTGAGATGTCTGCGTCCATTGCGAGAAAAAGAATTACCTTCATATAAAAACTAGACAGAAGCATTCACAACAACTACTTAGTGACATGTGCATTCAACTCACAGAGTTTAAACTTTCTTTTGATTGAGCAGTATTGAAACACGGTGTTTGAAGGATCTGCAAGTGGACATTTGGAGGTCTTTGAGACCTATGGTTAAAAAGCAAGTATCTTCACATAAAAACTACAAGAAGCATCCTGCAAAATTTCTTTGTGATGTGTGCATTCATCTCAGAGAGTTGAAGCTTTCTTGTTTTTGAGCAGATTTGAAACACTCTTTTTGTAGACTCTGTAACTGCATATTTGAGATCATTTCGTCCAATGCAGGAAAAGGAAATATCTTCACATAAAAACCGGACGGAAGCATTCTGAGCAACTTCTTAATGATATGTGCATTCAACTCAGAGAACTGAACCATTCTTTTGATTGATCAGTTTTGAAACACTCTTTGAAGAATCTGCAAGAGGACATTTGGAGGGCTTTGAGACCTATGGTGAAAAAGGAAATATCTTCACATAAAAACCAAACAGTAGCACTCTGCAAAATTTCTCTGGGATGTGTGCATTCTTCTCTGAGTTGAAGCTTTTCTTTTTGGTTGAGCAGATTTGAAACCGTTTTTTTGTAGAATCTGCAAGTGGTTATTTGAGATCTTTTCGTCCAATGTGGGAAAAGGAAATATCTTCACATAAAAACTAGACAGAAGCATTCTGAGCAACTTCTTAGTGATGTGGGCATTCAACTCTCAGAGTTGAAGCTTTCCTTGGGTTGAACAGATTTGAAATAGTCCTTTTGTACAATCTGCAAGTGGATAATTGAGTTCTTTTCATCCAATGCTGTAAAGGAAATATCTTCACTTTAAAACTAAACTGAAGCATTCTGAGCAACTTCTTAGTGATGGGTGCATTCAACTCACAGAGTTGAGCCTTTCCTTTGATTGAGCAATTTTGAAACTCTCTGTTTGAAGAATCTGCAATTGGGCATTTGGAGTGCTTTGTGGCCTATTGTGGAAAACGGTATATCTTCACCAAAATGATACACGGGAGAATCTTGCGAAATTTCCTTGTGATGTGTGCCTTCATCTCACATAGTGGAAGCTTTGTTTTGGTTAAGCAGATATGAAACAGTCTTTTTCAAGATTCTGCCAGTGCAAATTTGAAATCTTTTCTTCCAATGCGGTGAAAGGAATTATCTTCAAATAAATCCTTGAGAGAAACATTCTGTACAACTTCTTATTGATATGTGCATTCCACTCACAGAGTTGAAACTTTCTTTTGATGGAGCAGTTTTGAAACAATTTGAAGAATCTAGAAGTGGACATTTGGAATGCTTTGAGGCCTATGGTAAAAAATTAAATATCTTCACCTGAAAAGTACTCAGAAGCATTCTGCGAAATTATTTTGTGATGTATGCATTCATCTCACAGAGTTTAAGTTTCCTTTTGGTTGAGCAGATTTGAAACAGTCTTTTTGTAGAATCTGCAAGTGGATATATGAGATCTTTTCGTCCAGTGCAAAAAAAAGGAAATATCATCTGATAAAAACTAGGCAGAACATCCTGAACAAATTCTTAGTGATACATGCATTCAAGTAAAAGGTGAACCATGCTTTGGATCCAGCAGTTTTGAAACACTCTGTTTGAAGAATCTGCAAGGCGACATTTGAAGCGATTTGAGGCCTATGTTGAAAAAGGAAATATGTTCACATAAAAGCTCCAGAAAAGCATTCTGTGAAATTTCTTTGTGATGTGTGCATTCTTCTCACAGTGTTGAAGCTTTGTTTTGGTTGAGCAGATTTGAAGCTTTCCTTTTGGAGAATCTGCAAGTGGATATTTGTGATCGTTACATCCAATGGGGAACCGGATTTATCTTCACATAAAAACTAGACGGAAGCCTTCTGAGCAACTTCTTAGTGATGCGTGTATTCCACTAACATAGTTGAACCTTTCTTTTGATTGAGCAGTTTTGAAACACTTTTTGTCAAGAATCTGCAAGGTTACAATTGGAGGGCTTTGAGACCTATGCTCAAAAAGGAAATATCTTCACATTAACACTACACAGAAACATTTTGCAAAATACGTTTGTGATGTGTGCGTTCACCTGACAGAGGTGAAGCTTTCTTTTGTTGAGCATATATGAAAAAGGCTTTATATAGAGTCTGCAAGAGGATATTTGAGATCTTTGCATCCAATGTGGGAAAAGGAAATATCATCACTTAAAAACTACACATAGGCATTCTGAGAAACTTCTCAGTGATATGTGCATTCAACTCACAGAGTTGGACATTTCTTTTGATTCAGCAGTTTTGAAACACGGTGTTTGAAGAATCTGCAAGTTGGCATTTGGAGTGCTTTGAGGGCAAGGATGTAAAAGGAAATATCTTCAAACAAAAACTACACAGAATTATTCTGTGAAATTTATTTGTGATGTGTGCATTCGTTTCACAGGGAAAAACCTCTCCCATGGTTGAGCAGATTTGAAACTGTCTTTTTCTACAATCTGCAAGTGGATATTTGAGATCTTTTCTTCCAATGCATGAAAAGGATTTATCTTCACTTACAAACTAGACGGAAGCATTCTGAACAACTCCTTTGTGTTGTGTGCATTCATCTCATGGAGGTCAGCCTTTCTTTTGCTTGAACAGTTTCGAAACTCTCTGTTAAAAGGATCTGCAACTGGACATTTGGAGTGCTTTGTGGCCTATGGTGAAAAAGGAAATATATTCTTATGAAAGATAAAGAGAAGCATCCTGCGAAATTTCTTTATGATGTGTGCATTCATCTCACAGAGTTGAAACTTTTATTTTGTTGAGTAGATTTGAACAAGTCTTTTCCTAGAATCTGCAAGTGGATATTTGAGATGTCTGCGTCCATTGCGAGAAAAAGAATTACCTTCATATAAAAACTAGACAGAAGCATTCACAACAACTACTTAGTGACATGTGCATTCAACTCACAGAGTTTAAACTTTCTTTTGATTGAGCAGTATTGAAACACGGTGTTTGAAGGATCTGCAAGTGGACATTTGGAGGTCTTTGAGACCTATGGTTAAAAAGCAAGTATCTTCACATAAAAACTACAAGAAGCATCCTGCAAAATTTCTTTGTGATGTGTGCATTCATCTCAGAGAGTTGAAGCTTTCTTGTTTTTGAGCAGATTTGAAACACTCTTTTTGTAGACTCTGTAACTGCATATTTGAGATCATTTCGTCCAATGCAGGAAAAGGAAATATCTTCACATAAAAACCGGACGGAAGCATTCTGAGCAACTTCTTAATGATATGTGCATTCAACTCAGAGAACTGAACCATTCTTTTGATTGATCAGTTTTGAAACACTCTTTGAAGAATCTGCAAGAGGACATTTGGAGGGCTTTGAGACCTATGGTGAAAAAGGAAATATCTTCACATAAAAACCAAACAGTAGCACTCTGCAAAATTTCTCTGGGATGTGTGCATTCTTCTCTGAGTTGAAGCTTTTCTTTTTGGTTGAGCAGATTTGAAACCGTTTTTTTGTAGAATCTGCAAGTGGTTATTTGAGATCTTTTCGTCCAATGTGGGAAAAGGAAATATCTTCACATAAAAACTAGACAGAAGCATTCTGAGCAACTTCTTAGTGATGTGGGCATTCAACTCTCAGAGTTGAAGCTTTCCTTGGGTTGAACAGATTTGAAATAGTCCTTTTGTACAATCTGCAAGTGGATAATTGAGTTCTTTTCATCCAATGCTGTAAAGGAAATATCTTCACTTTAAAACTAAACTGAAGCATTCTGAGCAACTTCTTAGTGATGGGTGCATTCAACTCACAGAGTTGAGCCTTTCCTTTGATTGAGCAATTTTGAAACTCTCTGTTTGAAGAATCTGCAATTGGGCATTTGGAGTGCTTTGTGGCCTATTGTGGAAAACGGTATATCTTCACCAAAATGATACACGGGAGAATCTTGCGAAATTTCCTTGTGATGTGTGCCTTCATCTCACATAGTGGAAGCTTTGTTTTGGTTAAGCAGATATGAAACAGTCTTTTTCAAGATTCTGCCAGTGCAAATTTGAAATCTTTTCTTCCAATGCGGTGAAAGGAATTATCTTCAAATAAATCCTTGAGAGAAACATTCTGTACAACTTCTTATTGATATGTGCATTCCACTCACAGAGTTGAAACTTTCTTTTGATGGAGCAGTTTTGAAACAATTTGAAGAATCTAGAAGTGGACATTTGGAATGCTTTGAGGCCTATGGTAAAAAATTAAATATCTTCACCTGAAAAGTACTCAGAAGCATTCTGCGAAATTATTTTGTGATGTATGCATTCATCTCACAGAGTTTAAGTTTCCTTTTGGTTGAGCAGATTTGAAACAGTCTTTTTGTAGAATCTGCAAGTGGATATATGAGATCTTTTCGTCCAGTGCAAAAAAAAGGAAATATCATCTGATAAAAACTAGGCAGAACATCCTGAACAAATTCTTAGTGATACATGCATTCAAGTAAAAGGTGAACCATGCTTTTGATCCAGCAGTTTTGAAACACTCTGTTTGAAGAATCTGCAAGGCGACATTTGAAGCGATTTGAGGCCTATGTTGAAAAAGGAAATATGTTCACATAAAAGCTCCAGAAAAGCATTCTGTGAAATTTCTTTGTGATGTGTGCATTCTTCTCACAGTGTTGAAGCTTTGTTTTGGTTGAGCAGATTTGAAGCTTTCCTTTTGGAGAATCTGCAAGTGGATATTTGTGATCGTTACATCCAATGGGGAACCGGATTTATCTTCACATAAAAACTAGACGGAAGCCTTCTGAGCAACTTCTTAGTGATGCGTGTATTCCACTAACATAGTTGAACCTTTCTTTTGATTGAGCAGTTTTGAAACACTTTTTGTCAAGAATCTGCAAGGTTACAATTGGAGGGCTTTGAGACCTATGCTCAAAAAGGAAATATCTTCACATTAACACTACACAGAAACATTTTGCAAAATACGTTTGTGATGTGTGCGTTCACCTGACAGAGGTGAAGCTTTCTTTTGTTGAGCATATATGAAAAAGGCTTTATATAGAGTCTGCAAGAGGATATTTGAGATCTTTGCATCCAATGTGGGAAAAGGAAATATCATCACTTTAAAACTACACATAGGCATTCTGAGAAACTTCTCAGTGATATGTGCATTCAACTCACAGAGTTGGACATTTCTTTTGATTCAGCAGTTTTGAAACACGGTGTTTGAAGAATCTGCAAGTTGGCATTTGGAGTGCTTTGAGGGTAAGGATGTAAAAGGAAATATCTTCAAACAAAAACTACACAGAATTATTCTGTGAAATTTATTTGTGATGTGTGCATTCGTTTCACAGGGAAAAACCTCTCCCATGGTTGAGCAGATTTGAAACTGTCTTTTTCTACAATCTGCAAGTGGATATTTGAGATCTTTTCTTCCAATGCATGAAAAGGATTTATCTTCACTTACAAACTAGACGGAAGCATTCTGAACAACTCCTTTGTGTTGTGTGCATTCATCTCATGGAGGTCAGCCTTTCTTTTGCTTGAACAGTTTCGAAACTCTCTGTTAAAAGGATCTGCAACTGGACATTTGGAGTGCTTTGTGGCCTATGGTGAAAAAGGAAATATATTCTTATGAAAGATAAAGAGAAGCATCCTGCGAAATTTCTTTATGATGTGTGCATTCATCTCACAGAGTTGAAACTTTTATTTTGTTGAGTAGATTTGAACAAGTCTTTTCCTAGAATCTGCAAGTGGATATTTGAGATGTCTGCGTCCATTGCGAGAAAAAGAATTACCTTCATATAAAAACTAGACAGAAGCATTCACAACAACTACTTAGTGACATGTGCATTCAACTCACAGAGTTTAAACTTTCTTTTGATTGAGCAGTATTGAAACACGGTGTTTGAAGGATCTGCAAGTGGACATTTGGAGGTCTTTGAGACCTATGGTTAAAAAGCAAGTATCTTCACATAAAAACTACAAGAAGCATCCTGCAAAATTTCTTTGTGATGTGTGCATTCATCTCAGAGAGTTGAAGCTTTCTTGTTTTTGAGCAGATTTGAAACACTCTTTTTGTAGTCTCTGTAACTGCATATTTGAGATCATTTCGTCCAATGCAGGAAAAGGAAATATCTTCACATAAAAACCGGACGGAAGCATTCTGAGCAACTTCTTAATGATATGTGCATTCAACTCAGAGAACTGAACCATTCTTTTGATTGATCAGTTTTGAAACACTCTTTGAAGAATCTGCAAGAGGACATTTGGAGGGCTTTGAGACCTATGGTGAAAAAGGAAATATCTTCACATAAAAACCAAACAGTAGCACTCTGCAAAATTTCTCTGGGATGTGTGCATTCTTCTCTGAGTTGAAGCTTTTCTTTTTGGTTGAGCAGATTTGAAACCGTTTTTTTGTAGAATCTGCAAGTGGTTATTTGAGATCTTTTCGTCCAATGTGGGAAAAGGAAATATCTTCACATAAAAACTAGACAGAAGCATTCTGAGCAACTTCTTAGTGATGTGGGCATTCAACTCTCAGAGTTGAAGCTTTCCTTGGGTTGAACAGATTTGAAATAGTCCTTTTGTACAATCTGCAAGTGGATAATTGAGTTGTTTTCATCCAATGCTGTAAAGGAAATATCTTCACTTTAAAACTAAACTGAAGCATTCTGAGCAACTTCTTAGTGATGGGTGCATTCAACTCACAGAGTTGAGCCTTTCCTTTGATTGAGCAATTTTGAAACTCTCTGTTTGAAGAATCTGCAATTGGGCATTTGGAGTGCTTTGTGGCCTATTGTGGAAAACGGTATATCTTCACCAAAATGATACACGGGAGAATCTTGCGAAATTTCCTTGTGATGTGTGCCTTCATCTCACATAGTGGAAGCTTTGTTTTGGTTAAGCAGATATGAAACAGTCTTTTTCAAGATTCTGCCAGTGCAAATTTGAAATCTTTTCTTCCAATGCGGTGAAAGGAATTATCTTCAAATAAATCCTTGAGAGAAACATTCTGTACAACTTCTTATTGATATGTGCATTCCACTCACAGAGTTGAAACTTTCTTTTGATGGAGCAGTTTTGAAACAATTTGAAGAATCTAGAAGTGGACATTTGGAATGCTTTGAGGCCTATGGTAAAAAATTAAATATCTTCACCTGAAAAGTACTCAGAAGCATTCTGCGAAATTATTTTGTGATGTATGCATTCATCTCACAGAGTTTAAGTTTCCTTTTGGTTGAGCAGATTTGAAACAGTCTTTTTGTAGAATCTGCAAGTGGATATATGAGATCTTTTCGTCCAGTGCAAAAAAAAGGAAATATCATCTGATAAAAACTAGGCAGAACATCCTGAACAAATTCTTAGTGATACATGCATTCAAGTAAAAGGTGAACCATGCTTTTGATCCAGCAGTTTTGAAACACTCTGTTTGAAGAATCTGCAAGGCGACATTTGAAGCGATTTGAGGCCTATGTTGAAAAAGGAAATATGTTCACATAAAAGCTCCAGAAAAGCATTCTGTGAAATTTCTTTGTGATGTGTGCATTCTTCTCACAGTGTTGAAGCTTTGTTTTGGTTGAGCAGATTTGAAGCTTTCCTTTTGGAGAATCTGCAAGTGGATATTTGTGATCGTTACATCCAATGGGGAACCGGATTTATCTTCACATAAAAACTAGACGGAAGCCTTCTGAGCAACTTCTTAGTGATGCGTGTATTCCACTAACATAGTTGAACCTTTCTTTTGATTGAGCAGTTTTGAAACACTTTTTGTCAAGAATCTGCAAGGTTACAATTGGAGGGCTTTGAGACCTATGCTCAAAAAGGAAATATCTTCACATTAACACTACACAGAAACATTTTGCAAAATACGTTTGTGATGTGTGCGTTCACCTGACAGAGGTGAAGCTTTCTTTTGTTGAGCATATATGAAAAAGGCTTTATATAGAGTCTGCAAGAGGATATTTGAGATCTTTGCATCCAATGTGGGAAAAGGAAATATCATCACTTAAAAACTACACATAGGCATTCTGAGAAACTTCTCAGTGATATGTGCATTCAACTCACAGAGTTGGACATTTCTTTTGATTCAGCAGTTTTGAAACACGGTGTTTGAAGAATCTGCAAGTTGGCATTTGGAGTGCTTTGAGGGCAAGGATGTAAAAGGAAATATCTTCAAACAAAAACTACACAGAATTATTCTGTGAAATTTATTTGTGATGTGTGCATTCGTTTCACAGGGAAAAACCTCTCCCATGGTTGAGCAGATTTGAAACTGTCTTTTTCTACAATCTGCAAGTGGATATTTGAGATCTTTTCTTCCAATGCATGAAAAGGATTTATCTTCACTTACAAACTAGACGGAAGCATTCTGAACAACTCCTTTGTGTTGTGTGCATTCATCTCATGGAGGTCAGCCTTTCTTTTGCTTGAACAGTTTCGAAACTCTCTGTTAAAAGGATCTGCAACTGGACATTTGGAGTGCTTTGTGGCCTATGGTGAAAAAGGAAATATATTCTTATGAAAGATAAAGAGAAGCATCCTGCGAAATTTCTTTATGATGTGTGCATTCATCTCACAGAGTTGAAACTTTTATTTTGTTGAGTAGATTTGAACAAGTCTTTTCCTAGAATCTGCAAGTGGATATTTGAGATGTCTGCGTCCATTGCGAGAAAAAGAATTACCTTCATATAAAAACTAGACAGAAGCATTCACAACAACTACTTAGTGACATGTGCATTCAACTCACAGAGTTTAAACATTCTTTTGATTGAGCAGTATTGAAACATGGTGTTTGAAGGATCTGCAAGTGGACATTTGGAGGTCTTTGAGACCTATGGTTAAAAAGCAAGTATCTTCACATAAAAACTACAAGAAGCATCCTGCAAAATTTCTTTGTGATGTGTGCATTCATCTCAGAGAGTTGAAGCTTTCTTGTTTTTGAGCAGATTTGAAACACTCTTTTTGTAGACTCTGTAACTGCATATTTGAGATCATTTCGTCCAATGCAGGAAAAGGAAATATCTTCACATAAAAACCGGACGGAAGCATTCTGAGCAACTTCTTAATGATATGTGCATTCAACTCAGAGAATTGAACCATTCTTTTGATTGATCAGTTTTGAAACACTCTTTGAAGAATCTGCAAGAGGACATTTGGAGGGCTTTGAGACCTATGGTGAAAAAGGAAATATCTTCATATAAAAACCAAACTGTAGCACTCTGCAAAATTTCTCTGGGATGTGTGCATTCTTCTCTGAGTTGAAGCTTTTCTTTTTGGTTGAGCAGATTTGAAACCGTTTTTTGTAGAATCTGCAAGTGGTTATTTGAGATCTTTTCGTCCAATGTGGGAAAAGGAAATATCTTCACATAAAAACTAGACAGAAGCATTCTGAGCAACTTCTTAGTGATGTGGGCATTCAACTCTCAGAGTTGAAGCTTTCCTTGGGTTGAACAGATTTGAAATAGTCCTTTTGTACAATCTGCAAGTGGATAATTGAGTTCTTTTCATCCAATGCTGTAAAGGAAATATCTTCACTTTAAAACTAAACTGAAGCATTCTGAGCAACTTCTTAGTGATGGGTGCATTCAACTCACAGAGTTGAGCCTTTCCTTTGATTGAGCAATTTTGAAACTCTCTGTTTGAAGAATCTGCATTTGGGCATTTGGAGTGCTTTGTCGCCTATTGTGGAAAATGGTATATCTTCACCAAAATGATACACGGGAGAATCTTGCGAAATTTCCTTGTGATGTGTGCCTTCATCTCACATAGTGGAAGCTTTGTTTTGGTTAAGCAGATATGAAACAGTCTTTTTCAAGATTCTGCCAGTGCAAATTTGAAATCTTTTCTTCCAATGCGGTGAAAGGAATTATCTTCAAATAAATCCTTGAGAGAAACATTCTGTACAACTTCTTAGTGATATGTGCATTCCACTCACAGAGTTGAAACTTTCTTTTGATGGAGCAGTTTTCAAACAATCTGAAGAATCCGGAAGTGGACATTTGGAATGCTTTGAGGCCTATGGTAAAAAATTAAATATCTTCACCTGAAACGTACTCAGAAGCATTCTGCGAAATCATTTTGTGATATATGCATTCATCTCACAGAGTTCAAGTCTCCTTTTGGTTGAGCAGATTTGAAACAGTCTTTTTGTAGAATGTGCAAGTGGATATATGAAATCTTTTCGTCCAGTGCAAAAAAAAGGAAATATCATCTGATAAAAACTAGGCAGAACATCCTGAACAAATTCTTAGTGATACATGCATTCAAGTAAAAGGTGAACCATGCTTTTGATCCAGCAGTTTTGAAACACTCTGTTTGAAGAATCTGCAAGTGGACATTTGAAGCGATTTGAGGCCTATGTTGAAAAAGGAAATATGTTCACATAAAAGCTACAGAAAAGCATTCTGTGAAATTTCTTTGTGATGTGTGCATTCTTCTCACAGTGTTGAAGCATTCTTTTGGTTGAGCAGATTTGAAGCTTTCCTTTTGGAGAATCTGCAAGTGGATATTTGTGATCTTTACATCCAATGGGGAACCGGATTTATCTTCACATAAAAACTAGACGGAAGCCTTCTGAGCAACTTCTTAGTGATGCGTGTATTCCACTCACAGAGTTGAACCTTTCTTTTGATTGAGCAATTTTGAAACACGTTTTGTCAAGAATCTGCAAGGTTATAATTTGAGGGGTTTGAGACGTATGCTCAAAAAGGAAATATCTTCACATTAATACTACACAGAAACATTTTGCAAAACACGTTTGTGATGTGTGCGTTCACCTGACAGAGGTGAAGCTTTCTTTTGTTGAGCATATATGAAAAAGTATTTATATAGAGTCTGCAAGAGGATAATTGAGATCTTTGCATCCAATGTGGGAAAAGGAAATATCATCACTTAAAAACTACACATAGGCATTCTGAGAAACTTCTTAGTGATATGTGCATTCAACTCACAGATTTGGACATTTCTTTTGATTCAGCAGTTTTGAAACACGGTGTTTGAGGAATCTGCAAGTTGGCATTTGCAGTGCTTTGAGGGCAATGATGTAAAAGGAAATAACTTCATACAAAAACTACACAGAATAATTCTGTGAAATTTATTTGTGATGTGTGCATTCGTTTCACAGGGAAAAACCTCTCCTATGGTTGAGCAGATTTGAAACTGTCTTTTTCTACAATCTGTAAGTGGATATTTGAGATCATTTCTTCCAATGCATGAAAAGGAATTATCTTCACTTACAAACTAGACGGAAGCATTCTGATCAACTCCTTTGTGATGTGTGCATTCATCTCATGGAGGTCAGCCTTTCTTTTGCTTGAACAGTTTCGAAACTCTCTGTTAAAAGGATCTGCAACTGGACATTTGGAGTGCTTTGTGGCCTATGGTGAAAAAGGAAATATATTCTTATGAAAGATAAAGAGAAGCATCCTGCGAAATTTCTTTATGATGTGTGCATTCATCTCACAGAGTTGAACCTTTTATTTTGTTGAGCAGATTTGAACAAGTCTTTTCCTAGAATCTGCAAGTGGATATTTGAGATGTCTGCGTCCATTGCGAGAAAAAGAATTATCTTCATATAAAAACTAGACAGAAGCATTCACAACAACTACTTAGTGACATGTGCATTCAACTCACAGAGTTTAAACTTCCTTTTGATTGAGCAGTTTTGAAACACGGTGTTTGAAGGATCTGCAAGTGGACATTTGGAGGTCTTTGAGACCTATGGTTAAAAAGCACGTATCTTCACATAAAAACTACACAGAAGCATCCGGCAAAATTTCTTTGTGATGTGTGCATTCATCTCAGAGTGTTGAAGCTTTCTTGTTTTTGAGCAGATTTGAAACACTCTTTTTGTAGACTCTGTAACTGCATATTTGAGATCATTTCGTCCAATGCAGGAAAAGGAAATATCTTCACATAAAAAGCGGACGGAAGCATTCTGAGCAACTTCTTAATGATATGTGCATTCAACTCAGAGAATTGAACCATTCTTTTGATTGATCAGTTTTGAAACACTCTTTGAAGAATCTGCAAGAGAACATTTGGAGGGCTTTGAGACCTATGGTGAAAAAGGAAATATCTTCACATAAAAACCAAACAGTAGCACTCTGCAAAATGTCTCTGGGATGTGTGCATTCTTCTCTGTGTTGAAGCTTTTCTTTTTGGTTGAGCAGATTTGAAACCGTTTTTTTGTAGAATCTGCAAGTGGTTATTTGAGATCTATTCGTCCAATGTGGGAAAAGGAAATATCTTCACATAAAAACTAGACAGAAGCATTCTGAGCAACTTCTTGGTGATGTGGGCATTCAACTCTCAGAGTTGAAGCTTTCCTTGGGTTGAACAGATTTGAAATAGTCCTTTTGTACAATCTGCAAGTGGATAATTGAGTTCTTTTCATCCAATGCTGAAAAGGAAATATCTTCACTTAAAAACTAAACTGAAGCATTCCGAGCAAATTCTTAGTGATGGGTGCATTCAACTCACAGAGTTGAGCCTTTCCTTTGATTGAGGAATTTTGAAACTCTCTGTTTGAAGAATCTGCAATTAGGCATTTGGAGTGCTTTGTGGCCTATTGTGGAAAATGGTATATCTTCACCAAAATGATACACGGGAGAATCTTGCGAAATTTCCTTGTGATGTGTGCCTTCATCTCACATAGTGGAAGCTTTCTTTTGGTTAAGCAGATATGAAGCAGTCATTTTCAAGATTCTGCCAGTGCAAATTTGAAATCTTTTCTTCCAATGCGTTGAAAGGAATTATCTTCACATCAATCCTAGAGAGAAGCATTCTGTACAACTTCTTAGTGATATGTGCATTCCACTCACAGAGTTGAAACTTTCTTTTGATGGAGCAGTTTTGAAACAATCTGAAGAATCCGGAAGTGGACATTTGGAATGCTTTGAGGCCTATGGTAAAAAATTAAATATCTTCACCTGAAACGTACTCAGAAGCATTCTGCGAAATCATTTTGTGATATATGCATTCATCTCACAGAGTTCAAGTCTCCTTTTGGTTGAGCAGATTTGAAACAGTCTTTTTGTAGAATGTGCAAGTGGATATATGAAATCTTTTCGTCCAGTGCAAAAAAAAGGAAATATCATCTGATAAAAACTAGGCAGAACATCCTGAACAAATTCTTAGTGATACATGCATTCAAGTAAAAGGTGAACCATGCTTTTGATCCAGCAGTTTTGAAACACTCTGTTTGAAGAATCTGCAAGTGGACATTTGAAGCGATTTGAGGCCTATGTTGAAAAAGGAAATATGTTCACATAAAAGCTACAGAAAAGCATTCTGTGAAATTTCTTTGTGATGTGTGCATTCTTCTCACAGTGTTGAAGCATTCTTTTGGTTGAGCAGATTTGAAGCTTTCCTTTTGGAGAATCTGCAAGTGGATATTTGTGATCTTTACATCCAATGGGGAACCGGATTTATCTTCACATAAAAACTAGACGGAAGCCTTCTGAGCAACTTCTTAGTGATGCGTGTATTCCACTCACAGAGTTGAACCTTTCTTTTGATTGAGCAATTTTGAAACACGTTTTGTCAAGAATCTGCAAGGTTATAATTTGAGGGGTTTGAGACGTATGCTCAAAAAGGAAATATCTTCACATTAATACTACACAGAAACATTTTGCAAAACACGTTTGTGATGTGTGCGTTCACCTGACAGAGGTGAAGCTTTCTTTTGTTGAGCATATATGAAAAAGTATTTATATAGAGTCTGCAAGAGGATAATTGAGATCTTTGCATCCAATGTGGGAAAAGGAAATATCATCACTTAAAAACTACACATAGGCATTCTGAGAAACTTCTTAGTGATATGTGCATTCAACTCACAGATTTGGACATTTCTTTTGATTCAGCAGTTTTGAAACACGGTGTTTGAGGAATCTGCAAGTTGGCATTTGCAGTGCTTTGAGGGCAATGATGTAAAAGGAAATAACTTCATACAAAAACTACACAGAATAATTCTGTGAAATTTATTTGTGATGTGTGCATTCGTTTCACAGGGAAAAACCTCTCCTATGGTTGAGCAGATTTGAAACTGTCTTTTTCTACAATCTGTAAGTGGATATTTGAGATCTTTTCTTCCAATGCATGAAAAGGATTTATCTTCACTTACAAACTAGACGGAAGCATTCTGATCAACTCCTTTGTGATGTGTGCATTCATCTCATGGAGGTCAGCCTTTCTTTTGCTTGAACAGTTTCGAAACTCTCTGTTAAAAGGATCTGCAACTGGACATTTGGAGTGCTTTGTGGCCTATGGTGAAAAAGGAAATATATTCTTATGAAAGATAAAGAGAAGCATCCTGCGAAATTTCTTTATGATGTGTGCATTCATCTCACAGAGTTGAACCTTTTATTTTGTTGAGCAGATTTGAACAAGTCTTTTCCTAGAATCTGCAAGTGGATATTTGAGATGTCTGCGTCCATTGCGAGAAAAAGAATTATCTTCATATAAAAACTAGACAGAAGCATTCACAACAACTACTTAGTGACATGTGCATTCAACTCACAGAGTTTAAACTTCCTTTTGATTGAGCAGTTTTGAAACACGGTGTTTGAAGGATCTGCAAGTGGACATTTGGAGGTCTTTGAGACCTATGGTTAAAAAGCACGTATCTTCACATAAAAACTACACAGAAGCATCCGGCAAAATTTCTTTGTGATGTGTGCATTCATCTCAGAGTGTTGAAGCTTTCTTGTTTTTGAGCAGATTTGAAACACTCTTTTTGTAGACTCTGTAACTGCATATTTGAGATCATTTCGTCCAATGCAGGAAAAGGAAATATCTTCACATAAAAAGCGGACGGAAGCATTCTGAGCAACTTCTTAATGATATGTGCATTCAACTCAGAGAATTGAACCATTCTTTTGATTGATCAGTTTTGAAACACTCTTTGAAGAATCTGCAAGAGAACATTTGGAGGGCTTTGAGACCTATGGTGAAAAAGGAAATATCTTCACATAAAAACCAAACAGTAGCACTCTGCAAAATGTCTCTGGGATGTGTGCATTCTTCTCTGTGTTGAAGCTTTTCTTTTTGGTTGAGCAGATTTGAAACCGTTTTTTTGTAGAATCTGCAAGTGGTTATTTGAGATCTATTCGTCCAATGTGGGAAAAGGAAATATCTTCACATAAAAACTAGACAGAAGCATTCTGAGCAACTTCTTGGTGATGTGGGCATTCAACTCTCAGAGTTGAAGCTTTCCTTGGGTTGAACAGATTTGAAATAGTCCTTTTGTACAATCTGCAAGTGGATAATTGAGTTCTTTTCATCCAATGCTGAAAAGGAAATATCTTCACTTAAAAACTAAACTGAAGCATTCCGAGCAACTTCTTAGTGATGGGTGCATTCAACTCACAGAGTTGAGCCTTTCCTTTGATTGAGGAATTTTGAAACTCTCTGTTTGAAGAATCTGCAATTAGGCATTTGGAGTGCTTTGTGGCCTATTGTGGAAAATGGTATATCTTCACCAAAATGATACACGGGAGAATCTTGCGAAATTTCCTTGTGATGTGTGCCTTCATCTCACATAGTGGAAGCTTTCTTTTGGTTAAGCAGATATGAAACAGTCATTTTCAAGATTCTGCCAGTGCAAATTTGAAATCTTTTCTTCCAATGCGTTGAAAGGAATTATCTTCACATCAATCCTAGAGAGAAGCATTCTGTACAACTTCTTAGTGATATGTGCATTCCACTCACAGAGTTGAAACTTTCTTTTGATGGAGCAGTTTTGAAACAATCTGAAGAATCCGGAAGTGGACATTTGGAATGCTTTGAGGCCTATGGTAAAAAATTAAATATCTTCACCTGAAACGTACTCAGAAGCATTCTGCGAAATCATTTTGTGATATATGCATTCATCTCACAGAGTTCAAGTCTCCTTTTGGTTGAGCAGATTTGAAACAGTCTTTTTGTAGAATGTGCAAGTGGATATATGAAATCTTTTCGTCCAGTGCAAAAAAAAGGAAATATCATCTGATAAAAACTAGGCAGAACATCCTGAACAAATTCTTAGTGATACATGCATTCAAGTAAAAGGTGAACCATGCTTTTGATCCAGCAGTTTTGAAACACTCTGTTTGAAGAATCTGCAAGTGGACATTTGAAGCGATTTGAGGCCTATGTTGAAAAAGGAAATATGTTCACATAAAAGCTACAGAAAAGCATTCTGTGAAATTTCTTTGTGATGTGTGCATTCTTCTCACAGTGTTGAAGCATTCTTTTGGTTGAGCAGATTTGAAGCTTTCCTTTTGGAGAATCTGCAAGTGGATATTTGTGATCTTTACATCCAATGGGGAACCGGATTTATCTTCACATAAAAACTAGACGGAAGCCTTCTGAGCAACTTCTTAGTGATGCGTGTATTCCACTCACAGAGTTGAACCTTTCTTTTGATTGAGCAATTTTGAAACACGTTTTGTCAAGAATCTGCAAGGTTATAATTTGAGGGGTTTGAGACGTATGCTCAAAAAGGAAATATCTTCACATTAATACTACACAGAAACATTTTGCAAAACACGTTTGTGATGTGTGCGTTCACCTGACAGAGGTGAAGCTTTCTTTTGTTGAGCATATATGAAAAAGTATTTATATAGAGTCTGCAAGAGGATAATTGAGATCTTTGCATCCAATGTGGGAAAAGGAAATATCATCACTTAAAAACTACACATAGGCATTCTGAGAAACTTCTTAGTGATATGTGCATTCAACTCACAGATTTGGACATTTCTTTTGATTCAGCAGTTTTGAAACACGGTGTTTGAGGAATCTGCAAGTTGGCATTTGCAGTGCTTTGAGGGCAATGATGTAAAAGGAAATAACTTCATACAAAAACTACACAGAATAATTCTGTGAAATTTATTTGTGATGTGTGCATTCGTTTCACAGGGAAAAACCTCTCCTATGGTTGAGCAGATTTGAAACTGTCTTTTTCTACAATCTGTAAGTGGATATTTGAGATCTTTTCTTCCAATGCATGAAAAGGAATTATCTTCACTTACAAACTAGACGGAAGCATTCTGATCAACTCCTTTGTGATGTGTGCATTCATCTCATGGAGGTCAGCCTTTCTTTTGCTTGAACAGTTTCGAAACTCTCTGTTAAAAGGATCTGCAACTGGACATTTGGAGTGCTTTGTGGCCTATGGTGAAAAAGGAAATATATTCTTATGAAAGATAAAGAGAAGCATCCTGCGAAATTTCTTTATGATGTGTGCATTCATCTCACAGAGTTGAACCTTTTATTTTGTTGAGCAGATTTGAACAAGTCTTTTCCTAGAATCTGCAAGTGGATATTTGAGATGTCTGCGTCCATTGCGAGAAAAAGAATTATCTTCATATAAAAACTAGACAGAAGCATTCACAACAACTACTTAGTGACATGTGCATTCAACTCACAGAGTTTAAACTTCCTTTTGATTGAGCAGTTTTGAAACACGGTGTTTGAAGGATCTGCAAGTGGACATTTGGAGGTCTTTGAGACCTATGGTTAAAAAGCAAGTATCTTCACATAAAAACTACACAGAAGCATCCGGCAAAATTTCTTTGTGATGTGTGCATTCATCTCAGAGTGTTGAAGCTTTCTTGTTTTTGAGCAGATTTGAAACACTCTTTTTGTAGACTCTGTAACTGCATATTTGAGATCATTTCGTCCAATGCAGGAAAAGGAAATATCTTCACATAAAAAGCGGACGGAAGCATTCTGAGCAACTTCTTAATGATATGTGCATTCAACTCAGAGAATTGAACCATTCTTTTGATTGATCAGTTTTGAAACACTCTTTGAAGAATCTGCAAGAGAACATTTGGAGGGCTTTGAGACCTATGGTGAAAAAGGAAATATCTTCACATAAAAACCAAACAGTAGCACTCTGCAAAATGTCTCTGGGATGTGTGCATTCTTCTCTGTGTTGAAGCTTTTCTTTTTGGTTGAGCAGATTTGAAACCGTTTTTTTGTAGAATCTGCAAGTGGTTATTTGAGATCTATTCGTCCAATGTGGGAAAAGGAAATATCTTCACATAAAAACTAGACAGAAGCATTCTGAGCAACTTCTTGGTGATGTGGGCATTCAACTCTCAGAGTTGAAGCTTTCCTTGGGTTGAACAGATTTGAAATAGTCCTTTTGTACAATCTGCAAGTGGATAATTGAGTTCTTTTCATCCAATGCTGAAAAGGAAATATCTTCACTTAAAAACTAAACTGAAGCATTCCGAGCAACTTCTTAGTGATGGGTGCATTCAACTCACAGAGTTGAGCCTTTCCTTTGATTGAGGAATTTTGAAACTCTCTGTTTGAAGAATCTGCAATTAGGCATTTGGAGTGCTTTGTGGCCTATTGTGGAAAATGGTATATCTTCACCAAAATGATACACGGGAGAATCTTGCGAAATTTCCTTGTGATGTGTGCCTTCATCTCACATAGTGGAAGCTTTCTTTTGGTTAAGCAGATATGAAACAGTCATTTTCAAGATTCTGCCAGTGCAAATTTGAAATCTTTTCTTCCAATGCGTTGAAAGGAATTATCTTCACATCAATCCTAGAGAGAAGCATTCTGTACAACTTCTTAGTGATATGTGCATTCCACTCACAGAGTTGAAACTTTCTTTTGATGGAGCAGTTTTGAAACAATCTGAAGAATCCGGAAGTGGACATTTGGAATGCTTTGAGGCCTATGGTAAAAAATTAAATATCTTCACCTGAAACGTACTCAGAAGCATTCTGCGAAATCATTTTGTGATATATGCATTCATCTCACAGAGTTCAAGTCTCCTTTTGGTTGAGCAGATTTGAAACAGTCTTTTTGTAGAATGTGCAAGTGGATATATGAAATCTTTTCGTCCAGTGCAAAAAAAAGGAAATATCATCTGATAAAAACTAGGCAGAACATCCTGAACAAATTCTTAGTGATACATGCATTCAAGTAAAAGGTGAACCATGCTTTTGATCCAGCAGTTTTGAAACACTCTGTTTGAAGAATCTGCAAGTGGACATTTGAAGCGATTTGAGGCCTATGTTGAAAAAGGAAATATGTTCACATAAAAGCTACAGAAAAGCATTCTGTGAAATTTCTTTGTGATGTGTGCATTCTTCTCACAGTGTTGAAGCATTCTTTTGGTTGAGCAGATTTGAAGCTTTCCTTTTGGAGAATCTGCAAGTGGATATTTGTGATCTTTACATCCAATGGGGAACCGGATTTATCTTCACATAAAAACTAGACGGAAGCCTTCTGAGCAACTTCTTAGTGATGCGTGTATTCCACTCACAGAGTTGAACCTTTCTTTTGATTGAGCAATTTTGAAACACGTTTTGTCAAGAATCTGCAAGGTTATAATTTGAGGGGTTTGAGACGTATGCTCAAAAAGGAAATATCTTCACATTAATACTACACAGAAACATTTTGCAAAACACGTTTGTGATGTGTGCGTTCACCTGACAGAGGTGAAGCTTTCTTTTGTTGACCATATATGAAAAAGTATTTATATAGAGTCTGCAAGAGGATAATTGAGATCTTTGCATCCAATGTGGGAAAAGGAAATATCATCACTTAAAAACTACACATAGGCATTCTGAGAAACTTCTTAGTGATATGTGCATTCAACTCACAGATTTGGACATTTCTTTTGATTCAGCAGTTTTGAAACACGGTGTTTGAGGAATCTGCAAGTTGGCATTTGCAGTGCTTTGAGGGCAATGATGTAAAAGGAAATAACTTCATACAAAAACTACACAGAATAATTCTGTGAAATTTATTTGTGATGTGTGCATTCGTTTCACAGGGAAAAACCTCTCCTATGGTTGAGCAGATTTGAAACTGTCTTTTTCTACAATCTGTAAGTGGATATTTGAGATCTTTTCTTCCAATGCATGAAAAGGAATTATCTTCACTTACAAACTAGACGGAAGCATTCTGATCAACTCCTTTGTGATGTGTGCATTCATCTCATGGAGGTCAGCCTTTCTTTTGCTTGAACAGTTTCGAAACTCTCTGTTAAAAGGATCTGCAACTGGACATTTGGAGTGCTTTGTGGCCTATGGTGAAAAAGGAAATATATTCTTATGAAAGATAAAGAGAAGCATCCTGCGAAATTTCTTTATGATGTGTGCATTCATCTCACAGAGTTGAACCTTTTATTTTGTTGAGCAGATTTGAACAAGTCTTTTCCTAGAATCTGCAAGTGGATATTTGAGATGTCTGCTTCCATTGCGAGAAAAAGAATTATCTTCATATAAAAACTAGACAGAAGCATTCACAACAACTACTTAGTGACATGTGCATTCAACTCACAGAGTTTAAACTTCCTTTTGATTGAGCAGTTTTGAAACACGGTGTTTGAAGGATCTGCAAGTGGACATTTGGAGGTCTTTGAGACCTATGGTTAAAAAGCAAGTATCTTCACATAAAAACTACACAGAAGCATCCGGCAAAATTTCTTTGTGATGTGTGCATTCATCTCAGAGTGTTGAAGCTTTCTTGTTTTTGAGCAGATTTGAAACACTCTTTTTGTAGACTCTGTAACTGCATATTTGAGATCATTTCGTCCAATGCAGGAAAAGGAAATATCTTCACATAAAAAGCGGACGGAAGCATTCTGAGCAACTTCTTAATGATATGTGCATTCAACTCAGAGAATTGAACCATTCTTTTGATTGATCAGTTTTGAAACACTCTTTGAAGAATCTGCAAGAGAACATTTGGATGGCTTTGAGACCTATGGTGAAAAAGGAAATATCTTCACATAAAAACCAAACAGTAGCACTCTGCAAAATGTCTCTGGGATGTGTGCATTCTTCTCTGTGTTGAAGCTTTTCTTTTTGGTTGAGCAGATTTGAAACCGTTTTTTTGTAGAATCTGCAAGTGGTTATTTGAGATCTATTCGTCCAATGTGGGAAAAGGAAATATCTTCACATAAAAACTAGACAGAAGCATTCTGAGCAACTTCTTGGTGATGTGGGCATTCAACTCTCAGAGTTGAAGCTTTCCTTGGGTTGAACAGATTTGAAATAGTCCTTTTGTACAATCTGCAAGTGGATAATTGAGTTCTTTTCATCCAATGCTGAAAAGGAAATATCTTCACTTAAAAACTAAACTGAAGCATTCCGAGCAACTTCTTAGTGATGGGTGCATTCAACTCACAGAGTTGAGCCTTTCCTTTGATTGAGGAATTTTGAAACTCTCTGTTTGAAGAATCTGCAATTAGGCATTTGGAGTGCTTTGTGGCCTATTGTGGAAAATGGTATATCTTCACCAAAATGATACACGGGAGAATCTTGCGAAATTTCCTTGTGATGTGTGCCTTCATCTCACATAGTGGAAGCTTTCTTTTGGTTAAGCAGATATGAAACAGTCATTTCCAAGATTCTGCCAGTGCAAATTTGAAATCTTTTCTTCCAATGCGTTGAAAGGAATTATCTTCACATCAATCCTAGAGAGAAGCATTCTGTACAACTTCTTAGTGATATGTGCATTCCACTCACAGAGTTGAAACTTTCTTTTGATGGAGCAGTTTTGAAACAATCTGAAGAATCCGGAAGTGGACATTTGGAATGCTTTGAGGCCTATGGTAAAAAATTAAATATCTTCACCTGAAACGTACTCAGAAGCATTCTGCGAAATCATTTTGTGATATATGCATTCATCTCACAGAGTTCAAGTCTCCTTTTGGTTGAGCAGATTTGAAACAGTCTTTTTGTAGAATGTGCAAGTGGATATATGAAATCTTTTCGTCCAGTGCAAAAAAAAGGAAATATCATCTGATAAAAACTAGGCAGAACATCCTGAACAAATTCTTAGTGATACATGCATTCAAGTAAAAGGTGAACCATGCTTTTGATCCAGCAGTTTTGAAACACTCTGTTTGAAGAATCTGCAAGTGGACATTTGAAGCGATTTGAGGCCTATGTTGAAAAAGGAAATATGTTCACATAAAAGCTACAGAAAAGCATTCTGTGAAATTTCTTTGTGATGTGTGCATTCTTCTCACAGTGTTGAAGCATTCTTTTGGTTGAGCAGATTTGAAGCTTTCCTTTTGGAGAATCTGCAAGTGGATATTTGTGATCTTTACATCCAATGGGGAACCGGATTTATCTTCACATAAAAACTAGACGGAAGCCTTCTGAGCAACTTCTTAGTGATGCGTGTATTCCACTCACAGAGTTGAACCTTTCTTTTGATTGAGCAATTTTGAAACACGTTTTGTCAAGAATCTGCAAGGTTATAATTTGAGGGGTTTGAGACGTATGCTCAAAAAGGAAATATCTTCACATTAATACTACACAGAAACATTTTGCAAAACACGTTTGTGATGTGTGCGTTCACCTGACAGAGGTGAAGCTTTCTTTTGTTGAGCATATATGAAAAAGTATTTATATAGAGTCTGCAAGAGGATAATTGAGATCTTTGCATCCAATGTGGGAAAAGGAAATATCATCACTTAAAAACTACACATAGGCATTCTGAGAAACTTCTTAGTGATATGTGCATTCAACTCACAGATTTGGACATTTCTTTTGATTCAGCAGTTTTGAAACACGGTGTTTGAGGAATCTGCAAGTTGGCATTTGCAGTGCTTTGAGGGCAATGATGTAAAAGGAAATAACTTCATACAAAAACTACACAGAATAATTCTGTGAAATTTATTTGTGATGTGTGCATTCGTTTCACAGGGAAAAACCTCTCCTATGGTTGAGCAGATTTGAAACTGTCTTTTTCTACAATCTGTAAGTGGATATTTGAGATCTTTTCTTCCAATGCATGAAAAGGAATTATCTTCACTTACAAACTAGACGGAAGCATTCTGATCAACTCCTTTGTGATGTGTGCATTCATCTCATGGAGGTCAGCCTTTCTTTTGCTTGAACAGTTTCGAAACTCTCTGTTAAAAGGATCTGCAACTGGACATTTGGAGTGCTTTGTGGCCTATGGTGAAAAAGGAAATATATTCTTATGAAAGATAAAGAGAAGCATCCTGCGAAATTTCTTTATGATGTGTGCATTCATCTCACAGAGTTGAACCTTTTATTTTGTTGAGCAGATTTGAACAAGTCTTTTCCTAGAATCTGCAAGTGGATATTTGAGATGTCTGCGTCCATTGCGAGAAAAAGAATTATCTTCATATAAAAACTAGACAGAAGCATTCACAACAACTACTTAGTGACATGTGCATTCAACTCACAGAGTTTAAACTTCCTTTTGATTGAGCAGTTTTGAAACACGGTGTTTGAAGGATCTGCAAGTGGACATTTGGAGGTCTTTGAGACCTATGGTTAAAAAGCAAGTATCTTCACATAAAAACTACACAGAAGCATCCGGCAAAATTTCTTTGTGATGTGTGCATTCATCTCAGAGTGTTGAAGCTTTCTTGTTTTTGAGCAGATTTGAAACACTCTTTTTGTAGACTCTGTAACTGCATATTTGAGATCATTTCGTCCAATGCAGGAAAAGGAAATATCTTCACATAAAAAGCGGACGGAAGCATTCTGAGCAACTTCTTAATGATATGTGCATTCAACTCAGAGAATTGAACCATTCTTTTGATTGATCAGTTTTGAAACACTCTTTGAAGAATCTGCAAGAGAACATTTGGAGGGCTTTGAGACCTATGGTGAAAAAGGAAATATCTTCACATAAAAACCAAACAGTAGCACTCTGCAAAATGTCTCTGGGATGTGTGCATTCTTCTCTGTGTTGAAGCTTTTCTTTTTGGTTGAGCAGATTTGAAACCGTTTTTTTGTAGAATCTGCAAGTGGTTATTTGAGATCTATTCGTCCAATGTGGGAAAAGGAAATATCTTCACATAAAAACTAGACAGAAGCATTCTGAGCAACTTCTTGGTGATGTGGGCATTCAACTCTCAGAGTTGAAGCTTTCCTTGGGTTGAACAGATTTGAAATAGTCCTTTTGTACAATCTGCAAGTGGATAATTGAGTTCTTTTCATCCAATGCTGAAAAGGAAATATCTTCACTTAAAAACTAAACTGAAGCATTCCGAGCAACTTCTTAGTGATGGGTGCATTCAACTCACAGAGTTGAGCCTTTCCTTTGATTGAGGAATTTTGAAACTCTCTGTTTGAAGAATCTGCAATTAGGCATTTGGAGTGCTTTGTGGCCTATTGTGGAAAATGGTATATCTTCACCAAAATGATACACGGGAGAATCTTGCGAAATTTCCTTGTGATGTGTGCCTTCATCTCACATAGTGGAAGCTTTCTTTTGGTTAAGCAGATATGAAACAGTCATTTCCAAGATTCTGCCAGTGCAAATTTGAAATCTTTTCTTCCAATGCGTTGAAAGGAATTATCTTCACATCAATCCTAGAGAGAAGCATTCTGTACAACTTCTTAGTGATATGTGCATTCCACTCACAGAGTTGAAACTTTCTTTTGATGGAGCAGTTTTGAAACAATCTGAAGAATCCGGAAGTGGACATTTGGAATGCTTTGAGGCCTATGGTAAAAAATTAAATATCTTCACCTGAAACGTACTCAGAAGCATTCTGCGAAATCATTTTGTGATATATGCATTCATCTCACAGAGTTCAAGTCTCCTTTTGGTTGAGCAGATTTGAAACAGTCTTTTTGTAGAATGTGCAAGTGGATATATGAAATCTTTTCGTCCAGTGCAAAAAAAAGGAAATATCATCTGATAAAAACTAGGCAGAACATCCTGAACAAATTCTTAGTGATACATGCATTCAAGTAAAAGGTGAACCATGCTTTTGATCCAGCAGTTTTGAAACACTCTGTTTGAAGAATCTGCAAGTGGACATTTGAAGCGATTTGAGGCCTATGTTGAAAAAGGAAATATGTTCACATAAAAGCTACAGAAAAGCATTCTGTGAAATTTCTTTGTGATGTGTGCATTCTTCTCACAGTGTTGAAGCATTCTTTTGGTTGAGCAGATTTGAAGCTTTCCTTTTGGAGAATCTGCAAGTGGATATTTGTGATCTTTACATCCAATGGGGAACCGGATTTATCTTCACATAAAAACTAGACGGAAGCCTTCTGAGCAACTTCTTAGTGATGCGTGTATTCCACTCACAGAGTTGAACCTTTCTTTTGATTGAGCAATTTTGAAACACGTTTTGTCAAGAATCTGCAAGGTTATAATTTGAGGGGTTTGAGACGTATGCTCAAAAAGGAAATATCTTCACATTAATACTACACAGAAACATTTTGCAAAACACGTTTGTGATGTGTGCGTTCACCTGACAGAGGTGAAGCTTTCTTTTGTTGAGCATATATGAAAAAGTATTTATATAGAGTCTGCAAGAGGATAATTGAGATCTTTGCATCCAATGTGGGAAAAGGAAATATCATCACTTAAAAACTACACATAGGCATTCTGAGAAACTTCTTAGTGATATGTGCATTCAACTCACAGATTTGGACATTTCTTTTGATTCAGCAGTTTTGAAACACGGTGTTTGAGGAATCTGCAAGTTGGCATTTGCAGTGCTTTGAGGGCAATGATGTAAAAGGAAATAACTTCATACAAAAACTACACAGAATAATTCTGTGAAATTTATTTGTGATGTGTGCATTCGTTTCACAGGGAAAAACCTCTCCTATGGTTGAGCAGATTTGAAACTGTCTTTTTCTACAATCTGTAAGTGGATATTTGAGATCTTTTCTTCCAATGCATGAAAAGGAATTATCTTCACTTACAAACTAGACGGAAGCATTCTGATCAACTCCTTTGTGATGTGTGCATTCATCTCATGGAGGTCAGCCTTTCTTTTGCTTGAACAGTTTCGAAACTCTCTGTTAAAAGGATCTGCAACTGGACATTTGGAGTGCTTTGTGGCCTATGGTGAAAAAGGAAATATATTCTTATGAAAGATAAAGAGAAGCATCCTGCGAAATTTCTTTATGATGTGTGCATTCATCTCACAGAGTTGAACCTTTTATTTTGTTGAGCAGATTTGAACAAGTCTTTTCCTAGAATCTGCAAGTGGATATTTGAGATGTCTGCGTCCATTGCGAGAAAAAGAATTATCTTCATATAAAAACTAGACAGAAGCATTCACAACAACTACTTAGTGACATGTGCATTCAACTCACAGAGTTTAAACTTCCTTTTGATTGAGCAGTTTTGAAACACGGTGTTTGAAGGATCTGCAAGTGGACATTTGGAGGTCTTTGAGACCTATGGTTAAAAAGCAAGTATCTTCACATAAAAACTACACAGAAGCATCCGGCAAAATTTCTTTGTGATGTGTGCATTCATCTCAGAGTGTTGAAGCTTTCTTGTTTTTGAGCAGATTTGAAACACTCTTTTTGTAGACTCTGTAACTGCATATTTGAGATCATTTCGTCCAATGCAGGAAAAGGAAATATCTTCACATAAAAAGCGGACGGAAGCATTCTGAGCAACTTCTTAATGATATGTGCATTCAACTCAGAGAATTGAACCATTCTTTTGATTGATCAGTTTTGAAACACTCTTTGAAGAATCTGCAAGAGAACATTTGGAGGGCTTTGAGACCTATGGTGAAAAAGGAAATATCTTCACATAAAAACCAAACAGTAGCACTCTGCAAAATGTCTCTGGGATGTGTGCATTCTTCTCTGTGTTGAAGCTTTTCTTTTTGGTTGAGCAGATTTGAAACCGTTTTTTTGTAGAATCTGCAAGTGGTTATTTGAGATCTATTCGTCCAATGTGGGAAAAGGAAATATCTTCACATAAAAACTAGACAGAAGCATTCTGAGCAACTTCTTGGTGATGTGGGCATTCAACTCTCAGAGTTGAAGCTTTCCTTGGGTTGAACAGATTTGAAATAGTCCTTTTGTACAATCTGCAAGTGGATAATTGAGTTCTTTTCATCCAATGCTGAAAAGGAAATATCTTCACTTAAAAACTAAACTGAAGCATTCCGAGCAACTTCTTAGTGATGGGTGCATTCAACTCACAGAGTTGAGCCTTTCCTTTGATTGAGGAATTTTGAAACTCTCTGTTTGAAGAATCTGCAATTAGGCATTTGGAGTGCTTTGTGGCCTATTGTGGAAAATGGTATATCTTCACCAAAATGATACACGGGAGAATCTTGCGAAATTTCCTTGTGATGTGTGCCTTCATCTCACATAGTGGGAGCTTTCTTTTGGTTAAGCAGATATGAAACAGTCATTTTCAAGATTCTGCCAGTGCAAATTTGAAATCTTTTCTTCCAATGCGTTGAAAGGAATTATCTTCACATCAATCCTAGAGAGAAGCATTCTGTACAACTTCTTAGTGATATGTGCATTCCACTCACAGAGTTGAAACTTTCTTTTGATGGAGCAGTTTTGAAACAATCTGAAGAATCCGGAAGTGGACATTTGGAATGCTTTGAGGCCTATGGTAAAAAATTAAATATCTTCACCTGAAACGTACTCAGAAGCATTCTGCGAAATCATTTTGTGATATATGCATTCATCTCACAGAGTTCAAGTCTCCTTTTGGTTGAGCAGATTTGAAACAGTCTTTTTGTAGAGTGTGCAAGTGGATATATGAAATTTTTTCGTCCAGTGCAAAAAAAAGGAAATATCATCTGATAAAAACTAGGCAGAACATCCTGAACAAATTCTTAGTGATACATGCATTCAAGTAAAAGGTGAACCATGCTTTTGATCCAGCAGTTTTGAAACACTCTGTTTGAAGAATCTGCAAGTGGACATTTGAAGCGATTTGAGGCCTATGTTGAAAAAGGAAATATGTTCACATAAAAGCTACAGAAAAGCATTCTGTGAAATTTCTTTGTGATGTGTGCATTCTTCTCACAGTGTTGAAGCATTCTTTTGGTTGAGCAGATTTGAAGCTTTCCTTTTGGAGAATCTGCAAGTGGATATTTGTGATCTTTACATCCAATGGGGAACCGGATTTATCTTCACATAAAAACTAGACGGAAGCCTTCTGAGCAACTTCTTAGTGATGCGTGTATTCCACTCACAGAGTTGAACCTTTCTTTTGATTGAGCAATTTTGAAACACGTTTTGTCAAGAATCTGCAAGGTTATAATTTGAGGGGTTTGAGACGTATGCTCAAAAAGGAAATATCTTCACATTAATACTACACAGAAACATTTTGCAAAACACGTTTGTGATGTGTGCGTTCACCTGACAGAGGTGAAGCTTTCTTTTGTTGAGCATATATGAAAAAGTATTTATATAGAGTCTGCAAGAGGATAATTGAGATCTTTGCATCCAATGTGGGAAAAGGAAATATCATCACTTAAAAACTACACATAGGCATTCTGAGAAACTTCTTAGTGATATGTGCATTCAACTCACAGATTTGGACATTTCTTTTGATTCAGCAGTTTTGAAACACGGTGTTTGAGGAATCTGCAAGTTGGCATTTGCAGTGCTTTGAGGGCAATGATGTAAAAGGAAATAACTTCATACAAAAACTACACAGAATAATTCTGTGAAATTTATTTGTGATGTGTGCATTCGTTTCACAGGGAAAAACCTCTCCTATGGTTGAGCAGATTTGAAACTGTCTTTTTCTACAATCTGTAAGTGGATATTTGAGATCTTTTCTTCCAATGCATGAAAAGGAATTATCTTCACTTACAAACTAGACGGAAGCATTCTGATCAACTCCTTTGTGATGTGTGCATTCATCTCATGGAGGTCAGCCTTTCTTTTGCTTGAACAGTTTCGAAACTCTCTGTTAAAAGGATCTGCAACTGGACATTTGGAGTGCTTTGTGGCCTATGGTGAAAAAGGAAATATATTCTTATGAAAGATAAAGAGAAGCATCCTGCGAAATTTCTTTATGATGTGTGCATTCATCTCACAGAGTTGAACCTTTTATTTTGTTGAGCAGATTTGAACAAGTCTTTTCCTAGAATCTGCAAGTGGATATTTGAGATGTCTGCGTCCATTGCGAGAAAAAGAATTATCTTCATATAAAAACTAGACAGAAGCATTCACAACAACTACTTAGTGACATGTGCATTCAACTCACAGAGTTTAAACTTCCTTTTGATTGAGCAGTTTTGAAACACGGTGTTTGAAGGATCTGCAAGTGGACATTTGGAGGTCTTTGAGACCTATGGTTAAAAAGCAAGTATCTTCACATAAAAACTACACAGAAGCATCCGGCAAAATTTCTTTGTGATGTGTGCATTCATCTCAGAGTGTTGAAGCTTTCTTGTTTTTGAGCAGATTTGAAAAACTCTTTTTGTAGACTCTGTAACTGCATATTTGAGATCATTTCGTCCAATGCAGGAAAAGGAAATATCTTCACATAAAAAGCGGACGGAAGCATTCTGAGCAACTTCTTAATGATATGTGCATTCAACTCAGAGAATTGAACCATTCTTTTGATTGATCAGTTTTGAAACACTCTTTGAAGAATCTGCAAGAGAACATTTGGAGGGCTTTGAGACCTATGGTGAAAAAGGAAATATCTTCACATAAAAACCAAACAGTAGCACTCTGCAAAATGTCTCTGGGATGTGTGCATTCTTCTCTGTGTTGAAGCTTTTCTTTTTGGTTGAGCAGATTTGAAACCGTTTTTTTGTAGAATCTGCAAGTGGTTATTTGAGATCTATTCGTCCAATGTGGGAAAAGGAAATATCTTCACATAAAAACTAGACAGAAGCATTCTGAGCAACTTCTTGGTGATGTGGGCATTCAACTCTCAGAGTTGAAGCTTTCCTTGGGTTGAACAGATTTGAAATAGTCCTTTTGTACAATCTGCAAGTGGATAATTGAGTTCTTTTCATCCAATGCTGAAAAGGAAATATCTTCACTTAAAAACTAAACTGAAGCATTCCGAGCAACTTCTTAGTGATGGGTGCATTCAACTCACAGAGTTGAGCCTTTCCTTTGATTGAGGAATTTTGAAACTCTCTGTTTGAAGAATCTGCAATTAGGCATTTGGAGTGCTTTGTGGCCTATTGTGGAAAATGGTATATCTTCACCAAAATGATACACGGGAGAATCTTGCGAAATTTCCTTGTGATGTGTGCCTTCATCTCACATAGTGGGAGCTTTCTTTTGGTTAAGCAGATATGAAACAGTCATTTTCAAGATTCTGCCAGTGCAAATTTGAAATCTTTTCTTCCAATGCGTTGAAAGGAATTATCTTCACATCAATCCTAGAGAGAAGCATTCTGTACAACTTCTTAGTGATATGTGCATTCCACTCACAGAGTTGAAACTTTCTTTTGATGGAGCAGTTTTGAAACAATCTGAAGAATCCGGAAGTGGACATTTGGAATGCTTTGAGGCCTATGGTAAAAAATTAAATATCTTCACCTGAAACGTACTCAGAAGCATTCTGCGAAATCATTTTGTGATATATGCATTCATCTCACAGAGTTCAAGTCTCCTTTTGGTTGAGCAGATTTGAAACAGTCTTTTTGTAGAGTGTGCAAGTGGATATATGAAATTTTTTCGTCCAGTGCAAAAAAAAGGAAATATCATCTGATAAAAACTAGGCAGAACATCCTGAACAAATTCTTAGTGATACATGCATTCAAGTAAAAGGTGAACCATGCTTTTGATCCAGCAGTTTTGAAACACTCTGTTTGAAGAATCTGCAAGTGGACATTTGAAGCGATTTGAGGCCTATGTTGAAAAAGGAAATATGTTCACATAAAAGCTACAGAAAAGCATTCTGTGAAATTTCTTTGTGATGTGTGCATTCTTCTCACAGTGTTGAAGCATTCTTTTGGTTGAGCAGATTTGAAGCTTTCCTTTTGGAGAATCTGCAAGTGGATATTTGTGATCTTTACATCCAATGGGGAACCGGATTTATCTTCACATAAAAACTAGACGGAAGCCTTCTGAGCAACTTCTTAGTGATGCGTGTATTCCACTCACAGAGTTGAACCTTTCTTTTGATTGAGCAATTTTGAAACACGTTTTGTCAAGAATCTGCAAGGTTATAATTTGAGGGGTTTGAGACGTATGCTCAAAAAGGAAATATCTTCACATTAATACTACACAGAAACATTTTGCAAAACACGTTTGTGATGTGTGCGTTCACCTGACAGAGGTGAAGCTTTCTTTTGTTGAGCATATATGAAAAAGTATTTATATAGAGTCTGCAAGAGGATAATTGAGATCTTTGCATCCAATGTGGGAAAAGGAAATATCATCACTTAAAAACTACACATAGGCATTCTGAGAAACTTCTTAGTGATATGTGCATTCAACTCACAGATTTGGACATTTCTTTTGATTCAGCAGTTTTGAAACACGGTGTTTGAGGAATCTGCAAGTTGGCATTTGCAGTGCTTTGAGGGCAATGATGTAAAAGGAAATAACTTCATACAAAAACTACACAGAATAATTCTGTGAAATTTATTTGTGATGTGTGCATTCGTTTCACAGGGAAAAACCTCTCCTATGGTTGAGCAGATTTGAAACTGTCTTTTTCTACAATCTGTAAGTGGATATTTGAGATCTTTTCTTCCAATGCATGAAAAGGAATTATCTTCACTTACAAACTAGACGGAAGCATTCTGATCAACTCCTTTGTGATGTGTGCATTCATCTCATGGAGGTCAGCCTTTCTTTTGCTTGAACAGTTTCGAAACTCTCTGTTAAAAGGATCTGCAACTGGACATTTGGAGTGCTTTGTGGCCTATGGTGAAAAAGGAAATATATTCTTATGAAAGATAAAGAGAAGCATCCTGCGAAATTTCTTTATGATGTGTGCATTCATCTCACAGAGTTGAACCTTTTATTTTGTTGAGCAGATTTGAACAAGTCTTTTCCTAGAATCTGCAAGTGGATATTTGAGATGTCTGCGTCCATTGCGAGAAAAAGAATTATCTTCATATAAAAACTAGACAGAAGCATTCACAACAACTACTTAGTGACATGTGCATTCAACTCACAGAGTTTAAACTTCCTTTTGATTGAGCAGTTTTGAAACACGGTGTTTGAAGGATCTGCAAGTGGACATTTGGAGGTCTTTGAGACCTATGGTTAAAAAGCAAGTATCTTCACATAAAAACTACACAGAAGCATCCGGCAAAATTTCTTTGTGATGTGTGCATTCATCTCAGAGTGTTGAAGCTTTCTTGTTTTTGAGCAGATTTGAAACACTCTTTTTGTAGACTCTGTAACTGCATATTTGAGATCATTTCGTCCAATGCAGGAAAAGGAAATATCTTCACATAAAAAGCGGACGGAAGCATTCTGAGCAACTTCTTAATGATATGTGCATTCAACTCAGAGAATTGAACCATTCTTTTGATTGATCAGTTTTGAAACACTCTTTGAAGAATCTGCAAGAGAACATTTGGAGGGCTTTGAGACCTATGGTGAAAAAGGAAATATCTTCACATAAAAACCAAACAGTAGCACTCTGCAAAATGTCTCTGGGATGTGTGCATTCTTCTCTGTGTTGAAGCTTTTCTTTTTGGTTGAGCAGATTTGAAACCGTTTTTTTGTAGAATCTGCAAGTGGTTATTTGAGATCTATTCGTCCAATGTGGGAAAAGGAAATATCTTCACATAAAAACTAGACAGAAGCATTCTGAGCAACTTCTTGGTGATGTGGGCATTCAACTCTCAGAGTTGAAGCTTTCCTTGGGTTGAACAGATTTGAAATAGTCCTTTTGTACAATCTGCAAGTGGATAATTGAGTTCTTTTCATCCAATGCTGAAAAGGAAATATCTTCACTTAAAAACTAAACTGAAGCATTCCGAGCAACTTCTTAGTGATGGGTGCATTCAACTCACAGAGTTGAGCCTTTCCTTTGATTGAGGAATTTTGAAACTCTCTGTTTGAAGAATCTGCAATTAGGCATTTGGAGTGCTTTGTGGCCTATTGTGGAAAATGGTATATCTTCACCAAAATGATACACGGGAGAATCTTGCGAAATTTCCTTGTGATGTGTGCCTTCATCTCACATAGTGGAAGCTTTCTTTTGGTTAAGCAGATATGAAACAGTCATTTTCAAGATTCTGCCAGTGCAAATTTGAAATCTTTTCTTCCAATGCGTTGAAAGGAATTATCTTCACATCAATCCTAGAGAGAAGCATTCTGTACAACTTCTTAGTGATATGTGCATTCCACTCACAGAGTTGAAACTTTCTTTTGATGGAGCAGTTTTGAAACAATCTGAAGAATCCGGAAGTGGACATTTGGAATGCTTTGAGGCCTATGGTAAAAAATTAAATATCTTCACCTGAAACGTACTCAGAAGCATTCTGCGAAATCATTTTGTGATATATGCATTCATCTCACAGAGTTCAAGTCTCCTTTTGGTTGAGCAGATTTGAAACAGTCTTTTTGTAGAATGTGCAAGTGGATATATGAAATCTTTTCGTCCAGTGCAAAAAAAAGGAAATATCATCTGATAAAAACTAGGCAGAACATCCTGAACAAATTCTTAGTGATACATGCATTCAAGTAAAAGGTGAACCATGCTTTTGATCCAGCAGTTTTGAAACACTCTGTTTGAAGAATCTGCAAGTGGACATTTGAAGCGATTTGAGGCCTATGTTGAAAAAGGAAATATGTTCACATAAAAGCTACAGAAAAGCATTCTGTGAAATTTCTTTGTGATGTGTGCATTCTTCTCACAGTGTTGAAGCATTCTTTTGGTTGAGCAGATTTGAAGCTTTCCTTTTGGAGAATCTGCAAGTGGATATTTGTGATCTTTACATCCAATGGGGAACCGGATTTATCTTCACATAAAAACTAGACGGAAGCCTTCTGAGCAACTTCTTAGTGATGCGTGTATTCCACTCACAGAGTTGAACCTTTCTTTTGATTGAGCAATTTTGAAACACGTTTTGTCAAGAATCTGCAAGGTTATAATTTGAGGGGTTTGAGACGTATGCTCAAAAAGGAAATATCTTCACATTAATACTACACAGAAACATTTTGCAAAACACGTTTGTGATGTGTGCGTTCACCTGACAGAGGTGAAGCTTTCTTTTGTTGAGCATATATGAAAAAGTATTTATATAGAGTCTGCAAGAGGATAATTGAGATCTTTGCATCCAATGTGGGAAAAGGAAATATCATCACTTAAAAACTACACATAGGCATTCTGAGAAACTTCTTAGTGATATGTGCATTCAACTCACAGATTTGGACATTTCTTTTGATTCAGCAGTTTTGAAACACGGTGTTTGAGGAATCTGCAAGTTGGCATTTGCAGTGCTTTGAGGGCAATGATGTAAAAGGAAATAACTTCATACAAAAACTACACAGAATAATTCTGTGAAATTTATTTGTGATGTGTGCATTCGTTTCACAGGGAAAAACCTCTCCTATGGTTGAGCAGATTTGAAACTGTCTTTTTCTACAATCTGTAAGTGGATATTTGAGATCTTTTCTTCCAATGCATGAAAAGGAATTATCTTCACTTACAAACTAGACGGAAGCATTCTGATCAACTCCTTTGTGATGTGTGCATTCATCTCATGGAGGTCAGCCTTTCTTTTGCTTGAACAGTTTCGAAACTCTCTGTTAAAAGGATCTGCAACTGGACATTTGGAGTGCTTTGTGGCCTATGGTGAAAAAGGAAATATATTCTTATGAAAGATAAAGAGAAGCATCCTGCGAAATTTCTTTATGATGTGTGCATTCATCTCACAGAGTTGAACCTTTTATTTTGTTGAGCAGATTTGAACAAGTCTTTTCCTAGAATCTGCAAGTGGATATTTGAGATGTCTGCGTCCATTGCGAGAAAAAGAATTATCTTCATATAAAAACTAGACAGAAGCATTCACAACAACTACTTAGTGACATGTGCATTCAACTCACAGAGTTTAAACTTCCTTTTGATTGAGCAGTTTTGAAACACGGTGTTTGAAGGATCTGCAAGTGGACATTTGGAGGTCTTTGAGACCTATGGTTAAAAAGCAAGTATCTTCACATAAAAACTACACAGAAGCATCCGGCAAAATTTCTTTGTGATGTGTGCATTCATCTCAGAGTGTTGAAGCTTTCTTGTTTTTGAGCAGATTTGAAACACTCTTTTTGTAGACTCTGTAACTGCATATTTGAGATCATTTCGTCCAATGCAGGAAAAGGAAATATCTTCACATAAAAAGCGGACGGAAGCATTCTGAGCAACTTCTTAATGATATGTGCATTCAACTCAGAGAATTGAACCATTCTTTTGATTGATCAGTTTTGAAACACTCTTTGAAGAATCTGCAAGAGAACATTTGGAGGGCTTTGAGACCTATGGTGAAAAAGGAAATATCTTCACATAAAAACCAAACAGTAGCACTCTGCAAAATGTCTCTGGGATGTGTGCATTCTTCTCTGTGTTGAAGCTTTTCTTTTTGGTTGAGCAGATTTGAAACCGTTTTTTTGTAGAATCTGCAAGTGGTTATTTGAGATCTATTCGTCCAATGTGGGAAAAGGAAATATCTTCACATAAAAACTAGACAGAAGCATTCTGAGCAACTTCTTGGTGATGTGGGCATTCAACTCTCAGAGTTGAAGCTTTCCTTGGGTTGAACAGATTTGAAATAGTCCTTTTGTACAATCTGCAAGTGGATAATTGAGTTCTTTTCATCCAATGCTGAAAAGGAAATATCTTCACTTAAAAACTAAACTGAAGCATTCCGAGCAACTTCTTAGTGATGGGTGCATTCAACTCACAGAGTTGAGCCTTTCCTTTGATTGAGGAATTTTGAAACTCTCTGTTTGAAGAATCTGCAATTAGGCATTTGGAGTGCTTTGTGTCCTATTGTGGAAAATGGTATATCTTCACCAAAATGATACACGGGAGAATCTTGCGAAATTTCCTTGTGATGTGTGCCTTCATCTCACATAGTGGGAGCTTTCTTTTGGTTAAGCAGATATGAAACAGTCATTTTCAAGATTCTGCCAGTGCAAATTTGAAATCTTTTCTTCCAATGCGTTGAAAGGAATTATCTTCACATCAATCCTAGAGAGAAGCATTCTGTACAACTTCTTAGTGATATGTGCATTCCACTCACAGAGTTGAAACTTTCTTTTGATGGAGCAGTTTTGAAACAATCTGAAGAATCCGGAAGTGGACATTTGGAATGCTTTGAGGCCTATGGTAAAAAATTAAATATCTTCACCTGAAACGTACTCAGAAGCATTCTGCGAAATCATTTTGTGATATATGCATTCATCTCACAGAGTTCAAGTCTCCTTTTGGTTGAGCAGATTTGAAACAGTCTTTTTGTAGAATGTGCAAGTGGATATATGAAATCTTTTCGTCCAGTGCAAAAAAAAGGAAATATCATCTGATAAAAACTAGGCAGAACATCCTGAACAAATTCTTAGTGATACATGCATTCAAGTAAAAGGTGAACCATGCTTTTGATCCAGCAGTTTTGAAACACTCTGTTTGAAGAATCTGCAAGTGGACATTTGAAGCGATTTGAGGCCTATGTTGAAAAAGGAAATATGTTCACATAAAAGCTACAGAAAAGCATTCTGTGAAATTTCTTTGTGATGTGTGCATTCTTCTCACAGTGTTGAAGCATTCTTTTGGTTGAGCAGATTTGAAGCTTTCCTTTTGGAGAATCTGCAAGTGGATATTTGTGATCTTTACATCCAATGGGGAACCGGATTTATCTTCACATAAAAACTAGACGGAAGCCTTCTGAGCAACTTCTTAGTGATGCGTGTATTCCACTCACAGAGTTGAACCTTTCTTTTGATTGAGCAATTTTGAAACACGTTTTGTCAAGAATCTGCAAGGTTATAATTTGAGGGGTTTGAGACGTATGCTCAAAAAGGAAATATCTTCACATTAATACTACACAGAAACATTTTGCAAAACACGTTTGTGATGTGTGCGTTCACCTGACAGAGGTGAAGCTTTCTTTTGTTGAGCATATATGAAAAAGTATTTATATAGAGTCTGCAAGAGGATAATTGAGATCTTTGCATCCAATGTGGGAAAAGGAAATATCATCACTTAAAAACTACACATAGGCATTCTGAGAAACTTCTTAGTGATATGTGCATTCAACTCACAGATTTGGACATTTCTTTTGATTCAGCAGTTTTGAAACACGGTGTTTGAGGAATCTGCAAGTTGGCATTTGCAGTGCTTTGAGGGCAATGATGTAAAAGGAAATAACTTCATACAAAAACTACACAGAATAATTCTGTGAAATTTATTTGTGATGTGTGCATTCGTTTCACAGGGAAAAACCTCTCCTATGGTTGAGCAGATTTGAAACTGTCTTTTTCTACAATCTGTAAGTGGATATTTGAGATCTTTTCTTCCAATGCATGAAAAGGAATTATCTTCACTTACAAACTAGACGGAAGCATTCTGATCAACTCCTTTGTGATGTGTGCATTCATCTCATGGAGGTCAGCCTTTCTTTTGCTTGAACAGTTTCGAAACTCTCTGTTAAAAGGATCTGCAACTGGACATTTGGAGTGCTTTGTGGCCTATGGTGAAAAAGGAAATATATTCTTATGAAAGATAAAGAGAAGCATCCTGCGAAATTTCTTTATGATGTGTGCATTCATCTCACAGAGTTGAACCTTTTATTTTGTTGAGCAGATTTGAACAAGTCTTTTCCTAGAATCTGCAAGTGGATATTTGAGATGTCTGCGTCCATTGCGAGAAAAAGAATTATCTTCATATAAAAACTAGACAGAAGCATTCACAACAACTACTTAGTGACATGTGCATTCAACTCACAGAGTTTAAACTTCCTTTTGATTGAGCAGTTTTGAAACACGGTGTTTGAAGGATCTGCAAGTGGACATTTGGAGGTCTTTGAGACCTATGGTTAAAAAGCAAGTATCTTCACATAAAAACTACACAGAAGCATCCGGCAAAATTTCTTTGTGATGTGTGCATTCATCTCAGAGTGTTGAAGCTTTCTTGTTTTTGAGCAGATTTGAAACACTCTTTTTGTAGACTCTGTAACTGCATATTTGAGATCATTTCGTCCAATGCAGGAAAAGGAAATATCTTCACATAAAAAGCGGACGGAAGCATTCTGAGCAACTTCTTAATGATATGTGCATTCAACTAAGAGAATTGAACCATTCTTTTGATTGATCAGTTTTGAAACACTCTTTGAAGAATCTGCAAGAGAACATTTGGAGGGCTTTGAGACCTATGGTGAAAAAGGAAATATCTTCACATAAAAACCAAACAGTAGCACTCTGCAAAATGTCTCTGGGATGTGTGCATTCTTCTCTGTGTTGAAGCTTTTCTTTTTGGTTGAGCAGATTTGAAACCGTTTTTTTGTAGAATCTGCAAGTGGTTATTTGAGATCTATTCGTCCAATGTGGGAAAAGGAAATATCTTCACATAAAAACTAGACAGAAGCATTCTGAGCAACTTCTTGGTGATGTGGGCATTCAACTCTCAGAGTTGAAGCTTTCCTTGGGTTGAACAGATTTGAAATAGTCCTTTTGTACAATCTGCAAATGGATAATTGAGTTCTTTTCATCCAATGCTGAAAAGGAAATATCTTCACTTAAAAACTAAACTGAAGCATTCCGAGCAACTTCTTAGTGATGGGTGCATTCAACTCACAGAGTTGAGCCTTTCCTTTGATTGAGGAATTTTGAAACTCTCTGTTTGAAGAATCTGCAATTAGGCATTTGGAGTGCTTTGTGGCCTATTGTGGAAAATGGTATATCTTCACCAAAATGATACACGGGAGAATCTTGCGAAATTTCCTTGTGATGTGTGCCTTCATCTCACATAGTGGAAGCTTTCTTTTGGTTAAGCAGATATGAAACAGTCATTTTCAAGATTCTGCCAGTGCAAATTTGAAATCTTTTCTTCCAATGCGTTGAAAGGAATTATCTTCACATCAATCCTAGAGAGAAGCATTCTGTACAACTTCTTAGTGATATGTGCATTCCACTCACAGAGTTGAAACTTTCTTTTGATGGAGCAGTTTTGAAACAATCTGAAGAATCCGGAAGTGGACATTTGGAATGCTTTGAGGCCTATGGTAAAAAATTAAATATCTTCACCTGAAACGTACTCAGAAGCATTCTGCGAAATCATTTTGTGATATATGCATTCATCTCACAGAGTTCAAGTCTCCTTTTGGTTGAGCAGATTTGAAACAGTCTTTTTGTAGAATGTGCAAGTGGATATATGAAATCTTTTCGTCCAGTGCAAAAAAAAGGAAATATCATCTGATAAAAACTAGGCAGAACATCCTGAACAAATTCTTAGTGATACATGCATTCAAGTAAAAGGTGAACCATGCTTTTGATCCAGCAGTTTTGAAACACTCTGTTTGAAGAATCTGCAAGTGGACATTTGAAGCGATTTGAGGCCTATGTTGAAAAAGGAAATATGTTCACATAAAAGCTACAGAAAAGCATTCTGTGAAATTTCTTTGTGATGTGTGCATTCTTCTCACAGTGTTGAAGCATTCTTTTGGTTGAGCAGATTTGAAGCTTTCCTTTTGGAGAATCTGCAAGTGGATATTTGTGATCTTTACATCCAATGGGGAACCGGATTTATCTTCACATAAAAACTAGACGGAAGCCTTCTGAGCAACTTCTTAGTGATGCGTGTATTCCACTCACAGAGTTGAACCTTTCTTTTGATTGAGCAATTTTGAAACACGTTTTGTCAAGAATCTGCAAGGTTATAATTTGAGGGGTTTGAGACGTATGCTCAAAAAGGAAATATCTTCACATTAATACTACACAGAAACATTTTGCAAAACACGTTTGTGATGTGTGCGTTCACCTGACAGAGGTGAAGCTTTCTTTTGTTGAGCATATATGAAAAAGTATTTATATAGAGTCTGCAAGAGGATAATTGAGATCTTTGCATCCAATGTGGGAAAAGGAAATATCATCACTTAAAAACTACACATAGGCATTCTGAGAAACTTCTTAGTGATATGTGCATTCAACTCACAGATTTGGACATTTCTTTTGATTCAGCAGTTTTGAAACACGGTGTTTGAGGAATCTGCAAGTTGGCATTTGCAGTGCTTTGAGGGCAATGATGTAAAAGGAAATAACTTCATACAAAAACTACACAGAATAATTCTGTGAAATTTATTTGTGATGTGTGCATTCGTTTCACAGGGAAAAACCTCTCCTATGGTTGAGCAGATTTGAAACTGTCTTTTTCTACAATCTGTAAGTGGATATTTGAGATCTTTTCTTCCAATGCATGAAAAGGAATTATCTTCACTTACAAACTAGACGGAAGCATTCTGATCAACTCCTTTGTGATGTGTGCATTCATCTCATGGAGGTCAGCCTTTCTTTTGCTTGAACAGTTTCGAAACTCTCTGTTAAAAGGATCTGCAACTGGACATTTGGAGTGCTTTGTGGCCTATGGTGAAAAAGGAAATATATTCTTATGAAAGATAAAGAGAAGCATCCTGCGAAATTTCTTTATGATGTGTGCATTCATCTCACAGAGTTGAACCTTTTATTTTGTTGAGCAGATTTGAACAAGTCTTTTCCTAGAATCTGCAAGTGGATATTTGAGATGTCTGCGTCCATTGCGAGAAAAAGAATTATCTTCATATAAAAACTAGACAGAAGCATTCACAACAACTACTTAGTGACATGTGCATTCAACTCACAGAGTTTAAACTTCCTTTTGATTGAGCAGTTTTGAAACACGGTGTTTGAAGGATCTGCAAGTGGACATTTGGAGGTCTTTGAGACCTATGGTTAAAAAGCAAGTATCTTCACATAAAAACTACACAGAAGCATCCGGCAAAATTTCATTGTGATGTGTGCATTCATCTCAGAGTGTTGAAGCTTTCTTGTTTTTGAGCAGATTTGAAACACTCTTTTTGTAGACTCTGTAACTGCATATTTGAGATCATTTCGTCCAATGCAGGAAAAGGAAATATCTTCACATAAAAAGCGGACGGAAGCATTCTGAGCAACTTCTTAATGATATGTGCATTCAACTCAGAGAATTGAACCATTCTTTTGATTGATCAGTTTTGAAACACTCTTTGAAGAATCTGCAAGAGAACATTTGGAGGGCTTTGAGACCTATGGTGAAAAAGGAAATATCTTCACATAAAAACCAAACAGTAGCACTCTGCAAAATGTCTCTGGGATGTGTGCATTCTTCTCTGTGTTGAAGCTTTTCTTTTTGGTTGAGCAGATTTGAAACCGTTTTTTTGTAGAATCTGCAAGTGGTTATTTGAGATCTATTCGTCCAATGTGGGAAAAGGAAATATCTTCACATAAAAACTAGACAGAAGCATTCTGAGCAACTTCTTGGTGATGTGGGCATTCAACTCTCAGAGTTGAAGCTTTCCTTGGGTTGAACAGATTTGAAATAGTCCTTTTGTACAATCTGCAAGTGGATAATTGAGTTCTTTTCATCCAATGCTGAAAAGGAAATATCTTCACTTAAAAACTAAACTGAAGCATTCCGAGCAACTTCTTAGTGATGGGTGCATTCAACTCACAGAGTTGAGCCTTTCCTTTGATTGAGGAATTTTGAAACTCTCTGTTTGAAGAATCTGCAATTAGGCATTTGGAGTGCTTTGTGGCCTACTGTAGAAAATGGTATATCTTCACCAAAATGATACACGGGAGAATCTTGCGAAATTTCCTTGTGATGTGTGCCTTCATCTCACATAGTGGAAGCTTTCTTTTGGTTAAGCAGATATGAAACAGTCATTTTCAAGATTCTGCCAGTGCAAATTTGAAATCTTTTCTTCCAATGCGTTGAAAGGAATTATCTTCAAATCAATCCTAGAGAGAAGCATTCTGTACAACTTCTTAGTGATATGTGCATTCCACTCACAGAGTTGAAACTTTCTTTTGATGGAGCAGTTTTGAAACAATCTGAAGAATCCGGAAGTGGACATTTGGAATGCTTTGAGGCCTATGGTAAAAAATTAAATATCTTCACCTGAAAAGTACTCAGAAGCATTCTGCGAAATTATTTTGTGATGTATGCATTCATCTCACAGAGTTCAAGTTTCCTTTTGGTTGAGCAGATTTGAAACAGTCTTTTTGTAGAATCTGCAAGTGGATATATGAGATCTTTTCGTCCAGTGCAAAAAAAAGGAAATATCATATGATAAAAACTAGGCAGAACATCCTGAACAAATTCTTAGTGATACATGCATTCAAGTAAAAGGTGAACCATGCTTTTGATCCAGCAGTTTTGAAACACTCTGTTTGAAGAATCTGCAAGTGGACATTTGAAGCGATTTGAGGCCTATGTTGAAAAAGGAAATATGTTCACATAAAAGCTACAGAAAAGCATTCTGTGAAATTACTTTGTGATGTGTGCATTCTTCACACAGTGTTGAAGCTTTCTTTTGGTTGAGCAGATTTGAAGCTTTCCTTTTGGAGAATCTGCAAGTGGATATTTGTGATCTTTACATCCATTTGGGAACCGGATTTATCTTCACATAAAAACTAGACGGAAGCCTTCTGAGCAACTTCTTAGTGATGCGTGTATTCCACTCACAGATTTGAACCTTTCTTTTGATTGAGCAGTTTTGAAACACTTTTTGTCAAGAATCTGCAAGGTTACAATTGGAGGGCTTTGAGACCTATGCTCAAAAAGGAAATATCTTCACATTAATACTACACAGAACCATTTTGCAAAATACGTTTGTGATGTGTGCGTTCACCTGACAGAGGTGAAGCTTTCTTTTGTTGAGCATATATGAAAAAGTCTTTATATAGAGTCTGCAAGAGGATATTTGAGATCTTTGTATCCAATGTGGGAAAAGCAAATATCATCACTTAAAAACTACACATAGGCATTCTGAGAAACTTCTTAGTGATATGTGCATTCAACTCACAGAGTTGGACATTTCTTTTGATTCAGCAGTTTTGAAACACGGTGTTTGAAGAATCTGCAAGTTGGCATTTGGAGTGCTTTGAGGGCAATGATGTAAAAGGAAATATCTTCATACAAATACTACACAGAATAATTCTGTGAAATTTATTTGTGATGTGTGCATTCGTTTCACAGGGAAAAACCTCTCCTATGGTTGAGCAGATTTGAAACTGTCTTTTTCTACAATCTGTAAGTGGATATTTGAGATCTTTTCTTCCAATGCATGAAAAGGAATTATCTTCACTTACAAACTAGCCGGAAGCATTCTGATCAACTCCTTTGTGTTGTGTGCATTCATCTCATGGAAGTCAGCCTTTCTTTTGCTTGAACAGTTTCGAAACTCTCTGTTAAAAGGATCTGCAACTGGACATTTGGAGTGCTTTGTGGCCTATGGTGAAAAAGGAAATATATTCTTATGAAAGATAAAGAGAAGCATCCTGCGAAATTTCTTTATGATGTGTGCATTCATCTCACAGAGTTGAAGCTTTTATTTTGTTGAGCAGATTTGAACAAGTCTTTTCCTAGAATCTGCAAGTGGATATTTGAGATGTCTGCGTCCATTGCGAGAAAAAGAATTATCTTCATATAAAAACTAGACAGAAGCATTCACAACAACTACTTAGTGACATGTGCATTCAACTCACAGAGTTTAAGCTTCCTTTTGATTGAGCAGTTTTGAAACACGGTGTTTGAAGGATCTGCAAGTGGACATTTGGAGGTCTTTGAGACCTATGGTTAAAAAGCAAGTATCTTCACATAAAAACTACACAGAAGCATCCGGCAAAATTTCTTTGTGATGTGTGCATTCATCTCAGAGAGTTGAAGCTTTCTTGTTTTTGAGCAGATTTGAAACACTCTTTTCGTAGACTCTGTAACTGCATATTTGAGATCATTTCGTCCAATGCAGGAAAAGGAAATATCTTCACATAAAAACCGGACGGAAGCATTCTGAGCAACTTCTTAATGATATGTGCATTCAACTCAGAGAATTGAACAATTCTTTTGATTGATCAGTTTTGAAACACTCTTTGAAGTATCTGCAAGAGAACATTTGGAGGGCTTTGAGACCTATGGTGAAAAAGGAAATATCTTCACATAAAAACCAAACAGTAGCACTCTGCAAAATTTCTCTAGGATGTGTGCATTCTTCTCTGTGTTGAAGCTTTTCTTTTTGGTTGAGCAGATTTGAAACCGTTTTTTTGTAGAATCTGCAAGTGGTTATTTGAGATCTTTTCCTCCAATGTGGGAAAAGGAAATATCTTCACATAAAAACTAGACAGAAGCATTCTGAGCAACTTCTTGGTGATGTGGGCATTCAACTCTCAGAGTTGAAGCTTTCCTTGGGTTGAACAGATTTGAAATAGTCCTTTTGTACAATCTGCAAGTGGATAATTGAGTTCTTTTCATCCAATGCTGAAAAGGAAATATCTTCACTTTAAAACTAAACTGAAGCATTCTGAGCAACTTCTTAGTGATGGGTGCATTCAACTCACAGAGTTGAGCCTTTCCTTTGATTGAGCAATTTTGAAACTCTCTGTATGAAGAATCTGCAATTGGGCATTTGGAATGCTTTGTGGCCTATTGTGGAAAATGGTATATCTTCACCAAAATGATACACGGGAGAATCTTGCGAAATTTCCTTGTGATGTGTGCCTTCATCTCACATAGTGGAAGCTTTCTTTTGGTTAAGCAGATATGAAACAGTCTTTTTCAAGATTCTGCCAGTGCAAATTTGAAATCTTTTATTCCAATGCGGTGAAAGGAATTATCTTCACATGAATCCTAGAGAGAAGCATTCTGTACAACTTCTTAGTGATATGTGCATTCCACTCACAGAGTTGAAACTTTCTTTTGATGGAGCAGTTTTGAAACAATCTGAAGAATCCGGAAGTGGACATTTGGAATGCTTTGAGGCCAATGGTAAAAAATTAAATATCTTCACCTGAAAATTACTCAGAAGCATTCTGCGAAATTATTTTGTGATGTATGCATTCATCTCACAGAGTTCAAGTTTCCTTTTGGTTGAGCAGATTTGAAACAGTCTTTTTGTAGAATCTGCAAGTGGATATATGACATCTTTTCGTCCAGTGCAAAAAAAAGGAAATATCATCTGATAAAAACTAGGCAGAACATCCTGAACAAATTCTTAGTGATACATGCATTCAAGTAAAAGTTGAACCATGCTTTAGATCCAGCATTTTTGAAACACTCTGTTTGAAGAATCTGTAAGTGGACATTTGAAGCGATTTGAGGCCTATGTTGAAAAAGGAAATATGTTCACATAAAAGCTACAGAAAAACATTCCGTGAAATTTCTTTGTGATGTGTGCATTCTTCTCACAGTTTTGAAGCTTTCTTTTGGTTGAGCAGATTTGAAGCTTTCCTTTTGGAGAATCTGCAAGTGGATATTTGTGATCTTTACATCCATTTGGGAACCAGATTTATCTTCACATAAAAACTAGACGGAAGCCTTCTGAGCAACTTCTTAGTGATGCGTGTATTCCACTCACAGATTTGAACCTTTCTTTTGATTGAGCAGTTTTGAAACACTTTTTGTCAAGAATCTGCAAGGTTACAATTGGAGGGCTTTGAGACCTATGCTCAAAAAGGAAATATCTTCACATTAATACTACACAGAACCATTTTGCAAAATACGTTTGTGATGTGTGCGTTCACCTGACAGAGGTGAAGCTTTCTTTTGTTGAGCATATATGAAAAAGTCTTTATATAGAGTCTGCAAGAGGATATTTGAGATCTATGTATCCAATGTGGGAAAAGGAAATATCATCACTTAAAAACTACACATAGGCATTCTGAGAAACTTCTTAGTGATATGTGCATTCAACTCACAGAGTTGGACATTTCTTTTGATTCAGCAGTTTTGAAACACGGTGTTTGAAGAATCTGCAAGTTGGCATTTGGAGTGCTTTGAGGGCAATGATGTAAAAGGGAATATCTTCATACAAATACTACACAGAATAATTCTGTGAAATTTATTTGTGATGTGTGCATTCGTTTCACAGGGAAAAACCTCTCCTATGGTTGAGCAGATTTGAAACTGTCTTTTTCTACAATCTGTAAGTGGATATTTGAGATCTTTTCTTCCAATGCATGAAAAGGAATTATCTTCACTTACAAACTAGCCGGAAGCATTCTGATCAACTCCTTTGTGTTGTGTGCATTCATCTCATGGAGGTCAGCCTTTCTTTTGCTTGAACAGTTTCGAAACTCTCTGTTAAAAGGATCTGCAACTGGACATTTGGAGTGCTTTGTGGCCTATGGTGAAAAAGGAAATATATTCTTATGAAAGATAAAGAGAAGCATCCTGCGAAATTTCTTTATGATGTGTGCATTCATCTCACAGAGTTGAAGCTTTTATTTTGTTGAGAAGATTTGAACAAGTCTTTTCCTAGAATCTGCAAGTGGATATTTGAGATGTCTGCGTCCATTGCGAGAAAAAGAATTATCTTCATATAAAAACTAGACAGAAGCATTCACAACAACTACTTAGTGACATGTGCATTCAACTCACAGAGTTTAAGCTTCCTTTTGATTGAGCAGTTTTGAAACACGGTGTTTGAAGGATCTGCAAGTGGACATTTGGAGGTCTTTGAGACCTATGGTTAAAAAGCAAGTATCTTCACATAAAAACTACACAGAAGCATCCGGCAAAATTTCTTTGTGATGTGTGCATTCATCTCAGAGAGTTGAAGCTTTCTTGTTTTTGAGCAGATTTGAAACACTCTTTTCGTAGACTCTGTAACTGCATATTTGAGATCATTTCGTCCAATGCAGGAAAAGGAAATATCTTCACATAAAAACCGGACGGAAGCATTCTGAGCAACTTCTTAATGATATGTGCATTCAACTCAGAGAATTGAACCATTCTTTTGATTGATCAGTTTTGAAACACTCTTTGAAGAATCTGCAAGAGAACATTTGGAGGGCTTTGAGACCTATGGTGAAAAAGGAAATATCTTCACATAAATACCAAACAGTAGCACTCTGCAAAATTTCTCTAGGATGTGTGCATTCTTCTCTGTGTTGAAGATTTTCTTTTTGGTTGAGCAGATTTGAAACCGTTTTTTTGTAGAATCTGCAAGTGGTTATTTGAGATCTTTTCCTCCAATGTGGGAAAAGGAAATATCTTCACATAAAAACTAGACAGAAGCATTCTGAGCAACTTCTTGGTGATGTGGGCATTCAACTCTCAGAGTTGAAGCTTTCCTTGGGTTGAACAGATTTGAAATAGTCCTTTTGTACAATCTGCAAGTGGATAATTGAGTTCTTTTCATCCAATGCTGAAAAGGAAATATCTTCACTTTAAAACTAAACTGAAGCATTCTGAGCAACTTCTTAGTGATGGGTGCATTCAACTCACAGAGTTGAGCCTTTCCTTTGATTGAGCAATTTTGAAACTCTCTGTATGAAGAATCTGCAATTGGGCATTTGGAATGCTTTGTGGCCTATTGTGGAAAATGGTATATCTTCACCAAAATGATACACGGGAGAATCTTGCGAAATTTCCTTGTGATGTGTGCCTTCATCTCACATAGTGGAAGCTTTCTTTTGGTTAAGCAGATATGAAACAGTCTTTTTCAAGATTCTGCCAGTGCAAATTTGAAATCTTTTATTCCAATGCGGTGAAAGGAATTATCTTCACATGAATCCTAGAGAGAAGCATTCTGTACAACTTCTTAGTGATATGTGCATTCCACTCACAGAGTTGAAACTTTCTTTTGATGGAGCAGTTTTGAAACAATCTGAAGAATCCGGAAGTGGACATTTGGAATGCTTTGAGGCCAATGGTAAAAAATTAAATATCTTCACCTGAAAATTACTCAGAAGCATTCTGCGAAATTATTTTGTGATGTATGCATTCATCTCACAGAGTTCAAGTTTCCTTTTGGTTGAGCAGATTTGAAACAGTCTTTTTGTAGAATCTGCAAGTGGATATATGACATCTTTTCGTCCAGTGCAAAAAAAAGGAAATATCATCTGATAAAAACTAGGCAGAACATCCTGAACAAATTCTTAGTGATACATGCATTCAAGTAAAAGTTGAACCATGCTTTAGATCCAGCAGTTTTGAAACACTCTGTTTGAAGAATCTGTAAGTGGACATTTGAAGCGATTTGAGGCCTATGTTGAAAAAGGAAATATGTTCACATAAAAGCTACAGAAAAACATTCCGTGAAATTTCTTTGTGATGTGTGCATTCTTCTCACAGTTTTGAAGCTTTCTTTTGGTTGAGCAGATTTGAAGCTTTCCTTTTGGAGAATCTGCAAGTGGATATTTGTGATCTTTACATCCATTTGGGAACCAGATTTATCTTCACATAAAAACTAGACGGAAGCCTTCTGAGCAACTTCTTAGTGATGCGTGTATTCCACTCACAGATTTGAACCTTTCTTTTGATTGAGCAGTTTTGAAACACTTTTTGTCAAGAATCTGCAAGGTTACAATTGGAGGGCTTTGAGACCTATGCTCAAAAAGGAAATATCTTCACATTAATACTACACAGAACCATTTTGCAAAATACGTTTGTGATGTGTGCGTTCACCTGACAGAGGTGAAGCTTTCTTTTGTTGAGCATATATGAAAAAGTCTTTATATAGAGTCTGCAAGAGGATATTTGAGATCTTTGTATCCAATGTGGGAAAAGCAAATATCATCACTTAAAAACTACACATAGGCATTCTGAGAAACTTCTTAGTGATATGTGCATTCAACTCACAGAGTTGGACATTTCTTTTGATTCAGCAGTTTTGAAACACGGTGTTTGAAGAATCTGCAAGTTGGCATTTGGAGTGCTTTGAGGGCAATGATGTAAAAGGGAATATCTTCATACAAATACTACACAGAATAATTCTGTGAAATTTATTTGTGATGTGTGCATTCGTTTCACAGGGAAAAACCTCTCCTATGGTTGAGCAGATTTGAAACTGTCTTTTTCTACAATCTGTAAGTGGATATTTGAGATCTTTTCTTCCAATGCATGAAAAGGAATTATCTTCACTTACAAACTAGCCGGAAGCATTCTGATCAACTCCTTTGTGTTGTGTGCATTCATCTCATGGAGGTCAGCCTTTCTTTTGCTTGAACAGTTTCGAAACTCTCTGTTAAAAGGATCTGCAACTGGACATTTGGAGTGCTTTGTGGCCTATGGTGAAAAAGGAAATATATTCTTATGAAAGATAAAGAGAAGCATCCTGGGAAATTTCTTTATGATGTGTGCATTCATCTCACAGAGTTGAAGCTTTTATTTTGTTGAGAAGATTTGAACAAGTCTTTTCCTAGAATCTGCAAGTGGATATTTGAGATGTCTGCGTCCATTGCGAGAAAAAGAATTATCTTCATATAAAAACTAGACAGAAGCATTCACAACAACTACTTAGTGACATGTGCATTCAACTCACAGAGTTTAAGCTTCCTTTTGATTGAGCAGTTTTGAAACACGGTGTTTGAAGGATCTGCAAGTGGACATTTGGAGGTCTTTGAGACCTATGGTTAAAAAGCAAGTATCTTCACATAAAAACTACACAGAAGCATCCGGCAAAATTTCTTTGTGATGTGTGCATTCATCTCAGAGAGTTGAAGCTTTCTTGTTTTTGAGCAGATTTGAAACACTCTTTTTGTAGACTCTGTAACTGCATATTTGAGATCATTTCGTCCAATGCAGGAAAAGGAAATATCTTCACATAAAAACCGGACGGAAGCATTCTGAGCAACTTCTTAATGATATGTGCATTCAACTCAGAGAATTGAACAATTCTTTTGATTGATCAGTTTTGAAACACTCTTTGAAGAATCTGCAAGAGAACATTTGGAGGGCTTTGAGACCTATGGTGAAAAAGGAAATATCTTCACATAAAAACCAAACAGTAGCACTCTGCAAAATTTCTCTAGGATGTGTGCATTCTTCTCTGTGTTGAAGCTTTTCTTTTTGGTTGAGCAGATTTGAAACCGTTTTTTTGTAGAATCTGCAAGTGGTTATTTGAGATCTTTTCCTCCAATGTGGGAAAAGGAAATATCTTCACATAAAAACTAGACAGAAGCATTCTGAGCAACTTCTTGGTGATGTGGGCATTCAACTCTCAGAGTTGAAGCTTTCCTTGGGTTGAACAGATTTGAAATAGTCCTTTTGTACAATCTGCAAGTGGATAATTGAGTTCTTTTCATCCAATGCTGAAAAGGAAATATCTTCACTTTAAAACTAAACTGAAGCATTCTGAGCAACTTCTTAGTGATGGGTGCATTCAACTCACAGAGTTGAGCCTTTCCTTTGATTGAGCAATTTTGAAACTCTCTGTATGAAGAATCTGCAATTGGGCATTTGGAATGCTTTGTGGCCTATTGTGGAAAATGGTATATCTTCACCAAAATGATACACGGGAGAATCTTGCGAAATTTCCTTGTGATGTGTGCCTTCATCTCACATAGTGGAAGCTTTCTTTTGGTTAAGCAGATATGAAACAGTCTTTTTCAAGATTCTGCCAGTGCAAATTTGAAATCTTTTATTCCAATGCGGTGAAAGGAATTATCTTCACATGAATCCTAGAGAGAAGCATTCTGTACAACTTCTTAGTGATATGTGCATTCCACTCACAGAGTTGAAACTTTCTTTTGATGGAGCAGTTTTGAAACAATCTGAAGAATCCGGAAGTGGACATTTGGAATGCTTTGAGGCCAATGGTAAAAAATTAAATATCTTCACCTGAAAATTACTCAGAAGCATTCTGCGAAATTATTTTGTGATGTATGCATTCATCTCACAGAGTTCAAGTTTCCTTTTGGTTGAGCAGATTTGAAACAGTCTTTTTGTAGAATCTGCAAGTGGATATATGACATCTTTTCGTCCAGTGCAAAAAAAAGGAAATATCATCTGATAAAAACTAGGCAGAACATCCTGAACAAATTCTTAGTGATACATGCATTCAAGTAAAAGTTGAACCATGCTTTAGATCCAGCAGTTTTGAAACACTCTGTTTGAAGAATCTGTAAGTGGACATTTGAAGCGATTTGAGGCCTATGTTGAAAAAGGAAATATGTTCACATAAAAGCTACAGAAAAACATTCCGTGAAATTTCTTTGTGATGTGTGCATTCTTCTCACAGTTTTGAAGCTTTCTTTTGGTTGAGCAGATTTGAAGCTTTCCTTTTGGAGAATCTGCAAGTGGATATTTGTGATCTTTACATCCATTTGGGAACCAGATTTATCTTCACATAAAAACTAGACGGAAGCCTTCTGAGCAACTTCTTAGTGATGCGTGTATTCCACTCACAGATTTGAACCTTTCTTTTGATTGAGCAGTTTTGAAACACTTTTTGTCAAGAATCTGCAAGGTTACAATTGGAGGGCTTTGAGACCTATGCTCAAAAAGGAAATATCTTCACATTAATACTACACAGAACCATTTTGCAAAATACGTTTGTGATGTGTGCGTTCACCTGACAGAGGTGAAGCTTTCTTTTGTTGAGCATATATGAAAAAGTCTTTATATAGAGTCTGCAAGAGGATATTTGAGATCTTTGTATCCAATGTGGGAAAAGCAAATATCATCACTTAAAAACTACACATAGGCATTCTGAGAAACTTCTTAGTGATATGTGCATTCAACTCACAGAGTTGGACATTTCTTTTGATTCAGCAGTTTTGAAACACGGTGTTTGAAGAATCTGCAAGTTGGCATTTGGAGTGCTTTGAGGGCAATGATGTAAAAGGGAATATCTTCATACAAATACTACACAGAATAATTCTGTGAAATTTATTTGTGATGTGTGCATTCGTTTCACAGGGAAAAACCTCTCCTATGGTTGAGCAGATTTGAAACTGTCTTTTTCTACAATCTGTAAGTGGATATTTGAGATCTTTTCTTCCAATGCATGAAAAGGAATTATCTTCACTTACAAACTAGCCGGAAGCATTCTGATCAACTCCTTTGTGTTGTGTGCATTCATCTCATGGAGGTCAGCCTTTCTTTTGCTTGAACAGTTTCGAAACTCTCTGTTAAAAGGATCTGCAACTGGACATTTGGAGTGCTTTGTGGCCTATGGTGAAAAAGGAAATATATTCTTATGAAAGATAAAGAGAAGCATCCTGCGAAATTTCTTTATGATGTGTGCATTCATCTCACAGAGTTGAAGCTTTTATTTTGTTGAGAAGATTTGAACAAGTCTTTTCCTAGAATCTGCAAGTGGATATTTGAGATGTCTGCGTCCATTGCGAGAAAAAGAATTATCTTCATATAAAAACTAGACAGAAGCATTCACAACAACTACTTAGTGACATGTGCATTCAACTCACAGAGTTTAAGCTTCCTTTTGATTGAGCAGTTTTGAAACACGGTGTTTGAAGGATCTGCAAGTGGACATTTGGAGGTCTTTGAGACCTATGGTTAAAAAGCAAGTATCTTCACATAAAAACTACACAGAAGCATCCGGCAAAATTTCTTTGTGATGTTTGCATTCATCTCAGAGAGTTGAAGCTTTCTTGTTTTTGAGCAGATTTGAAACACTCTTTTCGTAGACTCTGTAACTGCATATTTGAGATCATTTCGTCCAATGCAGGAAAAGGAAATATCTTCACATAAAAACCGGACGGAAGCATTCTGAGCAACTTCTTAATGATATGTGCATTCAACTCAGAGAATTGAACCATTCTTTTGATTGATCAGTTTTGAAACACTCTTTGAAGAATCTGCAAGAGAACATTTGGAGGGCTTTGAGACCTATGGTGAAAAAGGAAATATCTTCACATAAATACCAAACAGTAGCACTCTGCAAAATTTCTCTAGGATGTGTGCATTCTTCTCTGTGTTGAAGATTTTCTTTTTGGTTGAGCAGATTTGAAACCGTTTTTTTGTAGAATCTGCAAGTGGTTATTTGAGATCTTTTCCTCCAATGTGGGAAAAGGAAATATCTTCACATAAAAACTAGACAGAAGCATTCTGAGCAACTTCTTGGTGATGTGGGCATTCAACTCTCAGAGTTGAAGCTTTCCTTGGGTTGAACAGATTTGAAATAGTCCTTTTGTACAATCTGCAAGTGGATAATTGAGTTCTTTTCATCCAATGCTGAAAAGGAAATATCTTCACTTTAAAACTAAACTGAAGCATTCTGAGCAACTTCTTAGTGATGGGTGCATTCAACTCACAGAGTTGAGCCTTTCCTTTGATTGAGCAATTTTGAAACTCTCTGTATGAAGAATCTGCAATTGGGCATTTGGAATGCTTTGTGGCCTATTGTGGAAAATGGTATATCTTCACCAAAATGATACACGGGAGAATCTTGCGAAATTTCCTTGTGATGTGTGCCTTCATCTCACATAGTGGAAGCTTTCTTTTGGTTAAGCAGATATGAAACAGTCTTTTTCAAGATTCTGCCAGTGCAAATTTGAAATCTTTTATTCCAATGCGGTGAAAGGAATTATCTTCACATGAATCCTAGAGAGAAGCATTCTGTACAACTTCTTAGTGATATGTGCATTCCACTCACAGAGTTGAAACTTTCTTTTGATGGAGCAGTTTTGAAACAATCTGAAGAATCCGGAAGTGGACATTTGGAATGCTTTGAGGCCAATGGTAAAAAATTAAATATCTTCACCTGAAAATTACTCAGAAGCATTCTGCGAAATTATTTTGTGATGTATGCATTCATCTCACAGAGTTCAAGTTTCCTTTTGGTTGAGCAGATTTGAAACAGTCTTTTTGTAGAATCTGCAAGTGGATATATGACATCTTTTCGTCCAGTGCAAAAAAAAGGAAATATCATCTGATAAAAACTAGGCAGAACATCCTGAACAAATTCTTAGTGATACATGCATTCAAGTAAAAGTTGAACCATGCTTTAGATCCAGCAGTTTTGAAACACTCTGTTTGAAGAATCTGTAAGTGGACATTTGAAGCGATTTGAGGCCTATGTTGAAAAAGGAAATATGTTCACATAAAAGCTACAGAAAAACATTCCGTGAAATTTCTTTGTGATGTGTGCATTCTTCTCACAGTTTTGAAGCTTTCTTTTGGTTGAGCAGATTTGAAGCTTTCCTTTTGGAGAATCTGCAAGTGGATATTTGTGATCTTTACATCCATTTGGGAACCAGATTTATCTTCACATAAAAACTAGACGGAAGCCTTCTGAGCAACTTCTTAGTGATGCGTGTATTCCACTCACAGATTTGAACCTTTCTTTTGATTGAGCAGTTTTGAAACACTTTTTGTCAAGAATCTGCAAGGTTACAATTGGAGGGCTTTGAGACCTATGCTCAAAAAGGAAATATCTTCACATTAATACTACACAGAACCATTTTGCAAAATACGTTTGTGATGTGTGCGTTCACCTGACAGAGGTGAAGCTTTCTTTTGTTGAGCATATATGAAAAAGTCTTTATATAGAGTCTGCAAGAGGATATTTGAGATCTTTGTATCCAATGTGGGAAAAGCAAATATCATCACTTAAAAACTACACATAGGCATTCTGAGAAACTTCTTAGTGATATGTGCATTCAACTCACAGAGTTGGACATTTCTTTTGATTCAGCAGTTTTGAAACACGGTGTTTGAAGAATCTGCAAGTTGGCATTTGGAGTGCTTTGAGGGCAATGATGTAAAAGGGAATATCTTCATACAAATACTACACAGAATAATTCTGTGAAATTTATTTGTGATGTGTGCATTCGTTTCACAGGGAAAAACCTCTCCTATGGTTGAGCAGATTTGAAACTGTCTTTTTCTACAATCTGTAAGTGGATATTTGAGATCTTTTCTTCCAATGCATGAAAAGGAATTATCTTCACTTACAAACTAGCCGGAAGCATTCTGATCAACTCCTTTGTGTTGTGTGCATTCATCTCATGGAGGTCAGCCTTTCTTTTGCTTGAACAGTTTCGAAACTCTCTGTTAAAAGGATCTGCAACTGGACATTTGGAGTGCTTTGTGGCCTATGGTGAAAAAGGAAATATATTCTTATGAAAGATAAAGAGAAGCATCCTGGGAAATTTCTTTATGATGTGTGCATTCATCTCACAGAGTTGAAGCTTTTATTTTGTTGAGAAGATTTGAACAAGTCTTTTCCTAGAATCTGCAAGTGGATATTTGAGATGTCTGAGTCCATTGCGAGAAAAAGAATTATCTTCATATAAAAACTAGACAGAAGCATTCACAACAACTACTTAGTGACATGTGCATTCAACTCACAGAGTTTAAGCTTCCTTTTGATTGAGCAGTTTTGAAACACGGTGTTTGAAGGATCTGCAAGTGGACATTTGGAGGTCTTTGAGACCTATGGTTAAAAAGCAAGTATCTTCACATAAAAACTACACAGAAGCATCCGGCAAAATTTCTTTGTGATGTGTGCATTCATCTCAGAGAGTTGAAGCTTTCTTGTTTTTGAGCAGATTTGAAACACTCTTTTTGTAGACTCTGTAACTGCATATTTGAGATCATTTCGTCCAATGCAGGAAAAGGAAATATCTTCACATAAAAACCGGACGGAAGCATTCTGAGCAACTTCTTAATGATATGTGCATTCAACTCAGAGAATTGAACAATTCTTTTGATTGATCAGTTTTGAAACACTCTTTGAAGAATCTGCAAGAGAACATTTGGAGGGCTTTGAGACCTATGGTGAAAAAGGAAATATCTTCACATAAAAACCAAACAGTAGCACTCTGCAAAATTTCTCTAGGATGTGTGCATTCTTCTCTGTGTTGAAGCTTTTCTTTTTGGTTGAGCAGATTTGAAACCGTTTTTTTGTAGAATCTGCAAGTGGTTATTTGAGATCTTTTCCTCCAATGTGGGAAAAGGAAATATCTTCACATAAAAACTAGACAGAAGCATTCTGAGCAACTTCTTGGTGATGTGGGCATTCAACTCTCAGAGTTGAAGCTTTCCTTGGGTTGAACAGATTTGAAATAGTCCTTTTGTACAATCTGCAAGTGGATAATTGAGTTCTTTTCATCCAATGCTGAAAAGGAAATATCTTCACTTTAAAACTAAACTGAAGCATTCTGAGCAACTTCTTAGTGATGGGTGCATTCAACTCACAGAGTTGAGCCTTTCCTTTGATTGAGCAATTTTGAAACTCTCTGTATGAAGAATCTGCAATTGGGCATTTGGAAAGCTTTGTGGCCTATTGTGGAAAATGGTATATCTTCACCAAAATGATACACGGGAGAATCTTGCGAAATTTCCTTGTGATGTGTGCCTTCATCTCACATAGTGGAAGCTTTCTTTTGGTTAAGCAGATATGAAACAGTCTTTTTCAAGATTCTGCCAGTGCAAATTTGAAATCTTTTATTCCAATGCGGTGAAAGGAATTATCTTCACATGAATCCTAGAGAGAAGCATTCTGTACAACTTCTTAGTGATATGTGCATTCCACTCACAGAGTTGAAACTTTCTTTTGATGGAGCAGTTTTGAAACAATCTGAAGAATCCGGAAGTGGACATTTGGAATGCTTTGAGGCCAATGGTAAAAAATTAAATATCTTCACCTGAAAATTACTCAGAAGCATTCTGCGAAATTATTTTGTGATGTATGCATTCATCTCACAGAGTTCAAGTTTCCTTTTGGTTGAGCAGATTTGAAACAGTCTTTTTGTAGAATCTGCAAGTGGATATATGACATCTTTTCGTCCAGTGCAAAAAAAAGGAAATATCATCTGATAAAAACTAGGCAGAACATCCTGAACAAATTCTTAGTGATACATGCATTCAAGTAAAAGTTGAACCATGCTTTAGATCCAGCATTTTTGAAACACTCTGTTTGAAGAATCTGTAAGTGGACATTTGAAGCGATTTGAGGCCTATGTTGAAAAAGGAAATATGTTCACATAAAAGCTACAGAAAAACATTCCGTGAAATTTCTTTGTGATGTGTGCATTCTTCTCACAGTTTTGAAGCTTTCTTTTGGTTGAGCAGATTTGAAGCTTTCCTTTTGGAGAATCTGCAAGTGGATATTTGTGATCTTTACATCCATTTGGGAACCAGATTTATCTTCACATAAAAACTAGACGGAAGCCTTCTGAGCAACTTCTTAGTGATGCGTGTATTCCACTCACAGATTTGAACCTTTCTTTTGATTGAGCAGTTTTGAAACACTTTTTGTCAAGAATCTGCAAGGTTACAATTGGAGGGCTTTGAGACCTATGCTCAAAAAGGAAATATCTTCACATTAATACTACACAGAACCATTTTGCAAAATACGTTTGTGATGTGTGCGTTCACCTGACAGAGGTGAAGCTTTCTTTTGTTGAGCATATATGAAAAAGTCTTTATATAGAGTCTGCAAGAGGATATTTGAGATCTTTGTATCCAATGTGGGAAAAGGAAATATCATCACTTAAAAACTACACATAGGCATTCTGAGAAACTTCTTAGTGATATGTGCATTCAACTCACAGAGTTGGACATTTCTTTTGATTCAGCAGTTTTGAAACACGGTGTTTGAAGAATCTGCAAGTTGGCATTTGGAGTGCTTTGAGGGCAATGATGTAAAAGGGAATATCTTCATACAAATACTACACAGAATAATTCTGTGAAATTTATTTGTGATGTGTGCATTCGTTTCACAGGGAAAAACCTCTCCTATGGTTGAGCAGATTTGAAACTGTCTTTTTCTACAATCTGTAAGTGGATATTTGAGATCTTTTCTTCCAATGCATGAAAAGGAATTATCTTCACTTACAAACTAGCCGGAAGCATTCTGATCAACTCCTTTGTGTTGTGTGCATTCATCTCATGGAGGTCAGCCTTTCTTTTGCTTGAACAGTTTCGAAACTCTCTGTTAAAAGGATCTGCAACTGGACATTTGGAGTGCTTTGTGGCCTATGGTGAAAAAGGAAATATATTCTTATGAAAGATAAAGAGAAGCATCCTGCGAAATTTCTTTATGATGTGTGCATTCATCTCACAGAGTTGAAGCTTTTATTTTGTTGAGAAGATTTGAACAAGTCTTTTCCTAGAATCTGCAAGTGGATATTTGAGATGTCTGCGTCCATTGCGAGAAAAAGAATTATCTTCATATAAAAACTAGACAGAAGCATTCACAACAACTACTTAGTGACATGTGCATTCAACTCACAGAGTTTAAGCTTCCTTTTGATTGAGCAGTTTTGAAACACGGTGTTTGAAGGATCTGCAAGTGGACATTTGGAGGTCTTTGAGACCTATGGTTAAAAAGCAAGTATCTTCACATAAAAACTACACAGAAGCATCCGGCAAAATTTCTTTGTGATGTGTGCATTCATCTCAGAGAGTTGAAGCTTTCTTGTTTTTGAGCAGATTTGAAACACTCTTTTCGTAGACTCTGTAACTGCATATTTGAGATCATTTCGTCCAATGCAGGAAAAGGAAATATCTTCACATAAAAACCGGACGGAAGCATTCTGAGCAACTTCTTAATGATATGTGCATTCAACTCAGAGAATTGAACCATTCTTTTGATTGATCAGTTTTGAAACACTCTTTGAAGAATCTGCAAGAGAACATTTGGAGGGCTTTGAGACCTATGGTGAAAAAGGAAATATCTTCACATAAATACCAAACAGTAGCACTCTGCAAAATTTCTCTAGGATGTGTGCATTCTTCTCTGTGTTGAAGATTTTCTTTTTGGTTGAGCAGATTTGAAACCGTTTTTTTGTAGAATCTGCAAGTGGTTATTTGAGATCTTTTCCTCCAATGTGGGAAAAGGAAATATCTTCACATAAAAACTAGACAGAAGCATTCTGAGCAACTTCTTGGTGATGTGGGCATTCAACTCTCAGAGTTGAAGCTTTCCTTGGGTTGAACAGATTTGAAATAGTCCTTTTGTACAATCTGCAAGTGGATAATTGAGTTCTTTTCATCCAATGCTGAAAAGGAAATATCTTCACTTTAAAACTAAACTGAAGCATTCTGAGCAACTTCTTAGTGATGGGTGCATTCAACTCACAGAGTTGAGCCTTTCCTTTGATTGAGCAATTTTGAAACTCTCTGTATGAAGAATCTGCAATTGGGCATTTGGAATGCTTTGTGGCCTATTGTGGAAAATGGTATATCTTCACCAAAATGATACACGGGAGAATCTTGCGAAATTTCCTTGTGATGTGTGCCTTCATCTCACATAGTGGAAGCTTTCTTTTGGTTAAGCAGATATGAAACAGTCTTTTTCAAGATTCTGCCAGTGCAAATTTGAAATCTTTTATTCCAATGCGGTGAAAGGAATTATCTTCACATGAATCCTAGAGAGAAGCATTCTGTACAACTTCTTAGTGATATGTGCATTCCACTCACAGAGTTGAAACTTTCTTTTGATGGAGCAGTTTTGAAACAATCTGAAGAATCCGGAAGTGGACATTTGGAATGCTTTGAGGCCAATGGTAAAAAATTAAATATCTTCACCTGAAAATTACTCAGAAGCATTCTGCGAAATTATTTTGTGATGTATGCATTCATCTCACAGAGTTCAAGTTTCCTTTTGGTTGAGCAGATTTGAAACAGTCTTTTTGTAGAATCTGCAAGTGGATATATGACATCTTTTCGTCCAGTGCAAAAAAAAGGAAATATCATCTGATAAAAACTAGGCAGAACATCCTGAACAAATTCTTAGTGATACATGCATTCAAGTAAAAGTTGAACCATGCTTTAGATCCAGCAGTTTTGAAACACTCTGTTTGAAGAATCTGTAAGTGGACATTTGAAGCGATTTGAGGCCTATGTTGAAAAAGGAAATATGTTCACATAAAAGCTACAGAAAAACATTCCGTGAAATTTCTTTGTGATGTGTGCATTCTTCTCACAGTTTTGAAGCTTTCTTTTGGTTGAGCAGATTTGAAGCTTTCCTTTTGGAGAATCTGCAAGTGGATATTTGTGATCTTTACATCCATTTGGGAACCAGATTTATCTTCACATAAAAACTAGACGGAAGCCTTCTGAGCAACTTCTTAGTGATGCGTGTATTCCACTCACAGATTTGAACCTTTCTTTTGATTGAGCAGTTTTGAAACACTTTTTGTCAAGAATCTGCAAGGTTACAATTGGAGGGCTTTGAGACCTATGCTCAAAAAGGAAATATCTTCACATTAATACTACACAGAACCATTTTGCAAAATACGTTTGTGATGTGTGCGTTCACCTGACAGAGGTGAAGCTTTCTTTTGTTGAGCATATATGAAAAAGTCTTTATATAGAGTCTGCAAGAGGATATTTGAGATCTTTGTATCCAATGTGGGAAAAGGAAATATCATCACTTAAAAACTACACATAGGCATTCTGAGAAACTTCTTAGTGATATGTGCATTCAACTCACAGAGTTGGACATTTCTTTTGATTCAGCAGTTTTGAAACACGGTGTTTGAAGAATCTGCAAGTTGGCATTTGGAGTGCTTTGAGGGCAATGATGTAAAAGGGAATATCTTCATACAAATACTACACAGAATAATTCTGTGAAATTTATTTGTGATGTGTGCATTCGTTTCACAGGGAAAAACCTCTCCTATGGTTGAGCAGATTTGAAACTGTCTTTTTCTACAATCTGTAAGTGGATATTTGAGATCTTTTCTTCCAATGCATGAAAAGGAATTATCTTCACTTACAAACTAGCCGGAAGCATTCTGATCAACTCCTTTGTGTTGTGTGCATTCATCTCATGGAGGTCAGCCTTTCTTTTGCTTGAACAGTTTCGAAACTCTCTGTTAAAAGGATCTGCAACTGGACATTTGGAGTGCTTTGTGGCCTATGGTGAAAAAGGAAATATATTCTTATGAAAGATAAAGAGAAGCATCCTGGGAAATTTCTTTATGATGTGTGCATTCATCTCACAGAGTTGAAGCTTTTATTTTGTTGAGAAGATTTGAACAAGTCTTTTCCTAGAATCTGCAAGTGGATATTTGAGATGTCTGCGTCCATTGCGAGAAAAAGAATTATCTTCATATAAAAACTAGACAGAAGCATTCACAACAACTACTTAGTGACATGTGCATTCAACTCACAGAGTTTAAGCTTCCTTTTGATTGAGCAGTTTTGAAACACGGTGTTTGAAGGATCTGCAAGTGGACATTTGGAGGTCTTTGAGACCTATGTTTAAAAAGCAAGTATCTTCACATAAAAACTACACAGAAGCATCCGGCAAAATTTCTTTGTGATGTGTGCATTCATCTCAGAGAGTTGAAGTTTTCTTGTTTTTGAGCAGATTTGAAACACTCTTTTTGTAGACTCTGTAACTGCATATTTGAGATCATTTCGTCCAATGCAGGAAAAGGAAATATCTTCACATAAAAACCGGACGGAAGCATTCTGAGCAACTTCTTAATGATATGTGCATTCAACTCAGAGAATTGAACCATTCTTTTGATTGATCAGTTTTGAAACACTCTTTGAAGAATCTGCAAGAGAACATTTGGAGGGCTTTGAGACCTATGGTGAAAAAGGAAATATCTTCACATAAAAACCAAACAGTAGCACTCTGCAAAATTTCTCTAGGATGTGTGCATTCTTCTCTGTGTTGAAGATTTTCTTTTTGGTTGAGCAGATTTGAAACCGTTTTTTTGTAGAATCTGCAAGTGGTTATTTGAGATCTTTTCCTCCAATGTGGGAAAAGGAAATATCTTCACATAAAAACTAGACAGAAGCATTCTGAGCAACTTCTTGGTGATGTGGGCATTCAACTCTCAGAGTTGAAGCTTTCCTTGGGTTGAACAGATTTGAAATAGTCCTTTTGTACAATCTGCAAGTGGATAATTGAGTTCTTTTCATCCAATGCTGAAAAGGAAATATCTTCACTTTAAAACTAAACTGAAGCATTCTGAGCAACTTCTTAGTGATGGGTGCATTCAACTCACAGAGTTGAGCCTTTCCTTTGATTGAGCAATTTTGAAACTCTCTGTTTGAAGAATCTGCAATTGGGCATTTGGAATGCTTTGTGGCCTATTGTGGAAAATGGTATATCTTCAACAAAATGATACACGGGAGAATCTTGCGAAATTTCCTTGTGATGTGTGCCTTCATCTCACATAGTGGAAGCTTTCTTTTGGTTAAGCAGATATGAAACAGTCTTTTTCAAGATTCTGCCAGTGCAAATTTGAAATCTTTTATTCCAATGCGGTGAAAGGAATTATCTTCACATGAATCCTAGAGAGAAGCATTCTGTACAACTTCTTAGTGATATGTGCATTCCACTCACAGAGTTGAAACTTTCTTTTGATGGAGCAGTTTTGAAACAATCTGAAGAATCCGGAAGTGGACATTTGGAATGCTTTGAGGCCAATGGTAAAAAATTAAATATCTTCACCTGAAAATTACTCAGAAGCATTCTGCGAAATTATTTTGTGATGTATGCATTCATCTCACAGAGTTCAAGTTTCCTTTTGGTTGAGCAGATTTGAAACAGTCTTTTTGTAGAATCTGCAAGTGGATATATGAGATCTTTTCGTCCAGTGCAAAAAAAAGGAAATATCATCTGATAAAAACTAGGCAGAACATCCTGAACAAATTCTTAGTGATACATGCATTCAAGTAAAAGTTGAACCATGCTTTTGATCCAGCAGTTTTGAAACACTCTGTTTGAAGAATCTGTAAGTGGACATTTGAAGCGATTTGAGGCCTATGTTGAAAAAGGAAATATGTTCACATAAAAGCTACAGAAAAACATTCCGTGAAATTTCTTTGTGATGTGTGCATTCTTCTCACAGTTTTGAAGCTTTCTTTTGGTTGAGCAGATTTGAAGCTTTCCTTTTGGAGAATCTGCAAGTGGATATTTGTGATCTTTACATCCATTTGGGAACCAGATTTATCTTCACATAAAAACTAGACGGAAGCCTTCTGAGCAACTTCTTAGTGATGCGTGTATTCCACTCACAGATTTGAACCTTTCTTTTGATTGAGCAGTTTTGAAACACTTTTTGTCAAGAATCTGCAAGGTTACAATTGGAGGGCTTTGAGACCTATGCTCAAAAAGGAAATATCTTCACATTAATACTACACAGAACCATTTTGCAAAATACGTTTGTGATGTGTGCGTTCACCTGACAGAGGTGAAGCTTTCTTTTGTTGAGCATATATGAAAAAGTATTTATATAGATTCTGCAAGAGGATATTTGAGATCTTTGTTTCCAATGTGGGAAAAGGAAATATCATCAATTAAAAACTACACATAGGCATTCTGAGAAACTTCTTAGTGATATGTGCATTCAACTCACAGAGTTGGACATTTCTTTTGATTCAGCAGTTTTGAAACACGGTGTTTGAAGAATCTGCAAGTTGGCATTTGGAGTGCTTTGAGGGCAATGATGTAAAAGGAAATATCTTCATACAAATACTACACAGAATAATTCTGTGAAATTTATTTGTGATGTGTGCATTCGTTTCACAGGGAAAAACCTCTCCTATGGTTGAGCAGATTTGAAACTGTCTTTTTCTACAATCTGTAAGTGGATATTTGAGATCTTTTCTTCCAATGCATGAAAAGGAATTATCTTCACTTACAAACTAGCCGGAAGCATTCTGATCAACTCCTTTGTGTTGTGTGCATTCATCTCATGGAGGTCAGCCTTTCTTTTGCTTGAACAGTTTCGAAACTCTCTGTTAAAAGGATCTGCAACTGGACATTTGGAGTGCTTTGTGGCCTATGGTGAAAAAGGAAATATATTCTTATGAAAGATAAAGAGAAGCATCCTGCGAAATTTCTTTATGATGTGTGCATTCATCTCACAGAGTTGAAGCTTTTATTTTGTTGAGCAGATTTGAACAAGTCTTTTCCTAGAATCTGCAAGTGGATATTTGAGATGTCTGCGTCCATTGCGAGAAAAAGAATTATCTTCATATAAAAACTAGACAGAAGCATTCACAACAGCTACTTAGTGACATGTGCATTCAACTCACAGAGTTTAAACTTCCTTTTGATTGAGCAGTTTTGAAACACGGTGTTTGAAGTATCTGCAGGTGGACATTTGGATGTCTTTGAGACCTATGGTTAAAAAGCAAGTATCTTCACATAAAAACTACACAGAAGCATCCGGCAAAATTTCTTTGTGATGTGTGCATTCATCTCAGAGAGTTGAAGCTTTCTTGTTTTTGAGCAGATTTGAAACACTCTTTTTGTAGACTCTGTAACTGCATATTTGAGATCATTTCGTCCAATGCAGGAAAAGGAAATATCTTCACATAAAAACCGGACGGAAGCATTCTGAGCAACTTCTTAATGATATGTGCATTCAACTCAGAGAATTGAACCATTCTTTTGATTGATCAGTTTTGAAACACTCTTTGAAGAATCTGCAAGAGAACATTTGGAGGGCTTTGAGACCTATGGTGAAAAAGGAAATATCTTCACATAAAAACCAAACAGTAGCACTCTGCAAAATTTCTCTGGGATGTCTGCATTCTTCTCTCTGTTGAAGCTTTTCTTTTTGGTTGAGCAGATTTGAAACCGTTTTTTTGTAGAATCTGCAAGTGGTTATTTGAGATCTTTTCGTCCAATGTGGGAAAAGGAAATATCTTCACATAAAAACTAGACAGAAGCATTCTGAGCAACTTCTTGGTGATGTGGGCATTCAACTCTCAGAGTTGAAGCTTTCCTTGGGTTGAACAGATTTGAAATAGTCCTTTTGTACAATCTGCAAGTGGATAATTGAGTTGTTTTCATCCAATGCTGAAAAGGAAATATCTTCACATAAAAACTAAACTGAAGCATTCTGAGCAACTTCTTAGTGATGGGTACATTCAACTCACAGAGTTGAGCCTTTCCTTTGATTGAGCAATTTTGAAACTCTCTGTTTGAAGCATCTGCAATTGGGCATTTGGAGTGCTTTGTGGCCTATTGTCTAAAATGGTATATCTTCACCAAAATGATACACGGGAGAATCTTGCGAAATCTCCTTGTGATGTGTGCCTTCATCTCACATAGTGGAAGCTTTCTTTTGGTTAAGCAGATATGAAACAGTCTTTTTCAAGATTCTGCCAGTACAAATTTGAAATCTTTTCTTCCAATGCGGTGAAAGGAATTATCTTCACATGAATCCTAGAGAGAAGCATTCTGTACAACTTCTTAGTGATATGTGCATTCCACTCACAGTGTTGAAACTTTCTTTTGATGGAGCAGTTTTGAAACAATCTGAAGAATCCGGAAGTGGACATTTGGAATGCTTTGAGGCCTATGGTAAAAAATTAAATATCTTCACCTGAAAAGTACTCAGAAGCATTCTGCGAAATTATTTTGTGATGTATTCATTCATCTCACAGAGTTCAAGTTTCCTTTTGGTTGAGCAGATTTGAAACAGTCTTTTTGTAGAATCTGCAAGTGGATATATGAGATCTTTTCGTCCAGTGCAAAAAAAAGTAAATATCATCTGATAAAAACTAGGCAGAACATCCAGAACAAATTCTTAGTGATACATGCATTCAAGTAAAAGGTGAACCATGCTTTTGATCCAGCAGTTTTGAAACACTCTTTTTGAAGAATCTGCAAGTGGACATTTGAAGCGATTTGAGGCCTATGTTGAAAAAAGAATTATGTTCACATAAAAGCTACAGAAAAGCATTCTGTGAAATTTCTTTGTGATGTGTGCATTCTTCACACAGTGTTGAAACTTTCTTTTGGTTGAGCAGATTTGAAGCTTTCCTTTTGGAGAATCTGCAAGTGGATATTTGTGATCTTTACATCCAATGGGGAACCGGATTTATCTTCACATAAAAACTAGACGGAAGCCTTCTGAGCAACTTCTTAGTGATGCGTGTATTCCACACACAGATTTGAAACTTTCTTTTGATTGAGCAGTTTTGAAACACTTTTTGTCAAGAATCTGCAAGGTTACAATTGGAGGGCTTTGAGACCTATGCTCAAATAGGAAATATCTTCACATTAATACTACACAGAACCATTTTGCAAAATACGTTTGTGATGTGTGCGTTCACCTGACAGAAGTGAAGCTTTCTTTTGTTGAGCATATATGAAAAAGTCTTTATATAGTGTCTGCAAGAGGATATTTGAGATCTTTGCATCCAATGTGGGAAAAGGAAATATCATCACTTAAAAACTACACATAGGCATTCTGAGAAACTTCTTAGTGATATGTGCATTCAACTCACAGAGTTGGACATTTCTTTTGATTCAGCAGTTTTGAAACACGGTGTTTGAAGAATCTGCAAGTTGGCATTTGGAGTGCTTTGAGGGCAATGATGTAAAAGGAAATATCTTCATACAAAAACTACACCGAATAATTCTGTGAAATTTATTTGTGATGTGTGCATTCGTTTCACAGGGAAAAACCTCTCCTATGGTTGAGCAGATTTGAAACTGTCTTTTTCTACAATCTGTAAGTGGATATTTGAGATCTTTTCTTCCAATGCATGAAAAGGAATTATCTTCACTTACAAACTAGACGGAAGCATTCTGATCAACTCCTTTGTGTTGTGTGCATTCATCTCATGGAGGTCAGCCTTTCTTTTGCTTGAACAGTTTCGAAACTCTCTGTTAAAAGGATCTGCAACTGGACATTTGGAGTGCTTTGTGGCCTATGGTGAAAAAGGAAATATATTCTTATGAAAGATAAAGAGAAGCATCCTGCGAAATTTCTTTATGATGTGTGCATTCATCTCACAGAGTTGAAGCTTTTATTTTGTTGAGCAGATTTGAACAAGTCTTTTCCTAGAATCTGCAAGTGGATATTTGAGATGTCTGCGTCCATTGCGAGAAAAAGAATTATCTTCATATAAAAACTAGACAGAAGCATTCACAACAACTACTTAGTGACATGTGCATTCAACTCACAGAGTTTAAGCTTCCTTTTGATTGAGCAGTTTTGAAACACGGTGTTTGAAGGATCTGCAAGTGGACATTTGGAGGTCTTTGAGACCTATGGTTAAAAAGCAAGTATCTTCACATAAAAACTACACAGAAGCATCCGGCAAAATTTCTTTGTGATGTGTGCATTCATCTCAGAGAGTTGAAGCTTTCTTGTTTTTGAGCAGATTTGAAACACTCTTTTTGTAGACTCTGTAACTGCATATTTGAGATCATTTCGTCCAATGCAGGAAAAGGAAATATCTTCACATAAAAACCGGACGGAAGCATTCTGAGCAACTTCTTAATGATATGTGCATTCAACTCAGAGAATTGAACCATTCTTTTGATTGATCAGTTTTGAAACACTCTTTGAAGAATCTGCAAGAGAACATTTGGAGGGCTTTGAGACCTATGGTGAAAATGGAAATATCTTCACATAAAAACCAAACAGTGGCACTCTGCAAAATTTCTCTAGGATGTGTGCATTCTTCTCTGTGTTGAAGCTTTTCTTTTTGGTTGAGCAGATTTGAAACCGTTTTTTTGTAGAATCTGCAAGTGGTTATTTGAGATCTTTTCCTCCAATGTGGGAAAAGGAAATATCTTCACATAAAAACTAGACAGAAGCATTCTGATCAACTTCTTGGTGATGTGGGCATTCAACTCTCAGAGTTGAAGCTTTCCTTGGGTTGAACAGATTTGAAATAGTCCTTTTGTACAATCTGCAAGTGGATAATTGAGTTGTTTTCATCCAATGCTGAAAAGGAAATATCTTCACATAAAAACTAAACTGAAGCATTCTGAGCAACTTCTTAGTGATGGGTGCATTCAACTCACAGAGTTGAGCCTTTCCTTTGATTGAGCAATTTTGAAACTCTCTGTTTGAAGCATCTGCAATTGGGCATTTGGAGTGCTTTGTGGCCTATTGTCTAAAACGGTATATCTTCACCAAAATGATACACGGGAGAATCTTGCGAAATCTCCTTGTGATGTGTGCCTTCATCTCACATAGTGGAAGCTTTCTTTTGGTTAAGCAGATATGAAACAGTCTTTTTCAAGATTCTGCCAGTGCAAATTTGAAATCTTTTCTTCCAATGCGGTGAAAGGAATTATCTTCACATGAATCCTAGAGAGAAGCATTCTGTACAACTTCTTAGTGATATGTGCATTCCACTCACAGTGTTGAAACTTTCTTTTGATGGAGCAGTTTTGAAACAATCTGAAGAATCCGGAAGTGGACATTTGGAATGCTTTGAGGCCTATGGTAAAAAATTAAATATCTTCACCTGAAAAGTACTCAGAAGCATTCTGCGAAATTATTTTGTGATGTATTCATTCATCTCACAGAGTTCAAGTTTCCTTTTGGTTGAGCAGATTTGAAACAGTCTTTTTGTAGAATCTGCAAGTGGATATATGAGATCTTTTCGTCCAGTGCAAAAAAAAGGAAATATCATCTGATAAAAACTAGGCAGAACATCCAGAACAAATTCTTAGTGATACATGCATTCAAGTAAAAGGTGAACCATGCTTTTGATCCAGCAGTTTTGAAACACTCTTTTTGAAGAATCTGCAAGTGGACATTTGAAGCGATTTGAGGCCTATGTTGAAAAAAGAATTATGTTCACATAAAAGCTACAGAAAAGCATTCTGTGAAATTTCTTTGTGATGTGTGCATTCTTCACACAGTGTTGAAACTTTCTTTTGGTTGAGCAGATTTGAAGCTTTCCTTTTGGAGAATCTGCAAGTGGATATTTGTGATCTTTACATCCAATGGGGAACCGGATTTATCTTCACATAAAAACTAGACGGAAGCCTTCTGAGCAACTTCTTAGTGATGCGTGTATTCCACACACAGATTTGAACCTTTCTTTTGATTGAGCAGTTTTGAAACACTTTTTGTCAAGAATCTGCAAGGTTACAATTGGAGGGCTTTGAGACCTATGCTCAAAAAGGAAATATCTTCACATTAATACTACACAGAACCATTTTGCAAAATACGTTTGTGATGTGTGCGTTCACCTGACAGAAGTGAAGCTTTCTTTTGTTGAGCATATATGAAAAAGTCTTTATATAGTGTCTGCAAGAGGATATTTGAGATCTTTGCATCCAATGTGGGAAAAGGAAATATCATCACTTAAAAACTACACATAGGCATTCTGAGAAACTTCTTAGTGATATGTGCATTCAACTCACAGAGTTGGACATTTCTTTTGATTCAGCAGTTTTGAAACACGGTGTTTGAAGAATCTGCAAGTTGGCATTTGGAGTGCTTTGAGGGCAATGATGTAAAAGGAAATATCTTCATACAAAAACTACACCGAATAATTCTGTGAAATTTATTTGTGATGTGTGCATTCGTTTCACAGGGAAAAACCTCTCCTATGGTTGAGCAGATTTGAAACTGTCTTTTTCTACAATCTGTAAGTGGATATTTGAGATCTTTTCTTCCAATGCATGAAAAGGAATTATCTTCACTTACAAACTAGACGGAAGCATTCTGATCAACTCCTTTGTGTTGTGTGCATTCATCTCATGGAGGTCAGCCTTTCTTTTGCTTGAACAGTTTCGAAACTCTCTGTTAAAAGGATCTGCAACTGGACATTTGGAGTGCTTTGTGGCCTATGGTGAAAAAGGAAATATATTCTTATGAAAGATAAAGAGAAGCATCCTGCGAAATTTCTTTATGATGTGTGCATTCATCTCACAGAGTTGAAGCTTTTATTTTGTTGAGCAGATTTGAACAAGTCTTTTCCTAGAATCTGCAAGTGGATATTTGAGATGTCTGCGTCCATTGCGAGAAAAAGAATTATCTTCATATAAAAACTAGACAGAAGCATTCACAACAACTACTTAGTGACATGTGCATTCAACTCACAGAGTTTAAGCTTCCTTTTGATTGAGCAGTTTTGAAACACGGTGTTTGAAGGATCTGCAAGTGGACATTTGGAGGTCTTTTAGACCTATGGTTAAAAAGCAAGTATCTTCACATAAAAACTACACAGAAGCATCCGGCAAAATTTCTTTGTGATGTGTGCATTCATCTCAGAGAGTTGAAGCTTTCTTGTTTTTGAGCAGATTTGAAACACTCTTTTTGTAGACTCTGTAACTGCATATTTGAGATCATTTCGTCCAATGCAGGAAAAGGAAATATCTTCACATAAAAACCGGACGGAAGCATTCTGAGCAACTTCTTAATGATATGTGCATTCAACTCAGAGAATTGAACCATTCTTTTGATTGATCAGTTTTGAAACACTCTTTGAAGAATCTGCAAGAGAACATTTGGAGGGCTTTGAGACCTATGGTGAAAAAGGAAATATCTTCACATAAAAACCAAACAGTGGCACTCTGCAAAATTTCTCTAGGATGTGTGCATTCTTCTCTGTGTTGAAGCTTTTCTTTTTGGTTGAGCAGATTTGAAACCGTTTTTTTGTAGAATCTGCAAGTGGTTATTTGAGATCTTTTCCTCCAATGTGGGAAAAGGAAATATCTTCACATAAAAACTAGACAGAAGCATTCTGATCAACTTCTTGGTGATGTGGGCATTCAACTCTCAGAGTTGAAGCTTTCCTTGGGTTGAACAGATTTGAAATAGTCCTTTTGTACAATCTGCAAGTGGATAATTGAGTTGTTTTCATCCAATGCTGAAAAGGAAATATCTTCACATAAAAACTAAACTGAAGCATTCTGAGCAACTTCTTAGTGATGGGTGCATTCAACTCACAGAGTTGAGCCTTTCCTTTGATTGAGCAATTTTGAAACTCTCTGTTTGAAGCATCTGCAATTGGGCATTTGGAGTGCTTTGTGGCCTATTGTCTAAAATGGTATATCTTCACCAAAATGATACACGGGACAATCTTGCGAAATCTCCTTGTGATGTGTGCCTTCATCTCACATAGTGGAAGCTTTCTTTTGGTTAAGCAGATATGAAACAGTCTTTTTCAAGATTCTGCCAGTGCAAATTTGAAATCTTTTCTTCCAATGCGGTGAAAGGAATTATCTTCACATCAATCCTAGAGAGAAGCATTCTGTACAACTTCTTAGTGATATGTGCATTCCACTCACAGAGTTGAAACTTTCTTTTGATGGAGCAGTTTTGAAACAATCTGAAGAATCCGGAAGTGGACATTTGGAATGCTTTGAGGTCTATGGTAAAAAATTAAATATCTTCACCTGAAAAGTACTCAGAAGCATTCTGCGAAATTATTTTGTGATGTATGCATTCATCTCACAGAGTTCAAGTTTCCTTTTGGTTGAGCAGATTTGAAACAGTCTTTTTGTAGAATCTGCAAGTGGATATATGAGATCTTTTCGTCCAGTGCAAAAAAAAGGAAATATCATCTGATAAAAACTAGGCAGAACATCCAGAACAAATTCTTAGTGATACATGCATTCAAGTAAAAGGTGAACCATGCTTTTGATCCAGCAGTTTTGAAACACTCTTTTTGAAGAATCTGCAAGTGGACATTTGAAGCGATTTGGGGCCTATGTTGAAAAAAGAATTATGTTCACATAAAAGCTACAGAAAAGCATTCTGTGAAATTCCTTTGTGATGTGTGCATTCTTCACACAGTGTTGAAACTTTCTTTTGGTTGAGCAGATTTGAAGCTTTCCTTTTGGAGAATCTGCAAGTGGATATTTGTGATCTTTACATCCAATGGGGAACCGGATTTATCTTCACATAAAAACTAGACGGAAGCCTTCTGAGCAACTTCTTAGTGATGCGTTTATTCCACTCACAGATTTGAACCTTTCTTTTGATTGAGCAGTTTTGAAACACTTTTTGTCAAGAATCTGCAAGGTTACAATTGGAGGGCTTTGAGACCTATGCTCAAATAGGAAATATCTTCACATTAATACTACATAGAACCATTTTGCAAAATACGTTTGTGATGTGTGCATTCACCTGACAGAGGTGAAGCTTTCTTTTGTTGAGCATATATGAAAAAGTCTTTATATAGTGTCTGCAAGAGGATATTTGAGATCTTTGCATCCAATGTGGGAAAAGGAAATATCATCACTTAAAAACTACACATAGGCATTCTGAGAAACTTCTTAGTGATATGTGCATTCAACTCACAGAGTTGGACATTTCTTTTGATTCAGCAGTTTTGAAACACGGTGTTTGAAGAATCTGCAAGTTGGCATTTGGAGTGCTTTGAGGGCAATGATGTAAAAGGAAATATCTTCATACAAAAACTACACAGAATAATTCTGTGAAATTTATTTGTGATGTGTGCATTCGTTTCACAGGGAAAAACCTCTCCTATGGTTGAGCAGATTTGAAACTGTCTTTTTCTACAATCTGTAAGTGGATATTTGAGATCTTTTCTTCCAATGCATGAAAAGGAATTATCTTCACTTACAAACTAGACGGAAGCATTCTGATCAACTCCTTTGTGTTGTGTGCATTCATCTCATGGAGGTCAGCCTTTCTTTTGCTTGAACAGTTTCGAAACTCTCTGTTAAAAGGATCTGCAACTGGACATTTGGAGTGCTTTGTGGCCTATGGTGAAAAAGGAAATATATTCTTATGAAAGATAAAGAGAAGCATCCTGCGAAATTTCTTTATGATGTGTGCATTCATCTCACAGAGTTGAAGCTTTTATTTTGTTGAGCAGATTTGAACAAGTCTTTTCCTAGAATCTGCAAGTGGATATTTGAGATGTCTGCGTCCATTGCGAGAAAAAGAATTATCTTCATATAAAAACTAGACAGAAGCATTCACAACAGCTACTTAGTGACATGTGCATTCAACTCACAGAGTTTAAACTTCCTTTTGATTGAGCAGTTTTGAAACACGGTGTTTGAAGTATCTGCAGGTGGACATTTGGAGGTCTTTGAGACCTATGGTTAAAAAGCAAGTATCTTCACATAAAAACTACACAGAAGCATCCGGCAAAATTTCTTTGTGATGTGTGCATTCATCTCAGAGAGTTGAAGCTTTCTTGTTTTTGAGCAGATTTGAAACACTCTTTTTGTAGACTCTGTAACTGCATATTTGAGATCATTTCGTCCAATGCAGGAAAAGGAAATATCTTCACATAAAAACCGGACGGAAGCATTCTGAGCAACTTCTTAATGATATGTGCATTCAACTCAGAGAATTGAACCATTCTTTTGATTGATCAGTTTTGAAACACTCTTTGAAGAATCTGCAAGAGAACATTTGGAGGGCTTTGAGACCTATGGTGAAAAAGGAAATATCTTCACATAAAAACCAAACAGTAGCACTCTGCAAAATTTCTCTGGGATGTGTGCATTCTTCTCTCTGTTGAAGATTTTCTTTTTGGTTGAGCAGATTTGAAACCGTTTTTTTGTAGAATCTGCAAGTGGTTATTTGAGATCTTTTCGTCCAATGTGGGAAAAGGAAATATCTTCACATAAAAACTAGACAGAAGCATTCTGAGCAACTTCTTGGTGATGTGGGCATTCAACTCTCAGAGTTGAAGCTTTCCTTGGGTTGAACAGATTTGAAATATTCCTTTTGTACAATCTGCAAGTGGATAATTGAGTTGTTTTCATCCAATGCTGAAAAGGAAATATCTTCACATAAAAACTAAACTGAAGCATTCTGAGCAACTTCTTAGTGATGGGTACATTCAACTCACAGAGTTGAGCCTTTCCTTTGATTGAGCAATTTTGAAACTCTCTGTTTGAAGCATCTGCAATTGGGCATTTGGAGTGCTTTGTGGCCTATTGTCTAAAATGGTATATCTTCACCAAAATGATACACGGGAGAATCTTGCGAAATCTCCTTGTGATGTGTGCCTTCATCTCACATAGTGGAAGCTTTCTTTTGGTTAAGCAGATATGAAACAGTCTTTTTCAAGATTCTGCCAGTGCAAATTTGAAATCTTTTCTTCCAATGCGGTGAAAGGAATTATCTTCACATGAATCCTAGAGAGAAGCATTCTGTACAACTTCTTAGTGATATGTGCATTCCACTCACAGTGTTGAAACTTTCTTTTGATGGAGCAGTTTTGAAACAATCTGAAGAATCCGGAAGTGGACATTTGGAATGCTTTGAGGCCTATGGTAAAAAATTAAATATCTTCACCTGAAAAGTACTCAGAAGCATTCTGCGAAATTATTTTGTGATGTATTCATTCATCTCACAGAGTTCAAGTTTCCTTTTGGTTGAGCAGATTTGAAACAGTCTTTTTGTAGAATCTGCAAGTGGATATATGAGATCTTTTCGTCCAGTGCAAAAAAAAGGAAATATCATCTGATAAAAACTAGGCAGAACATCCAGAACAAATTCTTAGTGATACATGCATTCAAGTAAAAGGTGAACCATGCTTTTGATCCAGCAGTTTTGAAACACTCTTTTTGAAGAATCTGCAAGTGGACATTTGAAGCGATTTGGGGCCTATGTTGAAAAAAGAATTATGTTCACATAAAAGCTACAGAAAAGCATTCTGTGAAATTCCTTTGTGATGTGTGCATTCTTCACACAGTGTTGAAACTTTCTTTTGGTTGAGCAGATTTGAAGCTTTCCTTTTGGAGAATCTGCAAGTGGATATTTGTGATCTTTACATCCAATGGGGAACCGGATTTATCTTCACATAAAAACTAGACGGAAGCCTTCTGAGCAACTTCTTAGTGATGCGTTTATTCCACTCACAGATTTGAACCTTTCTTTTGATTGAGCAGTTTTGAAACACTTTTTGTCAAGAATCTGCAAGGTTACAATTGGAGGGCTTTGAGACCTATGCTCAAATAGGAAATATCTTCACATTAATACTACACAGAACCATTTTGCAAAATACGTTTGTGATGTGTGCGTTCACCTGACAGAGGTGAAGCTTTCTTTTGTTGAGCATATATGAAAAAGTCTTTATATAGTGTCTGCAAGAGGATATTTGAGATCTTTGCATCCAATGTGGGAAAAGGAAATATCATCACTTAAAAACTACACATAGTCATTCTGAGAAACTTCTTAGTGATATGTGCATTCAACTCACAGAGTTGGACATTTCTTTTGATTCAGCAGTTTTGAAACACGGTGTTTGAAGAATCTGCAAGTTGGCATTTGGAGTGCTTTGAGGGCAATGATGTAAAAGGAAATATCTTCATACAAAAACTACACAGAATAATTCTGTGAAATTTATTTGTGATGTGTGCATTCGTTTCACAGGGAAAAACCTCTCCTATGGTTGAGCAGATTTGAAACTGTCTTTTTCTACAATCTGTAAGTGGATATTTGAGATCTTTTCTTCCAATGCATGAAAAGGAATTATCTTCACTTACAAACTAGACGGAAGCATTCTGATCAACTCCTTTGTGTTGTGTGCATTCATCTCATGGAGGTCAGCCTTTCTTTTGCTTGAACAGTTTCGAAACTCTCTGTTAAAAGGATCTGCAACTGGACATTTGGAGTGCTTTGTGGCCTATGGTGAAAAAGGAAATATATTCTTATGAAAGATAAAGAGAAGCATCCTGCGAAATTTCTTTATGATGTGTGCATTCATCTCACAGAGTTGAAGCTTTTATTTTGTTGAGCAGATTTGAACAAGTCTTTTCCTAGAATCTGCAAGTGGATATTTGAGATGTCTGCGTCCATTGCGAGAAAAAGAATTATCTTCATATAAAAACTAGACAGAAGCATTCACAACAACTACTTAGTGACATGTGCATTCAACTCACAGAGTTTAAGCTTCCTTTTGATTGAGCAGTTTTGAAACACGGTGTTTGAAGGATCTGCAAGTGGACATTTGGAGGTCTTTTAGACCTATGGTTAAAAAGCAAGTATCTTCACATAAAAACTACACAGAAGCATCCGGCAAAATTTCTTTGTGATGTGTGCATTCATCTCAGAGAGTTGAAGCTTTCTTGTTTTTGAGCAGATTTGAAACACTCTTTTTGTAGACTCTGTAACTGCATATTTGAGATCATTTCGTCCAATGCAGGAAAAGGAAATATCTTCACATAAAAACCGGACGGAAGCATTCTGAGCAACTTCTTAGTGATATGTGCATTCAACTTAGAGAATTGAACCATTCTTTTGATTGATCAGTTTTGAAACACTCTTTGAAGAATCTGCAAGAGAACATTTGGAGGGCTTTGAGACCTATGGTGAAAAAGGAAATATCTTCACATAAAAACCAAACAGTGGCACTCTGCAAAATTTCTCTAGGATGTGTGCATTCTTCTCTGTGTTGAAGCTTTTCTTTTTGGTTGAGCAGATTTGAAACCGTTTTTTTGTAGAATCTGCAAGTGGTTATTTGAGATCTTTTCCTCCAATGTGAGAAAAGGAAATATCTTCACATAAAAACTAGACAGAAGCATTCTGAGCAACTTCTTGGTGATGTGGGCATTCAACTCTCAGAGTTGAAGCTTTCCTTGGGTTGAACAGATTTGAAATAGTCCTTTTGTACAATCTGCAAGTGGATAATTGAGTTGTTTTCATCCAATGCTGAAAAGGAAATATCTTCACATAAAAACTAAACTGAAGCATTCTGAGCAACTTCTTAGTGATGGGTGCATTCAACTCACAGAGTTGAGCCTTTCCTTTGATTGAGCAATTTTGAAACTCTCTGTTTGAAGCATCTGCAATTGGGCATTTGGAGTGCTTTGTGGCCTATTGTCTAAAATGGTATATCTTCACCAAAATGATACACGGGAGAATCTTGCGAAATCTCCTTGTGATGTGTGCCTTCATCTCACATAGTGGAAGCTTTCTTTTGGTTAAGCAGATATGAAACAGTCTTTTTCAAGATTCTGCCAGTGCAAATTTGAAATCTTTTCTTCCAATGCGGTGAAAGGAATTATCTTCACATCAATCCTAGAGAGAAGCATTCTGTACAACTTCTTAGTGATATGTGCATTCCACTCACAGAGTTGAAACTTTCTTTTGATGGAGCAGTTTTGAAACAATCTGAAGAATCCGGAAGTGGACATTTGGAATGCTTTGAGGCCTATGGTAAAAAATTAAATATCTTCACCTGAAAAGTACTCAGAAGCATTCTGCGAAATTATTTTGTGATGTATGCATTCATCTCACAGAGTTCAAGTTTCCTTTTGGTTGAGCAGATTTGAAACAGTCTTTTTGTAGAATCTGCAAGTGGATATATGAGATCTTTTCGTCCAGTGCAAAAAAAAGGAAATATCATCTGATAAAAACTAGGCAGAACATCCAGAACTAATTCTTAGTGATACATGCATTCAAGTAAAAGGTGAACCATGCTTTTGATCCAGCAGTTTTGAAACACTCTTTTTGAAGAATCTGCAAGTGGACATTTGAAGCGATTTGGGGCCTATGTTGAAAAAAGAATTATGTTCACATAAAAGCTACAGAAAAGCATTCTGTGAAATTCCTTTGTGATGTGTGCATTCTTCACACAGTGTTGAAACTTTCTTTTGGTTGAGCAGATTTGAAGCTTTCCTTTTGGAGAATCTGCAAGTGGATATTTGTGATCTTTACATCCAATGGGGAACCGGATTTATCTTCACATAAAAACTAGACGGAAGCCTTCTGAGCAACTTCTTAGTGATGCGTTTATTCCACTCACAGATTTGAACCTTTCTTTTGATTGAGCAGTTTTGAAACACTTTTTGTCAAGAATCTGCAAGGTTACAATTGGAGGGCTTTGAGACCTATGCTCAAATAGGAAATATCTTCACATTAATACTACATAGAACCATTTTGCAAAATACGTTTGTGATGTGTGCGTTCACCTGACAGAGGTGAAGCTTTCTTTTGTTGAGCATATATGAAAAAGTCTTTATATAGTGTCTGCAAGAGGATATTTGAGATCTTTGCATCCAATGTGGGAAAAGGAAATATCATCACTTAAAAACTACACATAGGCATTCTGAGAAACTTCTTAGTGATATGTGCATTCAACTCACAGAGTTGGACATTTCTTTTGATTCAGCAGTTTTGAAACACGGTGTTTGAAGAATCTGCAAGTTGGCATTTGGAGTGCTTTGAGGGCAATGATGTAAAAGGAAATATCTTCATACAAAAACTACACAGAATAATTCTGTGAAATTTATTTGTGATGTGTGCATTCGTTTCACAGGGAAAAACCTCTCCTATGGTTGAGCAGATTTGAAACTGTCTTTTTCTACAATCTGTAAGTGGATATTTGAGATCTTTTCTTCCAATGCATGAAAAGGAATTATCTTCACTTACAAACTAGACGGAAGCATTCTGATCAACTCCTTTGTGTTGTGTGCATTCATCTCATGGAGGTCAGCCTTTCTTTTGCTTGAACAGTTTCGAAACTCTCTGTTAAAAGGATCTGCAACTGGACATTTGGAGTGCTTTGTGGCCTATGGTGAAAAAGGAAATATATTCTTATGAAAGATAAAGAGAAGCATCCTGCGAAATTTCTTTATGATGTGTGCATTCATCTCACAGAGTTGAAGCTTTTATTTTGTTGAGCAGATTTGAACAAGTCTTTTCCTAGAATCTGCAAGTGGATATTTGAGATGTCTGCGTCCATTGCGAGAAAAAGAATTATCTTCATATAAAAACTAGACAGAAGCATTCACAACAACTACTTAGTGACATGTGCATTCAACTCACAGAGTTTAAGCTTCCTTTTGATTGAGCAGTTTTGAAACACGGTGTTTGAAGGATCTGCAAGTGGACATTTGGAGGTCTTTTAGACCTACGGTTAAAAAGCAAGTATCTTCACATAAAAACTACACAGAAGCATCCGGCAAAATTTCTTTGTGATGTGTGCATTCATCTCAGAGAGTTGAAGCTTTCTTGTTTTTGAGCAGATTTGAAACACTCTTTTTGTAGACTCTGTAACTGCATATTTGAGATCATTTCGTCCAATGCAGGAAAAGGAAATATCTTCACATAAAAACCGGACGGAAGCATTCTGAGCAACTTCTTAATGATATGTGCATTCAACTCAGAGAATTGAACCATTCTTTTGATTGATCAGTTTTGAAACACTCTTTGAAGAATCTGCAAGAGAACATTTGGAGGGCTTTGAGACCTATGGTGAAAAAGGAAATATCTTCACATAAAAACCAAACAGTGGCACTCTGCAAAATTTCTCTAGGATGTGTGCATTCTTCTCTGTGTTGAAGCTTTTCTTTTTGGTTGAGCAGATTTGAAACCGTTTTTTTGTAGAATCTGCAAGTGGTTATTTGAGATCTTTTCCTCCAATGTGGGAAAAGGAAATATCTTCACATAAAAACTAGACAGAAGCATTCTGAGCAACTTCTTGGTGATGTGGGCATTCAACTCTCAGAGTTGAAGCTTTCCTTCGGTTGAACAGATTTGAAATAGTCCTTTTGTACAATCTGCAAGTGGATAATTGAGTTCTTTTCATCCAATGCTGAAAAGGAAATATCTTCACTTTAAAACTAAACTGAAGCATTCTGAGCAACTTCTTAGTGATGGGTGCATTCAACTCACAGATTTGAGCCTTTCCTTTGATTGAGCAATTTTGAAACTCTCTGTTTGAAGAATCTGCAATTGGGCATTTGGAATGCTTTGTGGCCTATTGTGGAAAATCGTATATCTTCACCAAAATGATACACGGGAGAATCTTGCGAAATCTCCTTGTGATGTGTGCCTTCATCTCACATAGTGGAAGCTTTCTTTTGGTTAAGCAGATATGAAACAGTCTTTTTCAAGTTTCTGCCAGTGGAAATTTGAAATCTTTTCTTCCAATGCGGTGAAAGGAATTATCTTCACATGAATCCTAGAGAGAAGCATTCTGTACAACTTCTTAGTGATATGTGCATTCCACTCACAGAGTTGAAACTTTCTTTTGATGGAGCAGTTTTGAAACAATCTGAAGAATCCGGAAGTGGACATTTGGAATGCTTTGAGGCCAATGGTAAAAAACTAAATATCTTCACCTGAAAATTACTCAGAAGCATTCTGCGAAATTATTTTGTGATGTATGCATTCATCTCACAGAGTTCAAGTTTCCTTTTGGTTGAGCAGATTTTAAACAGTCTTTTTGTAGAATCTGCAAGTGGATATATGACATCTTTTCGTCCAGTGCAAAAAAAAGGAAATATCATCTGATAAAAACTAGGCAGAACATCCTGAACAAATTCTTAGTGATACATGCATTCAAGTAAAAGTTGAACCATGCTTTTGATCCAGCAGTTTTGAAACACTCTGTTTGAAGAATCTGTAAGTGGACATTTGAAGCGATTTGAGGCCTATGTTGAAAAAGAAAATATGTTCACATAAAAGCTACAGAAAAGCATTCTGTGAAATTTCTTTGTGATGTGTGCATTCTTCTCACAGTGTTGAAGCTTTCTTTTGGTTGAGCAGATTTGAAGCTTTCCTTTTGGAGAATCTGCAAGTGGATATGTGTGATCTTTACATCCATTTGGGAACCAGATTTATCTTCACATAAAAACTAGACGGAAGCCTTCTGAGCAACTTCTTAGTGATGCGTGTATTCCACTCACAGATTTGAACCTTTCTTTTGATTGAGCAGTTTTGAAACACTTTTTGTCAAGAATCTGCAAGGTTACAATTGGAGGGCTTTGAGACCTATGCTCAAAAAGAAATATCTTCACATTAATACTACACAGAACCATTTTGCAAAAGACGTTTGTGATGTGTGCGTTCACCTGACAGAGGTGAAGCTTTCTTTTGTTGAGCATATATGAAAAAGTATTTATATAGAGTCTGCAAGAGGATATTTGAGATCTTTGCATCCAATGTGGGAAAAGGAAATATCATCACTTAAAAACTACACAAAGGCATTCTGAGAAACTTCTTAGTGATATGTGCATTCAACTCACAGAGTTGGACATTTCTTTTGATTCAGCAGTTTTGAAACACGGTGTTTGAAGAATCTGCAAGTTGGCATTTGGAGTGCTTTGAGGGCAATGATGTAAAAGGAAATATCTTCATACAAATACTACACAGAATAATTCTGTGAAATTTATTTGTGATGTGTGCATTCGTTTCACAGGGAAAAACCTCTCCTATGGTTGAGCAGATTTGAAACTGTCTTTTTCTACAATCTGTAAGTGGATATTTGAGATCTTTTCTTCCAATGCATGAAAAGGAATTATCTTCACTTACAAACTAGACGGAAGCATTCTGATCAACTCCTTTGTGTTGTGTGCATTCATCTCATGGAGGTCAGCCTTTCTTTTGCTTGAACAGTTTCGAAACTCTCTGTTAAAAGGATCTGCAACTGGACATTTGGAGTGCTTTGTGGCCTATGGTGAAAAAGGAAATATATTCTTATGAAAGATAAAGAGAAGCATCCTGCGAAATTTCTTTATGATGTGTGCATTCATCTCACAGTGTTGAAGCTTTTATTTTGTTGAGCAGATTTGAACAAGTCTTTTCCTAGAATCTGCAAGTGGATATTTGAGATGTCTGCGTCCATTGCGAGAAAAAGAATTATCTTCATATAAAAACTAGACAGAAGCATTCACAACAAATACTTAATGACCTGTGCATTCAACTCACAGAGTTTAAACTTCCTTTTGATTGAGCAGTTTTGAAACACGGTGTTTGAAGGATCTGCAAGTGGACATTTGGAGGTCTTTTAGACCTATGGATAAAAAGCAAGTATCTTCACATAAAAACTACACAGAAGCATCCGGCAAAATTTCTTTGTGATGTGTGCATTCATCTCAGAGAGTTGAAGCTTTCTTGTTTTTGAGCAGATTTGAAACACTCTTTTTGTAGACTCTGTAACTGCATATTTGAGATCATTTCGTCCAATGCAGGAAAAGGAAATATCTTCACATAAAAACCGGACGGAAGCATTCTGAGCAACTTCTTAATGATATGTGCATTCAACTCAGAGAATTGAACCATTCTTTTGATTGATCAGTTTTGAAACACTCTTTGAAGAATCTGCAAGAGAACATTTGGAGGGCTTTGAGACCTATGGTGAAAAAGGAAATATCTTCACATAAAAACCAAACAGTGGCACTCTGCAAAATTTCTCTGGGATGTGTGCATTCTTCTCTGTGTTGAAGCTTTTCTTTTTGGTTGAGCAGATTTGAAACCGTTTTTTTGTAGAATCTGCAAGTGGTTATTTGAGATCCTTTCGTGCAATGTGGGAAAAGGAAATATCTTCACATAAAAACTAGACAGAAGCATTCTGAGCAACTTCTTGGAGATGTGGGCATTCAACTCTCAGAGTTGAAGCTTTCCTTGGGTTGAACAGATTTGAAATAGTCCTTTTGTACAATCTGCAAGTGGATAATTGAGTTGTTTTCATCCAATGCTGAAAAGGAAATATCTTCACATAAAAACTAAACTGAAGCATTCTGAGCAACTTCTTAGTGATGGGTGCATTCAACTCACAGAGTTGAGCCTTTCCTTTGATTGAGCAATTTTGAAACTCTCTGTTTGAAGCATCTGCAATTGGGCATTTGGAGTGCTTTGTGGCCTATTGTCTAAAATGGTATATCTTCACCAAAATGATACACGGGAGAATCTTGCGAAATCTCCTTGTGATGTGTGCCTTCATCTCACATAGTGGAAGCTTTCTTTTGGTTAAGCAGATATGAAACAGTCTTTTTCAAGATTCTGCCAGTGCAAATTTGAAATCTTTTCTTCCAATGCGGTGAAAGGAATTATCTTCACATGAATCATAGAGAGAAGCATTCTGTACAACTTCTTAGTGATATGTGCATTCCACTCACAGAGTTGAAACTTTCTTTTGATGGAGCAGTTTTGAAACAATCTGAAGAATCCGGAAGTGGACATTTGGAATGCTTTGAGGCCTATGGTAAAAAATTAAATATCTTCACCTGAAAAGTACTCAGAAGCATTCTGCGAAATTATTTTGTGATGTATGCATTCATCTCACAGAGTTCAAGTTTCCTTTTGGTTGAGCAGATTTGAAACAGTCTTTTTGTAGAATCTGCAAGTGGATATATGAGATCTTTTCGTCCAGTGCAAAAAAAAGGAAATATCATCTGATAAAAACTAGGCAGAACATCCAGAACAAATTCTTAGTGATACATGCATTCAAGTAAAAGGTGAACCATGCTTTTGATCCAGCAGTTTTGAAACACTCTTTTTGAAGAATCTGCAAGTGGACATTTGAAGCGATTTGGGGCCTATGTTGAAAAAAGAATTATGTTCACATAAAAGCTACAGAAAAGCATTCTGTGAAATTCCTTTGTGATGTGTGCATTCTTCACACAGTGTTGAAACTTTCTTTTGGTTGAGCAGATTTGAAGCTTTCCTTTTGGAGAATCTGCAAGTGGATATTTGTGATCTTTACATCCAATGGGGAACCGGATTTATCTTCACATAAAAACTAGACGGAAGCCTTCTGAGCAACTTCTTAGTGATGCGTTTATTCCACTCACAGATTTGAACCTTTCTTTTGATTGAGCAGTTTTGAAACACTTTTTGTCAAGAATCTGCAAGGTTACAATTGGAGGGCTTTGAGACCTATGCTCAAATAGGAAATATCTTCACATTAATACTACACAGAACCATTTTGCAAAATACGTTTGTGATGTGTGCGTTCACCTGACAGAGGTGAAGCTTTCTTTTGTTGAGCATATATGAAAAAGTCTTTATATAGTGTCTGCAAGAGGATATTTGAGATCTTTGCATCCAATGTGGGAAAAGGAAATATCATCACTTAAAAACTACACATAGGCATTCTGAGAAACTTCTTAGTGATATGTGCATTCAACTCACAGAGTTGGACATTTCTTTTGATTCAGCAGTTTTGAAACACGGTGTTTGAAGAATCTGCAAGTTGGCATTTGGAGTGCTTTGAGGGCAATGATGTAAAAGGAAATATCTTCATACAAAAACTACACAGAATAATTCTGTGAAATTTATTTGTGATGTGTGCATTCGTTTCACAGGGAAAAACCTCTCCTATGGTTGAGCAGATTTGAAACTGTCTTTTTCTACAATCTGTAAGTGGATATTTGAGATCTTTTCTTCCAATGCATGAAAAGGAATTATCTTCACTTACAAACTAGACGGAAGCATTCTGATCAACTCCTTTGTGTTGTGTGCATTCATCTCATGGAGGTCAGCCTTTCTTTTGCTTGAACAGTTTCGAAACTCTCTGTTAAAAGGATCTGCAACTGGACATTTGGAGTGCTTTGTGGCCTATGGTGAAAAAGGAAATATATTCTTATGAAAGATAAAGAGAAGCATCCTGCGAAATTTCTTTATGATGTGTGCATTCATCTCACAGAGTTGAAGCTTTTATTTTGTTGAGCAGATTTGAACAAGTCTTTTCCTAGAATCTGCAAGTGGATATTTGAGATGTCTGCGTCCATTGCGAGAAAAAGAATTATCTTCATATAAAAACTAGACAGAAGCATTCACAACAACTACTTAGTGACATGTGCATTCAACTCACAGAGTTTAAGCTTCCTTTTGATTGAGCAGTTTTGAAACACGGTGTTTGAAGGATCTGCAAGTGGACATTTGGAAGTCTTTTAGACCTATGGTTAAAAAGCAAGTATCTTCACATAAAAACTACACAGAAGCATCCGGCAAAATTTCTTTGTGATGTGTGCATTCATCTCAGAGAGTTGAAGCTTTCTTGTTTTTGAGCAGATTTGAAACACTCTTTTTGTAGACTCTGTAACTGCATATTTGAGATCATTTCGTCCAATGCAGGAAAAGGAAATATCTTCACATAAAAACCGGACGGAAGCATTCTGAGCAACTTCTTAATGATATGTGCATTCAACTCAGAGAATTGAACCATTCTTTTGATTGATCAGTTTTGAAACACTCTTTGAAGAATCTGCAAGAGAACATTTGGAGGGCTTTGAGACCTATGGTGAAAAAGGAAATATCTTCACATAAAAACCAAACAGTGGCACTCTGCAAAATTTCTCTAGGATGTGTGCATTCTTCTCTGTGTTGAAGCTTTTCTTTTTGGTTGAGCAGATTTGAAACCGTTTTTTTGTAGAATCTGCAAGTGGTTATTTGAGATCTTTTCCTCCAATGTGGGAAAAGGAAATATCTTCACATAAAAACTAGACAGAAGCATTCTGAGCAAGTTCTTGGTGATGTGGGCATTCAACTCTCAGAGTTGAAGCTTTCCTTGGGTTGAACAGATTTGAAATAGTCCTTTTGTACAATCTGCAAGTGGATAATTGAGTTCTTTTCATCCAATGCTGAAAAGGAAATATCTTCACTTTAAAACTAAACTGAAGCATTCTGAGCAACTTCTTAGTGATGGGTGCATTCAACTCACAGAGTTGAGCCTTTCCTTTGATTGAGCAATTTTGAAACTCTCTGTTTGAAGAATCTGCAATTGGGCATTTGGAATGCTTTGTGGCCTATTGTGGAAAATCGTATATCTTCACCAAAATGATACACGGGAGAATCTTGCGAAATCTCCTTGTGATGTGTGCCTTCATCTCACATAGTGGAAGCTTTCTTTTGGTTAAGCAGATATGAAACAGTCTTTTTCAAGTTTCTGCCAGTGCAAATTTGAAATCTTTTCTTCCAATGCGGTGAAAGGAATTATCTTCACATGAATCCTAGAGAGAAGCATTCTGTACAACTTCTTAGTGATATGTGCATTCCACTCACAGAGTTGAAACTTTCTTTTGATGGAGCAGTTTTGAAACAATCTGAAGAATCCGGAAGTGGACATTTGGAATGCTTTGAGGCCAATGGTAAAAAACTAAATATCTTCACCTGAAAATTACTCAGAAGCATTCTGCGAAATTATTTTGTGATGTATGCATTCATCTCACAGAGTTCAAGTTTCCTTTTGGTTGAGCAGATTTGAAACAGTCTTTTTGTAGAATCTGCAAGTGGATATATGACATCTTTTCGTCCAGTGCAAAAAAAAGGAAATATCATCTGATAAAAACTAGGCAGAACATCCTGAACAAATTCTTAGTGATACATGCATTCAAGTAAAAGTTGAACCATGCTTTTGATCCAGCAGTTTTGAAACACTCTGTTTGAAGAATCTGTAAGTTGACATTTGAAGCGATTTGAGGCCTATGTTGAAAAAGAAAATATGTTCACATAAAAGCTACAGAAAAGCATTCTGTGAAATTTCTTTGTGATGTGTGCATTCTTCTCACAGTGTTGAAGCTTTCTTTTGGTTGAGCAGATTTGAAGCTTTCCTTTTGGAGAATCTGCAAGTGGATATTTGTGATCTTTACATCCATTTGGGAACCAGATTTATCTTCACATAAAAACTAGACGGAAGCCTTCTGAGCAACTTCTTAGTGATGCGTGTATTCCACTCCCAGATTTGAACCTTTCTTTTGATTGAGCAGTTTTGAAACACTTTTTGTCAAGAATCTGCAAGGTTACAATTGGAGGGCTTTGAGACCTATGCTCAAAAAGGAAATATCTTCACATTAATACTACACAGAACCATTTTGCAAAATACGTTTGTGATGTGTGCGTTCACCTGACAGAGGTGAAGCTTTCTTTTGTTGAGCATATATGAAAAAGTATTTATATAGAGTCTGCAAGAGGATATTTGAGATCTTTGCATCCAATGTGGGAAAAGGAAATATCATCACTTAAAAACTACACATAGGCATTCTGAGAAACTTCTTAGTGATATGTGCATTCAACTCACAGAGTTGGACATTTCTTTTGATTCAGCAGTTTTGAAACACGGTGTTTGAAGAATCTGCAAGTTGGCATTTGGAGTGCTTTGAGGGCAATGATGTAAAAGGAAATATCTTCATACAAATACTACACAGAATAATTCTGTGAAATTTATTTGTGATGTGTGCATTCGTTTCACAGGGAAAAACCTCTCCTATGGTTGAGCAGATTTGAAACTGTCTTTTTCTACAATCTGTAAGTGGATATTTGAGATCTTTTCTTCCAATGCATGAAAAGGAATTATCTTCACTTACAAACTAGACGGAAGCATTCTGATCAACTCCTTTGTGTTGTGTGCATTCATCTCATGGAGGTCAGCCTTTCTTTTGCTTGAACAGTTTCGAAACTCTCTGTTAAAAGGATCTGCAACTGGACATTTGGAGTGCTTTGTGGCCTATGGTGAAAAAGGAAATATATTCTTATGAAAGATAAAGAGAAGCATCCTGCGAAATTTCTTTATGATGTGTGCATTCATCTCACAGAGTTGAAGCTTTTATTTTGTTGAGCAGATTTGAACAAGTCTTTTCCTAGAATCTGCAAGTGGATATTTGAGATGTCTGCGTCCATTGCGAGAAAAAGAATTATCTTCATATAAAAACTAGACAGAAGCATTCACAACAACTACTTAGTGACATGTGCATTCAACTCACAGAGTTTAAACTTCCTTTTGATTGAGCAGTTTTGAAACACGGTGTTTGAAGGATCTGCAAGTGGACATTTGGAGGTCTTTTAGACCTACGGTTAAAAAGCAAGTATCTTCACATAAAAACTACACAGAAGCATCCGGCAAAATTTCTTTGTGATGTGTGCATTCATCTCAGAGAGTTGAAGCTTTCTTGTTTTTGAGCAGATTTGAAACACTCTTTTTGTAGACTCTGTAACTGCATATTTGAGATCATTTCGTCCAATGCAGGAAAAGGAAATATCTTCACATAAAAACCGGACGGAAGCATTCTGAGCAACTTCTTAATGATATGTGCATTCAACTCAGAGAATTGAACCATTCTTTTGATTGATCAGATTTGAAACACTCTTTGAAGAATCTGCAAGAGAACATTTGGAGGGCTTTGAGACCTATGGTGAAAAAGGAAATATCTTCACATAAAAACCAAACAGTAGCACTCTGCAAAATTTCTCTGGGATGTGTGCATTCTTCTCTCTGTTGAAGCTTTTCTTTTTGGTTGAGCAGATTTGAAACCGTTTTTTTGTAGAATCTGCAAGCGGTTATTTGAGATCCTTTCGTCCAATGTGGGAAAAGGAAATATCTTCACATAAAAACTAGACAGAAGCATTCTGAGCAACTTCTTGGTGATGTGGGCATTCAACTCTCAGAGTTGAAGCTTTCCTTGGGTTGAACAGATTTGAAATAGTCCTTTTGTACAATCTGCAAGTGGATAATTGAGTTGTTTTCATCCAATGCTGAAAAGGAAATATCTTCACATAAAAACTAAACTGAAGCATTCTGAGCAACTTCTTAGTGATGGGTGCATTCAACTCACAGAGTTGAGCATTTCCTTTGATTGAGCAATTTTGAAACTCTCTGTTTGAAGCATCTGCAATTGGGCATTTGGAGTGCTTTGTGGCCTATTGTCTAAAATGGTATATCTTCACCAAAATGATACACGGGACAATCTTGCGAAATCTCCTTGTGATGTGTGCCTTCATCTCACATAGTGGAAGCTTTCTTTTGCTTAAGCAGATATGAAACAGTCTTTTTCAAGATTCTGCCAGTGCAAATTTGAAATCTTTTCTTCCAATGCGGTGAAAGGAATTATCTTCACATCAATCCTAGAGAGAAGCATTCTGTACAACTTCTTAGTGATATGTGCATTCCACTCACAGAGTTGAAACTTTCTTTTGATGGAGCAGTTTTGAAACAATCTGAAGAATCCGGAAGTGGACATTTGGAATGCTTTGAGGCCTATGGTAAAAAATTAAATATCTTCACCTGAAAAGTACTCAGAAGCATTCTGCGAAATTATTTTGTGATGTATGCATTCATCTCACAGAGTTCAAGTTTCCTTTTGGTTGAGCAGATTTGAAACAGTCTTTTTGTAGAATCTGCAAGTGGATATATGAGATCTTTTCGTCCAGTGCAAAAAAAAGGAAATATCATCTGATAAAAACTAGGCAGAACATCCAGAACAAATTCTTAGTGATACATGCATTCAAGTAAAAGGTGAACCATGCTTTTGATCCAGCAGTTTTGAAACACTCTTTTTGAAGAATCTGCAAGTGGACATTTGAAGCGATTTGGGGCCTATGTTGAAAAAAGAATTATGTTCACATAAAAGCTACAGAAAAGCATTCTGTGAAATTCCTTTGTGATGTGTGCATTCTTCACACAGTGTTGAAACTTTCTTTTGGTTGAGCAGATTTGAAGCTTTCCTTTTGGAGAATCTGCAAGTGGATATTTGTGATCTTTACATCCAATGGGGAACCGGATTTATCTTCACATAAAAACTAGACGGAAGCCTTCTGAGCAACTTCTTAGTGATGCGTTTATTCCACTCACAGATTTGAAACTTTCTTTTGATTGAGCACTTTTGAAACACTTTTTGTCAAGAATCTGCAAGGTTACAATTGGAGGGCTTTGAGACCTATGCTCAAATAGGAAATATCTTCACATTAATACTACACAGAACCATTTTGCAAAATACGTTTGTGATGTGTGCGTTCACCTGACAGAGGTGAAGCTTTCTTTTGTTGAGCATATATGAAAAAGTCTTTATATAGTGTCTGCAAGAGGATATTTGAGATCTTTGCATCCAATGTGGGAAAAGGAAATATCATCACTTAAAAACTACACATAGGCATTCTGAGAAACTTCTTAGTGATATGTGCATTCAACTCACAGAGTTGGACATTTCTTTTGATTCAGCAGTTTTGAAACACGGTGTTTGAAGAATCTGCAAGTTGGCATTTGGAGTGCTTTGAGGGCAATGATGTAAAAGGAAATATCTTCATACAAAAACTACACAGAATAATTCTGTGAAATTTATTTGTGATGTGTGCATTCGTTTCACAGGGAAAAACCTCTCCTATGGTTGAGCAGATTTGAAACTGTCTTTTTCTACAATCTGTAAGTGGATATTTGAGATCTTTTCTTCCAATGCATGAAAAGGAATTATCTTCACTTACAAACTAGACGGAAGCATTCTGATCAACTCCTTTGTGTTGTGTGCATTCATCTCATGGAGGTCAGCCTTTCTTTTGCTTGAACAGTTTCGAAACTCTCTGTTAAAAGGATCTGCAACTGGACATTTGGAGTGCTTTGTGGCCTATGGTGAAAAAGGAAATATATTCTTATGAAAGATAAAGAGAAGCATCCTGCGAAATTTCTTTATGATGTGTGCATTCATCTCACAGAGTTGAAGCTTTTATTTTGTTGAGCAGATTTGAACAAGTCTTTTCCTAGAATCTGCAAGTGGATATTTGAGATGTCTGCGTCCATTGCGAGAAAAAGAATTATCTTCATATAAAAACTAGACAGAAGCATTCACAACAACTACTTAGTGACATGTGCATTCAATTCACAGAGTTTAAACTTTCTTTTGATTGATCAGTTTTGAAACACGGTGTTTGAAGGATCTGCAAGTGGACATTTGGAGGTCTTTGAGACCTACGGTTAAAAAGCAAGTATCTTCACATAAAAACTACACAGAAGCATCCGGCAAAATTTCTTTGTGATGTGTGCATTCATCTCAGAGAGTTGAAGCTTTCTTGTTTTTGAGCAGATTTGAAACACTCTTTTTGTAGACTCTGTAACTGCATATTTGAGATCATTTCGTCCAATGCAGGAAAAGGAAATATCTTCACATAAAAACCGGACGGAAGCATTCTGAGCAACTTCTTAATGATATGTGCATTCAAGTCAGAGAATTGAACCATTCTTTTGATTGATCAGTTTTGAAACACTCTTTGAAGAATCTGCAAGAGAACATTTGGAGGGCTTTGAGACCTATGGTGAAAAAGGAAATATCTTCACATAAAAACCAAACAGTAGCACTCTGCAAAATTTCTCTGGGATGTGTGCATTCTTCTCTGTGTTGAAGCTTTTCTTTTTGGTTGAGCAGATTTGAAACCGTTTTTTCGTAGAATCTGCAAGTGGTTATTTGAGATCTTTTCGTCCAATGTGGGAAAAGGAAATATCTTCACATAAAAACTAGACAGAAGCATTCTGAACAACTTCTTGGTGATGTGGGCATTCAACTCTCAGAGTTGAAGCTTTCCTTGGGTTGAAGAGATTTCAAATAGTCCTTTTGTACAATCTGCAAGTGGATAATTGAGTTCTTTTCATCCAATGCTGAAAAGGAAATATCTTCACTTTAAAACTAAACTGAAGCATTCCGAGCAACTTCTTAGTGATGGGTGCATTCAACTCACAGAATTGAGCCTTTCCTTTGATTGAGGAATTTTGAAACTCTCTGTTTGAAGCATCTGCAATTGGGCATTTGGAGTGCTTTGTGGCCTATTGTGGAAAATGGTATATCTTCACCAAAATGATACACGGGAGAATCTTGCGAAATTTCCTTGTGATGTGTGCCTTCATCTCACATTGTGGAAGCTTTCTTTTGGTTAAGCAGATATGAAACAGTCTTTTTCAAGATTCTGCCAGTGCAAATTTGAAATCTTTTCTTCCAATGCGGTGAAAGGAATTATCTTCACATAAATCCTAGAGAGAAGCATTCTGTACAACTTCTTAGTGATATGTGCATTCCACTCACAGAGTTGAAACTTTCTTTTGATGGAGCAGTTTTGAAACAATCTGAAGAATCCGGAAGTGGACATTTGGAATGCTTTGAGGCCTATGGTAAAAAATTAAATATCTTCACCTGAGAAGTACTCAGAAGCATTCTGCGAAATTATTTTGTGATGTATGCATTCATCTCACAGAGTTCAAGTTTCCTTTTGGTTGAGCAGATTTGAAACAGTCTTTTTGTAGAATCTGCAAGTGGATATATGACATCTTTTCGTATAGTGCAAAAAAAAGGAAATATCATCTGATAAAAACTAGGCAGAACATCCTGAACAAATTCTTAGTGATACATGCATTCAAGTAAAAGGTGAACCATGCTTTTGATCCAGCAGTTTTGAAACACTCTGTTTGAAGAATCTGCAAGTGGACATTTGAAGCGATTTGAGGCCTATGTTGAAAAAGGAAATATGTTCACATAAAAGCTACAGAAAAGCATTCTGTGAAATTTCTTTGTGATGTGTGCATTCTTCACACAGTGTTGAATCTTTCTTTTGGTTGAGCAGATTTGAAGCTTTCCTTTTGGAGAATCTGCAAGTGGATATTTGTGATCTTTACATCCAATGGGGAACCGGATTTATCTTCACATAAAAACTAGACGGAAGCCTTCTGAGCAACTTCTTAGTGATGCGTTTATTCCACTCACAGATTTGAAGCTTTCTTTTGATTGAGCACTTTTGAAACACTTTTTGTCAAGAATCTGCAAGGTTACAATTGGAGGGCTTTGAGACCTATGCTCAAAAAGGAAATATCTTCACATTAATACTACACAGAACCATTTTGCAAAATACGTTTGTGATGTGTGCGTTCACCTGACAGAGGTGAAGCTTTCTTTTGTTGAGCATATATGAAAATGTATTTATATAGAGTCTGCAAGAGGATATTTGAGATCTTTGAATCCAATGTGGGAAAAGGAAATATCATCACTTAAAAACTACACATAGGCATTCTGAGAAACTTCTTAGTGATATGTGCATTCAACTCACAGAGTTGGACATTTCTTTTGATTCAGCAGTTTTGAAACACGGTGTTTGAAGAATCTGCAAGTTGGCATTTGGAGTGCTTTGAGGGCAATGATGTAAAAGGAAATATCTTCATACAAAAACTACACAGAATAATTCTGTGAAATTTATTTGTGATGTGTGCATTCGTTTCACAGGGAAAAACCTCTCCTATGGTTGAGCAGATTTGAAACTGTCTTTTTCTACAATCTGTAAGTGGATATTTGAGATCTTTTCTTCCAATGCATGAAAAGGAATTATCTTCACTTACAAACTAGACGGAAGCATTCTGATCAACTCCTTTGTGTTGTGTGCATTCATCTCATGGAGGTCAGACTTTCTTTTGCTTGAACAGTTTCGAAATTCTCTGTTAAAAGGATCTGCAACTGGACATTTGGAGTGCTTTGTGGCCTATGGTGAAAAAGGAAATATATTCTTATGAAAGATAAAGAGAAGCATCCTGCGAAATTTCTTTATGATGTGTGCATTCATCTCACAGAGTTGAAGCTTTTATTTTGTTGAGCAGATTTGAACAAGTCTTTTCCTAGAAACTGCAAGTGGATATTTGAGATGTCTGCGTCCATTGCGAGAAAAAGAATTATCTTCATATAAAAACCAGACAGAAGCATTCACAACAACTACTTAGTGACATGTGCATTCAACTCACAGAGTTTAAACTTCCTTTTGATTGAGCAGTTTTGAAACACGGTGTTTGAAGGATCTGCAAGTGGACATTTGGAGGTCTTTGAGACCTATGGTTAAAAAGCAAGTATCTTCACATAAAAACTACACAGAAGCATCCGGCAAAATTTCTTTGTGATGTGTGCATTCATCTCAGAGAGTTGAAGCTTTCTTGTTTTTGAGCACATTTGAAACACTCTTTTTGTAGACTCTGTAACTGCATATTTGAGATCATTTCGTCCAATGCAGGAAAAGGAAATATCTTCACATAAAAACCGGACGGAAGCATTCTGAGCAACTTCTTAATGATATGTGCATTCAACTCAGAGAATTGAACCATTCTTTTGATTGATCAGTTTTGAAACACTCTTTGAAGAATCTGCAAGAGAACATTTGGAGGGCTTTGAGACCTATGGTGAAAAAGGAAATATCTTCTCATAAAAACCAAACAGTAGCTCTCTGCAAAATTTCTCTTTGATGTGTGCATTCTTCTCTGTGTTGAAGCTTTTCTTTTTGGTTGAGCAGATTTGAAACCGTTTTTTTGTAGAATCTGCAGGTGGTTATTTGAGATCTTTTCGTCCAATGTGGGAAAAGGAAATATCTTCACATAAAAACTAGACAGAAGCATTCTGAACAACTTCTTGGTGATGTGGGCATTCAACTCTCAGAGTTGAAGCTTTCCTTGGGTTGAAGAAATTTGAAATAGTCCTTTTGTACAATCTGCAAGTGGATAATTGAGTTCTTTTCATCCAATGCTGAAAAGGAAATATCTTCACTTTAAAACTAAACTGAAGCATTCCGAGCAACTTCTTAGTGATGGGTGCATTCAACTCACAGAGTTGAGCCTTTCCTTTGATTGAGGAATTTTGAAACTCTCTGTTTGAAGAATCTGCAATTGGGCATTTGGAGTGCTTTGTGGCCTGTTGTGGAAAATGGTATATCTTCACCAAAATGATACACGGGAGAATCTTGCGAAATTTCCTTGTGATGTGTGCCTTCATCTCACATAGTGGAAGCTTTCTTTTGGTTAAGCAGATATGAAACAGTCTTTTTCAAGATTCTGCCAGTGCAAATTAGAAATCTTTTCTTCCAATGCGGTGAAAGGAATTATCTTCACATAAATCTTAGAGAGAAGCATTCTGTACAACTTCTTAGTGATATGTGCATTCCACTCACAGAGTTGAAACTTTCTTTTGATGGAGCAGTTTTGAAACAATCTGAAGAATCCGGAAGTGGACATTTGGAATGCTTTGAGGCCTATGGTAAAAAATTAAATATCTTCACCTGAGAAGTACTCAGAAGCATTCTGCGAAATTATTTTGTGATGTATGCATTCATCTCACAGAGTTCAAGTTTCCTTTTGGTTGAGCAGATTTGAAACAGTCTTTTTGTAGAATCTGCAAGTGGATATATGAGATCTTTTCGTCCAGTGCAAAAAAAAGGAAATATCATCTGATAAAAACTAGGCAGAACATCCTGAACAAATTCTTAGTGATACATGCATTCAAGTAAAAGGTGAACCATGCTTTTGATCCAGCAGTTTTGAAACACTCTGTTTGAAGAATCTGCAAGTGGACATTTGAAGCGATTTGAGGCCTATGTTGAAAAAGGAAATATGTTCACATAAAAGCTACAGAAAAGCATTCTGTGAAATTTCTTTGTGATGTGTGCATTCTTCACACAGTGTTGAAGCTTTCTTTTGGTTGAGCAGATTTGAAGCTTTCCTTTTGGAGAATCTGCAAGTGGATATTTGTGATCTTTACATCCAATGGGGAACCGGATTTATCTTCACATAAGAACTAGACGGAAGCCTTCTGAGCAACTTCTTAGTGATGCATTTATTTCACTCACAGATTTGAAGCTTTCTTTTGATTGAGCACTTTTGAAACACTTTTTGTCAAGAATCTGCAAGGTTACAATTGGAGGGCTTTGAGACCTATGCTCAAAAAGGAAATATCTTCACATTAATACTACACAGAACCATTTTGCAAAATACGTTTGTGATGTGTGCGTTCACCTGACAGAGGTGAAGCTTTCTTTTGTTGAGCATATATGAAAATGTATTTATATAGAGTCTGCAAGAGGATATTTGAGATCTTTGAATCCAATGTGGGAAAAGGAAATATCATCACTTAAAAACTACACATAGGCATTCTGAGAAACTTCTTAGTGATATGTGCATTCAACTCACAGAGTTGGACATTTCTTTTGATTCAGCAGTTTTGAAACACGGTGTTTGAAGAATCTGCTAGTTGGCATTTGGAGTGCTTTGAGGGCAATGATGTAAAAGGAAATATCTTCATACAAAAACTACACAGAATAATTCTGTGAAATTTATTTGTGATGTGTGCATTCGTTTCACAGGGAAAAACCTCTCCTATGGTTGAGCAGATTTGAAACTGTCTTTTTCTACAATCTGTAAGTGGATATTTGAGATCTTTTCTTCCAATGCATGAAAAGGAATTATCTTCACTTACAAACTAGACGGAAGCATTCTGATCAACTCCTTTGTGTTGTTTGCATTCATCTCATGGAGGTCAGACTTTTTTTGCTTGAACAGTTTTGAAACTCTCTGTTAAAAGGATCTGCAACTGGACATTTGGAGTGCTTTGTGGCCTATGGTGAAAAAGGAAATATATTCTAATGAAAGATAAAGAGAAGCATCCTGCGAAATTTATTTATGATGTATGCATTCATCTCACAGAGTTGAACCTTTTATTTTGTTGAGCAGATTTGAACAAGTCTTTTCCTAGAATCTGCAAGTGGATATTTGAGATGTCTGCGTCCATTGCGAGAAAAAGAATTATCTTCATATAAAAACTAGACAGAAGCATTCACAACAACTACTTAGTGACATGTACATTCAACTCACAGAGTTTAAGCTTCCTTTTGATTGAGCAGTTTTGAAACACGGTGTTTGAAGGATCTGCAAGTGGACATTTGGAGGTCTTTGAAACCTATGGTTAAAAAGCAAGTATCTTCACATAAAAACTACACAGAAGGATCCGGCAAAATTTCTTTGTGATGTGTGCATTCATCTCAGAGAGTTGAAGCTTTCTTGTTTTTGAGCAGATTTGAAACACTCTTTTTGTAGACTCTGTAACTGCATATTTGAGATCATTTCATCCAATGCAGGAAAAGGAAATATCTTCACATAAAAACCGGACGGAAGCATTCTGAGCAACTTCTTAATTATATGTGCATTCAACACAGAGAATTGAACCATTCTTTTGATTGATCAGTTTTGAAACACTCTTTGAAGAATCTGCAAGAGAACATTTGGAGGGCTTTGAGACCTATGGTGAAAAATTAAATATGTTCACATAAAAACCAAACAGTAGCACTCTGCAAAATTTCTCTGGGATGTGTGCATTCTGCTCTGTGTTGAAGCTTTTCTTTTTGGTTGAGCAGATTTGAAACCGTTATTTGTAGAATCTGCAAGTGGTTATTTGAGATCTTTTCGTCCAATGTGGGAAAAGGAAATATCTTCACATAAAAACTAGACAGAAGCATTCTGAACAACTTCTTGGTGATGTGGGCATTCAACTCTCAGAGTTGAAGCTTTCCTTGGGTTGAACAGATTTGAAATAGTCCTTTTGTACAATCTGCAAGTGGATAACTGAGTTCTTTTCATCCAATGCTGAAAAGGAAATATCTTCACTTTAAAACTAAACTGAAGCATTCCGAGCAACTTCTTAGTGATGGGTGCATTCAACTCACAGAGTTGAGCCTTTCCTTTGATTGAGCAATTTTGAAACTCTCTGTTTGAAGAATCTGCAATTGGGCATTTGGAGTGCTTTGTGGCCTGTTGTGGAAAATGGTATATCTTCACCAAAATGATACACGGGAGAATCTTGTGAAATTTCCTTGTGATGTGTGCGTTCATCTCACATAGTGGAAGCTTTCTTTTGGTTAAGCAGATATGAAACAGTCTTTTTCAAGATTCTGCCAGTGCAAATTTGAAATCTTTTCTTCCAATGCGGTGAAAGGATTTATCTTCACATGAATCCTAGAGAGAAGCATTCTATACAACTTCTTAGTGATATGTGCATTCCACTCACAGAGTTGAAACTTTCTTTTGATGGAGCAGTTTTGAAACAATCTGAAGAATCCGGAAGTGGACATTTGGAATGCTTTGAGGCCAATGGTAAAAAATTAAATATCTTCACCTGAAAATTACTCAGAAGCATTCTGCGAAATTATTTTGTGATGTATGCATTCATCTCACAGAGTTCAAGTTTCCTTTTGGTTGAGCAGAATTGAAACAGTCTTTTTGTAGAATCTGCAAGTGGATATATGACATCTTCTCGTCCAGTGCAAAAAAAAGGAAATATCATCTGATAAAAACTAGGCAGAACATCCTGAACAAATTCTTAGTGATACATGCATTCAAGTAAAAGGTGAACCATGCTTTTGATCCAGCAGTTTTGAAACACTCTGTTTGAAGAATCTGTAAGTGGACATTTGAAGCGATTTGAGGCCTATGTTGAAAAAGGAAATATGTTCACATAAAAGCTTCAGAAAAGCATTCTGTGAAATTTCTTTGTGATGTGTGCATTCTTCTCACAGTGTTGAAGCTTTCTTTTGGTTGAGCATATTTGAAGCTTTCCTTTTGGAGAATCTGCAATTGGATATTTGTGATCTTTACATCCAATGGGGAACCGGATTTATCTTCACATAAAAACTATACGGAAGCCTTCTGAGCAACTTCTTAGTGATGCGTGTATTCCACTCACAGATTTGAAACTTTCTTTTGATTGAGCAGTTTTGAAACACCTTTTGTCAAGAATCTGCAAGGTTACAATTGGAGGGCTTTGAGACCTATGCTCAAAAAGGAAATATCTTCACATTAATACTACACAGAAATATTTTGCAAAATACGTTTGTGATGTGTGCATTCACCTGACAGAGGTGAAGCTTTCTTTTGTTGAGCATATATGAAAAAGTCTTTATATAGAGTCTGCAAGAGGATATTTGGGATCTTTGAATCCAATGTGGGAAAAGGAAATATCATCACTTAAAAACTACACATAGGCATTCTGGGAAACTTCTTAGTGATATGTGCATTCAACTCACAGAGTTGGACATTTCTTTTGATTCAGCAGTTTTGAAACACGGTGTTTGAAGAATCTGCAAGTTGGCATTTGGAGTGCTTTGAGGGCAATGATGTAAAAGGAAATATCTTCATACAAAAACTACACAGAATAATTCTGTGAAATTTATTTGTGATGTGTGCATTCGTTTCACAGGGAAAAACCTCTCCTATGGTTGAGCAGATTTGAAACTGTCTTTTTCTACAATCTGTAAGTGGATATTTGAGATCTTTTCTTCCAATGCATGAAAAGGAATTATCTTCACTTACAAACTAGACGGAAGCATTCTGATCAACTCCTTTGTGTTGTTTGCATTCATCTCATGGAGGTCAGACTTTTTTTGCTTGAACAGTTTTGAAACTCTCTGTTAAAAGGATCTGCAACTGGACATTTGGAGTGCTTTGTGGCCTATGGTGAAAAAGGAAATATATTCTAATGAAAGATAAAGAGAAGCATCCTGCGAAATTTATTTATGATGTATGCATTCATCTCACAGAGTTGAACCTTTTATTTTGTTGAGCAGATTTGAACAAGTCTTTTCCTAGAATCTGCAAGTGGATATTTGAGATGTCTGCGTCCATTGCGAGAAAAAGAATTATCTTCATATAAAAACTAGACAGAAGCATTCACAACAACTACTTAGTGACATGTGCATTCAACTCACAGAGTTTAAGCTTCCTTTTGATTGAGCAGTTTTGAAACACGGTGTTTGAAGGATCTGCAAGTGGACATTTGGAGGTCTTTGAAACCTATGGTTAAAAAGCAAGTATCTTCACATAAAAACTACACAGAAGGATCCGGCAAAATTTCTTTGTGATGTGTGCATTCATCTCAGAGAGTTGAAGCTTTCTTGTTTTTGAGCAGATTTGAAACACTCTTTTTGTAGACTCTGTAACTGCATATTTGAGATCATTTCATCCAATGCAGGAAAAGGAAATATCTTCACATAAAAACCGGACGGAAGCATTCTGAGCAACTTCTTAATTATATGTGCATTCAACACAGAGAATTGAACCATTCTTTTGATTGATCAGTTTTGAAACACTCTTTGAAGAATCTGCAAGAGAACATTTGGAGGGCTTTGAGACCTATGGTGAAAAATTAAATATGTTCACATAAAAACCAAACAGTAGCACTCTGCAAAATTTCTCTGGGATGTGTGCATTCTGCTCTGTGTTGAAGCTTTTCTTTTTGGTTGAGCAGATTTGAAACCGTTATTTGTAGAATCTGCAAGTGGTTATTTGAGATCTTTTCGTCCAATGTGGGAAAAGGAAATATCTTCACATAAAAACTAGACAGAAGCATTCTGAACAACTTCTTGGTGATGTGGGCATTCAACTCTCAGAGTTGAAGCTTTCCTTGGGTTGAACAGATTTGAAATAGTCCTTTTGTACAATCTGCAAGTGGATAACTGAGTTCTTTTCATCCAATGCTGAAAAGGAAATATCTTCACTTTAAAACTAAACTGAAGCATTCCGAGCAACTTCTTTGTGATGGGTGCATTCAACTCACAGAGTTGAGCCTTTCCTTTGATTGAGCAATTTTGAAACTCTCTGTTTGAAGAATCTGCAATTGGGCATTTGGAGTGCTTTGTGGCCTGTTGTGGAAAATGGTATATCTTCACCAAAATGATACACGGGAGAATCTTGTGAAATTTCCTTGTGATGTGTGCGTTCATCTCACATAGTGGAAGCTTTCTTTTGGTTAAGCAGATATGAAACAGTCTTTTTCAAGATTCTGCCAGTGCAAATTTGAAATCTTTTCTTCCAATGCGGTGAAAGGATTTATCTTCACATGAATCCTAGAGAGAAGCATTCTATACAACTTCTTAGTGATATGTGCATTCCACTCACAGAGTTGAAACTTTCTTTTGATGGAGCAGTTTTGAAACAATCTGAAGAATCCGGAAGTGGACATTTGGAATGCTTTGAGGCCAATGGTAAAAAATTAAATATCTTCACCTGAAAATTACTCAGAAGCATTCTGCGAAATTATTTTGTGATGTATGCATTCATCTCACAGAGTTCAAGTTTCCTTTTGGTTGAGCAGAATTGAAACAGTCTTTTTGTAGAATCTGCAAGTGGATATATGACATCTTCTCGTCCAGTGCAAAAAAAAGGAAATATCATCTGATAAAAACTAGGCAGAACATCCTGAACAAATTCTTAGTGATACATGCATTCAAGTAAAAGGTGAACCATGCTTTTGATCCAGCAGTTTTGAAACACTCTGTTTGAAGAATCTGTAAGTGGACATTTGAAGCGATTTGAGGCCTATGTTGAAAAAGGAAATATGTTCACATAAAAGCTTCAGAAAAGCATTCTGTGAAATTTCTTTGTGATGTGTGCATTCTTCTCACAGTGTTGAAGCTTTCTTTTGGTTGAGCATATTTGAAGCTTTCCTTTTGGAGAATCTGCAATTGGATATTTGTGATCTTTACATCCAATGGGGAACCGGATTTATCTTCACATAAAAACTATACGGAAGCCTTCTGAGCAACTTCTTAGTGATGCGTGTATTCCACTCACAGATTTGAAACTTTCTTTTGATTGAGCAGTTTTGAAACACCTTTTGTCAAGAATCTGCAAGGTTACAATTGGAGGGCTTTGAGACCTATGCTCAAAAAGGAAATATCTTCACATTAATACTACACAGAAACATTTTGCAAAATACGTTTGTGATGTGTGCATTCACCTGACAGAGGTGAAGCTTTCTTTTGTTGAGCATATATGAAAAAGTCTTTATATAGAGTCTGCAAGAGGATATTTGGGATCTTTGAATCCAATGTGGGAAAAGGAAATATCATCACTTAAAAACTACACATAGGCATTCTGGGAAACTTCTTAGTGATATGTGCATTCAACTCACAGAGTTGGACATTTCTTTTGATTCAGCAGTTTTGAAACACGGTGTTTGAAGAATCTGCAAGTTGGCATTTGGAGTGCTTTGAGGGCAATGATGTAAAAGGAAATATCTTCATACAAAAACTACACAGAATAATTCTGTGAAATTTATTTGTGATGTGTGCATTCGTTTCACAGGGAAAAACCTCTCCTATGGTTGAGAAGATTTGAAACTGTCTTTTTCTACAATCTGTAAGTGGATATTTGAGATCTTTTCTTCCAATGCATGAAAAGGAATTATCTTCACTTACAAACTAGACGGAAGCATTCTGATCAACTCCTTTGTGTTGTTTGCATTCATCTCATGGAGGTCAGACTTTTTTTGCTTGAACAGTTTTGAAACTCTCTGTTAAAAGGATCTGCAACTGGACATTTGGAGTGCTTTGTGGCCTATGGTGAAAAAGGAAATATATTCTAATGAAAGATAAAGAGAAGCATCCTGCGAAATTTATTTATGATGTATGCATTCATCTCACAGAGTTGAACCTTTTATTTTGTTGAGCAGATTTGAACAAGTCTTTTCCTAGAATCTGCAAGTGGATATTTGAGATGTCTGCGTCCATTGCGAGAAAAAGAATTATCTTCATATAAAAACTAGACAGAAGCATTCACAACAACTACTTAGTGACATGTGCATTCAACTCACAGAGTTTAAGCTTCCTTTTGATTGAGCAGTTTTGAAACACGGTGTTTGAAGGATCTGCAAGTGGACATTTGGAGGTCTTTGAAACCTATGGTTAAAAAGCAAGTATCTTCACATAAAAACTACACAGAAGGATCCGGCAAAATTTCTTTGTGATGTGTGCATTCATCTCAGAGAGTTGAAGCTTTCTTGTTTTTGAGCAGATTTGAAACACTCTTTTTGTAGACTCTGTAACTGCATATTTGAGATCATTTCATCCAATGCAGGAAAAGGAAATATCTTCACATAAAAACCGGACGGAAGCATTCTGAGCAATTTCTTAATTATATGTGCATTCAACACAGAGAATTGAACCATTCTTTTGATTGATCAGTTTTGAAACACTCTTTGAAGAATCTGCAAGAGAACATTTGGAGGGCTTTGAGACCTATGGTGAAAAATTAAATATGTTCACATAAAAACCAAACAGTAGCACTCTGCAAAATTTCTCTGGGATGTGTGCATTCTGCTCTGTGTTGAAGCTTTTCTTTTTGGTTGAGCAGATTTGAAACCGTTATTTGTAGAATCTGCAAGTGGTTATTTGAGATCTTTTCGTCCAATGTGGGAAAAGGAAATATCTTCACATAAAAACTAGACAGAAGCATTCTGAACAACTTCTTGGTGATGTGGGCATTCAACTCTCAGAGTTGAAGCTTTCCTTGGGTTGAACAGATTTGAAATAGTCCTTTTGTACAATCTGCAAGTGGATAACTGAGTTCTTTTCATCCAATGCTGAAAAGGAAATATCTTCACTTTAAAACTAAACTGAAGCATTCCGAGCAACTTCTTAGTGATGGGTGCATTCAACTCACAGAGTTGAGCCTTTCCTTTGATTGAGCAATTTTGAAACTCTCTGTTTGAAGAATCTGCAATTGGGCATTTGGAGTGCTTTGTGGCCTGTTGTGGAAAATGGTATATCTTCACCAAAATGATACACGGGAGAATCTTGTGAAATTTCCTTGTGATGTGTGCGTTCATCTCACATAGTGGAAGCTTTCTTTTGGTTAAGCAGATATGAAACAGTCTTTTTCAAGATTCTGCCAGTGCAAATTTGAAATCTTTTCTTCCAATGCGGTGAAAGGATTTATCTTCACATGAATCCTAGAGAGAAGCATTCTGTACAACTTCTTAGTGATATGTGCATTCCACTCACAGAGTTGAAACTTTCTTTTGATGGAGCAGTTTTGAAACAATCTGAAGAATCCGGAAGTGGACATTTGGAATGCTTTGAGGCCAATGGTAAAAAATTAAATATCTTCACCTGAAAATTACTCAGAAGCATTCTGCGAAATTATTTTGTGATGTATGCATTCATCTCACAGAGTTCAAGTTTCCTTTTGGTTGAGCAGAATTGAAACAGTCTTTTTGTAGAATCTGCAAGTGGATATATGACATCTTCTCGTCCAGTGCAAAAAAAAGGAAATATCATCTGATAAAAACTAGGCAGAACATCCTGAACAAATTCTTAGTGATACATGCATTCAAGTAAAAGGTGAACCATGCTTTTGATCCAGCAGTTTTGAAACACTCTGTTTGAAGAATCTGTAAGTGGACATTTGAAGCGATTTGAGGCCTATGTTGAAAAAGGAAATATGTTCACATAAAAGCTTCAGAAAAGCATTCTGTGAAATTTCTTTGTGATGTGTGCATTCTTCTCACAGTGTTGAAGCTTTCTTTTGGTTGAGCAGATTTGAAGCTTTCCTTTTGGAGAATCTGCAATTGGATATTTGTGATCTTTACATCCAATGGGGAACCGGATTTATCTTCACATAAAAACTATACGGAAGCCTTCTGAGCAACTTCTTAGTGATGCGTGTATTCCACTCACAGATTTGAAACTTTCTTTTGATTGAGCAGTTTTGAAACACCTTTTGTCAAGAATCTGCAAGGTTACAATTGGAGGGCTTTGAGACCTATGCTCAAAAAGGAAATATCTTCACATTAATACTACACAGAAACATTTTGCAAAATACGTTTGTGATGTGTGCATTCACCTGACAGAGGTGAAGCTTTCTTTTGTTGAGCATATATGAAAAAGTCTTTATATAGAGTCTGCAAGAGGATATTTGAGATCTTTGAATCCAATGTGGGAAAAGGAAATATCATCACTTAAAAACTACACATAGGCATTCTGGGAAACTTCTTAGTGATATGTGCATTCAACTCACAGAGTTGGACATTTCTTTTGATTCAGCAGTTTTGAAACACGGTGTTTGAAGAATCTGCAAGTTGGCATTTGGAGTGCTTTGAGGGCAATGATGTAAAAGGAAATATCTTCATACAAAAACTACACAGAATAATTCTGTGAAATTTATTTGTGATGTGTGCATTCGTTTCACAGGGAAAAACCTCTCCTATGGTTGAGCAGATTTGAAACTGTCTTTTTCTACAATCTGTAAGTGGATATTTGAGATCTTTTCTTCCAATGCATGAAAAGGAATTATCTTCACTTACAAACTAGACGGAAGCATTCTGATCAACTCCTTTGTGTTGTTTGCATTCATCTCATGGAGGTCAGACTTTTTTTGCTTGAACAGTTTTGAAACTCTCTGTTAAAAGGATCTGCAACTGGACATTTGGAGTGCTTTGTGGCCTATGGTGAAAAAGGAAATATATTCTAATGAAAGATAAAGAGAAGCATCCTGCGAAATTTATTTATGATGTATGCATTCATCTCACAGAGTTGAACCTTTTATTTTGTTGAGCAGATTTGAACAAGTCTTTTCCTAGAATCTGCAAGTGGATATTTGAGATGTCTGCGTCCATTGTGAGAAAAAGAATTATCTTCATATAAAAACTAGACAGAAGCATTCACAACAACTACTTAGTGACATGTGCATTCAACTCACAGAGTTTAAGCTTCCTTTTGATTGAGCAGTTTTGAAACACGGTGTTTGAAGGATCTGCAAGTGGACATTTGGAGGTCTTTGAAACCTATGGTTAAAAAGCAAGTATCTTCACATAAAAACTACACAGAAGGATCCGGCAAAATTTCTTTGTGATGTGTGCATTCATCTCAGAGAGTTGAAGCTTTCTTGTTTTTGAGCAGATTTGAAACACTCTTTTTGTAGACTCTGTAACTGCATATTTGAGATCATTTCATCCAATGCAGGAAAAGGAAATATCTTCACATAAAAACCGGACGGAAGCATTCTGATCAACTTCTTAATGATATGTGCGTTCAACTCAGAGAATTGAACCATTCTTTTGATTGATCAGTTTTGAAACACTCTTTGAAGAATCTGCAAGAGAACATTTGGAGGGCTTTGAGACCTATGGTGAAAAAGGAAATATCTTCACATAAAAACCAAACAGTAGCACTCTGCAAAATTTCTCTGGGATGTGTGCATTCTTCTCTGTGTTGAAGCTTTTCTTTTTGGTTGAGCAGATTTGAAACCGTTATTTGTAGAATCTGCAAGTGGTTATTTGAGATCTTTTCGTCCAATGTGTGAAAAGGAAATATCTTCACATAAAAACTAGGCAGAAGCATACTGAACAACTTCTTGGTGATGTGGGCATTCAACTCTCAGAGTTGAAGCTTTCCTTGGGTTGAACAGATTTGAAATAGTCCTTTTGTACAATCTGCAAGTGGATAATTGAGTTCTTTTCATCCAATGCTGAAAAGGAAATATCTTCACTTTAAAACTAAACTGAAGCATTCCGAGCAACTTCTTAGTGATGGGTGCATTCAACTCACAGAGTTGAGCCTTTCCTTTGATTGAGCAATTTTGAAACTCTCTGTTTGAAGAATCTGCAATTGGGCATTTGGAGTGCTTTGTGGCCTATTGTGGAAAATGGTATATCTTCACCAAAATGATACACGAGAGAATCTTGCGAAATTTCCTTGTGATGTGTGCCTTCATCTCACATAGTGGAAGCTTTCTTTTGGTTAAGCAGATATGAAACAGTCTTTTTCAAGATTCTGCCAGTGCAAATTTGAAATCTTTTCTTCCAAAGCGGTGAAAGGAATTATCTTCACATAAATCCTAGAGAGAAGCATTCTGTACAAATTCTTAGTGATATGTGCATTCCACTCACAGAGTTGAAACTTTCTTTTGATGGAGCAGTTTTGAAACAATCTGAAGAATCCGGAAGTGGACATTTGGAATGCTTTGAGGCCTATGGTAAAAAATTAAATATCTTCACCTGAAAAGTACTCAGAAGCATTCTGCGAAATTATTTTGTGATGTATGCATTCATCTCACAGAGTTCAAGTTTCCTTTTGGTTGAGCAGATTTGAAACAGTCTTTTTGTAGAATCTGCAAGTGGATATATGACATCTTTTCGTCCAGTGCAAAAAAAAGGAAATATCATCTGATAAAAACTAGGCAGAACATCCTGAACAAATTCTTAGTGATACATGCATTCAAGTAAAAGGTGAACCATGCTTTTGATCCAGCAGTTTTGAAACACTCTGTTTGAAGAATCTGCAAGTGGACATTTGAAGCAATTTGAGGCCTATGTTGAAAAAGGAAATATGTTCACATAAAAGCTACAGAAAAGCATTCTGTGAAATTTCTTTGTGATGTGTGCATTCTTCTCACAGTGTTGAAGCTTTCTTTTGGTTGAGCAGATTTGAAGCTTTCCTTTTGGAGAATCTGCAAGTGGATAATTGTGATCTTTACATCCAATGGGGAACCGGATTTATCTTCACATAAAAACTAGACGGAAGCCTTCTGAGCAACTTCTTAGTGATGCGTGTATTCCACTCACAGATTTGAACCTTTCTTTTGATTGAGCAGTTTCGAAACACCTTTTGTCAAGAATCTGCAAGGTTACAATTGGAGGGCTTTGAGACCTATGCTCAAAAAGGAAATATCTTCATATTAATACTACACAGAACCATTTTGCAAAATACGTTTGTGATGTGTGCGTTCACCTGACAGAAGTGAAGCTTTCTTTTGTTGAGCATATATGAAAAAGTCTTTATATAGGGTCTGCAAGAGGATATTTGAGATCTTTGCATCCAATGTGGGAAAAGGAAATATCATCACTTAAAAACTACACATAGGCATTCTGAGAAACTTCTTAGTGATATGTGCATTCAACTCACAGAGTTGGACATTTCTTTTGATTCAGCAGTTTTGAAACACGGTGTTTGAAGAATCTGCAAGTTGGCATTTGGAGTGCTTTGAGGGCAATGATGTAAAAGGAAATATCTTCATACAAAAACTACACAGAATAATTCTGTGAAATTTATTTGTGATGTGTGCATTCGTTTCACAGGGAAAAACCTCTCCTATGGTTGAGCAGATTTGAAACTGTCTTTTTCTACAATCTGTAAGTGGATATTTGAGATCTTTTCTTCCAATGCATGAAAAGGAATTATCTTCACTTACAAACTAGACAGAAGCATTCTCTTCAACTCCTTTGTGTTGTTTGCATTCATCTCATGGAGGTCAGACTTTCTTTTGCTTGAACAGTTTCGAAACTCTCTGTTAAAAGGATCTGCAACTGGACATTTGGAGTGCTTTGTGGCCTATGGTGAAAAAGGAAATATATTCTTATGAAAGATAAAGAGAAGCATCCTGCGAAATTTCTTTATGATGTGTGCATTCATCTCACAGAGTTGAAGCTTTTATTTTGTTGAGCAGATTTGAACAAGTCTTTTCCTAGAATCTGCAAGTGGATATTTGATATGTCTGCGTCCATTGCGAGAAAAAGAATTATCTTCATATAAAAACTAGACAGAAGCATTCACAACAACTACTTAGTGACATGTGCATTCAACTCACAGAGTTTAAACTTCCTTTTGATTGAGCAGTTTTGAAACACGGTGTTTGAAGGATCTGCAAGTGGACATTTGGAGGTCTTTGAGACCTACGGTTAAAAAGCAAGTATCTTCACATAAAAACTACACAGAAGCATCCGGCAAAATTTCTTTGTGATGTGTGCATTCATCTCAGAGAGTTGAAGCTTTCTTGTTTTTAAGCAGATTTGAAACACTCTTTTTGTAGACTCTGTAACTGCATATTTGAGATCATTTCATCCAATGCAGGAAAAGGAAATATCTTCACATAAAAACCGGACGGAAGCATTCTGAGCAACTTCTTAATGATATGTGCATTCAACTCAGAGAATTGAACCATTCTTTTGATTGATCAGTTTTGAAACACTCTTTGAAGAATCTGCAAGAGAACATTTGGAGGGCTTTGAGACCTATGGTGAAAAAGGAAATATCTTCACATAAAAACCAAACAGTAGCACTCTGCAAAATTTCTCTGGGATGTGTGCATTCTTCTCTGTGTTGAAGCTTTTCTTTTTGGTTGAGCAGATTTGAAACCGTTTTTTTGTAGAATCTGCAAGTGGTTATTTGAGATCTTTTCGTCCAATGTGGGAAAAGGAAATATCTTCACATAAAAACTAGACAGAAGCATTCTGAACAACTTCTTGGTGATGTGGGCATTCAACTCTCAGAGTTGAAGCTTTCCTTGGGTTGAAGAGATTTGAAATAGTCCTTTTGTACAATCTGCAAGTGGATAATTGAGTTCTTTTCATCCAATGCTGAAAAGGAAATATCTTCACTTTAAAACTAAACTGAAGCATTCCGAGCAACTTCTTAGTGATGGGTGCATTCAACTCACAGAGTTGAGCCTTTCCTTTGATTGAGCAATTTTGAAACTCTCTGTTTGAAGAATCTGCAATTGGGCATTTGGAGTGCTTTGTGGCCTATTGTGGAAAATGGTATATCTTCACCAAAATGATACACGGGAGAATCTTGCGAAATTTCCTTGTGATGTGTGCCTTCATCTCACATAGTGGAAGCTTTCTTTTGGTTAAGCAGATATGAAACAGTCTTTTTCAAGATTCTGCCAGTGCAAATTTGAAATCTTTTCTTCCAATGCGGTGAAAGGAATTATCTTCACATAAATCCTAGAGAGAAGCATTCTGTAAAACTTCTTAGTGATATGTGCATTCCACTCACAGAGTTGAAACTTTCTTTTGATGGAGCAGTTTTGAAACAATCTGAAGAATCCGGAAGTGGACATTTGGAATGCTTTGAGGCCTATGGTAAAAAATTAAATATCTTCACCTGAGAAGTACTCAGAAGCATTCTGCGAAATTATTTTGTGATGTATGCATTCATCTCACAGAGTTCAAGTTTCCTTTTGGTTGAGCAGATTTGAAACAGTCTTTTTGTAGAATCTGCAAGTGGATATATGAGATCTTTTCGTCCAGTGCAAAAAAAAGGAAATATCATCTGATAAAAACTAGGCAGAACATCCTGAACAAATTCTTAGTGATACATGCATTCAAGTAAAAGGTGAACCATGCTTTTGATCCAGCAGTTTTGAAACACTCTGTTTGAAGAATCTGCAAGTGGACATTTGAAGCGATTTGAGGCCTATATTGAAAAAGGAAATATGTTCACATAAAAGCTACAGAAAAGCATTCTGTGAAATTTCTTTGTGATGTGTGCATACTTCACACAGTGTTGAAGCTTTCTTTTGGTTGAGCAGATTTGAAGCTTTCCTTTTGGAGAATCTGCAAGTGGATATTTGTGATCTTTACATCCAATGGGGAACCGGATTTATCTTCACATAAAAACTAGACGGAAGCCTTCTGAGCAACTTCTTAGTGATGCGTGTATTCCACTCACAGATTTGAACCTTTCTTTTGATTGAGCAGTTTTGAAACACTTTTTGTCAAGAATCTGCAAGGTTACAATTGGAGGGCTTTGAGACCTATGCTCAAAAAGGAAATATCTTCACATTAATACTACACAGAATCATTTTGCAAAATACGTTTGTGATGTGTGCGTTCACCTGACGGAGGTGAAGCTTTCTTTTGTTGAGCATATATGAAAAAGTCTTTATATAGAGTCTGCAAGAGGATATTTGAGATCTTTGAATCCAATGTAGGAAAAGGAAATATCATCACTTAAAAACTACACATAGGCATTCTGAGAAACTTCTTAGTGATATGTGCATTCAACTCGCAGAGTTGGACATTTCTTTTGATTCAGCAGTTTTGAAACACGGTGTTTGAAGAATCTGCAAGTTGGCATTTGGAGTGCTTTGAGGGCAATGATGTAAAAGGAAATATCTTCATACAAAAACTACACAGAATAATTCTGTGAAATTTATTTGTGGTGTGTGCATTCGTTTCACAGGGAAAAACCTCTCCTATGGTTGAGCAGATTTGAAACTGTCTTTTTCTACAATCTGTAAGTGGATATTTGAGATCATTTCTTCCAATGCATGAAAAGGAATTATCTTCACTTACAAACTAGACGGAAGCATTCTGATCAACTCCTTTGTGTTGTGTGCATTCATCTCATGGAGGTCAGCCTTTCTTTTGCTTGAACAGTTTCGAAATTCTCTGTTAAAAGTATCTGCAACTGGACATTTGGAGTGCTTTTTGGCCTATGGTGAAAAAGGAAATATATTCTTATGAAAGATAAAGAGAAGCATCCTGCGAAATATCTTTATGATGTGCGCATTCATCTCACAGAGTTGAAGCTTTTATTTTGTTGAGCAGATTTGAACAAGTCTTTTCCTAGAATCTGCAAGTGGATATTTGATATGTCTGCGTCCATTGCGAGAAAAAGAATTATCTTCATATAAAAACTAGACAGAAGCATTCACAACAACTACTTAGTGACATGTGCATTCAACTCAAAGAGTTTAAACTTCCTTTTGATTGAGCAGTTTTGAAACACGGTGTTTGAAGGATCTGCAAGTGGACATTTGGAGGTCTTTGAAACCTATGGTTAAAAAGCAAGTATCTTCACATAAAAACTACACAGAAGCATCCGGCAAAATTTCTTTGTGATGTGTGCATTCATCTCAGAGAGTTGAAGCTTTCTTGTTTTTGAGCAGATTTGAAACACTCTTTTTGTAGACTCTGTAACTGCATATTTGAGATCATTTCGTCCAATGCAGGAAAAGGAAATATCTTCACATAAAAAGCGGACGGAAGCATTCTGAGCAACTTCTTAATGATATGTGCATTCAAGTCAGAGAATTGAACCATTCTTTTGATTGATCAGTTTTGAAACACTCTTTGAAGAATCTGCAAGAGAACATTTGGAGGGCTTTGAGACCTATGGTGAAAAAGGAAATATCTTCACATAAAAACCAAACAGTAGCACTCTGCAAAATTTCTCTGGGATGTGTGCATTCTTCTCCGTGTTTAAGCTTTTCTTTTTGGTTGAGCAGATTTGAAACCGTTTTTTTGTAGAATCTGCAAGTGGTTATTTGAGATCTTTTCGTCCAATGTGGGAAAAGGAAATATCTTCACATAAAAACTAGACAGAAGCATTCTGAGCAACTTCTTGGTGATGTGGGCATTCAACTCTCAGAGTTGAAGCTTTCCTTGGGTTGAACAGATTTGAAATAGTCCTTTTGTACAATCTGCAAGTGGATAATTGAGTTCTTTTCATCCAATGCTGAAAAGGAAATATCTTCAATTTAAAACTAAACTGAAGCATTCTGAGCAACTTCTTAGTGATGGGTGCATTCAACTCACAGAGTTGAGCCTTTCCTTTGATTGAGCAATTTTGAAACTCTCTGTTTGAAGAATCTGCAATTGGGCATTTGGAGTGCTTTGTGGCCTATTGTGGAAAATGGTACATCTTCACCAAAATGATACACGGGAGAATCTTCCGAAATTTCCTTGTGATGTGTGCCTTCATCTCACATAGTGGAAGCTTTCTTTTGGTTAAGCAGATATGAAACAGTCTTTTGCAAGATTCTGCCAGTGCAAATTTGAAATCTTTTCTTCCAATGCGGTGAAAGGAATTAACTTCACATGAATCCTAGAAAGAAGCATTCTGTACAACTTCTTAGTGATATGTGCATTCCACTCACAGAGTTGAAACTTTCTTTTGATGGAGCAGTTTTGAAACAATCTGAAGAATCCGGAAGTGGACATTTGGAATGCTTTGAGGCCAATGGTGAAAAATTAAATATCTTCACCTGAAAATTACTCAGAAGCATTCTGCGAAATTATTTTGTGATGTATGCATTCATCTCACAGAGTTCAAGTTTCCTTTTGGTTGAGCAGATTTGAAACAGTCTTTTTGTAGAATCTGCAAGTGGATATATGACATCTTTTCGTCCAGTGCAAAAAAAAGGAAATATCATCTGATAAAAACTAGGCAGAACATCCTGAATAAATTCTTAGTGATACATGCATTCAAGTAAAAGGTGAACCATGCTTTTGATCCAGCAGTTTTGAAACACTCTGTTTGAAGAATCTGTAAGTGGACATTTGAAGCGATTTGAGGCCTATGTTGAAAAAGGAAATATGTTCACATAAAAGCTACAGAAAAGCATTCTGTGAAATTTCTTTGTGATGTGTGCATTCTTCTCAAAGTGTTGAAGCTTTCTTTTGGTTGAGCAGATTTGAAGCTTTCCTTTTGGAGCATCTGCAAGTGGATATTTGTGATCTTTACATCCAATGGGGAACCGGATTTATCTTCACATAAAAACTAGACGGAAGCCTTCTGAGCAACTTCTTAGTGATGCGTGTATTCCACTCACAGATTTGAACCTTTCTTTTGATTGAGCAGTTTTGAAACACTTTTTGTCAAGAATCTGCAAGGTTACAATTGGAGGGCTTTGAGACCTATGCTCAAAAAGGAAATATCTTCACATTAATACTACACAGAACCATTTTGCAAAATACGTTTGTGATGTGTGCATTCACCTGACAGAGGTGAAGCTTTCTTTTGTTGAGCATATATGAAAAAGTCTTTATATAGAGTCTGCAAGAGGATATTTGAGATCTTTGAATCCAATGTGGGAAAAGGAAATATCATCACTTAAAAACTACACATAGGCATTCTGAGAAACTTCTTAGTGATATGTGCATTCAACTCACAGAGTTGGACATTTCTTTTGATTCAGCAGTTTTGAAACACGGTGTTTGAAGAATCTGCAAGTTGGCATTTGGAGTGCTTTGAGGGCAATGATGTAAAAGGAAATATCTTCATACAAAAACTACACAGAATAATTCTGTGAAATTTATTTGTGATGTGTGCATTCGTTTCACAGGGAAAAACCTCTCCTAAGGTTGAGCAGATTTGAAACTGTCTTTTTCTACAATCTGTAAGTGGATATTTGAGATCTTTTCTTCCAATGCATGAAAAGGAATTATCTTCACTTACAAACTAGACGGAAGCATTCTGATCAACTCCTTTGTGTTGTGTGCATTCATCTCATGGAGGTCAGCCTTTCTTTTGCTTGAACAGTTTCGAAACTCTCTGTTAAAAGGATCTGCAACTGGACATTTGGAGTGCTTTGTGGCCTATGGTGAAAAACGAAATATATTCTTATGAAAGATAAAGAGAAGCATCCTGCGAAATTTCTTTATGATGTGCGCATTCATCTCACAGAGTTGAAGCTTTTATTTTGTTGAGCAGATTTGAACAAGTCTTTTCCTAGAATCTGCAAGTGGATATTTGATATGTCTGCGTCCATTGCGAGAAAAAGAATTATCTTCATATAAAAACTAGACAGAAGCATTCACAACAACTACTTAGTGACATGTGCATTCAACTCAAAGAGTTTAAACTTCCTTTTGATTGAGCAGTTTTGAAACACGGTGTTTGAAGGATCTGCAAGTGGACATTTGGAGGTCTTTGAAACCTATGGTTAAAAAGCAAGTATCTTCACATAAAAACTACACAGAAGCATCCGGCAAAATTTCTTTGTGATGTGTGCATTCATCTCAGAGAGTTGAAGCTTTCTTGTTTTTGAGCAGATTTGAAACACTCTTTTTGTAGACTCTGTAACTGCATATTTGAGATCATTTCGTCCAATGCAGGAAAAGGAAATATCTTCACATAAAAACCGGACGGAAGCATTCTGAGCAACTTCTTAATGATATGTGCATTCAACTCAGAGAATTGAACCATTCTTTTGATTGATCAGTTTTGAAACACTCTTTGAAGAATCTGCAAGAGAACATTTGGAGGGCTTTGAGACCTATGGTGAAAAAGGAAATATCTTCACATAAAAACCAAACAGTAGCACTCTGCAAAATTTCTCTGGGATGTGTGCATTCTTCTCTGTGTTTAAGCTTTTCTTTTTGGTTGAGCAGATTTGAAACCGTTTTTTTGTAGAATCTGCAAGTGGTTATTTGAGATCTTTTCGTCCAATGTGGGAAAAGGAAATATCTTCACATAAAAACTAGACAGAAGCATTCTGAGCAACTTCTTGGTGATGTGGGCATTCAACTCTCAGAGTTGAAGCTTTCCTTGGGTTGAACAGATTTGAAATAGTCCTTTTGTACAATCTGCAAGTGGATAATTGAGTTCTTTTCATCCAATGCTGAAAAGGAAATATCTTCACTTTAAAACTAAACTGAAGCATTCTGAGCAACTTCTTAGTGATGGGTGCATTCAACTCACAGAGTTGAGCCTTTCCTTTGATTGAGCAATTTTGAAACTCTCTGTTTGAAGAATCTGCAATTGGGCATTTGGAGTGCTTTGTGGCCTATTGTGGAAAATGGTATATCTTCACCAAAATGATACACGGGAGAATCTTGCGAAATTTCCTTGTGATGTGTGCCTTCATCTCACATAGTGGAAGCTTTCTTTTGGTTAAGCAGATATGAAACAGTCTTTTTCAAGATTCTGCCAGTGCAAATTTGAAATCTTTTCTTCCAATGCGGTGAAAGGAATTATCTTCACATAAATCCTAGAGAGAAGCATTCTGTAAAACTTCTTAGTGATATGTGCATTCCACTCACAGAGTTGAAACTTTCTTTTGATGGAGCAGTTTTGAAACAATCTGAAGAATCCGGAAGTGGACATTTGGAATGCTTTGAGGCCTATGGTAAAAAATTAAATATCTTCACCTGAGAAGTACTCAGAAGCATTCTGCGAAATTATTTTGTGATGTATGCATTCATCTCACAGAGTTCAAGTTTCCTTTTGGTTGAGCAGATTTGAAACAGTCTTTTTGTAGAATCTGCAAGTGGATATATGAGATCTTTTCGTCCAGTGCAAAAAAAAGGAAATATCATCTGATAAAAACTAGGCAGAACATCCTGAACAAATTCTTAGTGATACATGCATTCAAGTAAAAGGTGAACCATGCTTTTGATCCAGCAGTTTTGAAACACTCTGTTTGAAGAATCTGCAAGTGGACATTTGAAGCGATTTGAGGCCTATGTTGAAAAAGGAAATATGTTCACATAAAAGCTACAGAAAAGCATTCTGTGAAATTTCTTTGTGATGTGTGCATACTTCACACAGTGTTGAAGCTTTCTTTTGGTTGAGCAGATTTGAAGCTTTCCTTTTGGAGAATCTGCAAGTGGATATTTGTGATCTTTACATCCAATGGGGAACCGGATTTATCTTCACATAAAAACTAGACGGAAGCCTTCTGAGCAACTTCTTAGTGATGCGTGTATTCCACTCACAGATTTGAACCTTTCTTTTGATTGAGCAGTTTTGAAACACTTTTTGTCAAGAATCTGCAAGGTTACAATTGGAGGGCTTTGAGACCTATGCTCAAAAAGGAAATATCTTCACATTAATACTACACAGAATCATTTTGCAAAATACGTTTGTGATGTGTGCGTTCACCTGACGGAGGTGAAGCTTTCTTTTGTTGAGCATATATGAAAAAGTCTTTATATAGAGTCTGCAAGAGGATATTTGAGATCTTTGAATCCAATGTGGGAAAAGGAAATATCATCACTTAAAAACTACACATAGGCATTCTGAGAAACTCCTTAGTGATATGTGCATTCAACTCGCAGAGTTGGACATTTCTTTTGATTCAGCAGTTTTGAAACACGGTGTTTGAAGAATCTGCAAGTTGGCATTTGGAGTGCTTTGAGGGCAATGATGTAAAAGGAAATATCTTCATACAAAAACTACACAGAATAATTCTGTGAAATTTATTTGTGGTGTGTGCATTCGTTTCACAGGGAAAAACCTCTCCTATGGTTGAGCAGATTTGAAACTGTCTTTTTCTACAATCTGTAAGTGGATATTTGAGATCATTTCTTCCAATGCATGAAAAGGAATTATCTTCACTTACAAACTAGACGGAAGCATTCTGATCAACTCCTTTGTGTTGTGTGCATTCATCTCATGGAGGTCAGCCTTTCTTTTGCTTGAACAGTTTCGAAATTCTCTGTTAAAAGGATCTGCAACTGGACATTTGGAGTGCTTTTTGGCCTATGGTGAAAAAGGAAATATATTCTTATGAAAGATAAAGAGAAGCATCCTGCGAAATATCTTTATGATGTGCGCATTCATCTCACAGAGTTGAAGCTTTTATTTTGTTGAGCAGATTTGAACAAGTCTTTTCCTAGAATCTGCAAGTGGATATTTGATATGTCTGCGTCCATTGCGAGAAAAAGAATTATCTTCATATAAAAACTAGACAGAAGCATTCACAACAACTACTTAGTGACATGTGCATTCAACTCAAAGAGTTTAAACTTCCTTTTGATTGAGCAGTTTTGAAACACGGTGTTTGAAGGATCTGCAAGTGGACATTTGGAGGTCTTTGAAACCTATGGTTAAAAAGCAAGTATCTTCACATAAAAACTACACAGAAGCATCCGGCAAAATTTCTTTGTGATGTGTGCATTCATCTCAGAGAGTTGAAGCTTTCTTGTTTTTGAGCAGATTTGAAACACTCTTTTTGTAGACTCTGTAACTGCATATTTGAGATCATTTCGTCCAATGCAGGAAAAGGAAATATCTTCACATAAAAACCGGACGGAAGAATTCTGAGCAACTTCTTAATGATATGTGCATTCAACTCAGAGAATTGAACCATTCTTTTGATTGATCAGTTTTGAAACACTCTTTGAAGAATCTGCAAGAGAACATTTGGAGGGCTTTGAGACCTATGGTGAAAAAGGAAATATCCTCACATAAAAACCAAACAGTAGCACTCTGCAAAATTTCTCTGGGATGTGTGCATTCTTCTCTGTGTTGAAGCTTTTCTTTTTGGTTGAGCAGATTTGAAACCGTTATTTGTAAAATCTGCAAGTGGTTATTTGAGATCATTTCGTCCAATGTGGGAAAAGGAAATATCTTCACATAAAAACTAGACAGAAGCATTCTGAACAACTTTTTGGTGATGTGGGCATTCAACTCTCAGAGTTGAAGCTTTCCTTGGGTTGAAAAGATTTGAAATAGTCCTTTTGTACAATCTGCAAGTGGATAATTGAGTTCTTTTCATCCAATGCTGAAAAGGAAATATCTTCACTTTAAAACTAAACTGAAGCATTCCGAGCAACTTCTTAGTGATGGGTGCATTCAACTCACAGAGTTGAGCCTTTCCTTTGATTGAGCAATTTTGAAACTCTCTGTTTGAAGAATCTGCAATTGGGCATTTGGAGTGCTTTGTGGCCTATTGTGGAAAATGGTATATCTTCACCAAAATGATACACGGGAGAATCTTGCGAAATTTCCTTGTGATGTGTGCCTTCATCTCACATAGTGGAAGCTTTCTTTTGGTTAAGCAGATATGAAACAGTCTTCTTCAAGATTCTGCCAGTGCAAATTTGAAATCTTTTCTTCCAATGCGGTGAAAGGAATTATCTTCACATAAATCCTAGAGAGAAGCATTCTGTACAACTTCTTAGTGATATGTGCATTCCACTCACAGAGTTGAAACTTGCTTTTGATGGAGCAGTTTTGAAACAATCTGAAGAATCCGGAAGTGGACATTTGGAATGCTTTGAGGCCTATGGTAAAAAATTAAATATCTTCACCTGAAAAGTACTCAGAAGCATTCTGCGAAATTATTTTGTGATGTATGCATTCATCTCACAGAGTTCAAGTTTCCTTTTGGTTGAGCAGATTTGAAACAGTCTTTTTGTAGAATCTGCAAGTGGATATATGAGATCTTTTCGTCCAGTGCAAAAAAAAGGAAATATCATCTGATAAAAACTAGGCAGAACATCCTGAACAAATTCTTAGTGATACATGCATTCAAGTAAAAGGTGAACCATGCTTTTGATCCAGCAGTTTTGAAACACTCTGTTTGAAGAATCTGCAAGTGGACATTTGAAGCAATTTGAGGCCTATGTTGAAAAAGGAAATATGTTCACATAAAAGCTACAGAAAAGCATTCTGTGAAATTTCTTTGTGATGTGTGCATTCTTCTCACAATGTTGAAGCTTTCTTTTGGTTGAGCAGATTTGAAGCTTTCCTATTGGAGAATCTGCAAGTGGATATTTGTGATCTTTACATCCAATGGGGAACCGGATTTATCTTCACATAAAAACTAGACGGAAGCCTTCTGGGCAACTTCTTAGTGATGCGTGTATTCCACTCACAGATTTGAACCTTTCTTTTGATTGAGCAGTTTTGAAACACTTTTTATCAAGAATCTGCAAGGTTACAATTGGAGGGCTTTGAGACCTATGCTCAAAAAGAAATATCTTCACATTAATAATACACAGAACCATTTTGCAAAATACGTTTGTGATGTGTGCGTTCACCTGACAGAGGTGAAGCTTTCTTTTGTTGAGCATATATCAAAAAGTATTTATATAGAGTCTGCAAGAGGATATTTGTGATCTTTGCATCCAATGTGGGAAAAGGAAATATCATCTCTTAAAAACTACACATAGGCATTCTGAGAAACTTCTTAGTGATATGTGCATTCAACTCACAGAGTTGCACATTTCTTTTGATTCAGCAGTTTTGAAACACGGTGTTTGAAGAATCTGCAAGTTGGCATTTGGAGTGCTTTGAGGGCAATGATGTAAAAGGAAATATCTTCATACAAAAACTACACAGAATAATTCTGTGAAATTTATTTGTGATGTGTGAATTCGTTTCACAGGGAAAAACCTCTCCTATGGTTGAGCAGATTTGAAACTGTCTTTTTCTACAATCTGTAAGTGGATATTTGAGATCTTTTCTTCCAATGCATGAAAAGGAATTATCATCACTTACAAACTAGACGGAAGCATTCTTATCAACTCCTTTGTGTTGTGTGCATTCATCTCATGGAGGTCACCCTTTCTTTTGCTTGAACAGTTTCGAAACTCTCTGTTAAAAGGATCTGCAACTGGACATTTGTAGTGCTTTGTGGCCTATGGTGAAAAAGGAAATATATACTTATGAAAGATAAAGAGAAGCATCCTGCGAAATTTCTTTATGATGTGTGCATTCATCTCACAGAGTTGAAGCTTTTATTTTGTTGAGCAGATTTGAACAAGTCTTTTCCTAGAATCTGCAAGTGGATATTTGAGATGTCTGCGTCCATTGCGAGAAAAAGAATTATCTTCATATAAAAACTAGACAGAAGCATTCACAACAACTACTTAGTGACATGTGCATTCAACACACAGATTTTAAACTTCCTTTTGATTGAGCAGTTTTGAAACACGGTGTTTGAAGGATCTGCAAGTGGACATTTGGAGGTCGTTGAGACCTATGTTTAAAAAGCAAGTATCTTCACATAAAAACTACACAGAAGCATCCGGCAAAATTTCTTTGTGATGTGTGCATTCATCTCAGAGAGTTGAAGCTTTCTTGTTTTTGAGCAGATTTGAAACACTCTTTTTGTAGACTCTGTAACTGGATATTTGAGATCATTTCGTCCAATGCAGGAAAAGGAAATATCTTCACATAAAAACCGGACGGAAGCATTCTGAGCAACTTCTTAATGATATGTGCATTCAACTCAGAGAATTGAGCCATTCTTTTGATTGATCAGTTTTGAAACACTCTTTGAAGAATCTGCAAGAGGACATTTGGAGGGCTTTGAGACCTATGGTGAAAAAGGAAATATCTTCACATAAAAACCAAACAGTAGCACTCTGCAAAATTTCTCTGGGATGTGTGCATTCTTCTCTGTGTTGAAGCTTTTCTTTTTGGTTGAGCAGATTTGAAACCGTTTTTTTGTAGAATCTGCAAGGGGTTATTTGAGATCTTTTCGTCCAATGTGGGAAAAGGAAATATCTTCACATAAAAACAAGACAGAAGCATTCTGAACAACTTCTTGGTGATGTGGGCATTCAACTCTCAGAGTTGAAGCTTTCCTTTGGTTGAACAGATTTGAAATAGTCCTTTTGTACAATCTGCAAGTGGATAATTGAGTTCTTTTCATCCAATGCTGAAAAGCAAATATCTTCACTTTAAAACTGAACTGAAGCATTCCGAGCAACTTCTTAGTGATGGGTGCATTCAACTCACAGAGTTGAGCCTTTCCTTTGATTGAGCAATTTTGAAACTCTCTGTTTGAAGAATCTGCAATTGGGCATTTGGAGTGCTTTGTGGCCTATTGTGGAAAATGGTATATCTTCACCAAAATGATACACGGGAGAATCTTGCGAAATTTCCTTGTGATGTGTGCCTTCATCTCACATAGAGGAAGCTTTCTTTTGGTTAAGCAGATATGAAACAGTCTTTTTCAAGATTCTGCCAGTGCAAATTTGAAATCTTTTCTTCCAATGCGGTGAAAGGAATTATCTTCACATAAATCCTAGAGAGAAGCATTCTGTAAAACTTCTTAGTGATATGTGCATTCCACTCACAGAGTTGAAACTTTCTTTTGATGGAGCAGTTTTGAAACAATCTGAAGAATCCGGAAGTGGACATTTGGAATGCTTTGAGGCCTATGGTAAAAAATTAAATATCTTCACCTGAAAATTACTCAGAAGCATTCTGCGAAATTATTTTGTGATGTATGTATTCATCTCACAGAGTTCAAGTTTCCTTTTGGTTGAGCAGATTTGAAACAGTCTTTTTGTAGAATCTGCAAGTGGATATATGACATCTTTTCGTCCAGTGCAAAAAAAAGGAAATATCATCTGATAAAAACTAGGCAGAACATCCTGAACAAATTCTTAGTGATACATGCATTCAAGTAAAAGGTGAACCATGCTTTTGATCCAGCAGTTTTGAAACACTCTGTTTGGAGAATCTGCAGGTGGACATTTGAAGCAATTTGAGGCCTATGTTGAAAAAGGAAATATGTTCACATAAAAGCTACAGAAAAGCATTCTGTGAAATTTCTTTGTGATGTGTGCATTCTTCTCACAGTGTTGAAGCTTTCTTTTGGTTGAGCAGATTTGAAGCTTTCCTCTTGGCGAATCTGCAAGTGGATATTTGTGATCTTTACATCCAATGGGGAACCGGATTTATCTTCACATAAAAACTAGACGGAAGCCTTCTGAGCAACTTCTTAGTGATGCGTGTATTCCACTCACAGATTTGAACATTTCTTTTGATTGAGCAGTTTTGAAACACTTTTTGTCAAGAATCTGCAAGGTTACAATTGGAGGGCTTTGAGACCTATGCTCAAAAAGGATATATCTTCACATTAATACTACACAGAACCATTTTGCAAAATACGTTTGTGATGTGTGCGTTCACCTGACAGAGGTGAAGCTTTCTTTTGTTGAGCATATATGAAAAAGTATTTATATAGAGTCTGCAAGAGGATATTTGAGATCTTTGCATCCAATGTGGGAAAAGGAAATATCATCACTTAAAAACTACACATAGGCATTCTGAGAAACTTCTTAGTGATATGTGCATTCAACTCACAGAGTTGGACATTTCTTTTGATTCAGCAGTTTTGAAACACGGTGTTTGAAGAATCTGCAAGTTGGCATTTGGAGTGCTTTGAGGGCAATGATGTAAAAGGAAATATCTTCATACAAAAACTACACAGAATAATTCTGTGAAATTTATTTGTGATGTGTGCATTCGTTTCACAGGGAAAAACCTCTCCTATGGTTGAGCAGATTTGAAACTGTCTTTTTCTACAATCTGCAAGTGGATATTTGAGATCTTTTCTTCCAATGCATGAAAAGGATTTATCTTCACTTACAAACTAGACGGAAGCATTCTGAACAACTCCTTTGTGTTGTGTGCATTCATCTCATGGAGGTCAGCCTTTCTTTTGCTTGAACAGTTTCGAAACTCTCTGTTAAAAGGATCTGCAACTGGACATTTGGAGTGCTTTGTGGCCTATGGTGAAAAAGGAAATATATTCTTATGAAAGATAAAGAGAAGCATCCTGCGAAATTTCTTTATGGTGTGTGCATTCACCTCACAGAGTTGAACCTATTATTTTGTTGAGCAGATTTGAACAAGTCTTTTCCTAGAATCTGCAAGTGGATATTTGAGATGTCTGCGTCCATTGCGTGAAAAAGAATTATCTTCATATAAAAACTAGACAGAAGCATTCACAACAACTACTTAGTGACATGTGCATTCAACTCACAGAGTTTAAACTTTCTTTTGATTGAGCAGTTTTGAAACACGGTGTTTGAAGGATCTGCAAGTGGACATTTGGAGGTCTTTGAGACCTATGGTTAAAAAGCAAGTATCTTCACATAAAAACTACACAGAAACATCCTGCAAAATTTCTTTGTGATGTGTGCATTCATCTCAGAGAGTTGAAGTTTTCTTGTTTTTTAGCAGATTTGAAACACTCTTTTTGTAGACTCTGTAACTGCATATTTGAGATCATTTCGTCCAATGCAGGAAAAGGAAATATCTTCACATAAAAACCGGACGGAAGCATTCTGAGCAACTTCTTAATGATATGTGCATTCAACTCAGAGAATTGAACAATTCTTTTGATTGATCAGTTTTGAAACACTCTTTGAAGAATCTGCAAGAGGACATTTGGAGGGCTTTGAGACCTATGGTGAAAAAGGAAATATCTTCACATAAAAACCAAACAGTAGCACTCTGCAAAATTTCTCTGGGATATGTGCATTGTTCTCTGAGTTGAAGCTTTTCTTTTTGGTTGAGCAGATTTGAAACAGATTTTTTGTAGAATCTGCAAGTGGTTATTTGGGATCTTTTCGTCCAATGAGGGAAAAGGAAATATCTTCACATAAAAACTAGACAGAAGCATTCTGAGAAACTTCTTGGTGATGTGGGCATTCAACTCTCAGAGTTGAAACTTTCCTTTGGTTGAACAGATTTGAAACAGTCTTTTTCAAGATTCTGCCAGTGCAAATTTGAAGTCTTTTCTTCCAATGCGGTGAAAGGAATTATCTTCACATAAATCCTAGAGAGAAGCATGCTGTACAACTTCTTAGTGATATGTGCATTCCACTCACAGAGTTGAAACTTTCTTTTGATGGAGCAGTTTTGAAACAATCTGAAGAATCCGGAAGTGGACATTTGGAATGCTTTGAGGCCTACGGTAAAAAATTAAATATCTTCACCTGAAAAGTACTCAGAAGCATTCTGCGAAATTATTTTGTGATGTATGCATTCATCTCACTGAGTTCAAGTTTCCTTTTGGTTGAGCAGATTTGAAACAGTCTTTTTGTAGAATCTGCAAGTGGATATATGAGATCTTTTCGTCCAGTGCAAAAAAAAGGAAATATCATCTGATAAAAACTAGGCAGAACATCCTGAACAAATTCTTAGTGATACATGCATTCAAGTAAAAGGTGAACCATGCTTTTGATCCAGCAGTTTTGAAACACTCTGTTTGAAGAATCTGCAAGTGGACATTTGAAGCGATTTGAGGCCTATGTTGGAAAAGGAAATATGTTCACATAAAAGCTACAGAAAAGCATTCTGTGAAATTTCTTTGTGATGTGTGCATTCTTCACACAGTGTTGAAGCTTTCTTTTGGTTGAGCAGATTTGAAGCTTTCCTTTTGGAGACTCTGCAAGTGGATATTTGTGATCTTTACATCCAATGGGGAACCGGATTTATCTTCACATAAAAACTAGACGGAATCCTTCTGAGCAAATTCTTAGTGATGCGTGTATTCCACTCACAGATTTGAACATTTCTTTTGATTGAGCAGTTTTGAAACACTTTTTGTCAAGAATCTGCATGGTTACAATTGGAGGGCTTTGAGACCTATGTTCAAAAAGGAAATATCTTCACATTAATACTACACAGAACCATTTTGCAAAATACGTTTGTGATGTATGCGTTCACCTGACAGAGGTGAAGCTTTCTTTTGTTGAGCATATATGAAAAAGTATTTATATAGAGTCTGCAAGGGGATATTTGAGATCTTTGCATCCAATGTGGGAAAAGGAAATATCATCACTTAAAAACTACACATAGGCATTCTGAGAAACTTCTTAGTGATATGTGCATTCAACTCACAGAGTTGCACATTTCTTTTGATTCAGCAGTTTTGAAACACGGTGTTTGAAGAATCTGCAAGTTGGAATTTGGAGTGCTTTGAGGGCAATGATGTAAAAGGAAATATCTTCATACAAAAACTACACAGAATAATTCTGTGAAATTTATTTGTGATGTGTGAATTCGTTTCACAGGGAAAAACCTCTCCTATGGTTGAGCAGATTTGAAACTGTCTTTTTCTACAATCTGTAAGTGGATATTTGAGATCTTTTCTTCCAATGCATGAAAAGGAATTATCATCACTTACAAACTAGACGGAAGCATTCTTATCAACTCCTTTGTGTTGTGTGCATTCATCTCATGGAGGTCACCCTTTCTTTTGCTTGAACAGTTTCGAAACTCTCTGTTAAAAGGATCTGCAACTGGACATTTGTAGTGCTTTGTGGCCTATGGTGAAAAAGGAAATATATACTTATGAAAGATAAAGAGAAGCATCCTGCGAAATTTCTTTATGATGTGTGCATTCATCTCACAGAGTTGAAGCTTTTATTTTGTTGAGCAGATTTGAACAAGTCTTTTCCTAGAATCTGCAAGTGGATATTTGAGATGTCTGCGTCCATTGCGAGAAAAAGAATTATCTTCATATAAAAACTAGACAGAAGCATTCACAACAACTACTTAGTGACATGTGCATTCAACACACAGAGTTTAAACTTCCTTTTGATTGAGCAGTTTTGAAACACGGTGTTTGAAGGATCTGCAAGTGGACATTTGGAGGTCGTTGAGACCTATGGTTAAAAAGCAAGTATCTTCACATAAAAACTACACAGAAGCATCCGGCAAAATTTCTTTGTGATGTGTGCATTCATCTCAGAGAGTTGAAGCTTTCTTGTTTTTGAGCAGATTTGAAACACTCTTTTTGTAGACTCTGTAACTGGATATTTGAGATCATTTCGTCCAATGCAGGAAAAGGAAATATCTTCACATAAAAACCGGACGGAAGCATTCTGAGCAACTTCTTAATGATATGTGCATTCAACTCAGAGAATTGAGCCATTCTTTTGATTGATCAGTTTTGAAACACTCTTTGAAGAATCTGCAAGAGAACATTTGGAGGGCTTTGAGACCTATGGTGAAAAAGGAAATATCTTCACATAAAAACCAAACAGTAGCACTCTGGAAAATTTCTCTGGGATGTGTGCATTCTTCTCTGTGTTGAAGCTTTTCTTTTTGGTTGAGCAGATTTGAAACCGTTTTTTTGTAGAATCTGCAAGGGGTTATTTGAGATCTTTTCGTCCAATGTGGGAAAAGGAAATATCTTCACATAAAAACAAGACAGAAGCATTCTGAACAACTTCTTGGTGATGTGGGCATTCAACTCTCAGAGTTGAAGCTTTCCTTTGGTTGAACAGATTTGAAATAGTCCTTTTGTACAATCTGCAAGTGGATAATTGAGTTCTTTTCATCCAATGCTGAAAAGCAAATATCTTCACTTTAAAACTGAACTGAAGCATTCCCAGCAACTTCTTAGTGATGGGTGCATTCAACTCACAGAGTTGAGCCTTTCTGTTGATTGAGCAGTTTTGAAACACGGTGTTTGAAGGATCTGCAAGTAGACATTTGGAGGTCTTTGAGACCTATGGTTAAAAAGCAAGTATCTTCACATAAAAACTACACAGAAACATCCTGCAAAATTTCTTTGTGATGTGTGCATTCATCTCAGAGAGTTGAAGCTTTCTTGTTTTTTAGCAGATTTGAAACACTCTTTTTGTAGACTCTGTAACTGCATATTTGAGATCATTTCGTCCAATGCAGGAAAAGGAAATATCTTCACATAAAAACCGGACGGAAGCATTCTGAGCAACTTCTTAATGATATGTGCATTCAACTCAGAGAATTGAACAATTCTTTTGATTGATCAGTTTTGAAACACTCTTTGAAGAATCTGCAAGAGGACATTTGGAGGGCTTTGAGACCTATGGTGAAAAAGGAAATATCTTCACATAAAAACCGAACAGTAGCACTCTGCAAAATTTCTCTGGGATATGTGCATTCTTCTCTGAGTTGAAGCTTTTCTTTTTGGTTGAGCAGATTTGAAACAGTTTTTTTGTAGAATCTGCAAGTGGTTATTTGGGATCTTTTCGTCCAATGAGGGAAAAGGAAATATCTTCACATAAAAACTAGACAGAAGCATTCTGAGCAACTTCTTGGTGATGTGGGCATTCAACTCTCAGAGTTGAATCTTTCCTTTGGTTGAACAGATTTGAAACAGTCTTTTTCAAGATTCTGCCAGTGCAAATTTGAAGTCTTTTCTTCCAATGCGGTGAAAGGAATTATCTTCACATAAATCCTAGAGAGAAGCATGCTGTACAACTTCTTAGTGATATGTGCATTCCACTCACAGAGTTGAAGCTTTCTTTTGATGGAGCAGTTTTGAAACAATCTGAAGAATCCGGAAGTGGACATTTGGAATGCTTTGAGGCCTATGGTAAAAAATTAAATATCTTCACCTGAAAAGTACTCAGAAGCATTCTGCGAAATTATTTTGTGATGTATGCATTCATCTCACAGAGTTCAAGTTTCCTTTTGGTTGAGCAGATTTGAAACAGTCTTTTTGTAGAATCTGCAAGTGGATATATGAGATCTTTTCGTCCAGTGCAAAAAAAAGGAAATATCATCTGATAAAAACTAGGCAGAACATCCTGAAGAAATTCTTAGTGATACATGCATTCAAGTATAAGGTGAACCATGCTTTTGATCCAGCAGTTTTGAAACACTCTGTTTGAAGAATCTGCAAGGCGACATTTGAAGCGATTTGAGGCCTATGTTGAAAAAGGAAATATGTTCACATAAAAGCTACAGAAAAGCATTCTGTGAAATTACTTTTTGATGTGTGCATTCCTCTCACAGTGCTGAAGCTTTCTTTTGGTTGAGCAGATTTGAAGCTTTCCTTTTGGAGAATCTGCAAGTGGATAATTGTGATCTTTACATCCAATGGGGAACCGGATTAATCTTCACATAAAAACTAGACGGAAGCCTTCTGAGCAACTTCTTAGTGATGCGTGTATTCCACTCACAGATTTGAACCTTTCTTTTGATTGAGCAGTTTTGAAACACTTTTTGTCAAGAATCTGCATGGTTACAATTGGAGGGCTTTGAGACCTATGCTCAAAAAGGAAATATCTTCACATTAATACTACACAGAACCATTTTGCAAAATACGTTTGTGATGTGTGCGTTCAGCTGACAGAGGTGAAGCTTTCTTTTGTTGAGCATATATGAAAAAGTGTTTATATAGAGTCTGCAAGAGGATATTTGAGATCTTTGCATCCAATGTGGGAAAAGGAAATATCATCACTTAAAAACTACACATAGGCATTCTGAGAAACTTCTTAGTGATATGTGCATTCAACTCACAGAGTTGGACATTTCTTTTGATTCAGCAGTTTTGAAACACGGTGTTTGAAGAATCTGCAAGTTGGCATTTGGAGTGCTTTGAGGGCAATGATGTAAAAGGAAATATCTTCATACAAAAACTACACAGAATAATTCTGTGAAATTTATTTGTGATGTGTGCATTCGTTTCACAGGGAAAAACCTCTCCTATGGTTGAGCAGATTTGAAACTGTCTTTTTCTACAATCTGCAAGTGGATATTTGAGATCTTTTCTTCCAATGCATGAAAAGGATTTATCTTCACTTACAAACTAGACGGAAGCATTCTGAACAACTCCTTTGTGTTGTGTGCATTCATCTCATGGAGGTCAGCCTTTCTTTTGCTTGAACAGCTTCGAAACTCTCTGTTAAAAGTATCTGCAACTGGACATTTGGAGTGCTTTGTGGCCTATGGTGAAAAAGGAAATATATTCTTATGAAAGATAAAGAGAAGCATCCTGCGAAATTTCTTTATGGTGTGTGCATTCACCTCACAGAGTTGAACCTATTATTTTGTTGAGCAGATTTGAACAAGTCTTTTCCTAGAATCTGCAAGTGGATATTTGAGATGTCTGCGTCCATTGCGTGAAAAAGAATTATCTTCATATAAAAACTAGACAGAAGCATTCACAACAACTACTTAGTGACATGTGCATTCAACTCACAGAGTTTAAACTTTCTTTTGATTGAGCAGTTTTGAAACACGGTGTTTGAAGGATCTGCAAGTGGACATTTGGAGGTCTTTGAGACCTATGGTTAAAAAGCAAGTATCTTCACATAAAAACTACACAGAAACATCCTGCAAAATTTCTTTGTGATGTGTGCATTCATCTCAGAGAGTTGAAGCTTTCTTGTTTTTAGCAGATTTGAAACACTCTTTTTGTAGACTCTGTAACTGCATATTTGAGATCATTTCGTCCAATGCAGGAAAAGGAAATATCTTCACATAAAAACCGGACGGAAGCATTCTGAGCAACTTCTTAATGATATGTGCATTCAACTCAGAGAATTGAACAATTCTTTTGATTGATCAGTTTTGAAACACTCTTTGAAGAATCTGCAAGAGGACATTTGGAGGGCTTTGAGACCTATGGTGAAAAAGGAAATATCTTCACATAAAAACCGAACAGTAGCACTCTGCAAAATTTCTCTGGGATATGTGCATTCTTCTCTGAGTTGAAGCTTTTCTTTTTGGTTGAGCAGATTTGAAACAGTTTTTTTGTAGAATCTGCAAGTGGTTATTTGGGATCTTTTCGTCCAATGAGGGAAAAGGAAATATCTTCACATAAAAACTAGACAGAAGCATTCTGAGCAACTTCTTGGTGATGTGGGCATTCAACTCTCAGAGTTGAATCTTTCCTTTGGTTGAACAGATTTGAAACAGTCTTTTTCAAGATTCTGCCAGTGCAAATTTGAAGTCTTTTCTTCCAATGCGGTGAAAGGAATTATCTTCACATAAATCCTAGAGAGAAGCATGCTGTACAACTTCTTAGTGATATGTGCATTCCACTCACAGAGTTGAAGCTTTCTTTTGATGGAGCAGTTTTGAAACAATCTGAAGAATCCGGAAGTGGACATTTGGAATGCTTTGAGGCCTATGGTAAAAAATTAAATATCTTCACCTGAAAAGTACTCAGAAGCATTCTGCGAAATTATTTTGTGATGTATGCATTCATCTCACAGAGTTCAAGTTTCCTTTTGGTTGAGCAGATTTGAAACAGTCTTTTTGTAGAATCTGCAAGTGGATATATGAGATCTTTTCGTCCAGTGCAAAAAAAAGGAAATATCATCTGATAAAAACTAGGCAGAACATCCTGAAGAAATTCTTAGTGATACATGCATTCAAGTAAAAGGTGAACCATGCTTTTGATCCAGCAGTTTTGAAACACTCTGTTTGAAGAATCTGCAAGGCGACATTTGAAGCGATTTGAGGCCTATGTTGAAAAAGGAAATATGTTCACATAAAAGCTACAGAAAAGCATTCTGTGAAATTACTTTTTGATGTGTGCATTTCTCTCACAGTGCTGAAGCTTTCTTTTGGTTGAGCAGATTTGAAGCTTTCCTTTTGGAGAATCTGCAAGTGGATATTTGTGATCTTTACATCCAATGGGGAACCGGATTAATCTTCACATAAAAACTAGACGGAAGCCTTCTGAGCAACTTCTTAGTGATGCGTGTATTCCACTCACAGATTTGAACCTTTCTTTTGATTGAGCAGTTTTGAAACACTTTTTGTCAAGAATCTGCATGGTTACAATTGCAGGGCTTTGAGACCTATGCTCAAAAAGGAAATATCTTCACATTAATAATACACAGAACCATTTTGCAAAATACGTTTGTGATGTGTGCGTTCAGCTGACAGAGGTGAAGCTTTCTTTTGTTGAGCATATATGAAAAAGTGTTTATATAGAGTCTGCAAGAGGATATTTGAGATCTTTGCATCCAATGTGGGAAAAGGAAATATCATCACTTAAAAACTACACATAGGCATTCTGAGAAACTTCTTAGTGATATGTGCATTCAACTCACAGAGTTGGACATTTCTTTTGATTCAGCAGTTTTGAAACACGGTGTTTGAAGAATCTGCAAGTTGGCATTTGGAGTGCTTTGAGGGCAATGATGTAAAAGGAAATATCTTCATACAAAAACTACACAGAATAATTCTGTGAAATTTATTTGTGATGTGTGCATTCGTTTCACAGGGAAAAACCTCTCCTATGGTTGAGCAGATTTGAAACTGTCTTTTTCTACAATCTGCAAGTGGATATTTGAGATCTTTTCTTCCAATGCATGAAAAGGATTTATCTTCACTTACAAACTAGACGGAAGCATTCTGAACAACTCCTTTGTGCTGTGTGCATTCATCTCATGGAGGTCAGCCTTTCTTTTGCTTGAACAGTTTCGAAACTCTCTGTTAAAAGGATCTGCAACTGGACATTTGGAGTGCTTTGTGGCCTATGGTGAAAAAGGAAATATATTCTTATGAAAGATAAAGAGAAGCATCCTGCGAAATTTCTTTATGGTGTGTGCATTCACCTCACAGAGTTGAACCTATTATTTTGTTGAGCAGATTTGAACAAGTCTTTTCCTAGAATCTGCAAGTGGATATTTGAGATGTCTGCGTCCATTGCGTGAAAAAGAATTATCTTCATATAAAAACTAGACAGAAGCATTCACAACAACTACTTAGTGACATGTGCATTCAACTCACAGAGTTTAAACTTTCTTTTGATTGAGCAGTTTTGAAACACGGTGTTTGAAGGATCTGCAAGTGGACATTTGGAGGTCTTTGAGACCTATGGTTAAAAAGCAAGTATCTTCACATAAAAACTACACAGAAACATCCTGCAAAATTTCTTTGTGATGTGTGCATTCATCTCAGAGAGTTGAAGCTTTCTTGTTTTTTAGCAGATTTGAAACACTCTTTTTGTAGACTCTGTAACTGCATATTTGAGATCATTTCGTCCAATGCAGGAAAAGGAAATATCTTCACATAAAAACCGGACGGAAGCATTCTGAGCAACTTCTTAATGATATGTGCATTCAACTCAGAGAATTGAACAATTCTTTTGATTGATCAGTTTTGAAACACTCTTTGAAGAATCTGCAAGAGGACATTTGGAGGGCTTTGAGACCTATGGTGAAAAAGGAAATATCTTCACATAAAAACCGAACAGTAGCACTCTGCAAAATTTCTCTGGGATATGTGCATTCTTCTCTGAGTTGAAGCTTTTCTTTTTGGTTGAGCAGATTTGAAACAGTTTTTTTGTAGAATCTGCATGTGGTTATTTGGGATCTTTTCGTCCAATGTGGGAAAAGGAAATATCTTCACATAAAAACTAGACAGAAGCATTCTGAGCAACTTCTTGGTGATGTGGGCATTCAACTCTCAGAGTTGAATCTTTCCTTTGGTTGAACAGATTTGAAACAGTCTTTTTCAAGATTCTGCCAGTGCAAATTTGAAGTCTTTTCTTCCAATGCGGTGAAAGGAATTATCTTCACATAAATCCTAGAGACAAGCATGCTGTACAACTTCTTAGTGATATGTGCATTCCACTCACAGAGTTGAAGCTTTCTTTTGATGGAGCAGTTTTGAAACAATCTGAAGAATCCGGAAGTGGACATTTGGAATGCTTTGAGGCCTATGGTAAAAAATTAAATATCTTCACCTGAAAAGTACTCAGAAGCATTCTGCGAAATTATTTTGTGATGTATGCATTCATCTCACAGAGTTCAAGTTTCCTTTTGGTTGAGCAGATTTGAAACAGTCTATTTGTAGAATCTGCAAGTGGATATATGAGATCTTTTCGTCCAGTGCAAAAAAAAGGAAATATCATCTGATAAAAACTAGGCAGAACATCCTGAACAAATTCTTAGTGATACATGCATTCAAGTAAAAGGTGAACCATGCTTTTGATCCAGCAGTTTTGAAACACTCTGTTTGAAGAATCTGCAAGGCGACATTTGAAGCGATTTGAGGCCTATGTTGAAAAAGGAAATATGTTCACATAAAAGCTACAGAAAAGCATTCTGTGAAATTTCTTTGTGATGTGTGCATTCTTCTCACAGTGTTGAAGCTTTCTTTTGGTTGAGCAGATTTGAAGCTTTCCTTTTGGAGAATCTGCAAGTGGATATTTGTGATCTTTACATCCAATGGGGAACCGGATTTATCTTCACATAAAAACTAGACGGAAGCCTTCTGAGCAACTTCTTAGTGATGCGTGTATTCCACTCACAGATTTGAACCTTTCTTTTGATTGAGCAGTTTTGAAACACTTTTTGTCAAGAATCTGCATGGTTACAATTGCAGGGCTTTGAGACCTATGCTCAAAAAGGAAATATCTTCACATTAATAATACACAGAACCATTTTGCAAAATACGTTTGTGATGTGTGCGTTCAGCTGACAGAGGTGAAGCTTTCTTTTGTTGAGCATATATGAAAAAGTGTTTATATAGAGTCTGCAAGAGGATATTTGAGATCTTTGCATCCAATGTGGGAAAAGGAAATATCATCACTTAAAAACTACACATAGGCATTCTGAGAAACTTCTTAGTGATATGTGCATTCAACTCACAGAGTTGGACATTTCTTTTGATTCAGCAGTTTTGAAACACGGTGTTTGAAGAATCTGCAAGTTGGCATTTGGAGTGCTTTGAGGGCAATGATGTAAAAGGAAATATCTTCATACAAAAACTACACAGAATAATTCTGTGAAATTTATTTGTGATGTGTGCATTCGTTTCACAGGGAAAAACCTCTCCTATGGTTGAGCAGATTTGAAACTGTCTTTTTCTACAATCTGCAAGTGGATATTTGAGATCTTTTCTTCCAATGCATGAAAAGGATTTATCTTCACTTACAAACTAGACGGAAGCATTCTGAACAACTCCTTTGTGCTGTGTGCATTCATCTCATGGAGGTCAGCCTTTCTTTTGCTTGAACAGTTTCGAAACTCTCTGTTAAAAGGATCTGCAACTGGACATTTGGAGTGCTTTGTGGCCTATGGTGAAAAAGGAAATATATTCTTATGAAAGATAAAGAGAAGCATCCTGCGAAATTTCTTTATGGTGTGTGCATTCACCTCACAGAGTTGAACCTATTATTTTGTTGAGCAGATTTGAACAAGTCTTTTCCTAGAATCTGCAAGTGGATATTTGAGATGTCTGCGTCCATTGCGTGAAAAAGAATTATCTTCATATAAAAACTAGACAGAAGCATTCACAACAACTACTTAGTGACATGTGCATTCAACTCACAGAGTTTAAACTTTCTTTTGATTGAGCAGTTTTGAAACACGGTGTTTGAAGGATCTGCAAGTGGACATTTGGAGGTCTTTGAGACCTATGGTTAAAAAGCAAGTATCTTCACATAAAAACTACACAGAAACATCCTGCAAAATTTCTTTGTGATGTGTGCATTCATCTCAGAGAGTTGAAGCTTTCTTGTTTTTTAGCAGATTTGAAACACTCTTTTTGTAGACTCTGTAACTGCATATTTGAGATCATTTCGTCCAATGCAGGAAAAGGAAATATCTTCACATAAAAACCGGACGGAAGCATTCTGAGCAACTTCTTAATGATATGTGCATTCAACTCAGAGAATTGAACAATTCTTTTGATTGATCAGTTTTGAAACACTCTTTGAAGAATCTGCAAGAGGACATTTGGAGGGCTTTGAGACCTATGGTGAAAAAGGAAATATCTTCACATAAAAACCGAACAGTAGCACTCTGCAAAATTTCTCTGGGATATGTGCATTCTTCTCTGAGTTGAAGCTTTTCTTTTTGGTTGAGCAGATTTGAAACAGTTTTTTTGTAGAATCTGCATGTGGTTATTTGGGATCTTTTCGTCCAATGTGGGAAAAGGAAATATCTTCACATAAAAACTAGACAGAAGCATTCTGAGCAACTTCTTGGTGATGTGGGCATTCAACTCTCAGAGTTGAATCTTTCCTTTGGTTGAACAGATTTGAAACAGTCTTTTTCAAGATTCTGCCAGTGCAAATTTGAAGTCTTTTCTTCCAATGCGGTGAAAGGAATTATCTTCACATAAATCCTAGAGAGAAGCATGCTGTACAACTTCTTAGTGATATGTGCATTCCACTCACAGAGTTGAAGCTTTCTTTTGATGGAGCAGTTTTGAAACAATCTGAAGAATCCGGAAGTGGACATTTGGAATGCTTTGAGGCCTATGGTAAAAAATTAAATATCTTCACCTGAAAAGTACTCAGAAGCATTCTGCGAAATTATTTTGTGATGTATGCATTCATCTCACAGAGTTCAAGTTTCCTTTTGGTTGAGCAGATTTGAAACAGTCTATTTGTAGAATCTGCAAGTGGATATATGAGATCTTTTCGTCCAGTGCAAAAAAAAGGAAATATCATCTGATAAAAACTAGGCAGAACATCCTGAACAAATTCTTAGTGATACATGCATTCAAGTAAAAGGTGAACCATGCTTTTGATCCAGCAGTTTTGAAACACTCTGTTTGAAGAATCTGCAAGGCGACATTTGAAGCGATTTGAGGCCTATGTTGAAAAAGGAAATATGTTCACATAAAAGCTACAGAAAAGCATTCTGTGAAATTTCTTTGTGATGTGTGCATTCTTCTCACAGTGTTGAAGCTTTCTTTTGGTTGAGCAGATTTGAAGCTTTCCTTTTGGAGAATCTGCAAGTGGATATTTGTGATCTTTACATCCAATGGGGAACCGGATTTATCTTCACATAAAAACTAGACGGATGCCTTCTGAGCAACTTCTTAGTGATGCGTGTATTCCACTCACAGATTTGAACCTTTCTTTTGATTGAGCAGTTTTGAAACACTTTTTGTCAAGAATCTGCATGGTTACAATTGGAGGGCTTTGAGACCTATGCTCAAAAAGGAAATATCTTCACATTAATACTACACAGAACCATTTTGCAAAATACGTTTGTGATGTGTGCGTTCAGCTGACAGAGGTGAAGCTTTCTTTTGTTGAGCATATATGAAAAAGTGTTTATATAGAGTCTGCAAGAGGATATTTGAGATCTTTGCATCCAATGTGGGAAAAGGAAATATCATCACTTAAAAACTACACATAGGCATTCTGAGAAACTTCTTAGTGATATGTGCATTCAACTCACAGAGTTGGACATTTCTTTTGATTCAGCAGTTTTGAAACACGGTGTTTGAAGAATCTGCAAGTTGGCATTTGGAGTGCTTTGAGGGCAATGATGTAAAAGGAAATATCTTCATACAAAAACTACACAGAATAATTCTGTGAAATTTATTTGTGATATTTGCATTCGTTTCACAGGGAAAAACCTCTCCTATGGTTGAGCAGATTTGAAACTGTCTTTTTCTACAATCTGCAAGTGGATATTTGAGATCTTTTCTTCCAATGCATGAAAAGGATTTATCTTCACTTACAAACTAGACGGAAGCATTCTGAACAACTCCTTTGTGTTGTGTGCATTCATCTCATGGAGGTCAGCCTTTCTTTTGCTTGAACAGTTTCGAAACTCTCTGTTAAAAGGATCTGCAACTGGACATTTGGAGTGCTTTGTGGCCTATGGTGAAAAAGGAAATATATTCTTATGAAAGATAAAGAGAAGCATCCTGCGAAATTTCTTTATGGTGTGTGCATTCACCTCACAGAGTTGAACCTATTATTTTGTTGAGCAGATTTGAACAAGTCTTTTCCTAGAATCTGCAAGTGGATATTTGAGATGTCTGCGTCCATTGCGTGAAAAAGAATTATCTTCATATAAAAACTAGACAGAAGCATTCACAACAACTACTTAGTGACATGTGCATTCAACTCACAGAGTTTAAACTTTCTTTTGATTGAGCAGTTTTGAAACACGGTGTTTGAAGTATCTGCAAGTGGACATTTGGAGGTCTTTGAGACCTATGGTTAAAAAGCAAGTATCTTCACATAAAAACTACACAGAAACATCCTGCAAAATTTTTTGTGATGTGTGCATTCATCTCAGAGAGTTGAAGCTTTCTTGTTTTTTAGCAGATTTGAAACACTCTTTTTGTAGACTCTGTAACTGCATATTTGAGATCATTTCGTCCAATGCAGGAAAAGGAAATATCTTCACATAAAAACCGGACGGAAGCATTCTGAGCAACTTCTTAATGATATGTGCATTCAACTCAGAGAATTGAACAATTCTTTTGATTGATCAGTTTTGAAACACTCTTTGAAGAATCTGCAAGAGGACATTTGGAGGGCTTTGAGACCTATGGTGAAAAAGGAAATATCTTCACATAAAAACCGAACAGTAGCACTCTGCAAAATTTCTCTGGGATATGTGCATTCTTCTCTGAGTTGAAGCTTTTCTTTTTGGTTGAGCAGATTTGAAACAGTTTTTTTGTAGAATCTGCAAGTGGTTATTTGGGATCTTTTCGTCCAATGAGGGAAAAGGAAATATCTTCACATAAAAACTAGACAGAAGCATTCTGAGCAACTTCTTGGTGATGTGGGCATTCAACTCTCAGAGTTGAATCTTTCCTTTGGTTGAACAGATTTGAAACAGTCTTTTTCAAGATTCTGCCAGTGCAAATTTGAAGTCTTTTCTTCCAATGCGGTGAAAGGAATTATCTTCACATAAATCCTAGAGAGAAGCATGCTGTACAACTTCTTAGTGATATGTGCATTCCACTCACAGAGTTGAAGCTTTCTTTTGATGGAGCAGTTTTGAAACAATCTGAAGAATCCGGAAGTGGACATTTGGAATGCTTTGAGGCCTATGGTAAAAAATTAAATATCTTCACCTGAAAAGTACTCAGAAGCATTCTGCGAAATTATTTTGTGATGTATGCATTCATCTCACAGAGTTCAAGTTTCCTTTTGGTTGAGCAGATTTGAAACAGTCTTTTTGTAGAATCTGCAAGTGGATATATGAGATCTTTTCGTCCAGTGCAAAAAAAAGGAAATATCATCTGATAAAAACTAGGCAGAACATCCTGAACAAATTCTTAGTGATACATGCATTCAAGTAAAAGGTGAACCATGCTTTTGATCCAGCAGTTTTGAAACACTCTGTTTGAAGAATCTGCAAGGCGACATTTGAAGCGATTTGAGGCCTATGTTGAAAAAGGAAATATGTTCACATAAAAGCTACAGAAAAGCATTCTGTGAAATTTCTTTGTGATGTGTGCATTCTTCTCACAGTGTTGAAGCTTTCCTTTGGTTGAGCAGATTTGAAGCTTTCCTTTTGGAGAATCTGCAAGTGGATATTTGTGATCTTTACATCCAATGGGGAACCGGATTAATCTTCACATAAAAACTAGACGGAAGCCTTCTGAGCAACTTCTTAGTGATGCGTGTATTCCACTCACAGATTTGAACCTTTCTTTTGATGGAGCAGTTTTGAAACACTTTTTGTCAAGAATCTGCATGGTTACAATTGGAGGGCTTTGAGACCTATGCTCAAAAAGGAAATATCTTCACATTAATACTACACAGAACCATTTTGCAAAATACGTTTGTGATGTATGCGTTCACCTGACAGAGGTGAAGCTTTCTTTTGTTGAGCATATATGAAAAAGTATTTATATAGAGTCTGCAAGGGGATATTTGAGATCTTTGCATCCAATGTGGGAAAAGGAAATATCATCACTTAAAAACTACACATAGGCATTCTGAGAAACTTCTTAGTGATATGTGCATTCAACTCACAGAGTTGCACATTTCTTTTGATTCAGCAGTTTTGAAACACGGTGTTTGAAGAATCTGCAAGTTGGAATTTGGAGTGCTTTGAGGGCAATGATGTAAAAGGAAATATCTTCATACAAAAACTACACAGAATAATTCTGTGAAATTTATTTGTGATGTGTGAATTCGTTTCACAGGGAAAAACCTCTCCTATTGTTGAGCAGATTTGAAACTGTCTTTTTCTACAATCTGTAAGTGGATATTTGAGATCTTTTCTTCCAATGCATGAAAAGGAATTATCATCACTTACAAACTAGACGGAAGCATTCTTATCAACTCCTTTGTGTTGTGTGCATTCATCTCATGGAGGTCACCCTTTCTTTTGCTTGAACAGTTTCGAAACTCTCTGTTAAAAGGATCTGCAACTGGACATTTGTAGTGCTTTGTGGCCTATGGTGAAAAAGGAAATATATACTTATGAAAGATAAAGAGAAGCATCCTGCGAAATTTCTTTATGATGTGTGCATTCATCTCACAGAGTTGAAGCTTTTATTTTGTTGAGCAGATTTGAACAAGTCTTTTCCTAGAATCTGCAAGTGGATATTTGAGATGTCTGCGTCCATTGCGAGAAAAAGAATTATCTTCATATAAAAACTAGACAGAAGCATTCACAACAACTACTTAGTGACATGTGCATTCAACACACAGAGTTTAAACTTCCTTTTGATTGAGCAGTTTTGAAACACGGTGTTTGAAGGATCTGCAAGTGGACATTTGGAGGTCGTTGAGACCTATGGTTAAAAAGCAAGTATCTTCACATAAAAACTACACAGAAGCATCCGGCAAAATTTCTTTGTGATGTGTGCATTCATCTCAGAGAGTTGAAGCTTTCTTGTTTTTGAGCAGATTTGAAACACTCTTTTTGTAGACTCTGTAACTGGATATTTGAGATCATTTCGTCCAATGCAGGAAAAGGAAATATCTTCACATAAAAACCGGACGGAAGCATTCTGAGCAACTTCTTAATGATATGTGCATTCAACTCAGAGAATTGAGCCATTCTTTTGATTGATCAGTTTTGAAACACTCTTTGAAGAATCTGCAAGAGAACATTTGGAGGGCTTTGAGACCTATGGTGAAAAAGGAAATATCTTCACATAAAAACCAAACAGTAGCACTCTGGAAAATTTCTCTGGGATGTGTGCATTCTTCTCTGTGTTGAAGCTTTTCTTTTTGGTTGAGCAGATTTGAAACCGTTTTTTTGTAGAATCTGCAAGGGGTTATTTGAGATCTTTTCGTCCAATGTGGGAAAAGGAAATATCTTCACATAAAAACAAGACAGAAGCATTCTGAACAACTTCTTGGTGATGTGGGCATTCAACTCTCAGAGTTGAAGCTTTCCTTTGGTTGAACAGATTTGAAATAGTCCTTTTGTACAATCTGCAAGTGGATAATTGAGTTCTTTTCATCCAATGCTGAAAAGCAAATATCTTCACTTTAAAACTGAACTGAAGCATTCCCAGCAACTTCTTAGTGATGGGTGCATTCAACTCACAGAGTTGAGCCTTTCTGTTGATTGAGCAGTTTTGAAACACGGTGTTTGAAGGATCTGCAAGTAGACATTTGGAGGTCTTTGAGACCTATGGTTAAAAAGCAAGTATCTTCACATAAAAACTACACAGAAACATCCTGCAAAATTTCTTTGTGATGTGTGCATTCATCTCAGAGAGTTGAAGCTTTCTTGTTTTTTAGCAGATTTGAAACACTCTTTTTGTAGACTCTGTAACTGCATATTTGAGATCATTTCGTCCAATGCAGGAAAAGGAAATATCTTCACATAAAAACCGGACGGAAGCATTCTGAGCAACTTCTTAATGATATGTGCATTCAACTCAGAGAATTGAACAATTCTTTTGATTGATCAGTTTTGAAACACTCTTTGAAGAATCTGCAAGAGGACATTTGGAGGGCTTTGAGACCTATGGTGAAAAAGGAAATATCTTCACATAAAAACCGAACAGTAGCACTCTGCAAAATTTCTCTGGGATATGTGCATTCTTCTCTGAGTTGAAGCTTTTCTTTTTGGTTGAGCAGATTTGAAACAGTTTTTTTGTAGAATCTGCAAGTGGTTATTTGGGATCTTTTCGTCCAATGAGGGAAAAGGAAATATCTTCACATAAAAACTAGACAGAAGCATTCTGAGCAACTTCTTGGTGATGTGGGCATTCAACTCTCAGAGTTGAATCTTTCCTTTGGTTGAACAGATTTGAAACAGTCTTTTTCAAGATTCTGCCAGTGCAAATTTGAAGTCTTTTCTTCCAATGCGGTGAAAGGAATTATCTTCACATAAATCCTAGAGAGAAGCATGCTGTACAACTTCTTAGTGATATGTGCATTCCACTCACAGAGTTGAAGCTTTCTTTTGATGGAGCAGTTTTGAAACAATCTGAAGAATCCGGAAGTGGACATTTGGAATGCTTTGAGGCCTATGGTAAAAAATTAAATATCTTCACCTGAAAAGTACTCAGAAGCATTCTGCGAAATTATTTTGTGATGTATGCATTCATCTCACAGAGTTCAAGTTTCCTTTTGGTTGAGCAGATTTGAAACAGTCTTTTTGTAGAATCTGCAAGTGGATATATGAGATCTTTTCGTCCAGTGCAAAAAAAAGGAAATATCATCTGATAAAAACTAGGCAGAACATCCTGAAGAAATTCTTAGTGATACATGCATTCAAGTATAAGGTGAACCATGCTTTTGATCCAGCAGTTTTGAAACACTCTGTTTGAAGAATCTGCAAGGCGACATTTGAAGCGATTTGAGGCCTATGTTGAAAAAGGAAATATGTTCACATAAAAGCTACAGAAAAGCATTCTGTGAAATTACTTTTTGATGTGTGCATTCCTCTCACAGTGCTGAAGCTTTCTTTTGGTTGAGCAGATTTGAAGCTTTCCTTTTGGAGAATCTGCAAGTGGATAATTGTGATCTTTACATCCAATGGGGAACCGGATTAATCTTCACATAAAAACTAGACGGAAGCCTTCTGAGCAACTTCTTAGTGATGCGTGTATTCCACTCACAGATTTGAACCTTTCTTTTGATTGAGCAGTTTTGAAACACTTTTTGTCAAGAATCTGCATGGTTACAATTGGAGGGCTTTGAGACCTATGCTCAAAAAGGAAATATCTTCACATTAATACTACACAGAACCATTTTGCAAAATACGTTTGTGATGTGTGCGTTCAGCTGACAGAGGTGAAGCTTTCTTTTGTTGAGCATATATGAAAAAGTGTTTATATAGAGTCTGCAAGAGGATATTTGAGATCTTTGCATCCAATGTGGGAAAAGGAAATATCATCACTTAAAAACTACACATAGGCATTCTGAGAAACTTCTTAGTGATATGTGCATTCAACTCACAGAGTTGGACATTTCTTTTGATTCAGCAGTTTTGAAACACGGTGTTTGAAGAATCTGCAAGTTGGCATTTGGAGTGCTTTGAGGGCAATGATGTAAAAGGAAATATCTTCATACAAAAACTACACAGAATAATTCTGTGAAATTTATTTGTGATGTGTGCATTCGTTTCACAGGGAAAAACCTCTCCTATGGTTGAGCAGATTTGAAACTGTCTTTTTCTACAATCTGCAAGTGGATATTTGAGATCTTTTCTTCCAATGCATGAAAAGGATTTATCTTCACTTACAAACTAGACGGAAGCATTCTGAACAACTCCTTTGTGTTGTGTGCATTCATCTCATGGAGGTCAGCCTTTCTTTTGCTTGAACAGCTTCGAAACTCTCTGTTAAAAGTATCTGCAACTGGACATTTGGAGTGCTTTGTGGCCTATGGTGAAAAAGGAAATATATTCTTATGAAAGATAAAGAGAAGCATCCTGCGAAATTTCTTTATGGTGTGTGCATTCACCTCACAGAGTTGAACCTATTATTTTGTTGAGCAGATTTGAACAAGTCTTTTCCTAGAATCTGCAAGTGGATATTTGAGATGTCTGCGTCCATTGCGTGAAAAAGAATTATCTTCATATAAAAACTAGACAGAAGCATTCACAACAACTACTTAGTGACATGTGCATTCAACTCACAGAGTTTAAACTTTCTTTTGATTGAGCAGTTTTGAAACACGGTGTTTGAAGGATCTGCAAGTGGACATTTGGAGGTCTTTGAGACCTATGGTTAAAAAGCAAGTATCTTCACATAAAAACTACACAGAAACATCCTGCAAAATTTCTTTGTGATGTGTGCATTCATCTCAGAGAGTTGAAGCTTTCTTGTTTTTAGCAGATTTGAAACACTCTTTTTGTAGACTCTGTAACTGCATATTTGAGATCATTTCGTCCAATGCAGGAAAAGGAAATATCTTCACATAAAAACCGGACGGAAGCATTCTGAGCAACTTCTTAATGATATGTGCATTCAACTCAGAGAATTGAACAATTCTTTTGATTGATCAGTTTTGAAACACTCTTTGAAGAATCTGCAAGAGGACATTTGGAGGGCTTTGAGACCTATGGTGAAAAAGGAAATATCTTCACATAAAAACCGAACAGTAGCACTCTGCAAAATTTCTCTGGGATATGTGCATTCTTCTCTGAGTTGAAGCTTTTCTTTTTGGTTGAGCAGATTTGAAACAGTTTTTTTGTAGAATCTGCAAGTGGTTATTTGGGATCTTTTCGTCCAATGAGGGAAAAGGAAATATCTTCACATAAAAACTAGACAGAAGCATTCTGAGCAACTTCTTGGTGATGTGGGCATTCAACTCTCAGAGTTGAATCTTTCCTTTGGTTGAACAGATTTGAAACAGTCTTTTTCAAGATTCTGCCAGTGCAAATTTGAAGTCTTTTCTTCCAATGCGGTGAAAGGAATTATCTTCACATAAATCCTAGAGAGAAGCATGCTGTACAACTTCTTAGTGATATGTGCATTCCACTCACAGAGTTGAAGCTTTCTTTTGATGGAGCAGTTTTGAAACAATCTGAAGAATCCGGAAGTGGACATTTGGAATGCTTTGAGGCCTATGGTAAAAAATTAAATATCTTCACCTGAAAAGTACTCAGAAGCATTCTGCGAAATTATTTTGTGATGTATGCATTCATCTCACAGAGTTCAAGTTTCCTTTTGGTTGAGCAGATTTGAAACAGTCTTTTTGTAGAATCTGCAAGTGGATATATGAGATCTTTTCGTCCAGTGCAAAAAAAAGGAAATATCATCTGATAAAAACTAGGCAGAACATCCTGAAGAAATTCTTAGTGATACATGCATTCAAGTAAAAGGTGAACCATGCTTTTGATCCAGCAGTTTTGAAACACTCTGTTTGAAGAATCTGCAAGGCGACATTTGAAGCGATTTGAGGCCTATGTTGAAAAAGGAAATATGTTCACATAAAAGCTACAGAAAAGCATTCTGTGAAATTACTTTTTGATGTGTGCATTTCTCTCACAGTGCTGAAGCTTTCTTTTGGTTGAGCAGATTTGAAGCTTTCCTTTTGGAGAATCTGCAAGTGGATATTTGTGATCTTTACATCCAATGGGGAACCGGATTAATCTTCACATAAAAACTAGACGGAAGCCTTCTGAGCAACTTCTTAGTGATGCGTGTATTCCACTCACAGATTTGAACCTTTCTTTTGATTGAGCAGTTTTGAAACACTTTTTGTCAAGAATCTGCATGGTTACAATTGCAGGGCTTTGAGACCTATGCTCAAAAAGGAAATATCTTCACATTAATAATACACAGAACCATTTTGCAAAATACGTTTGTGATGTGTGCGTTCAGCTGACAGAGGTGAAGCTTTCTTTTGTTGAGCATATATGAAAAAGTGTTTATATAGAGTCTGCAAGAGGATATTTGAGATCTTTGCATCCAATGTGGGAAAAGGAAATATCATCACTTAAAAACTACACATAGGCATTCTGAGAAACTTCTTAGTGATATGTGCATTCAACTCACAGAGTTGGACATTTCTTTTGATTCAGCAGTTTTGAAACACGGTGTTTGAAGAATCTGCAAGTTGGCATTTGGAGTGCTTTGAGGGCAATGATGTAAAAGGAAATATCTTCATACAAAAACTACACAGAATAATTCTGTGAAATTTATTTGTGATGTGTGCATTCGTTTCACAGGGAAAAACCTCTCCTATGGTTGAGCAGATTTGAAACTGTCTTTTTCTACAATCTGCAAGTGGATATTTGAGATCTTTTCTTCCAATGCATGAAAAGGATTTATCTTCACTTACAAACTAGACGGAAGCATTCTGAACAACTCCTTTGTGCTGTGTGCATTCATCTCATGGAGGTCAGCCTTTCTTTTGCTTGAACAGTTTCGAAACTCTCTGTTAAAAGGATCTGCAACTGGACATTTGGAGTGCTTTGTGGCCTATGGTGAAAAAGGAAATATATTCTTATGAAAGATAAAGAGAAGCATCCTGCGAAATTTCTTTATGGTGTGTGCATTCACCTCACAGAGTTGAACCTATTATTTTGTTGAGCAGATTTGAACAAGTCTTTTCCTAGAATCTGCAAGTGGATATTTGAGATGTCTGCGTCCATTGCGTGAAAAAGAATTATCTTCATATCAAAACTAGACAGAAGCATTCACAACAACTACTTAGTGACATGTGCATTCAACTCACAGAGTTTAAACTTTCTTTTGATTGAGCAGTTTTGAAACACGGTGTTTGAAGGATCTGCAAGTGGACATTTGGAGGTCTTTGAGACCTATGGTTAAAAAGCAAGTATCTTCACATAAAAACTACACAGAAACATCCTGCAAAATTTCTTTGTGATGTGTGCATTCATCTCAGAGAGTTGAAGCTTTCTTGTTTTTTAGCAGATTTGAAACACTCTTTTTGTAGACTCTGTAACTGCATATTTGAGATCATTTCGTCCAATGCAGGAAAAGGAAATATCTTCACATAAAAACCGGACGGAAGCATTCTGAGCAACTTCTTAATGATATGTGCATTCAACTCAGAGAATTGAACAATTCTTTTGATTGATCAGTTTTGAAACACTCTTTGAAGAATCTGCAAGAGGACATTTGGAGGGCTTTGAGACCTATGGTGAAAAAGGAAATATCTTCACATAAAAACCGAACAGTAGCACTCTGCAAAATTTCTCTGGGATATGTGCATTCTTCTCTGAGTTGAAGCTTTTCTTTTTGGTTGAGCAGATTTGAAACAGTTTTTTTGTAGAATCTGCATGTGGTTATTTGGGATCTTTTCGTCCAATGTGGGAAAAGGAAATATCTTCACATAAAAACTAGACAGAAGCATTCTGAGCAACTTCTTGGTGATGTGGGCATTCAACTCTCAGAGTTGAATCTTTCCTTTGGTTGAACAGATTTGAAACAGTCTTTTTCAAGATTCTGCCAGTGCAAATTTGAAGTCTTTTCTTCCAATGCGGTGAAAGGAATTATCTTCACATAAATCCTAGAGACAAGCATGCTGTACAACTTCTTAGTGATATGTGCATTCCACTCACAGAGTTGAAGCTTTCTTTTGATGGAGCAGTTTTGAAACAATCTGAAGAATCCGGAAGTGGACATTTGGAATGCTTTGAGGCCTATGGTAAAAAATTAAATATCTTCACCTGAAAAGTACTCAGAAGCATTCTGCGAAATTATTTTGTGATGTATGCATTCATCTCACAGAGTTCAAGTTTCCTTTTGGTTGAGCAGATTTGAAACAGTCTATTTGTAGAATCTGCAAGTGGATATATGAGATCTTTTCGTCCAGTGCAAAAAAAAGGAAATATCATCTGATAAAAACTAGGCAGAACATCCTGAACAAATTCTTAGTGATACATGCATTCAAGTAAAAGGTGAACCATGCTTTTGATCCAGCAGTTTTGAAACACTCTGTTTGAAGAATCTGCAAGGCGACATTTGAAGCGATATGAGGCCTATGTTGAAAAAGGAAATATGTTCACATAAAAGCTACAGAAAAGCATTCTGTGAAATTTCTTTGTGATGTGTGCATTCTTCTCACAGTGTTGAAGCTTTCTTTTGGTTGAGCAGATTTGAAGCTTTCCTTTTGGAGAATCTGCAAGTGGATATTTGTGATCTTTACATCCAATGGGGAACCGGATTTATCTTCACATAAAAACTAGACGGAAGCCTTCTGAGCAACTTCTTAGTGATGCGTGTATTCCACTCACAGATTTGAACCTTTCTTTTGATTGAGCAGTTTTGAAACACTTTTTGTCAAGAATCTGCATGGTTACAATTGCAGGGCTTTGAGACCTATGCTCAAAAAGGAAATATCTTCACATTAATAATACACAGAACCATTTTGCAAAATACGTTTGTGATGTGTGCGTTCAGCTGACAGAGGTGAAGCTTTCTTTTGTTGAGCATATATGAAAAAGTGTTTATATAGAGTCTGCAAGAGGATATTTGAGATCTTTGCATCCAATGTGGGAAAAGGAAATATCATCACTTAAAAACTACACATAGGCATTCTGAGAAACTTCTTAGTGATATGTGCATTCAACTCACAGAGTTGGACATTTCTTTTGATTCAGCAGTTTTGAAACACGGTGTTTGAAGAATCTGCAAGTTGGCATTTGGAGTGCTTTGAGGGCAATGATGTAAAAGGAAATATCTTCATACAAAAACTACACAGAATAATTCTGTGAAATTTATTTGTGATGTGTGCATTCGTTTCACAGGGAAAAACCTCTCCTATGGTTGAGCAGATTTGAAACTGTCTTTTTCTACAATCTGCAAGTGGATATTTGAGATCTTTTCTTCCAATGCATGAAAAGGATTTATCTTCACTTACAAACTAGACGGAAGCATTCTGAACAACTCCTTTGTGCTGTGTGCATTCATCTCATGGAGGTCAGCCTTTCTTTTGCTTGAACAGTTTCGAAACTCTCTGTTAAAAGGATCTGCAACTGGACATTTGGAGTGCTTTGTGGCCTATGGTGAAAAAGGAAATATATTCTTATGAAAGATAAAGAGAAGCATCCTGCGAAATTTCTTTATGGTGTGTGCATTCACCTCACAGAGTTGAACCTATTATTTTGTTGAGCAGATTTGAACAAGTCTTTTCCTAGAATCTGCAAGTGGATATTTGAGATGTCTGCGTCCATTGCGTGAAAAAGAATTATCTTCATATAAAAACTAGACAGAAGCATTCACAACAACTACTTAGTGACATGTGCATTCAACTCACAGAGTTTAAACTTTCTTTTGATTGAGCAGTTTTGAAACACGGTGTTTGAAGGATCTGCAAGTGGACATTTGGAGGTCTTTGAGACCTATGGTTAAAAAGCAAGTATCTTCACATAAAAACTACACAGAAACATCCTGCAAAATTTCTTTGTGATGTGTGCATTCATCTCAGAGAGTTGAAGCTTTCTTGTTTTTTAGCAGATTTGAAACACTCTTTTTGTAGACTCTGTAACTGCATATTTGAGATCATTTCGTCCAATGCAGGAAAAGGAAATATCTTCACATAAAAACCGGACGGAAGCATTCTGAGCAACTTCTTAATGATATGTGCATTCAACTCAGAGAATTGAACAATTCTTTTGATTGATCAGTTTTGAAACACTCTTTGAAGAATCTGCAAGAGGACATTTGGAGGGCTTTGAGACCTATGGTGAAAAAGGAAATATCTTCACATAAAAACCGAACAGTAGCACTCTGCAAAATTTCTCTGGGATATGTGCATTCTTCTCTGAGTTGAAGCTTTTCTTTTTGGTTGAGCAGATTTGAAACAGTTTTTTTGTAGAATCTGCAAGTGGTTATTTGGGATCTTTTCGTCCAATGAGGGAAAAGGAAATATCTTCACATAAAAACTAGACAGAAGCATTCTGAGCAACTTCTTGGTGATGTGGGCATTCAACTCTCAGAGTTGAATCTTTCCTTTGGTTGAACAGATTTGAAACAGTCTTTTTCAAGATTCTGCCAGTGCAAATTTGAAGTCTTTTCTTCCAATGCGGTGAAAGGAATTATCTTCACATAAATCCTAGAGAGAAGCATGCTGTACAACTTCTTAGTGATATGTGCATTCCACTCACAGAGTTGAAGCTTTCTTTTGATGGAGCAGTTTTGAAACAATCTGAAGAATCCGGAAGTGGACATTTGGAATGCTTTGAGGCCTATGGTAAAAAATTAAATATCTTCACCTGAAAAGTACTCAGAAGCATTCTGCGAAATTATTTTGTGATGTATGCATTCATCTCACAGAGTTCAAGTTTCCTTTTGGTTGAGCAGATTTGAAACAGTCTTTTTGTAGAATCTGCAAGTGGATATATGAGATCTTTTCGTCCAGTGCAAAAAAAAGGAAATATCATCTGATAAAAACTAGGCAGAACATCCTGAACAAATTCTTAGTGATACATGCATTCAAGTAAAAGGTGAACCATGCTTTTGATCCAGCAGTTTTGAAACACTCTGTTTGAAGAATCTGCAAGGCGACATTTGAAGCGATTTGAGGCCTATGTTGAAAAAGGAAATATGTTCACATAAAAGCTACAGAAAAGCATTCTGTGAAATTTCTTTGTGATGTGTGCATTCTTCTCACAGTGTTGAAGCTTTCCTTTGGTTGAGCAGATTTGAAGCTTTCCTTTTGGAGAATCTGCAAGTGGATATTTGTGATCTTTACATCCAATGGGGAACCGGATTAATCTTCACATAAAAACTAGACGGAAGCCTTCTGAGCAACTTCTTAGTGATGCGTGTATTCCACTCACAGATTTGAACCTTTCTTTTGATGGAGCAGTTTTGAAACACTTTTTGTCAAGAATCTGCATGGTTACAATTGGAGGGCTTTGAGACCTATGCTCAAAAAGGAAATATCTTCACATTAATACTACACAGAACCATTTTGCAAAATACGTTTGTGATGTGTGCGTTCAGCTGACAGAGGTGAAGCTTTCTTTTGTTGAGCATATATGAAAAAGTGTTTATATAGAGTCTGCAAGAGGATATTTGAGATCTTTGCATCCAATGTGGGAAAAGGAAATATCATCACTTAAAAACTACACATAGGCATTCTGAGAAACTTCTTAGTGATATGTGCATTCAACTCACAGAGTTGGACATTTCTTTTGATTCAGCAGTTTTGAAACACGGTGTTTGAAGAATCTGCAAGTTGGCATTTGGAGTGCTTTGAGGGCAATGATGTAAAAGGAAATATCTTCATACAAAAACTACACAGAATAATTCTGTGAAATTTATTTGTGATGTGTGCATTCGTTTCACAGGGAAAAACCTCTCCTATGGTTGAGCAGATTTGAAACTGTCTTTTTCTACAATCTGCAAGTGGATATTTGAGATCTTTTCTTCCAATGCATGAAAAGGATTTATCTTCACTTACAAACTAGACGGAAGCATTCTGAACAACTCCTTTGTGTTGTGTGCATTCATCTCATGGAGGTCAGCCTTTCTTTTGCTTGAACAGTTTCGAAACTCTCTGTTAAAAGGATCTGCAACTGGACATTTGGAGTGCTTTGTGGCCTATGGTGAAAAAGGAAATATATTCTTATGAAAGATAAAGAGAAGCATCCTGCGAAATTTCTTTATGGTGTGTGCATTCACCTCACAGAGTTGAACCTATTATTTTATTGAGCAGATTTGAACAAGTCTTTTCCTAGAATCTGCAAGTGGATATTTGAGATGTCTGCGTCCATTGCAAGAAAAAGAATTATCTTCATATCAAAACTAGACAGAAGCATTCACAACAACTACTTAGTGACATGTGCATTCAACTCACAGAGTTTAAACTTTCTTTTGATTGAGCAGTTTTGAAACACGGTGTTTGAAGGATCTGCAAGTGGACATTTGGAGGTCTTTGAGACCTATGGTTAAAAAGCAAGTATCTTCACATAAAAACTACACAGAAACATCCTGCAAAATTTCTTTGTGATGTGTGCATTCATCTCAGAGAGTTGAAGCTTTCTTGTTTTTTAGCAGATTTGAAACACTCTTTTTGTAGACTCTGTAACTGCATATTTGAGATCATTTCGTCCAATGCAGGAAAAGGAAATATCTTCACATAAAAACCGGACGGAAGCATTCTGAGCAACTTCTTAATGATATGTGCATTCAACTCAGAGAATTGAACAATTCTTTTGATTGATCAGTTTTGAAACACTCTTTGAAGAATCTGCAAGAGGACATTTGGAGGGCTTTGAGACCTATGGTGAAAAAGGAAATATCTTCACATAAAAACCGAACAGTAGCACTCTGCAAAATTTCTCTGGGATATGTGCATTCTTCTCTGAGTTGAAGCTTTTCTTTTTGGTTGAGCAGATTTGAAACAGTTTTTTTGTAGAATCTGCATGTGGTTATTTGGGATCTTTTCGTCCAATGTGGGAAAAGGAAATATCTTCACATAAAAACTAGACAGAAGCATTCTGAGCAACTTCTTGGTGATGTGGGCATTCAACTCTCAGAGTTGAATCTTTCCTTTGGTTGAACAGATTTGAAACAGTCTTTTTCAAGATTCTGCCAGTGCAAATTTGAAGTCTTTTCTTCCAATGCGGTGAAAGGAATTATCTTCACATAAATCCTAGAGACAAGCATGCTGTACAACTTCTTAGTGATATGTGCATTCCACTCACAGAGTTGAAGCTTTCTTTTGATGGAGCAGTTTTGAAACAATCTGAAGAATCCGGAAGTGGACATTTGGAATGCTTTGAGGCCTATGGTAAAAAATTAAATATCTTCACCTGAAAAGTACTCAGAAGCATTCTGCGAAATTATTTTGTGATGTATGCATTCATCTCACAGAGTTCAAGTTTCCTTTTGGTTGAGCAGATTTGAAACAGTCTATTTGTAGAATCTGCAAGTGGATATATGAGATCTTTTCGTCCAGTGCAAAAAAAAGGAAATATCATCTGATAAAAACTAGGCAGAACATCCTGAACAAATTCTTAGTGATACATGCATTCAAGTAAAAGGTGAACCATGCTTTTGATCCAGCAGTTTTGAAACACTCTGTTTGAAGAATCTGCAAGGCGACATTTGAAGCGATATGAGGCCTATGTTGAAAAAGGAAATATGTTCACATAAAAGCTACAGAAAAGCATTCTGTGAAATTTCTTTGTGATGTGTGCATTCTTCTCACAGTGTTGAAGCTTTCTTTTGGTTGAGCAGATTTGAAGCTTTCCTTTTGGAGAATCTGCAAGTGGATATTTGTGATCTTTACATCCAATGGGGAACCGGATTTATCTTCACATAAAAACTAGACGGAAGCCTTCTGAGCAACTTCTTAGTGATGCGTGTATTCCACTCACAGATTTGAACCTTTCTTTTGATTGAGCAGTTTTGAAACACTTTTTGTCAAGAATCTGCATGGTTACAATTGCAGGGCTTTGAGACCTATGCTCAAAAAGGAAATATCTTCACATTAATAATACACAGAACCATTTTGCAAAATACGTTTGTGATGTGTGCGTTCAGCTGACAGAGGTGAAGCTTTCTTTTGTTGAGCATATATGAAAAAGTGTTTATATAGAGTCTGCAAGAGGATATTTGAGATCTTTGCATCCAATGTGGGAAAAGGAAATATCATCACTTAAAAACTACACATAGGCATTCTGAGAAACTTCTTAGTGATATGTGCATTCAACTCACAGAGTTGGACATTTCTTTTGATTCAGCAGTTTTGAAACACGGTGTTTGAAGAATCTGCAAGTTGGCATTTGGAGTGCTTTGAGGGCAATGATGTAAAAGGAAATATCTTCATACAAAAACTACACAGAATAATTCTGTGAAATTTATTTGTGATGTGTGCATTCGTTTCACAGGGAAAAACCTCTCCTATGGTTGAGCAGATTTGAAACTGTCTTTTTCTACAATCTGCAAGTGGATATTTGAGATCTTTTCTTCCAATGCATGAAAAGGATTTATCTTCACTTACAAACTAGACGGAAGCATTCTGAACAACTCCTTTGTGCTGTGTGCATTCATCTCATGGAGGTCAGCCTTTCTTTTGCTTGAACAGTTTCGAAACTCTCTGTTAAAAGGATCTGCAACTGGACATTTGGAGTGCTTTGTGGCCTATGGTGAAAAAGGAAATATATTCTTATGAAAGATAAAGAGAAGCATCCTGCGAAATTTCTTTATGGTGTGTGCATTCACCTCACAGAGTTGAACCTATTATTTTGTTGAGCAGATTTGAACAAGTCTTTTCCTAGAATCTGCAAGTGGATATTTGAGATGTCTGCGTCCATTGCGTGAAAAAGAATTATCTTCATATAAAAACTAGACAGAAGCATTCACAACAACTACTTAGTGACATGTGCATTCAACTCACAGAGTTTAAACTTTCTTTTGATTGAGCAGTTTTGAAACACGGTGTTTGAAGGATCTGCAAGTGGACATTTGGAGGTCTTTGAGACCTATGGTTAAAAAGCAAGTATCTTCACATAAAAACTACACAGAAACATCCTGCAAAATTTCTTTGTGATGTGTGCATTCATCTCAGAGAGTTGAAGCTTTCTTGTTTTTTAGCAGATTTGAAACACTCTTTTTGTAGACTCTGTAACTGCATATTTGAGATCATTTCGTCCAATGCAGGAAAAGGAAATATCTTCACATAAAAACCGGACGGAAGCATTCTGAGCAACTTCTTAATGATATGTGCATTCAACTCAGAGAATTGAACAATTCTTTTGATTGATCAGTTTTGAAACACTCTTTGAAGAATCTGCAAGAGGACATTTGGAGGGCTTTGAGACCTATGGTGAAAAAGGAAATATCTTCACATAAAAACCGAACAGTAGCACTCTGCAAAATTTCTCTGGGATATGTGCATTCTTCTCTGAGTTGAAGCTTTTCTTTTTGGTTGAGCAGATTTGAAACAGTTTTTTTGTAGAATCTGCAAGTGGTTATTTGGGATCTTTTCGTCCAATGAGGGAAAAGGAAATATCTTCACATAAAAACTAGACAGAAGCATTCTGAGCAACTTCTTGGTGATGTGGGCATTCAACTCTCAGAGTTGAATCTTTCCTTTGGTTGAACAGATTTGAAACAGTCTTTTTCAAGATTCTGCCAGTGCAAATTTGAAGTCTTTTCTTCCAATGCGGTGAAAGGAATTATCTTCACATAAATCCTAGAGAGAAGCATGCTGTACAACTTCTTAGTGATATGTGCATTCCACTCACAGAGTTGAAGCTTTCTTTTGATGGAGCAGTTTTGAAACAATCTGAAGAATCCGGAAGTGGACATTTGGAATGCTTTGAGGCCTATGGTAAAAAATTAAATATCTTCACCTGAAAAGTACTCAGAAGCATTCTGCGAAATTATTTTGTGATGTATGCATTCATCTCACAGAGTTCAAGTTTCCTTTTGGTTGAGCAGATTTGAAACAGTCTTTTTGTAGAATCTGCAAGTGGATATATGAGATCTTTTCGTCCAGTGCAAAAAAAAGGAAATATCATCTGATAAAAACTAGGCAGAACATCCTGAACAAATTCTTAGTGATACATGCATTCAAGTAAAAGGTGAACCATGCTTTTGATCCAGCAGTTTTGAAACACTCTGTTTGAAGAATCTGCAAGGCGACATTTGAAGCGATTTGAGGCCTATGTTGAAAAAGGAAATATGTTCACATAAAAGCTACAGAAAAGCATTCTGTGAAATTTCTTTGTGATGTGTGCATTCTTCTCACAGTGTTGAAGCTTTCCTTTGGTTGAGCAGATTTGAAGCTTTCCTTTTGGAGAATCTGCAAGTGGATATTTGTGATCTTTACATCCAATGGGGAACCGGATTAATCTTCACATAAAAACTAGACGGAAGCCTTCTGAGCAACTTCTTAGTGATGCGTGTATTCCACTCACAGATTTGAACCTTTCTTTTGATGGAGCAGTTTTGAAACACTTTTTGTCAAGAATCTGCATGGTTACAATTGGAGGGCTTTGAGACCTATGCTCAAAAAGGAAATATCTTCACATTAATACTACACAGAACCATTTTGCAAAATACGTTTGTGATGTGTGCGTTCAGCTGACAGAGGTGAAGCTTTCTTTTGTTGAGCATATATGAAAAAGTGTTTATATAGAGTCTGCAAGAGGATATTTGAGATCTTTGCATCCAATGTGGGAAAAGGAAATATCATCACTTAAAAACTACACATAGGCATTCTGAGAAACTTCTTAGTGATATGTGCATTCAACTCACAGAGTTGGACATTTCTTTTGATTCAGCAGTTTTGAAACACGGTGTTTGAAGAATCTGCAAGTTGGCATTTGGAGTGCTTTGAGGGCAATGATGTAAAAGGAAATATCTTCATACAAAAACTACACAGAATAATTCTGTGAAATTTATTTGTGATGTGTGCATTCGTTTCACAGGGAAAAACCTCTCCTATGGTTGAGCAGATTTGAAACTGTCTTTTTCTACAATCTGCAAGTGGATATTTGAGATCTTTTCTTCCAATGCATGAAAAGGATTTATCTTCACTTACAAACTAGACGGAAGCATTCTGAACAACTCCTTTGTGTTGTGTGCATTCATCTCATGGAGGTCAGCCTTTCTTTTGCTTGAACAGTTTCGAAACTCTCTGTTAAAAGGATCTGCAACTGGACATTTGGAGTGCTTTGTGGCCTATGGTGAAAAAGGAAATATATTCTTATGAAAGATAAAGAGAAGCATCCTGCGAAATTTCTTTATGGTGTGTGCATTCACCTCACAGAGTTGAACCTATTATTTTATTGAGCAGATTTGAACAAGTCTTTTCCTAGAATCTGCAAGTGGATATTTGAGATGTCTGCGTCCATTGCAAGAAAAAGAATTATCTTCATATCAAAACTAGACAGAAGCATTCACAACAACTACTTAGTGACATGTGCATTCAACTCACAGAGTTTAAACTTTCTTTTGATTGAGCAGTTTTGAAACACGGTGTTTGAAGGATCTGCAAGTGGACATTTGGAGGTCTTTGAGACCTATGGTTAAAAAGCAAGTATCTTCACATAAAAACTACACAGAAACATCCTGCAAAATTTCTTTGTGATGTGTGCATTCATCTCAGAGAGTTGAAGCTTTCTTGTTTTTTAGCAGATTTGAAACACTCTTTTTGTAGACTCTGTAACTGCATATTTGAGATCATTTCGTCCAATGCAGGAAAAGGAAATATCTTCACATAAAAACCGGACGGAAGCATTCTGAGCAACTTCTTAATGATATGTGCATTCAACTCAGAGAATTGAACAATTCTTTTGATTGATCAGTTTTGAAACACTCTTTGAAGAATCTGCAAGAGGACATTTGGAGGGCTTTGAGACCTATGGTGAAAAAGGAAATATCTTCACATAAAAACCGAACAGTAGCACTCTGCAAAATTTCTCTGGGATATGTGCATTCTTCTCTGAGTTGAAGCTTTTCTTTTTGGTTGAGCAGATTTGAAACAGTTTTTTTGTAGAATCTGCATGTGGTTATTTGGGATCTTTTCGTCCAATGTGGGAAAAGGAAATATCTTCACATAAAAACTAGACAGAAGCATTCTGAGCAACTTCTTGGTGATGTGGGCATTCAACTCTCAGAGTTGAATCTTTCCTTTGGTTGAACAGATTTGAAACAGTCTTTTTCAAGATTCTGCCAGTGCAAATTTGAAGTCTTTTCTTCCAATGCGGTGAAAGGAATTATCTTCACATAAATCCTAGAGACAAGCATGCTGTACAACTTCTTAGTGATATGTGCATTCCACTCACAGAGTTGAAGCTTTCTTTTGATGGAGCAGTTTTGAAACAATCTGAAGAATCCGGAAGTGGACATTTGGAATGCTTTGAGGCCTATGGTAAAAAATTAAATATCTTCACCTGAAAAGTACTCAGAAGCATTCTGCGAAATTATTTTGTGATGTATGCATTCATCTCACAGAGTTCAAGTTTCCTTTTGGTTGAGCAGATTTGAAACAGTCTATTTGTAGAATCTGCAAGTGGATATATGAGATCTTTTCGTCCAGTGCAAAAAAAAGGAAATATCATCTGATAAAAACTAGGCAGAACATCCTGAACAAATTCTTAGTGATACATGCATTCAAGTAAAAGGTGAACCATGCTTTTGATCCAGCAGTTTTGAAACACTCTGTTTGAAGAATCTGCAAGGCGACATTTGAAGCGATTTGAGGCCTATGTTGAAAAAGGAAATATGTTCACATAAAAGCTACAGAAAAGCATTCTGTGAAATTTCTTTGTGATGTGTGCATTCTTCTCACAGTGTTGAAGCTTTCTTTTGGTTGAGCAGATTTGAAGCTTTCCTTTTGGAGAATCTGCAAGTGGATATTTGTGATCTTTACATCCAATGGGGAACCGGATTTATCTTCACATAAAAACTAGACGGAAGCCTTCTGAGCAACTTCTTAGTGATGCGTGTATTCCACTCACAGATTTGAACCTTTCTTTTGATTGAGCAGTTTTGAAACACTTTTTGTCAAGAATCTGCATGGTTACAATTGCAGGGCTTTGAGACCTATGCTCAAAAAGGAAATATCTTCACATTAATAATACACAGAACCATTTTGCAAAATACGTTTGTGATGTGTGCGTTCAGCTGACAGAGGTGAAGCTTTCTTTTGTTGAGCATATATGAAAAAGTGTTTATATAGAGTCTGCAAGAGGATATTTGAGATCTTTGCATCCAATGTGGGAAAAGGAAATATCATCACTTAAAAACTACACATAGGCATTCTGAGAAACTTCTTAGTGATATGTGCATTCAACTCACAGAGTTGGACATTTCTTTTGATTCAGCAGTTTTGAAACACGGTGTTTGAAGAATCTGCAAGTTGGCATTTGGAGTGCTTTGAGGGCAATGATGTAAAAGGAAATATCTTCATACAAAAACTACACAGAATAATTCTGTGAAATTTATTTGTGATGTGTGCATTCGTTTCACAGGGAAAAACCTCTCCTATGGTTGAGCAGATTTGAAACTGTCTTTTTCTACAATCTGCAAGTGGATATTTGAGATCTTTTCTTCCAATGCATGAAAAGGATTTATCTTCACTTACAAACTAGACGGAAGCATTCTGAACAACTCCTTTGTGCTGTGTGCATTCATCTCATGGAGGTCAGCCTTTCTTTTGCTTGAACAGTTTCGAAACTCTCTGTTAAAAGGATCTGCAACTGGACATTTGGAGTGCTTTGTGGCCTATGGTGAAAAAGGAAATATATTCTTATGAAAGATAAAGAGAAGCATCCTGCGAAATTTCTTTATGGTGTGTGCATTCACCTCACAGAGTTGAACCTATTATTTTGTTGAGCAGATTTGAACAAGTCTTTTCCTAGAATCTGCAAGTGGATATTTGAGATGTCTGCGTCCATTGCGTGAAAAAGAATTATCTTCATATAAAAACTAGACAGAAGCATTCACAACAACTACTTAGTGACATGTGCATTCAACTCACAGAGTTTAAACTTTCTTTTGATTGAGCAGTTTTGAAACACGGTGTTTGAAGGATCTGCAAGTGGACATTTGGAGGTCTTTGAGACCTATGGTTAAAAAGCAAGTATCTTCACATAAAAACTACACAGAAACATCCTGCAAAATTTCTTTGTGATGTGTGCATTCATCTCAGAGAGTTGAAGCTTTCTTGTTTTTTAGCAGATTTGAAACACTCTTTTTGTAGACTCTGTAACTGCATATTTGAGATCATTTCGTCCAATGCAGGAAAAGGAAATATCTTCACATAAAAACCGGACGGAAGCATTCTGAGCAACTTCTTAATGATATGTGCATTCAACTCAGAGAATTGAACAATTCTTTTGATTGATCAGTTTTGAAACACTCTTTGAAGAATCTGCAAGAGGACATTTGGAGGGCTTTGAGACCTATGGTGAAAAAGGAAATATCTTCACATAAAAACCGAACAGTAGCACTCTGCAAAATTTCTCTGGGATATGTGCATTCTTCTCTGAGTTGAAGCTTTTCTTTTTGGTTGAGCAGATTTGAAACAGTTTTTTTGTAGAATCTGCAAGTGGTTATTTGGGATCTTTTCGTCCAATGAGGGAAAAGGAAATATCTTCACATAAAAACTAGACAGAAGCATTCTGAGCAACTTCTTGGTGATGTGGGCATTCAACTCTCAGAGTTGAATCTTTCCTTTGGTTGAACAGATTTGAAACAGTCTTTTTCAAGATTCTGCCAGTGCAAATTTGAAGTCTTTTCTTCCAATGCGGTGAAAGGAATTATCTTCACATAAATCCTAGAGAGAAGCATGCTGTACAACTTCTTAGTGATATGTGCATTCCACTCACAGAGTTGAAGCTTTCTTTTGATGGAGCAGTTTTGAAACAATCTGAAGAATCCGGAAGTGGACATTTGGAATGCTTTGAGGCCTATGGTAAAAAATTAAATATCTTCACCTGAAAAGTACTCAGAAGCATTCTGCGAAATTATTTTGTGATGTATGCATTCATCTCACAGAGTTCAAGTTTCCTTTTGGTTGAGCAGATTTGAAACAGTCTTTTTGTAGAATCTGCAAGTGGATATATGAGATCTTTTCGTCCAGTGCAAAAAAAAGGAAATATCATCTGATAAAAACTAGGCAGAACATCCTGAACAAATTCTTAGTGATACATGCATTCAAGTAAAAGGTGAACCATGCTTTTGATCCAGCAGTTTTGAAACACTCTGTTTGAAGAATCTGCAAGGCGACATTTGAAGCGATTTGAGGCCTATGTTGAAAAAGGAAATATGTTCACATAAAAGCTACAGAAAAGCATTCTGTGAAATTTCTTTGTGATGTGTGCATTCTTCTCACAGTGTTGAAGCTTTCCTTTGGTTGAGCAGATTTGAAGCTTTCCTTTTGGAGAATCTGCAAGTGGATATTTGTGATCTTTACATCCAATGGGGAACCGGATTAATCTTCACATAAAAACTAGACGGAAGCCTTCTGAGCAACTTCTTAGTGATGCGTGTATTCCACTCACAGATTTGAACCTTTCTTTTGATGGAGCAGTTTTGAAACACTTTTTGTCAAGAATCTGCATGGTTACAATTGGAGGGCTTTGAGACCTATGCTCAAAAAGGAAATATCTTCACATTAATACTACACAGAACCATTTTGCAAAATACGTTTGTGATGTGTGCGTTCAGCTGACAGAGGTGAAGCTTTCTTTTGTTGAGCATATATGAAAAAGTGTTTATATAGAGTCTGCAAGAGGATATTTGAGATCTTTGCATCCAATGTGGGAAAAGGAAATATCATCACTTAAAAACTACACATAGGCATTCTGAGAAACTTCTTAGTGATATGTGCATTCAACTCACAGAGTTGGACATTTCTTTTGATTCAGCAGTTTTGAAACACGGTGTTTGAAGAATCTGCAAGTTGGCATTTGGAGTGCTTTGAGGGCAATGATGTAAAAGGAAATATCTTCATACAAAAACTACACAGAATAATTCTGTGAAATTTATTTGTGATGTGTGCATTCGTTTCACAGGGAAAAACCTCTCCTATGGTTGAGCAGATTTGAAACTGTCTTTTTCTACAATCTGCAAGTGGATATTTGAGATCTTTTCTTCCAATGCATGAAAAGGATTTATCTTCACTTACAAACTAGACGGAAGCATTCTGAACAACTCCTTTGTGCTGTGTGCATTCATCTCATGGAGGTCAGCCTTTCTTTTGCTTGAACAGTTTCGAAACTCTCTGTTAAAAGGATCTGCAACTGGACATTTGGAGTGCTTTGTGGCCTATGGTGAAAAAGGAAATATATTCTTATGAAAGATAAAGAGAAGCATCCTGCGAAATTTCTTTATGGTGTGTGCATTCACCTCACAGAGTTGAACCTATTATTTTGTTGAGCAGATTTGAACAAGTCTTTTCCTAGAATCTGCAAGTGGATATTTGAGATGTCTGCGTCCATTGCGTGAAAAAGAATTATCTTCATATAAAAACTAGACAGAAGCATTCACAACAACTACTTAGTGACATGTGCATTCAACTCACAGAGTTTAAACTTTCTTTTGATTGAGCAGTTTTGAAACACGGTGTTTGAAGGATCTGCAAGTGGACATTTGGAGGTCTTTGAGACCTATGGTTAAAAAGCAAGTATCTTCACATAAAAACTACACAGAAACATCCTGCAAAATTTCATTGTGATGTGTGCATTCATCTCAGAGAGTTGAAGCTTTCTTGTTTTTTAGCAGATTTGAAACACTCTTTTTGTAGACTCTGTAACTGCATATTTGAGATCATTTCGTCCAATGCAGGAAAAGGAAATATCTTCACATAAAAACCGGACGGAAGCATTCTGAGCAACTTCTTAATGATATGTGCATTCAACTCAGAGAATTGAACAATTCTTTTGATTGATCAGTTTTGAAACACTCTTTGAAGAATCTGCAAGAGGACATTTGGAGGGCTTTGAGACCTATGGTGAAAAAGGAAATATCTTCACATAAAAACCGAACAGTAGCACTCTGCAAAATTTCTCTGGGATATGTGCATTCTTCTCTGAGTTGAAGCTTTTCTTTTTGGTTGAGCAGATTTGAAACAGTTTTTTTGTAGAATCTGCAAGTGGTTATTTGGGATCTTTTCGTCCAATGAGGGAAAAGGAAATATCTTCACATAAAAACTAGACAGAAGCATTCTGAGCAACTTCTTGGTGATGTGGGCATTCAACTCTCAGAGTTGAATCTTTCCTTTGGTTGAACAGATTTGAAACAGTCTTTTTCAAGATTCTGCCAGTGCAAATTTGAAGTCTTTTCTTCCAATGCGGTGAAAGGAATTATCTTCACATAAATCCTAGAGAGAAGCATGCTGTACAACTTCTTAGTGATATGTGCATTCCACTCACAGAGTTGAAGCTTTCTTTTGATGGAGCAGTTTTGAAACAATCTGAAGAATCCGGAAGTGGACATTTGGAATGCTTTGAGGCCTATGGTAAAAAATTAAATATCTTCACCTGAAAAGTACTCAGAAGCATTCTGCGAAATTATTTTGTGATGTATGCATTCATCTCACAGAGTTCAAGTTTCCTTTTGGTTGAGCAGATTTGAAACAGTCTTTTTGTAGAATCTGCAAGTGGATATATGAGATCTTTTCGTCCAGTGCAAAAAAAAGGAAATATCATCTGATAAAAACTAGGCAGAACATCCTGAACAAATTCTTAGTGATACATGCATTCAAGTAAAAGGTGAACCATGCTTTTGATCCAGCAGTTTTGAAACACTCTGTTTGAAGAATCTGCAAGGCGACATTTGAAGCGATTTGAGGCCTATGTTGAAAAAGGAAATATGTTCACATAAAAGCTACAGAAAAGCATTCTGTGAAATTTCTTTGTGATGTGTGCATTCTTCTCACAGTGTTGAAGCTTTCCTTTGGTTGAGCAGATTTGAAGCTTTCCTTTTGGAGAATCTGCAAGTGGATATTTGTGATCTTTACATCCAATGGGGAACCGGATTAATCTTCACATAAAAACTAGACGGAAGCCTTCTGAGCAACTTCTTAGTGATGCGTGTATTCCACTCACAGATTTGAACCTTTCTTTTGATGGAGCAGTTTTGAAACACTTTTTGTCAAGAATCTGCATGGTTACAATTGGAGGGCTTTGAGACCTATGCTCAAAAAGGAAATATCTTCACATTAATACTACACAGAACCATTTTGCAAAATACGTTTGTGATGTGTGCGTTCAGCTGACAGAGGTGAAGCTTTCTTTTGTTGAGCATATATGAAAAAGTGTTTATATAGAGTCTGCAAGAGGATATTTGAGATCTTTGCATCCAATGTGGGAAAAGGAAATATCATCACTTAAAAACTACACATAGGCATTCTGAGAAACTTCTTAGTGATATGTGCATTCAACTCACAGAGTTGGACATTTCTTTTGATTCAGCAGTTTTGAAACACGGTGTTTGAAGAATCTGCAAGTTGGCATTTGGAGTGCTTTGAGGGCAATGATGTAAAAGGAAATATCTTCATACAAAAACTACACAGAATAATTCTGTGAAATTTATTTGTGATGTGTGCATTCGTTTCACAGGGAAAAACCTCTCCTATGGTTGAGCAGATTTGAAACTGTCTTTTTCTACAATCTGCAAGTGGATATTTGAGATCTTTTCTTCCAATGCATGAAAAGGATTTATCTTCACTTACAAACTAGACGGAAGCATTCTGAACAACTCCTTTGTGTTGTGTGCATTCATCTCATGGAGGTCAGCCTTTCTTTTGCTTGAACAGTTTCGAAACTCTCTGTTAAAAGGATCTGCAACTGGACATTTGGAGTGCTTTGTGGCCTATGGTGAAAAAGGAAATATATTCTTATGAAAGATAAAGAGAAGCATCCTGCGAAATTTCTTTATGGTGTGTGCATTCACCTCACAGAGTTGAACCTATTATTTTGTTGAGCAGATTTGAACAAGTCTTTTCCTAGAATCTGCAAGTGGATATTTGAGATGTCTGCGTCCATTGCGTGAAAAAGAATTATCTTCATATCAAAACTAGACAGAAGCATTCACAACAACTACTTAGTGACATGTGCATTCAACTCACAGAGTTTAAACTTTCTTTTGATTGAGCAGTTTTGAAACACGGTGTTTGAAGGATCTGCAAGTGGACATTTGGAGGTCTTTGAGACCTATGGTTAAAAAGCAAGTATCTTCACATAAAAACTACACAGAAACATCCTGCAAAATTTCTTTGTGATGTGTGCATTCATCTCAGAGAGTTGAAGCTTTCTTGTTTTTTAGCAGATTTGAAACACTCTTTTTGTAGACTCTGTAACTGCATATTTGAGATCATTTCGTCCAATGCAGGAAAAGGAAATATCTTCACATAAAAACCGGACGGAAGCATTCTGAGCAACTTCTTAATGATATGTGCATTCAACTCAGAGAATTGAACAATTCTTTTGATTGATCAGTTTTGAAACACTCTTTGAAGAATCTGCAAGAGGACATTTGGAGGGCTTTGAGACCTATGGTGAAAAAGGAAATATCTTCACATAAAAACCGAACAGTAGCACTCTGCAAAATTTCTCTGGGATATGTGCATTCTTCTCTGAGTTGAAGCTTTTCTTTTTGGTTGAGCAGATTTGAAACAGTTTTTTTGTAGAATCTGCAAGTGGTTATTTGGGATCTTTTCGTCCAATGAGGGAAAAGGAAATATCTTCACATAAAAACTAGACAGAAGCATTCTGAGCAACTTCTTGGTGATGTGGGCATTCAACTCTCAGAGTTGAATCTTTCCTTTGGTTGAACAGATTTGAAACAGTCTTTTTCAAGATTCTGCCAGTGCAAATTTGAAGTCTTTTCTTCCAATGCGGTGAAAGGAATTATCTTCACATAAATCCTAGAGAGAAGCATGCTGTACAACTTCTTAGTGATATGTGCATTCCACTCACAGAGTTGAAGCTTTCTTTTGATGGAGCAGTTTTGAAACAATCTGAAGAATCCGGAAGTGGACATTTGGAATGCTTTGAGGCCTATGGTAAAAAATTAAATATCTTCACCTGAAAAGTACTCAGAAGCATTCTGCGAAATTATTTTGTGATGTATGCATTCATCTCACAGAGTTCAAGTTTCCTTTTGGTTGAGCAGATTTGAAACAGTCTTTTTGTAGAATCTGCAAGTGGATATATGAGATCTTTTCGTCCAGTGCAAAAAAAAGGAAATATCATCTGATAAAAACTAGGCAGAACATCCTGAACAAATTCTTAGTGATACATGCATTCAAGTAAAAGGTGAACCATGCTTTTGATCCAGCAGTTTTGAAACACTCTGTTTGAAGAATCTGCAAGGCGACATTTGAAGCGATTTGAGGCCTATGTTGAAAAAGGAAATATGTTCACATAAAAGCTACAGAAAAGCATTCTGTGAAATTTCTTTGTGATGTGTGCATTCTTCTCACAGTGTTGAAGCTTTCCTTTGGTTGAGCAGATTTGAAGCTTTCCTTTTGGAGAATCTGCAAGTGGATATTTGTGATCTTTACATCCAATGGGGAACCGGATTAATCTTCACATAAAAACTAGACGGAAGCCTTCTGAGCAACTTCTTAGTGATGCGTGTATTCCACTCACAGATTTGAACCTTTCTTTTGATGGAGCAGTTTTGAAACACTTTTTGTCAAGAATCTGCATGGTTACAATTGGAGGGCTTTGAGACCTATGCTCAAAAAGGAAATATCTTCACATTAATACTACACAGAACCATTTTGCAAAATACGTTTGTGATGTGTGCGTTCAGCTGACAGAGGTGAAGCTTTCTTTTGTTGAGCATATATGAAAAAGTGTTTATATAGAGTCTGCAAGAGGATATTTGAGATCTTTGCATCCAATGTGGGAAAAGGAAATATCATCACTTAAAAACTACACATAGGCATTCTGAGAAACTTCTTAGTGATATGTGCATTCAACTCACAGAGTTGGACATTTCTTTTGATTCAGCAGTTTTGAAACACGGTGTTTGAAGAATCTGCAAGTTGGCATTTGGAGTGCTTTGAGGGCAATGATGTAAAAGGAAATATCTTCATACAAAAACTACACAGAATAATTCTGTGAAATTTATTTGTGATGTGTGCATTCGTTTCACAGGGAAAAACCTCTCCTATGGTTGAGCAGATTTGAAACTGTCTTTTTCTACAATCTGCAAGTGGATATTTGAGATCTTTTCTTCCAATGCATGAAAAGGATTTATCTTCACTTACAAACTAGACGGAAGCATTCTGAACAACTCCTTTGTGCTGTGTGCATTCATCTCATGGAGGTCAGCCTTTCTTTTGCTTGAACAGTTTCGAAACTCTCTGTTAAAAGGATCTGCAACTGGACATTTGGAGTGCTTTGTGGCCTATGGTGAAAAAGGAAATATATTCTTATGAAAGATAAAGAGAAGCATCCTGCGAAATTTCTTTATGGTGTGTGCATTCACCTCACAGAGTTGAACCTATTATTTTGTTGAGCAGATTTGAACAAGTCTTTTCCTAGAATCTGCAAGTGGATATTTGAGATGTCTGCGTCCATTGCGTGAAAAAGAATTATCTTCATATAAAAACTAGACAGAAGCATTCACAACAACTACTTAGTGACATGTGCATTCAACTCACAGAGTTTAAACTTTCTTTTGATTGAGCAGTTTTGAAACACGGTGTTTGAAGGATCTGCAAGTGGACATTTGGAGGTCTTTGAGACCTATGGTTAAAAAGCAAGTATCTTCACATAAAAACTACACAGAAACATCCTGCAAAATTTCATTGTGATGTGTGCATTCATCTCAGAGAGTTGAAGCTTTCTTGTTTTTTAGCAGATTTGAAACACTCTTTTTGTAGACTCTGTAACTGCATATTTGAGATCATTTCGTCCAATGCAGGAAAAGGAAATATCTTCACATAAAAACCGGACGGAAGCATTCTGAGCAACTTCTTAATGATATGTGCATTCAACTCAGAGAATTGAACAATTCTTTTGATTGATCAGTTTTGAAACACTCTTTGAAGAATCTGCAAGAGGACATTTGGAGGGCTTTGAGACCTATGGTGAAAAAGGAAATATCTTCACATAAAAACCGAACAGTAGCACTCTGCAAAATTTCTCTGGGATATGTGCATTCTTCTCTGAGTTGAAGCTTTTCTTTTTGGTTGAGCAGATTTGAAACAGTTTTTTTGTAGAATCTGCAAGTGGTTATTTGGGATCTTTTCGTCCAATGAGGGAAAAGGAAATATCTTCACATAAAAACTAGACAGAAGCATTCTGAGCAACTTCTTGGTGATGTGGGCATTCAACTCTCAGAGTTGAATCTTTCCTTTGGTTGAACAGATTTGAAACAGTCTTTTTCAAGATTCTGCCAGTGCAAATTTGAAGTCTTTTCTTCCAATGCGGTGAAAGGAATTATCTTCACATAAATCCTAGAGAGAAGCATGCTGTACAACTTCTTAGTGATATGTGCATTCCACTCACAGAGTTGAAGCTTTCTTTTGATGGAGCAGTTTTGAAACAATCTGAAGAATCCGGAAGTGGACATTTGGAATGCTTTGAGGCCTATGGTAAAAAATTAAATATCTTCACCTGAAAAGTACTCAGAAGCATTCTGCGAAATTATTTTGTGATGTATGCATTCATCTCACAGAGTTCAAGTTTCCTTTTGGTTGAGCAGATTTGAAACAGTCTTTTTGTAGAATCTGCAAGTGGATATATGAGATCTTTTCGTCCAGTGCAAAAAAAAGGAAATATCATCTGATAAAAACTAGGCAGAACATCCTGAACAAATTCTTAGTGATACATGCATTCAAGTAAAAGGTGAACCATGCTTTTGATCCAGCAGTTTTGAAACACTCTGTTTGAAGAATCTGCAAGGCGACATTTGAAGCGATTTGAGGCCTATGTTGAAAAAGGAAATATGTTCACATAAAAGCTACAGAAAAGCATTCTGTGAAATTTCTTTGTGATGTGTGCATTCTTCTCACAGTGTTGAAGCTTTCCTTTGGTTGAGCAGATTTGAAGCTTTCCTTTTGGAGAATCTGCAAGTGGATATTTGTGATCTTTACATCCAATGGGGAACCGGATTAATCTTCACATAAAAACTAGACGGAAGCCTTCTGAGCAACTTCTTAGTGATGCGTGTATTCCACTCACAGATTTGAACCTTTCTTTTGATGGAGCAGTTTTGAAACACTTTTTGTCAAGAATCTGCATGGTTACAATTGGAGGGCTTTGAGACCTATGCTCAAAAAGGAAATATCTTCACATTAATACTACACAGAACCATTTTGCAAAATACGTTTGTGATGTGTGCGTTCAGCTGACAGAGGTGAAGCTTTCTTTTGTTGAGCATATATGAAAAAGTGTTTATATAGAGTCTGCAAGAGGATATTTGAGATCTTTGCATCCAATGTGGGAAAAGGAAATATCATCACTTAAAAACTACACATAGGCATTCTGAGAAACTTCTTAGTGATATGTGCATTCAACTCACAGAGTTGGACATTTCTTTTGATTCAGCAGTTTTGAAACACGGTGTTTGAAGAATCTGCAAGTTGGCATTTGGAGTGCTTTGAGGGCAATGATGTAAAAGGAAATATCTTCATACAAAAACTACACAGAATAATTCTGTGAAATTTATTTGTGATGTGTGCATTCGTTTCACAGGGAAAAACCTCTCCTATGGTTGAGCAGATTTGAAACTGTCTTTTTCTACAATCTGCAAGTGGATATTTGAGATCTTTTCTTCCAATGCATGAAAAGGATTTATCTTCACTTACAAACTAGACGGAAGCATTCTGAACAACTCCTTTGTGTTGTGTGCATTCATCTCATGGAGGTCAGCCTTTCTTTTGCTTGAACAGTTTCGAAACTCTCTGTTAAAAGGATCTGCAACTGGACATTTGGAGTGCTTTGTGGCCTATGGTGAAAAAGGAAATATATTCTTATGAAAGATAAAGAGAAGCATCCTGCGAAATTTCTTTATGGTGTGTGCATTCACCTCACAGAGTTGAACCTATTATTTTGTTGAGCAGATTTGAACAAGTCTTTTCCTAGAATCTGCAAGTGGATATTTGAGATGTCTGCGTCCATTGCGTGAAAAAGAATTATCTTCATATCAAAACTAGACAGAAGCATTCACAACAACTACTTAGTGACATGTGCATTCAACTCACAGAGTTTAAACTTTCTTTTGATTGAGCAGTTTTGAAACACGGTGTTTGAAGGATCTGCAAGTGGACATTTGGAGGTCTTTGAGACCTATGGTTAAAAAGCAAGTATCTTCACATAAAAACTACACAGAAACATCCTGCAAAATTTCTTTGTGATGTGTGCATTCATCTCAGAGAGTTGAAGCTTTCTTGTTTTTTAGCAGATTTGAAACACTCTTTTTGTAGACTCTGTAACTGCATATTTGAGATCATTTCGTCCAATGCAGGAAAAGGAAATATCTTCACATAAAAACCGGACGGAAGCATTCTGAGCAACTTCTTAATGATATGTGCATTCAACTCAGAGAATTGAACAATTCTTTTGATTGATCAGTTTTGAAACACTCTTTGAAGAATCTGCAAGAGGACATTTGGAGGGCTTTGAGACCTATGGTGAAAAAGGAAATATCTTCACATAAAAACCGAACAGTAGCACTCTGCAAAATTTCTCTGGGATATGTGCATTCTTCTCTGAGTTGAAGCTTTTCTTTTTGGTTGAGCAGATTTGAAACAGTTTTTTTGTAGAATCTGCAAGTGGTTATTTGGGATCTTTTCGTCCAATGAGGGAAAAGGAAATATCTTCACATAAAAACTAGACAGAAGCATTCTGAGCAACTTCTTGGTGATGTGGGCATTCAACTCTCAGAGTTGAATCTTTCCTTTGGTTGAACAGATTTGAAACAGTCTTTTTCAAGATTCTGCCAGTGCAAATTTGAAGTCTTTTCTTCCAATGCGGTGAAAGGAATTATCTTCACATAAATCCTAGAGAGAAGCATGCTGTACAACTTCTTAGTGATATGTGCATTCCACTCACAGAGTTGAAGCTTTCTTTTGATGGAGCAGTTTTGAAACAATCTGAAGAATCCGGAAGTGGACATTTGGAATGCTTTGAGGCCTATGGTAAAAAATTAAATATCTTCACCTGAAAAGTACTCAGAAGCATTCTGCGAAATTATTTTGTGATGTATGCATTCATCTCACAGAGTTCAAGTTTCCTTTTGGTTGAGCAGATTTGAAACAGTCTTTTTGTAGAATCTGCAAGTGGATATATGAGATCTTTTCGTCCAGTGCAAAAAAAAGGAAATATCATCTGATAAAAACTAGGCAGAACATCCTGAACAAATTCTTAGTGATACATGCATTCAAGAAAAAGGTGAACCATGCTTTTGATCCAGCAGTTTTGAAACACTCTGTTTGAAGAATCTGCAAGGCGACATTTGAAGCGATTTGAGGCCTATGTTGAAAAAGGAAATATGTTCACATAAAAGCTACAGAAAAGCATTCTGTGAAATTTCTTTGTGATGTGTGCATTCTTCTCACAGTGTTGAAGCTTTCTTTTGGTTGAGCAGATTTGAAGCTTTCCTTTTGGAGAATCTGCAAGTGGATATTTGTGATCTTTACATCCAATGGGGAACCGGATTAATCTTCACATAAAAACTAGACGGAAGCCTTCTGAGCAACTTCTTAGTGATGCGTGTATTCCACTTACAGATTTGAACCTTTCTTTTGATTGAGCAGTTTTGAAACACTTTTTGTCAAGAATCTGCATGGTTACAATTGGAGGGCTTTGAGACCTATGCTCAAAAAGGAAATATCTTCACATTAATACTACACAGAACCATTTTGCAAAATACGTTTGTGATGTGTGCGTTCAGCTGACAGAGGTGAAGCTTTCTTTTGTTGAGCATATATGAAAAAGTGTTTATATAGAGTCTGCAAGAGGATATTTGAGATCATTGCATCCAATGTGGGAAAAGGAAATATCATCACTTAAAAACTACACATAGGCATTCTGAGAAACTTCTTAGTGATATGTGCATTCAACTCACAGAGTTGGACATTTCTTTTGATTCAGCAGTTTTGAAACACGGTGTTTGAAGAATCTGCAAGTTGGCATTTGGAGTGCTTTGAGGGCAATGATGTAAAAGGAAATATCTTCATACAAAAACTACACAGAATAATTCTGTGAAATTTATTTCTGATGTGTGCATTCGTTTCACAGGGAAAAACCTCTCCTATGGTTGAGCAGATTTGAAACTGTCTTTTTCTACAATCTGCAAGTGGATATTTGAGATCTCTTCTTCCAATGCATGAAAAGGATTTATCTTCGCTTACAAACTAGACGGAAGCATTCTGATCAACTCCTTTGTGTTGTGTGCATTCATCTCATGGAGGTCAGCCTTTCTTTTGCTTGAACAGTTTCGAAACTCTCTGTTAAAAGGATCTGCAACTGGACATTTGGAGTGCTTTGTGGCCTATGGTGAAAAAGGAAATATATTCTTATGAAAGATAAAGAGAAGCATCCTGCGAAATTTCTTTATGGTGTGTGCATTCACCTCACAGAGTTGAACCTATTATTTTGTTGAGCAGATTTGAACAAGTCTTTTCCTAGAATCTGCAAGTGGATATTTGAGATGTCTGCGTCCATTGCGTGAAAAAGAATTATCTTCATATCAAAACTAGACAGAAGCATTCACAACAACTACTTAGTGACATGTGCATTCAACTCACAGAGTTTAAACTTTCTTTTGATTGAGCAGTTTTGAAACACGGTGTTTGAAGGATCTGCAAGTGGACATTTGGAGGTCTTTGAGACCTATGGTTAAAAAGCAAGTATCTTCACATAAAAACAACACAGAAACATCCTGCAAAATTTCTTTGTGATGTGTGCATTCATCTCAGAGAGTTGAAGCTTTCTTGTTTTTTAGCAGATTTGAAACACTCTTTTTGTAGACTCTGTAACTGCATATTTGAGATCATTTCGTCCAATGCAGGAAAAGGAAATATCTTCACATAAAAACCGGACGGAAGCATTCTGAGCAACTTCTTAATGATATGTGCATTCAACTCAGAGAATTGAACAATTCTTTTGATTGATCAGTTTTGAAACACTCTTTGAAGAATCTGCAAGAGGACATTTGGAGGGCTTTGAGACCTATGGTGAAAAAGGAAATATCTTCACATAAAACCCGAACAGTAGCACTCTGCAAAATTTCTCTGGGATATGTGCATTCTTCTCTGAGTTGAAGCTTTTCTTTTTGGTTGAGCAGATTTGAAACAGTTTTTTGTAGAATCTGCAAGTGGTTATTTGGGATCTTTTCGTCCAATGAGGGAAAAGGAAATATCTTCACATAAAAACTAGAAAGAAGCATTCTGAGCAACTTCTTGGTGATGTGGGCATTCAACTCTCAGAGTTGAATCTTTCCTTTGGTTGAACAGATTTGAAACAGTCTTTTTCAAGATTCTGCCAGTGCAAATTTGAAGTCTTTTCTTCCAATGCGGTGAAAGGAATTATCTTCACATAAATCCTAGAGAGAAGCATGCTGTACAACTTCTTAGTGATATGTGCATTCCACTCACAGAGTTGAAGCTTTCTTTTGATGGAGCAGTTTTGAAACAATCTGAAGAATCCGGAAGTGGACATTTGGAATGCTTTGAGGCCTATGGTAAAAAATTAAATATCTTCACCTGAAAAGTACTCAGAAGCATTCTGCGAAATTATTTTGTGATGTATGCATTCATCTCACAGAGTTCAAGTTTCCTTTTGGTTGAGCAGATTTGAAACAGTCTTTTTGTAGAATCTGCAAGTGGATATATGAGATCTTTTCGTCCAGTGCAAAAAAAAGGAAATATCATCTGATAAAAACTAGGCAGAACATCCTGAACAAATTCTTAGTGATACATGCATTCAAGTAAAAGGTGAACCATGCTTTTGATCCAGCAGTTTTGAAACACTCTGTTTGAAGAATCTGCAAGGCGACATTTGAAGCGATTTGAGGCCTATGTTGAAAAAGGAAATATGTTCACATAAAAGCTACAGAAAAGCATTCTGTGAAATTTCTTTGTGATGTGTGCATTCTTCTCACAGTGTTGAAGCTTTCTTTTGGTTGAGCAGATTTGAAGCTTTCCTTTTGGAGAATCTGCAAGTGGATATTTGTGATCTTTACATCCAATGGGGAACCGGATTTATCTTCACATAAAAACTAGACGGAAGCCTTCTGAGCAACTTCTTAGTGATGCGTGTATTCCACTCACAGATTTGAACCTTTCTTTTGATTGAGCAGTTTTGAAACACTTTTTGTCAAGAATCTGCATGGTTAAAATTGGAGGGCTTTGAGACCTATGCTCAAAAAGGAAATATCTTCACATTAATACTACACAGAACCATTTTGCAAAATACGTTTGTGATGCGTGCGTTCACCTGACAGATGTGAAGCTTTCTTTTGTTGAGCATATATGAAAAAGTATTTATATAGAGTCTGCAAGAGGATATTTGAGATCATTGCATCCAATGTGGGAAAAGGAAATATCATCACTTAAAAACTACACATAGGCATTCTGAGAAACTTCTTAGTGATATGTGCATTCAACTCACAGAGTTGGACATTTCTTTTGATTCAGCAGTTTTGAAACACGGTGTTTGAAGAATCTGCAAGTTGGCATTTGGAGTGCTTTGAGGGCAATGATGTAAAAGGAAATATCTTCATACAAAAACTACACAGAATAATTCTGTGAAATTTATTTGTGATGTGTGCATTCGTTTCACAGGGAAAAACCTCTCCTATGGTTGAGCAGATTTGAAACTGTCTTTTTCTACAATCTGCAAGTGGATATTTGAGATCTTTTCTTCCAATGCATGAAAAGGATTTATCTTCACTTACAAACTAGACGGAAGCATTCTGAACAACTCCTTTGTGTTGTGTGCATTCATCTCATGGAGGTCAGCCTTTCTTTTGCTTGAACAGTTTCGAAACTCTCTGTTAAAAGGATCTGCAACTGGACATTTGGAGTGCTTTGTGGCCTATGGTGAAAAAGGAAATATATTCTTATGAAAGATAAAGAGAAGCATCCTGCGAAATTTCTTTATGGTGTGTGCATTCACCTCACAGAGTTGAACCTATTATTTTGTTGAGCAGATTTGAACAAGTCTTTTCCTAGAATCTGCAAGTGGATATTTGAGATGTCTGCGTCCATTGCGTGAAAAAGAATTATCTTCATATCAAAACTAGACAGAAGCATTCACAACAACTACTTAGTGACATGTGCATTCAACTCACAGAGTTTAAACTTTCTTTTGATTGAGCAGTTTTGAAACACGGTGTTTGAAGGATCTGCAAGTGGACATTTGGAGGTCTTTGAGACCTATGGTTAAAAAGCAAGTTTCTTCACATAAAAACTACACAGAAACATCCTGCAAAATTTCTTTGTGATGTGTGCATTCATCTCAGAGAGTTGAAGCTTTCTTGTTTTTTAGCAGATTTGAAACACTCTTTTTGTTGACTCTGTAACTGCATATTTGAGATCATTTCGTCCAATGCAGGAAAAGGAAATATCTTCACATAAAAACCGGACGGAAGCATTCTGAGCAACTTCTTAATGATATGTGCATTCAACTCAGAGAATTGAACAATTCTTTTGATTGATCAGTTTTGAAACACTCTTTGAAGAATCTGCAAGAGGACATTTGGAGGGCTTTGAGACCTATGGTGAAAAAGGAAATATCTTCACATAAAAACCAAACAGTAGCACTCTGCAAAATTTCTCTGGGATATGTGCATTCTTCTCTGAGTTGAAGCTTTTCTTTTTGGTTGAGCAGATTTGAAACAGTTTTTTTGTAGAATCTGCAAGTGGTTATTTGGGATCTTTTCGTCCAATGAGGGAAAAGGAAATATCTTCACATAAAAACTAGACAGAAGCATTCTGAGCAACTTCTTGGTGATGTGGGCATTCAACTCTCAGAGTTGAATCTTTCCTTTGGTTGAACAGATTTGAAACAGTCTTTTTCAAGATTCTGCCAGTGCAAATTTGAAGTCTTTTCTTCCAATGCGGTGAAAGGAATTATCTTCACATAAATCCTAGAGAGAAGCATGCTGTACAACTTCTTAGTGATATGTGCATTCCACTCACAGAGTTGAAACTTTCTTTTGATGGAGCAGTTTTGAAACAATCTGAAGAATCCGGAAGTGGACATTTGGAATGCTTTGAGGCCTATGGTAAAAAATTAAATATCTTCACCTGAAAAGTACTCAGAAGCATTCTGCGAAATTATTTTGTGATGTATGCATTCATCTCACAGAGTTCAAGTTTCCTTTTGGTTGAGCAGATTTGAAACAGTCTTTTTGTAGAATCTGCAAGTGGATATATGAGATCTTTTCGTCCAGTGCAAAAAAAAGGAAATATCATCTGATAAAAACTAGGCAGAACATCCTGAACAAATTCTTAGTGATACATGCATTCAAGTAAAAGGTGAACCATGCTTTTGATCCAGCAGTTTTGAAACACTCTGTTTGAAGAATCTGCAAGGCGACATTTGAAGCGATTTGAGGCCTATGTTGAAAAAGGAAATATGTTCACATAAAAGCTACAGAAAAGCATTCTGTGAAATTTCTTTGTGATGTGTGCATTCTTCTCACAGTGTTGAAGCTTTCTTTTGGTTGAGCAGATTTGAAGCTTTCCTTTTGGAGAATCTGCAAGTGGATATTTGTGATCTTTACATCCAATGGGGAACCGGATTTATCTTCACATAAAAACTAGACGGAAGCCTTCTGAGCAACTTCTTAGTGATGCGTGTATTCCACTCACAGATTTGAACCTTTCTTTTGATTGAGCAGTTTTGAAACACTTTTTGTCAAGAATCTGCATGGTTAAAATTGGAGGGCTTTGAGACCTATGCTCAAAAAGGAAATATCTTCACATTAATACTACACAGAACCATTTTGCAAAATACGTTTGTGATGCGTGCGTTCACCTGACAGATGTGAAGCTTTCTTTTGTTGAGCATATATGAAAAAGTATTTATATAGAGTCTGCAAGAGGATATTTGAGATCATTGCATCCAATGTGGGAAAAGGAAATATCATCACTTAAAAACTACACATAGGCATTCTGAGAAACTTCTTAGTGATATGTGCATTCAACTCACAGAGTTGGACATTTCTTTTGATTCAGCAGTTTTGAAACACGGTGTTTGAAGAATCTGCAAGTTGGCATTTGGAGTGCTTTGAGGGCAATGATGTAAAAGGAAATATCTTCATACAAAAACTACACAGAATAATTCTGTGAAATTTATTTGTGATGTGTGCATTCGTTTCACAGGGAAAAACCTCTCCTATGGTTGAGCAGATTTGAAACTGTCTTTTTCTACAATCTGCAAGTGGATATTTGAGATCTTTTCTTCCAATGCAAGAAAAGGATTTATCTTCACTTACAAACTAGACGGAAGCATTCTGAACAACTCCTTTGTGTTGTGTGCATTCATCTCATGGAGGTCAGCCTTTCTTTTGCTTGAACAGTTTCGAAACTCTCTGTTAAAAGGATCTGCAACTGGACATTTGGAGTGCTTTGTGGCCTATGGTGAAAAAGGAAATATATTCTTATGAAAGATAAAGAGAAGCATCCTGCGAAATTTCTTTATGGTGTGTGCATTCACCTCACAGAGTTGAACCTATTATTTTGTTGAGCAGATTTGAACAAGTCTTTTCCTAGAATCTGCAAGTGGATATTTGAGATGTCTGCGTCCATTGCGTGAAAAAGAATTATCTTCATATCAAAACTAGACAGAAGCATTCACAACAACTACTTAGTGACATGTGCATTCAACTCACAGAGTTTAAACTTTCTTTTGATTGAGCAGTTTTGAAACACGGTGTTTGAAGGATCTGCAAGTGGACATTTGGAGGTCTTTGAGACCTATGGTTAAAAAGCAAGTATCTTCACATAAAAACTACACAGAAACATCCTGCAAAGTTTCTTTGTGATGTGTGCATTCATCTCAGAGAGTTGAAGCTTTCTTGTTTTTTAGCAGATTTGAAACACTCTTTTTGTAGACTCTGTAACTGCATATTTGAGATCATTTCGTCCAATGCAGGAAAAGGAAATATCTTCACATAAAAACCGGACGGAAGCATTCTGAGCAACTTCTTAATGATATGTGCATTCAACTCAGAGAATTGAACAATTCTTTTGATTGATCAGTTTTGAAACACTCTTTGAAGAATCTGCAAGAGGACATTTGGAGGGCTTTGAGACCTATGGTGAAAAAGGAAATATCTTCACATAAAAACCAAACAGTAGCACTCTGCAAAATTTCTCTGGGATATGTGCATTGTTCTCTGAGTTGAAGCTTTTCTTTTTGGTTGAGCAGATTTGAAACAGTTTTTTTGTAGAATCTGCAAGTGGTTATTTGGGATCTTTTCGTCCAATGAGGGAAAAGGAAATATCTTCACATAAAAACTAGACAGAAGCATTCTGAGCAACTTCTTGGTGATGTGGGCATTCAACTCTCAGAGTTGAATCTTTCCTTTGGTTGAACAGATTTGAAACAGTCTTTTTCAAGATTCTGCCAGTGCAAATTTGAAGTCTTTTCTTCCAATGCGGTGAAAGGAATTATCTTCACATAAATCCTAGAGAGAAGCATGCTGTACAACTTCTTAGTGATATGTGCATTCCACTCACAGAGTTGAAACTTTCTTTTGATGGAGCAGTTTTGAAACAATCTGAAGAATCCGGAAGTGGACATTTGGAATGCTTTGAGGCCTATGGTAAAAAATTAAATATCTTCACCTGAAAAGTACTCAGAAGCATTCTGCGAAATTATTTTGTGATGTATGCATTCATCTCACAGAGTTCAAGTTTCCTTTTGGTTGAGCAGATTTGAAACAGTCTTTTTGTAGAATCTGCAAGTGGATATATGAGATCTTTTCGTCCAGTGCAAAAAAAAGGAAATATCATCTGATAAAAACTAGGCAGAACATCCTGAACAAATTCTTAGTGATACATGCATTCAAGTAAAAGTTGAACCATGCTTTTGATCCAGCAGTTTTGACACACTCTGTTTGAAGAATCTGCAAGGCGACATTTGAAGTGATTTGAGGCCTATGTTGAAAAAGGAAATATGTTCACATAAAAGCTACAGAAAAGCATTCTGTGAAATTTCTTTGTGATGTGTGCATTCTTCTCACAGTGTTGAAGCTTTCTTTTGGTTGAGCAGATTTGAAGCTTTCCTTTTGGAGAATCTGCAAGTGGATATTTGTGATCTTTACATCCAATGGGGAACCGGATTTATCTTCACATAAAAACTAGACGGAAGCCTTCTGAGCAACTTCTTAGTGATGCGTGTATTCCACTCACAGATTTGAACCTTTCTTTTGATTGAGCAGTTTTGAAACACTTTTTGTCAAGAATCTGCATGGTTAAAATTGGAGGGCTTTGAGACCTATGCTCAAAAAGGAAATATCTTCACATTAATACTACACAGAACCATTTTGCAAAATACGTTTGTGATGCGTGCGTTCACCTGACAGATGTGAAGCTTTCTTTTGTTGAGCATATATGAAAAAGTATTTATATAGAGTCTGCAAGAGGATATTTGAGATCATTGCATCCAATGTGGGAAAAGGAAATATCATCACTTAAAAACTACACATAGGCATTCTGAGAAACTTCTTAGTGATATGTGCATTCAACTCACAGAGTTGGACATTTCTTTTGATTCAGCAGTTTTGAAACACGGTGTTTGAAGAATCTGCAAGTTGGCATTTGGAGTGCTTTGAGGGCAATGATGTAAAAGGAAATATCTTCATACAAAAACTACACAGAATAATTCTGTGAAATTTATTTGTGATGTGTGCATTCGTTTCACAGGGAAAAACCTCTCCTATGGTTGAGCAGATTTGAAACTGTCTTTTTCTACAATCTGCAAGTGGATATTTGAGATCTTTTCTTCCAATGCATGAAAAGGATTTATCTTCACTTACAAACTAGACGGAAGCATTCTGAACAACTCCTTTGTGTTGTGTGCATTCATCTCATGGAGGTCAGCCTTTCTTTTGCTTGAACAGTTTCGAAACTCTCTGTTAAAAGGATCTGCAACTGGACATTTGGAGTGCTTTGTGGCCTATGGTGAAAAAGGAAATATATTCTTATGAAAGATAAAGAGAAGCATCCTGCGAAATTTCTTTATGGTGTGTGCATTCACCTCACAGAGTTGAACCTATTATTTTGTTGAGCAGATTTGAACAAGTCTTTTCCTAGAATCTGCAAGTGGATATTTGAGATGTCTGCGTCCATTGCGTGAAAAAGAATTATCTTCATATCAAAACTAGACAGAAGCATTCACAACAACTACTTAGTGACATGTGCATTCAACTCACAGAGTTTAAACTTTCTTTTGATTGAGCAGTTTTGAAACACGGTGTTTGAAGGATCTGCAAGTGGACATTTGGAGGTCTTTGAGACCTATGGTTAAAAAGCAAGTATCTTCACATAAAAACTACACAGAAACATCCTGCAAAATTTCTTTGTGATGTGTGCATTCATCTCAGAGAGTTGAAGCTTTCTTGTTTTTTAGCAGATTTGAAACACTCTTTTTGTTGACTCTGTAACTGCATATTTGAGATCATTTCGTCCAATGCAGGAAAAGGAAATATCTTCACATAAAAACCGGACGGAAGCATTCTGAGCAACTTCTTAATGATATGTGCATTCAACTCAGAGAATTGAACAATTCTTTTGATTGATCAGTTTTGAAACACTCTTTGAAGAATCTGCAAGAGGACATTTGGAGGGCTTTGAGACCTATGGTGAAAAAGGAAATATCTTCACATAAAAACCAAACAGTAGCACTCTGCAAAATTTCTCTGGGATATGTGCATTCTTCTCTGAGTTGAAGCTTTTCTTTTTGGTTGAGCAGATTTGAAACAGTTTTTTTGTAGAATCTGCAAGTGGTTATTTGGGATCTTTTCGTCCAATGAGGGAAAAGGAAATATCTTCACATAAAAACTAGACAGAAGCATTCTGAGCAACTTCTTGGTGATGTGGGCATTCAACTCTCAGAGTTGAATCTTTCCTTTGGTTGAACAGATTTGAAACAGTCTTTTTCAAGATTCTGCCAGTGCAAATTTGAAGTCTTTTCTTCCAATGCGGTGAAAGGAATTATCTTCACATAAATCCTAGAGAGAAGCATGCTGTACAACTTCTTAGTGATATGTGCATTCCACTCACAGAGTTGAAACTTTCTTTTGATGGAGCAGTTTTGAAACAATCTGAAGAATCCGGAAGTGGACATTTGGAATGCTTTGAGGCCTATGGTAAAAAATTAAATATCTTCACCTGAAAAGTACTCAGAAGCATTCTGCGAAATTATTTTGTGATGTATGCATTCATCTCACAGAGTTCAAGTTTCCTTTTGGTTGAGCAGATTTGAAACAGTCTTTTTGTAGAATCTGCAAGTGGATATATGAGATCTTTTCGTCCAGTGCAAAAAAAAGGAAATATCATCTGATAAAAACTAGGCAGAACATCCTGAACAAATTCTTAGTGATACATGCATTCAAGTAAAAGGTGAACCATGCTTTTGATCCAGCAGTTTTGAAACACTCTGTTTGAAGAATCTGCAAGGCGACATTTGAAGCGATTTGAGGCCTATGTTGAAAAAGGAAATATGTTCACATAAAAGCTACAGAAAAGCATTCTGTGAAATTTCTTTGTGATGTGTGCATTCTTCTCACAGTGTTGAAGCTTTCTTTTGGTTGAGCAGATTTGAAGCTTTCCTTTTGGAGAATCTGCAAGTGGATATTTGTGATCTTTACATCCAATGGGGAACCGGATTTATCTTCACATAAAAACTAGACGGAAGCCTTCTGAGCAACTTCTTAGTGATGCGTGTATTCCACTCACAGATTTGAACCTTTCTTTTGATTGAGCAGTTTTGAAACACTTTTTGTCAAGAATCTGCATGGTTAAAATTGGAGGGCTTTGAGACCTATGCTCAAAAAGGAAATATCTTCACATTAATACTACACAGAACCATTTTGCAAAATACGTTTGTGATGCGTGCGTTCACCTGACAGATGTGAAGCTTTCTTTTGTTGAGCATATATGAAAAAGTATTTATATAGAGTCTGCAAGAGGATATTTGAGATCATTGCATCCAATGTGGGAAAAGGAAATATCATCACTTAAAAACTACACATAGGCATTCTGAGAAACTTCTTAGTGATATGTGCATTCAACTCACAGAGTTGGACATTTCTTTTGATTCAGCAGTTTTGAAACACGGTGTTTGAAGAATCTGCAAGTTGGCATTTGGAGTGCTTTGAGGGCAATGATGTAAAAGGAAATATCTTCATACAAAAACTACACAGAATAATTCTGTGAAATTTATTTGTGATGTGTGCATTCGTTTCACAGGGAAAAACCTCTCCTATGGTTGAGCAGATTTGAAACTGTCTTTTTCTACAATCTGCAAGTGGATATTTGAGATCTTTTCTTCCAATGCATGAAAAGGATTTATCTTCACTTACAAACTAGACGGAAGCATTCTGAACAACTCCTTTGTGTTGTGTGCATTCATCTCATGGAGGTCAGCCTTTCTTTTGCTTGAACAGTTTCGAAACTCTCTGTTAAAAGGATCTGCAACTGGACATTTGGAGTGCTTTGTGGCCTATGGTGAAAAAGGAAATATATTCTTATGAAAGATAAAGAGAAGCATCCTGCGAAATTTCTTTATGGTGTGTGCATTCACCTCACAGAGTTGAACCTATTATTTTGTTGAGCAGATTTGAACAAGTCTTTTCCTAGAATCTGCAAGTGGATATTTGAGATGTCTGCGTCCATTGCGTGAAAAAGAATTATCTTCATATCAAAACTAGACAGAAGCATTCACAACAACTACTTAGTGACATGTGCATTCAACTCACAGAGTTTAAACTTTCTTTTGATTGAGCAGTTTTGAAACACGGTGTTTGAAGGATCTGCAAGTGGACATTTGGAGGTCTTTGAGACCTATGGTTAAAAAGCAAGTATCTTCACATAAAAACTACACAGAAACATCCTGCAAAGTTTCTTTGTGATGTGTGCATTCATCTCAGAGAGTTGAAGCTTTCTTGTTTTTTAGCAGATTTGAAACACTCTTTTTGTAGACTCTGTAACTGCATATTTGAGATCATTTCGTCCAATGCAGGAAAAGGAAATATCTTCACATAAAAACCGGACGGAAGCATTCTGAGCAACTTCTTAATGATATGTGCATTCAACTCAGAGAATTGAACAATTCTTTTGATTGATCAGTTTTGAAACACTCTTTGAAGAATCTGCAAGAGGACATTTGGAGGGCTTTGAGACCTATGGTGAAAAAGGAAATATCTTCACATAAAAACCAAACAGTAGCACTCTGCAAAATTTCTCTGGGATATGTGCATTGTTCTCTGAGTTGAAGCTTTTCTTTTTGGTTGAGCAGATTTGAAACAGTTTTTTTGTAGAATCTGCAAGTGGTTATTTGGGATCTTTTCGTCCAATGAGGGAAAAGGAAATATCTTCACATAAAAACTAGACAGAAGCATTCTGAGCAACTTCTTGGTGATGTGGGCATTCAACTCTCAGAGTTGAATCTTTCCTTTGGTTGAACAGATTTGAAACAGTCTTTTTCAAGATTCTGCCAGTGCAAATTTGAAGTCTTTTCTTCCAATGCGGTGAAAGGAATTATCTTCACATAAATCCTAGAGAGAAGCATGCTGTACAACTTCTTAGTGATATGTGCATTCCACTCACAGAGTTGAAACTTTCTTTTGATGGAGCAGTTTTGAAACAATCTGAAGAATCCGGAAGTGGACATTTGGAATGCTTTGAGGCCTATGGTAAAAAATTAAATATCTTCACCTGAAAAGTACTCAGAAGCATTCTGCGAAATTATTTTGTGATGTATGCATTCATCTCACAGAGTTCAAGTTTCCTTTTGGTTGAGCAGATTTGAAACAGTCTTTTTGTAGAATCTGCAAGTGGATATATGAGATCTTTTCGTCCAGTGCAAAAAAAAGGAAATATCATCTGATAAAAACTAGGCAGAACATCCTGAACAAATTCTTAGTGATACATGCATTCAAGTAAAAGTTGAACCATGCTTTTGATCCAGCAGTTTTGACACACTCTGTTTGAAGAATCTGCAAGGCGACATTTGAAGTGATTTGAGGCCTATGTTGAAAAAGGAAATATGTTCACATAAAAGCTACAGAAAAGCATTCTGTGAAATTTCTTTGTGATGTGTGCATTCTTCTCACAGTGTTGAAGCTTTCTTTTGGTTGAGCAGATTTGAAGCTTTCCTTTTGGAGAATCTGCAAGTGGATATTTGTGATCTTTACATCCAATGGGGAACCGGATTTATCTTCACATAAAAACTAGACGGAAGCCTTCTGAGCAACTTCTTAGTGATGCGTGTATTCCACTCACAGATTTGAACCTTTCTTTTGATTGAGCAGTTTTGAAACACTTTTTGTCAAGAATCTGCATGGTTAAAATTGGAGGGCTTTGAGACCTATGCTCAAAAAGGAAATATCTTCACATTAATACTACACAGAACCATTTTGCAAAATACGTTTGTGATGCGTGCGTTCACCTGACAGATGTGAAGCTTTCTTTTGTTGAGCATATATGAAAAAGTATTTATATAGAGTCTGCAAGAGGATATTTGAGATCATTGCATCCAATGTGGGAAAAGGAAATATCATCACTTAAAAACTACACATAGGCATTCTGAGAAACTTCTTAGTGATATGTGCATTCAACTCACAGAGTTGGACATTTCTTTTGATTCAGCAGTTTTGAAACACGGTGTTTGAAGAATCTGCAAGTTGGCATTTGGAGTGCTTTGAGGGCAATGATGTAAAAGGAAATATCTTCATACAAAAACTACACAGAATAATTCTGTGAAATTTATTTGTGATGTGTGCATTCGTTTCACAGGGAAAAACCTCTCCTATGGTTGAGCAGATTTGAAACTGTCTTTTTCTACAATCTGCAATTGGATATTTGAGATCTTTTCTTCCAATGCATGAAAAGGATTTATCTTCACTTACAAACTAGACGGAAGCATTCTGAACAACTCCTTTGTGTTGTGTGCATTCATCTCATGGAGGTCAGCCTTTCTTTTGCTTGAACAGTTTCGAAACTCTCTGTTAAAAGGATCTGCAACTGGACATTTGGAGTGCTTTGTGGCCTATGGTGAAAAAGGAAATATATTCTTATGAAAGATAAAGAGAAGCATCCTGCGAAATTTCTTTATGGTGTGTGCATTCACCTCACAGAGTTGAACCTATTATTTTGTTGAGCAGATTTGAACAAGTCTTTTCCTAGAATCTGCAAGTGGATATTTGAGATGTCTGCGTCCATTGCGTGAAAAAGAATTATCTTCATATCAAAACTAGACAGAAGCATTCACAACAACTACTTAGTGACATGTGCATTCAACTCACAGAGTTTAAACTTTCTTTTGATTGAGCAGTTTTGAAACACGGTGTTTGAAGGATCTGCAAGTGGACATTTGGAGGTCTTTGAGACCTATGGTTAAAAAGCAAGTATCTTCACATAAAAACTACACAGAAACATCCTGCAAAATTTCTTTGTGATGTGTGCATTCATCTCAGAGAGTTGAAGCTTTCTTGTTTTTTAGCAGATTTGAAACACTCTTTTTGTAGACTCTGTAACTGCATATTTGAGATCATTTCGTCCAATGCAGGAAAAGGAAATATCTTCACATAAAAACCGGACGGAAGCATTCTGAGCAACTTCTTAATGATATGTGCATTCAACTCAGAGAATTGAACAATTCTTTTGATTGATCAGTTTTGAAACACTCTTTGAAGAATCTGCAAGAGGACATTTGGAGGGCTTTGAGACCTATGGTGAAAAAGGAAATATCTTCACATAAAAACCAAACAGTAGCACTCTGCAAAATTTCTCTGGGATATGTGCATTCTTCTCTGAGTTGAAGCTTTTCTTTTTGGTTGAGCAGATTTGAAACAGTTTTTTTGTAGAATCTGCAAGTGGTTATTTGGGATCTTTTCGTCCAATGAGGGAAAAGGAAATATCTTCACATAAAAACTAGACAGAAGCATTCTGAGCAACTTCTTGGTGATGTGGGCATTCAACTCTCAGAGTTGAATCTTTCCTTTGGTTGAACAGATTTGAAACAGTCTTTTTCAAGATTCTGCCAGTGCAAATTTGAAGTCTTTTCTTCCAATGCGGTGAAAGGAATTATCTTCACATAAATCCTAGAGAGAAGCATGCTGTACAACTTCTTAGTGATATGTGCATTCCACTCACAGAGTTGAAACTTTCTTTTGATGGAGCAGTTTTGAAACAATCTGAAGAATCCGGAAGTGGACATTTGGAATGCTTTGAGGCCTATGGTAAAAAATTAAATATCTTCACCTGAAAAGTACTCAGAAGCATTCTGCGAAATTATTTTGTGATGTATGCATTCATCTCACAGAGTTCAAGTTTCCTTTTGGTTGAGCAGATTTGAAACAGTCTTTTTGTAGAATCTGCAAGTGGATATATGAGATCTTTTCGTCCAGTGCAAAAAAAAGGAAATATCATCTGATAAAAACTAGGCAGAACATCCTGAACAAATTCTTAGTGATACATGCATTCAAGTAAAAGGTGAACCATGCTTTTGATCCAGCAGTTTTGAAACACTCTGTTTGAAGAATCTGCAAGGCGACATTTGAAGCGATTTGAGGCCTATGTTGAAAAAGGAAATATGTTCACATAAAAGCTACAGAAAAGCATTCTGTGAAATTTCTTTGTGATGTGTGCATTCTTCTCACAGTGTTGAAGCTTTCTTTTGGTTGAGCAGATTTGAAGCTTTCCTTTTGGAGAATCTGCAAGTGGATATTTGTGATCTTTACATCCAATGGGGAACAGGATTTATCTTCACATAAAAACTAGACGGAAGCCTTCTGAGCAACTTCTTAGTGATGCGTGTATTCCACTCACAGATTTGAACCTTTCTTTTGATTGAGCAGTTTTGAAACACTTTTTGTCAAGAATCTGCATGGTTACAATTGGAGGGCTTTGAGACCTATGCTCAAAAAGGAAATATCTTCACATTAATACTACACAGAACCATTTTGCAAAATACGTTTGTGATGTGTGCGTTCAGCTGACAGAGTTGAAGCTTTCTTTTGTTGAGCATATATGAAAAAGTGTTTATATAGAGTCTGCAAGAGGATATTTGAGATCTTTGCATCCAATGTGGGAAAAGGAAATATCATCACTTAAAAACTACACATAGGCATTCTGAGAAACTTCTTAGTGATATGTGCATTCAACTCACAGAGTTGGACATTTCTTTTGATTCAGCAGTTTTGAAACACGGTGTTTGAAGAATCTGCAAGTTGGCATTTGGAGTGCTTTGAGGGCAATGATGTAAAAGGAAATATCTTCATACAAAAACTACACAGAATAATTCTGTGAAATTTATTTGTGATATTTGCATTCGTTTCACAGGGAAAAACCTCTCCTATGGTTGAGCAGATTTGAAACTGTCTTTTTCTACAATCTGCAAGTGGATATTTGAGATCTTTTCTTCCAATGCATGAAAAGGATTTATCTTCACTTACAAACTAGACGGAAGCATTCTGAACAACTCCTTTGTGTTGTGTGCATTCATCTCATGGAGGTCAGCCTTTCTTTTGCTTGAACAGTTTCGAAACTCTCTGTTAAAAGGATCTGCAACTGGACATTTGGAGTGCTTTGTGGCCTATGGTGAAAAAGGAAATATATTCTTATGAAAGATAAAGAGAAGCATCCTGCGAAATTTCTTTATGGTGTGTGCATTCACCTCACAGAGTTGAACCTATTATTTTGTTGAGCAGATTTGAACAAGTCTTTTCCTAGAATCTGCAAGTGGATATTTGAGATGTCTGCGTCCATTGCGTGAAAAAGAATTATCTTCATATAAAAACTAGACAGAAGCATTCACAACAACTACTTAGTGACATGTGCATTCAACTCACAGAGTTTAAACTTTCTTTTGATTGAGCAGTTTTGAAACACGGTGTTTGAAGTATCTGCAAGTGGACATTTGGAGGTCTTTGAGACCTATGGTTAAAAAGCAAGTATCTTCACATAAAAACTACACAGAAACATCCTGCAAAATTTCTTTGTGATGTGTGCATTCATCTCAGAGAGTTGAAGCTTTCTTGTTTTTTAGCAGATTTGAAACACTCTTTTTGTAGACTCTGTAACTGCATATTTGAGATCATTTCGTCCAATGCAGGAAAAGGAAATATCTTCACATAAAAACCGGACGGAAGCATTCTGAGCAACTTCTTAATGATATGTGCATTCAACTCAGAGAATTGAACAATTCTTTTGATTGATCAGTTTTGAAACACTCTTTGAAGAATCTGCAAGAGGACATTTGGAGGGCTTTGAGACCTATGGTGAAAAAGGAAATATCTTCACATAAAAACCGAACAGTAGCACTCTGCAAAATTTCTCTGGGATATGTGCATTCTTCTCTGAGTTGAAGCTTTTCTTTTTGGTTGAGCAGATTTGAAACAGTTTTTTTGTAGAATCTGCAAGTGGTTATTTGGGATCTTTTCGTCCAATGAGGGAAAAGGAAATATCTTCACATAAAAACTAGACAGAAGCATTCTGAGCAACTTCTTGGTGATGTGGGCATTCAACTCTCAGAGTTGAATCTTTCCTTTGGTTGAACAGATTTGAAACAGTCTTTTTCAAGATTCTGCCAGTGCAAATTTGAAGTCTTTTCTTCCAATGCGGTGAAAGGAATTATCTTCACATAAATCCTAGAGAGAAGCATGCTGTACAACTTCTTAGTGATATGTGCATTCCACTCACAGAGTTGAAGCTTTCTTTTGATGGAGCAGTTTTGAAACAATCTGAAGAATCCGGAAGTGGACATTTGGAATGCTTTGAGGCCTATGGTAAAAAATTAAATATCTTCACCTGAAAAGTACTCAGAAGCATTCTGCGAAATTATTTTGTGATGTATGCATTCATCTCACAGAGTTCAAGTTTCCTTTTGGTTGAGCAGATTTGAAACAGTCTTTTTGTAGAATCTGCAAGTGGATATATGAGATCTTTTCGTCCAGTGCAAAAAAAAGGAAATATCATCTGATAAAAACTAGGCAGAACATCCTGAACAAATTCTTAGTGATACATGCATTCAAGTAAAAGGTGAACCATGCTTTTGATCCAGCAGTTTTGAAACACTCTGTTTGAAGAATCTGCAAGGCGACATTTGAAGCGATTTGAGGCCTATGTTGAAAAAGGAAATATGTTCACATAAAAGCTACAGAAAAGCATTCTGTGAAATTTCTTTGTGATGTGTGCATTCTTCTCACAGTGTTGAAGCTTTCCTTTGGTTGAGCAGATTTGAAGCTTTCCTTTTGGAGAATCTGCAAGTGGATATTTGTGATCTTTACATCCAATGGGGAACCGGATTAATCTTCACATAAAAACTAGACGGAAGCCTTCTGAGCAACTTCTTAGTGATGCGTGTATTCCACTCACAGATTTGAACCTTTCTTTTGATGGAGCAGTTTTGAAACACTTTTTGTCAAGAATCTGCATGGTTACAATTGGAGGGCTTTGAGACCTATGCTCAAAAAGGAAATATCTTCACATTAATACTACACAGAACCATTTTGCAAAATACGTTTGTGATGTGTGCGTTCAGCTGACAGAGGTGAAGCTTTCTTTTGTTGAGCATATATGAAAAAGTGTTTATATAGAGTCTGCAAGAGGATATTTGAGATCTTTGCATCCAATGTGGGAAAAGGAAATATCATCACTTAAAAACTACACATAGGCATTCTGAGAAACTTCTTAGTGATATGTGCATTCAACTCACAGAGTTGGACATTTCTTTTGATTCAGCAGTTTTGAAACACGGTGTTTGAAGAATCTGCAAGTTGGCATTTGGAGTGCTTTGAGGGCAATGATGTAAAAGGAAATATCTTCATACAAAAACTACACAGAATAATTCTGTGAAATTTATTTGTGATGTGTGCATTCGTTTCACAGGGAAAAACCTCTCCTATGGTTGAGCAGATTTGAAACTGTCTTTTTCTACAATCTGCAAGTGGATATTTGAGATCTTTTCTTCCAATGCATGAAAAGGATTTATCTTCACTTACAAACTAGACGGAAGCATTCTGAACAACTCCTTTGTGTTGTGTGCATTCATCTCATGGAGGTCAGCCTTTCTTTTGCTTGAACAGTTTCGAAACTCTCTGTTAAAAGGATCTGCAACTGGACATTTGGAGTGCTTTGTGGCCTATGGTGAAAAAGGAAATATATTCTTATGAAAGATAAAGAGAAGCATCCTGCGAAATTTCTTTATGGTGTGTGCATTCACCTCACAGAGTTGAACCTATTATTTTGTTGAGCAGATTTGAACAAGTCTTTTCCTAGAATCTGCAAGTGGATATTTGAGATGTCTGCGTCCATTGCGTGAAAAAGAATTATCTTCATATCAAAACTAGACAGAAGCATTCACAACAACTACTTAGTGACATGTGCATTCAACTCACAGAGTTTAAACTTTCTTTTGATTGAGCAGTTTTGAAACACGGTGTTTGAAGGATCTGCAAGTGGACATTTGGAGGTCTTTGAGACCTATGGTTAAAAAGCAAGTATCTTCACATAAAAACTACACAGAAACATCCTGCAAAATTTCTTTGTGATGTGTGCATTCATCTCAGAGAGTTGAAGCTTTCTTGTTTTTTAGCAGATTTGAAACACTCTTTTTGTAGACTCTGTAACTGCATATTTGAGATCATTTCGTCCAATGCAGGAAAAGGAAATATCTTCACATAAAAACCGGACGGAAGCATTCTGAGCAACTTCTTAATGATATGTGCATTCAACTCAGAGAATTGAACAATTCTTTTGATTGATCAGTTTTGAAACACTCTTTGAAGAATCTGCAAGAGGACATTTGGAGGGCTTTGAGACCTATGGTGAAAAAGGAAATATCTTCACATAAAAACCAAACAGTAGCACTCTGCAAAATTTCTCTGGGATATGTGCATTCTTCTCTGAGTTGAAGCTTTTCTTTTTGGTTGAGCAGATTTGAAACAGTTTTTTTGTAGAATCTGCAAGTGGTTATTTGGGATCTTTTCGTCCAATGATGGAAAAGGAAATATCTTCACATAAAAACTAGACAGAAGCATTCTGAGCAACTTCTTGGTGATGTGGGCATTCAACTCTCAGAGTTGAATCTTTCCTTTGGTTGAACAGATTTGAAACAGTCTTTTTCAAGATTCTGCCAGTGCAAATTTGAAGTCTTCTCTTCCAATGCGGTGAAAGGAATTATCTTCACATAAATCCTAGAGAGAAGCATGCTGTACAACTTCTTAGTGATATGTGCATTCCACTCACAGAGTTGAAACTTTCTTTTGATGGAGCAGTTTTGAAACAATCTGAAGAATCCGGAAGTGGACATTTGGAATGCTTTGAGGCCTATGGTAAAAAATTAAATATCTTCACCTGAAAAGTACTCAGAAGCATTCTGCGAAATTATTTTGTGATGTATGCATTCATCTCACAGAGTTCAAGTTTCCTTTTGGTTGAGCAGATTTGAAACAGTCTTTTTGTAGAATCTGCAAGTGGATATATGAGATCTTTTCGTCCAGTGCAAAAAAAAGGAAATATCATCTGATAAAAACTAGGCAGAACATCCTGAACAAATTCTTAGTGATACATGCATTCAAGTAAAAGGTGAACCATGCTTTTGATCCAGCAGTTTTGAAACACTCTGTTTGAAGAATCTGCAAGGCGACATTTGAAGCGATTTGAGGCCTATGTTGAAAAAGGAAATATGTTCACATAAAAGCTACAGAAAAGCATTCTGTGAAATTTCTTTGTGATGTGTGCATTCTTCTCACAGTGTTGAAGCTTTCTTTTGGTTGAGCAGATTTGAAGCTTTCCTTTTGGAGAATCTGCAAGTGGATATTTGTGATCTTTACATCCAATGGGGAACCGGATTTATCTTCACATAAAAACTATACAGAAGCCTTCTGAGCAACTTCTTAGTGATGCGTGTATTCCACTCACAGATTTGAACCTTTCTTTTGATTGAGCAGTTTTGAAACACTTTTTGTCAAGAATCTGCATGGTTAAAATTGGAGGGCTTTGAGACCTATGCTCAAAAAGGAAATATCTTCACATTAATACTACACAGAACCATTTTGCAAAATACGTTTGTGATGCGTGCGTTCACCTGACAGATGTGAAGCTTTCTTTTGTTGAGCATATATGAAAAAGTATTTATATAGAGTCTGCAAGAGGATATTTGAGATCATTGCATCCAATGTGGGAAAAGGAAATATCATCACTTAAAAACTACACATAGGCATTCTGAGAAACTTCTTAGTGATATGTGCATTCAACTCACAGAGTTGGACATTTCTTTTGATTCAGCAGTTTTGAAACACGGTGTTTGAAGAATCTGCAAGTTGGCATTTGGAGTGCTTTGAGGGCAATGATGTAAAAGGAAATATCTTCATACAAAAACTACACAGAATAATTCTGTGAAATTTATTTGTGATGTGTGCATTCGTTTCACAGGGAAAAACCTCTCCTATGGTTGAGCAGATTTGAAACTGTCTTTTTCTACAATCTGCAAGTGGATATTTGAGATCTTTTCTTCCAATGCATGAAAAGGATTTATCTTCACTTACAAACTAGACGGAAGCATTCTGAACAACTCCTTTGTGTTGTGTGCATTCATCTCATGGAGGTCAGCCTTTCTTTTGCTTGAACAGTTTCGAAACTCTCTGTTAAAAGGATCTGCAACTGGACATTTGGAGTGCTTTGTGGCCTATGGTGAAAAAGGAAATATATTCTTATGAAAGATAAAGAGAAGCATCCTGCGAAATTTCTTTATTGTGTGTGCATTCACCTCACAGATTTGAACCTATTATTTTGTTGAGCAGATTTGAACAAGTCTTTTCCTAGAATCTGCAAGTGGATATTTGAGATGTCTGCGTCCATTGCGTGAAAAAGAATTATCTTCATATCAAAACTAGACAGAAGCATTCACAACAACTACTTAGTGACATGTGCATTCAACTCACAGAGTTTAAACTTTCTTTTGATTGAGCAGTTTTGAAACACGGTGTTTGAAGGATCTGCAAGTGGACATTTGGAGGTCTTTGAGACCTATGGTTAAAAAGCAAGTATCTTCACATAAAAACTACACAGAAACATCCTGCAAAATTTCTTTGTGATGTGTGCATTCATCTCAGAGAGTTGAAGCTTTCTTGTTTTTTAGCAGATTTGAAACACTCTTTTTGTAGACTCTGTAACTGCATATTTGAGATCATTTCGTCCAATGCAGGAAAAGGAAATATCTTCACATAAAAACCGGACGGAAGCATTCTGAGCAACTTCTTAATGATATGTGCATTCAACTCAGAGAATTGAACAATTCTTTTGATTGATCAGTTTTGAAACACTCTTTGAAGAATCTGCAAGAGGACATTTGGAGGGCTTTGAGACCTATGGTGAAAAAGGAAATATCTTCACATAAAAACCAAACAGTAGCACTCTGCAAAATTTCTCTGGGATATGTGCATTCTTCTCTGAGTTGAAGCTTTTCTTTTTGGTTGAGCAGATTTGAAACAGTTTTTTTGTAGAATCTGCAAGTGGTTATTTGGGATCTTTTCGTCCAATGAGGGAAAAGGAAATATCTTCACATAAAAACTAGACAGAAGCATTCTGAGCAACTTCTTGGTGATGTGGGCATTCAACTCTCAGAGTTGAATCTTTCCTTTGGTTGAACAGATTTGAAACAGTCTTTTTCAAGATTCTGCCAGTGCAAATTTGAAGTCTTTTCTTCCAATGCGGTGAAAGGAATTATCTTCACATAAATCCTAGAGAGAAGCATGCTGTACAACTTCTTAGTGATATGTGCATTCCACTCACAGAGTTGAAACTTTCTTTGGATGGAGCAGTTTTGAAACAATCTGAAGAATCCGGAAGTGGACATTTGGAATGCTTTGAGGCCTATGGTAAAAAATTAAATATCTTCACCTGAAAAGTACTCAGAAGCATTCTGCGAAATTATTTTGTGATGTATGCATTCATCTCACAGAGTTCAAGTTTCCTTTTGGTTGAGCAGATTTGAAACAGTCTTTTTGTAGAATCTGCAAGTGGATATATGAGATCTTTTCGTCCAGTGCAAAAAAAAGGAAATATCATCTGATAAAAACTAGGCAGAACATCCTGAACAAATTCTTAGTGATACATGCATTCAAGTAAAAGGTGAACCATGCTTTTGATCCAGCAGTTTTGAAACACTCTGTTTGAAGAATCTGCAAGGCGACATTTGAAGCGATTTGAGGCCTATGTTGAAAAAGGAAATATGTTCACATAAAAGCTACAGAAAAGCATTCTGTGAAATTTCTTTGTGATGTGTGCATTCTTCTCACAGTGTTGAAGCTTTCTTTTGGTTGAGCAGATTTGAAGCTTTCCTTTTGGAGAATCTGCAAGTGGATATTTGTGATCTTTACATCCAATGGGGAACCGGATTTATCTTCACATAAAAACTAGACGGAAGCCTTCTGAGCAACTTCTTAGTGATGCGTGTATTCCACTCACAGATTTGAACCTTTCTTTTGATTGAGCAGTTTTGAAACACTTTTTGTCAAGAATCTGCATGGTTACAATTGGAGGGCTTTGAGACCTATGCTCAAAAAGGAAATATCTTCACATTAATACTACACAGAACCATTTTGCAAAATACGTTTGTGATGCGTGCGTTCACCTGACAGATGTGAAGCTTTCTTTTGTTGAGCATATATGAAAAAGTATTTATATAGTGTCTGCAAGAGGATATTTGAGATCTTTGCATCCAATGTGGGAAAAGGAAATATCATCACTTAAAAACTACACATAGGCATTCTGAGAAACTTCTTAGTGATATGTGCATTCAACTCACAGAGTTGGACATTTCTTTTGATTCAGCAGTTTTGAAACACGGTGTTTGAAGAATCTGCAAGTTGGCATTTGGAGTGCTTTGAGGGCAATGATGTAAAAGGAAATATCTTCATACAAAAACTACACAGAATAATTCTGTGAAATTTATTTGTGATGTGTGCATTCGTTTCACAGGGAAAAACCTCTCCTATGGTTGAGCAGATTTGAAACTGTCTTTTTCTACAATCTGCAAGTGGATATTTGAGATCTTTTCTTCCAATGCATGAAAAGGATTTATCTTCACTTACAAACTAGACGGAAGCATTCTGAACAACTCCTTTGTGTTGTGTGCATTCATCTCATGGAGGTCAGCCTTTCTTTTGCTTGAACAGTTTCGAAACTCTCTGTTAAAAGGATCTGCAACTGGACATTTGGAGTGCTTTGTGGCCTATGGTGAAAAAGGAAATATATTCTTATGAAAGGTAAAGAGAAGCATCCTGCGAAATTTCTTTATGGTGTGTGCATTCACCTCACAGAGTTGAACCTATTATTTTGTTGAGCAGATTTGAACAAGTCTTTTCCTAGAATCTGCAAGTGGATATTTGAGATGTCTGCGTCCATTGCGTGAAAAAGAATTATCTTCATATCAAAACTAGACAGAAGCATTCACAACAACTACTTAGTGACATGTGCATTCAACTCACAGAGTTTAAACTTTCTTTTGATTGAGCAGTTTTGAAACACGGTGTTTGAAGGATCTGCAAGTGGACATTTGGAGGTCTTTGAGACCTATGGTTAAAAAGCAAGTATCTTCACATAAAAACTACACAGAAACATCCTGCAAAATTTCTTTGTGATGTGTGCATTCATCTCAGAGAGTTGAAGCTTTCTTGTTTTTTAGCAGATTTGAAACACTCTTTTTGTAGACTCTGTAACTGCATATTTGAGATCATTTCGTCCAATGCAGGAAAAGGAAATATCTTCACATAAAAACCGGACGGAAGCATTCTGAGCAACTTCTTAAAGATATGTGCATTCAACTCAGAGAATTGAACAATTCTTTTGATTGATCAGTTTTGAAACACTCTTTGAAGAATCTGCAAGAGGACATTTGCAGGGCTTTGAGACCTATGGTGAAAAAGGAAATATCTTCACATAAAAACCAAACAGTAGCTCTCTGCAAAATTTCTCTGGGATATGTGCATTCTTCTCTGAGTTGAAGCTTTTCTTTTTGGTTGAGCAGATTTGAAACAGTTTTTTTGTAGAATCTGCAAGTGGTTATTTGGGATCTTTTCGTCCAATGAGGGAAAAGGAAATATCTTCACATAAAAACTAGACAGAAGCATTCTGAGCAACTTCTTGGTGATGTGGGCATTCAACTCTCAGAGTTGAATCTTTCCTTTGGTTGAACAGATTTGAAACAGTCTTTTTCAAGATTCTGCCAGTGCAAATTTGAAGTCTTTTCTTCCAATGCGGTGAAAGGAATTATCTTCACATAAATCCTAGAGAGAAGCATGCTGTACAACTTCTTAGTGATATGTGCATTCCACTCACAGAGTTGAAACTTTCTTTTGATGGAGCAGTTTTGAAACAATCTGAAGAATCCGGAAGTGGACATTTGGAATGCTTTGAGGCCTATGGTAAAAAATTAAATATCTTCACCTGAAAAGTACTCAGAAGCATTCTGCGAAATTATTTTGTGATGTATGTATTCATCTCACAGAGTTCAAGTTTCCTTTTGGTTGAGCAGATTTGAAACAGTCTTTTTGTAGAATCTGCAAGTGGATATATGAGATCTTTTCGTCCAGTGCAAAAAAAAGGAAATATCATCTGATAAAAACTAGGCAGAACATCCTGAACAAATTCTTAGTGATACATGCATTCAAGTAAAAGGTGAACCATGCTTTTGATCCAGCAGTTTTGAAACACTCTGTTTGAAGAATCTGCAAGGCGACATTTGAAGCGATTTGAGGCCTATGTTGAAAAAGGAAATATGTTCACATAAAAGCTACAGAAAAGCATTCTGTGAAATTTCTTTGTGATGTGTGCATTCTTCTCACAGTGTTGAAGCTTTATTTTGGTTGAGCAGATTTGAAGCTTTCCTTTTGGAGAATCTGCAAGTGGATATTTGTGATCTTTACATCCAATGGGGAACCGGATTTATCTTCACATAAAAACTAGACGGAAGCCTTCTGAGCAACTTCTTAGTGATGCGTGTATTCCACTCACAGATTTGAACCTTTCTTTTGATTGAGCAGTTTTGAAACACTTTTTGTCAAGAATCTGCATGGTTACAATTGGAGGGCTTTGAGACCTATGCTCAAAAAGGAAATATCTTCACATTAATACTACACAGAACCATTTTGCAAAATACGTTTGTGATGTGTGCGTTCACCTGACAGATGTGAAGCTTTCTTTTGTTGAGCATATATGAAAAAGTATTTATATAGAGTCTGCAAGAGGATATTTGAGATCTTTGCATCCAATGTGGGAAAAGGAAATATCATCACTTAAAAACTACACATAGGCATTCTGAGAAACTTCTTAGTGATATGTGCATTCAACTCACAGAGTTGGACATTTCTTTTGATTCAGCAGTTTTGAAACACGGTGTTTGAAGAATCTGCAAGTTGGCATTTGGAGTGCTTTGAGGGCAATGATGTAAAAGGAAATATCTTCATACAAAAACTACACAGAATAATTCTGTGAAATTTATTTGTGATGTGTGCATTCGTTTCACAGGGAAAAACCTCTCCTATGGTTGAGCAGATTTGAAACTGTCTTTTTCTACAATCTGCAAGTGGATATTTGAGATCTTTTCTTCCAATGCATGAAAAGGATTTATCTTCACTTACAAACTAGACGGAAGCATTCTGAACAACTCCTTTGTGTTGTGTGCATTCATCTCATGGAGGTCAGCCTTTCTTTTGCTTGAACAGTTTCGAAACTCTCTGTTAAAAGGATCTGCAACTGGACATTTGGAGTGCTTTGTGGCCTATGGTGAAAAAGGAAATATATTCTTATGAAAGATAAAGAGAAGCATCCTGCGAAATTTCTTTATTTTGTGTGCATTCACCTCACAGAGTTGAACCTATTATTTTGTTGAGCAGATTTGAACAAGTCTTTTCCTAGAATCTGCAAGTGGATATTTGAGATGTCTGCGTCCATTGCGTGAAAAAGAATTATCTTCATATCAAAACTAGACAGAAGCATTCACAACAACTACTTAGTGACATGTGCATTCAACTCACAGAGTTTAAACTTTCTTTTGATTGAGCAGTTTTGAAACACGGTGTTTGAAGGATCTGCAAGTGGACATTTGGAGGTCTTTGAGACCTATGGTTAAAAAGCAAGTATCTTCACATAAAAACTACACAGAAACATCCTGCAAAATTTCTTTGTGATGTGTGCATTCATCTCAGAGAGTTGAAGCTTTCTTGTTTTTTAGCAGATTTGAAACACTCTTTTTGTGGACTCTGTAACTGCATATTTGAGATCATTTCGTCCAATGCAGGAAAAGGAAATATCTTCACATAAAAACCGGACGGAAGCATTCTGAGCAACTTCTTAATGATATGTGCATTCAACTCAGAGAATTGAACAATTCTTTTGATTGATCAGTTTTGAAACACTCTTTGAAGAATCTGCAAGAGGACATTTGGAGGGCTTTGAGACCTATGGTGAAAAAGGAAATATCTTCACATAAAAACCAAACAGTAGCACTCTGCAAAATTTCTCTGGGATATGTGCATTCTTCTCTGAGTTGAAGATTTTCTTTTTGGTTGAGCAGATTTGAAACAGTTTTTTTGTAGAATCTGCAAGTGGTTATTTGGGATCTTTTCGTCCAATGAGGGAAAAGGAAATATCTTCACATAAAAACTAGACAGAAGCATTCTGAGCAACTTCTTGGTGATGTGGGCATTCAACTCTCAGAGTTGAATCTTTCCTTTGGTTGAACAGATTTGAAACAGTCTTTTTCAAGATTCTGCCAGTGCAAATTTGAAGTCTTTTCTTCCAATGCGGTGAAAGGAATTATCTTCACATAAATCCTAGAGAGAAGCATGCTGTACAACTTCTTAGAGATATGTGCATTCCACTCACAGAGTTGAAGCTTTCTTTTGATGGAGCAGTTTTGAAACAATCTGAAGAATCCGGAAGTGGACATTTGGAATGCTTTGAGGCCTATGGTAAAAAATTAAATATCTTCACCTGAAAAGTACTCAGAAGCATTCTGCGAAATTATTTTGTGATGTATGCATTCATCTCACAGAGTTCAAGTTTCCTTTTGGTTGAGCAGATTTGAAACAGTCTTTTTGTAGAATCTGCAAGTGGATATATGAGATCTTTTCGTCCAGTGCAAAAAAAAGGAAATATCATCTGATAAAAACTAGGCAGAACATCCTGAACAAATTCTTAGTGATACATGCATTCAAGTAAAAGGTGAACCATGCTTTTGATCCAGCAGTTTTGAAACACTCTGTTTGAAGAATCTGCAAGGCGACATTTGAAGCGATTTGAGGCCTATGTTGAAAAAGGAAATATGTTCACATAAAAGCTACAGAAAAGCATTCTGTGAAATTTCTTTGTGATGTGTGCATTCTTCTCACAGTGTTGAAGCTTTCTTTTGGTTGAGCAGATTTGAAGCTTTCCTTTTGGAGAATCTGCAAGTGGATATTTGTGATCTTTACATCCAATGGGGAACCGGATTTATCTTCACATAAAAACTAGACGGAAGCTTTCTGAGCAACTTCTTAGTGATGCGTGTATTCCACTCACAGATTTGAACCTTTCTTTAGATTGAGCAGTTTTGAAACACTTTTTGTCAAGAATCTGCATGGTTACAATTGGAGGGCTTTGAGACCTATGCTCAAAAAGGAAATATCTTCACATTAATACTACACAGAACCATTTTGCAAAATACGTTTGTGATGTGTGCGTTCACCTGACAGATGTGAAGCTTTCTTTTGTTGAGCATATATGAAAAAGTATTTATATAGAGTCTGCAAGAGGATATTTGAGATCATTGCATCCAATGTGGGAAAAGGAAATATCATCACTTAAAAACTACACATAGGCATTCTGAGAAACTTCTTAGTGATATGTGCATTCAACTCACGGAGTTGGACATTTCTTTTGATTCAGCAGTTTTGAAACACGGTGTTTGAAGAATCTGCAAGTTGGCATTTGGAGTGCTTTGAGGGCAATGATGTAAAAGGAAATATCTTCATACAAAAACTACACAGAATAATTCTGTGAAATTTATTTGTGATGTGTGCATTCGTTTCACAGGGAAAAACCTCTCCTATGGTTGAGCAGATTTGAAACTGTCTTTTTCTACAATCTGCATGTGGATATTTGAGATCTTTTCTTCCAATGCATGAAAAGGATTTATCTTCACTTACAAACTAGACGGAAGCATTCTGAACAACTCCTTTGTGTTGTGTGCATTCATCTCATGGAGGTCAGCCTTTCTTTTGCTTGAACAGTTTCGAAACTCTCTGTTAAAAGGATCTGCAACTGGACATTTGGAGTGCTTTGTGGCCTATGGTGAAAAAGGAAATATATTCTTATGAAAGATAAAGAGAAGCATCCTGCGAAATTTCTTTATGGTGTGTGCATTCACCTCACAGAGTTGAACCTATTATTTTGTTGAGCAGATTTGAACAAGTCTTTTCCTAGAATCTGCAAGTGGATATTTGAGATGTCTGCGTCCATTGCGTGAAAAAGAATTATCTTCATATCAAAACTAGACAGAAGCATTCACAACAACTACTTAGTGACATGTGCATTCAACTCACAGAGTTTAAACTTTCTTTTGATTGAGCAGTTTTGAAACACGGTGTTTGAAGGATCTGCAAGTGGACATTTGGAGGTCTTTGAGACCTATGGTTAAAAAGCAAGTATCTTCACATAAAAACTACACAGAAACATCCTGCAAAATTTCTTTGTGATGTGTGCATTCATCTCAGAGAGTTGAAGCTTTCTTGTTTTTTAGCAGATTTGAAACACTCTTTTTGTAGACTCTGTAACTGCATATTTGAGATCATTTCGTCCAATGCAGGAAAAGGAAATATCTTCACATAAAAACCGGACGGAAGCATTCTGAGCAACTTCTTAATGATATGTGCATTCAACTCAGAGAATTGAACAATTCTTTTGATTGATCAGTTTTGAAACACTCTTTGAAGAATCTGCAAGAGGACATTTGGAGGGCTTTGAGACCTATGGTGAAAAAGGAAATATCTTCACATAAAAACCAAACAGTAGCACTCTGCAAAATTTCTCTGGGATATGTGCATTCTTCTCTGAGTTGAAGCTTTTCTTTTTGGTTGAGCAGATTTGAAACAGTTTTTTTGTAGAATCTGCAAGTGGTTATTTGGGATCTTTTCGTCCAATGAGGGAAAAGGAAATATCTTCACATAAAAACTAGACAGAAGCATTCTGAGCAACTTCTTGGTGATGTGGGCTTTCAACTCTCAGAGTTGAATCTTTCCTTTGGTTGAACAGATTTGAAACAGTCTTTTTCAAGATTCTGCCAGTGCAAATTTGAAGTCTTTTCTTCCAATGCGGTGAAAGGAATTATCTTCACATAAATCCTAGAGAGAAGCATGCTGTACAACTTCTTAGTGATATGTGCATTCCACTCACAGAGTTGAAACTTTCTTTTGATGGAGCAGTTTTGAAACAATCTGAAGAATCCGGAAGTGGACATTTGGAATGCTTTGAGGCCTATGGTAAAAAATTAAATATCTTCACCTGAAAAGTACTCAGAAGCATTCTGCGAAATTATTTTGTGATGTATGCATTCATCTCACAGAGTTCAAGTTTCCTTTTGGTTGAGCAGATTTGAAACAGTCTTTTTGTAGAATCTGCAAGTGGATATATGAGATCTTTTCGTCCAGTGCAAAAAAAAGGAAATATCATCTGATAAAAACTAGGCAGAACATCCTGAACAAATTCTTAGTGATACATGCATTCAAGTAAAAGGTGAACCATGCTTTTGATCCAGCAGTTTTGAAACACTCTGTTTGAAGAATCTGCAAGGCGACATTTGAAGCGATTTGAGGCCTATGTTGAAAAAGGAAATATGTTCACATAAAAGCTACAGAAAAGCATTCTGTGAAATTTCTTTGTGATGTGTGCATTCTTCTCACAGTGTTGAAGCTTTCTTTTGGTTGAGCAGATTTGAAGCTTTCCTTTTGGAGAATCTGCAAGTGGATATTTGTGATCTTTACATCCAATGGGGAACCGGATTTATCTTCACATAAAAACTAGACGGAAGCCTTCTGAGCAACTTCTTAGTGATGCGTGTATTCCACTCACAGATTTGAACCTTTCTTTTGATTGAGCAGTTTTGAAACACTTTTTGTCAAGAATCTGCATGGTTACAATTGGAGGGCTTTGAGACCTATGCTCAAAAAGGAAATATCTTCACATTAATACTACACAGAACCATTTTGCAAAATACGTTTGTGATGTGTGCGTTCAGCTGACAGAGGTGAAGCTTTCTTTTGTTGAGCATATATGAAAAAGTGTTTATATAGAGTCTGCAAGAGGATATTTGAGATCTTTGCATCCAATGTGGGAAAAGGAAATATCATCACTTAAAAACTACACATAGGCATTCTGAGAAACTTCTTAGTGATATGTGCATTCAACTCACAGAGTTGGACATTTCTTTTGATTCAGCAGTTTTCAAACACGGTGTTTGAAGAATCTGCAAGTTGGCATTTGGAGTGCTTTGAGGGCAATGATGTAAAAGGAAATATCTTCATACAAAAACTACACAGAATAATTCTGTGAAATTTATTTGTGATATTTGCATTCGTTTCACAGGGAAAAACCTCTCCTATGGTTGAGCAGATTTGAAACTGTCTTTTTCTACAATCTGCAAGTGGATATTTGAGATCTTTTCTTCCAATGCATGAAAAGGATTTATCTTCACTTACAAACTAGACGGAAGCATTCTGAACAACTCCTTTGTGTTGTGTGCATTCATCTCATGGAGGTCAGCCTTTCTTTTGCTTGAACAGTTTCGAAACTCTCTGTTAAAAGGATCTGCAACTGGACATTTGGAGTGCTTTGTGGCCTATGGTGAAAAAGGAAATATATTCTTATGAAAGATAAAGAGAAGCATCCTGCGAAATTTCTTTATGGTGTGTGCATTCACCTCACAGAGTTGAACCTATTATTTTGTTGAGCAGATTTGAACAAGTCTTTTCCTAGAATCTGCAAGTGGATATTTGAGATGTCTGCGTCCATTGCGTGAAAAAGAATTATCTTCATATAAAAACTAGACAGAAGCATTCACAACAACTACTTAGTGACATGTGCATTCAACTCACAGAGTTTAAACTTTCTTTTGATTGAGCAGTTTTGAAACACGGTGTTTGAAGGATCTGCAAGTGGACATTTGGAGGTCTTTGAGACCTATGGTTAAAAAGCAAGTATCTTCACATAAAAACTACACAGAAACATCCTGCAAAATTTCTTTGTGATGTGTGCATTCATCTCAGAGAGTTGAAGCTTTCTTGTTTTTTAGCAGATTTGAAACACTCTTTTTGTAGACTCTGTAACTGCATATTTGAGATCATTTCGTCCAATGCAGGAAAAGGAAATATCTTCACATAAAAACCGGACGGAAGCATTCTGAGCAACTTCTTAATGATATGTGCATTCAACTCAGAGAATTGAACAATTCTTTTGATTGATCAGTTTTGAAACACTCTTTGAAGAATCTGCAAGAGGACATTTGGAGGGCTTTGAGACCTATGGTGAAAAAGGAAATATCTTCACATAAAAACCGAACAGTAGCACTCTGCAAAATTTCTCTGGGATATGTGCATTCTTCTCTGAGTTGAAGCTTTTCTTTTTGGTTGAGCAGATTTGAAACAGTTTTTTTGTAGAATCTGCAAGTGGTTATTTGGGATCTTTTCGTCCAATGAGGGAAAAGGAAATATCTTCACATAAAAACTAGACAGAAGCATTCTGAGCAACTTCTTGGTGATGTGGGCATTCAACTCTAAGAGTTGAATCTTTCCTTTGGTTGAACAGATTTGAAACAGTCTTTTTCAAGGTTCTGCCAGTGCAAATTTGAAGTCTTTTCTTCCAATGCGGTGAAAGGAATTATCTTCACATAAATCCTAGAGAGAAGCATGCTGTACAACTTCTTAGTGATATGTGCATTCCACTCACAGAGTTGAAGCTTTCTTTTGATGGAGCAGTTTTGAAACAATCTGAAGAATCCGGAAGTGGACATTTGGAATGCTTTGAGGCCTATGGTAAAAAATTAAATATCTTCACCTGAAAAGTACTCAGAAGCATTCTGCGAAATTATTTTGTGATGTATGCATTCATCTCACAGAGTTCAAGTTTCCTTTTGGTTGAGCAGATTTGAAACAGTCTTTTTGTAGAATCTGCAAGTGGATATATGAGATCTTTTCGTCCAGTGCAAAAAAAAGGAAATATCATCTGATAAAAACTAGGCAGAACATCCTGAACAAATTCTTAGTGATACATGCATTCAAGTAAAAGGTGAACCATGCTTTTGATCCAGCAGTTTTGAAACACTCTGTTTGAAGAATCTGCAAGGCGACATTTGAAGCGATTTGAGGCCTATGTTGAAAAAGGAAATATGTTCACATAAAAGCTACAGAAAAGCATTCTGTGAAATTTCTTTGTGATGTGTGCATTCTTCTCACAGTGTTGAAGCTTTCCTTTGGTTGAGCAGATTTGAAGCTTTCCTTTTGGAGAATCTGCAAGTGGATATTTGTGATCTTTACATCCAATGGGGAACCGGATTAATCTTCACATAAAAACTAGACGGAAGCCTTCTGAGCAACTTCTTAGTGATGCGTGTATTCCACTCACAGATTTGAACCTTTCTTTTGATGGAGCAGTTTTGAAACACTTTTTGTCAAGAATCTGCATGGTTACAATTGGAGGGCTTTGAGACCTATGCTCAAAAAGGAAATATCTTCACATTAATACTACACAGAACCATTTTGCAAAATACGTTTGTGATGTGTGCGTTCAGCTGACAGAGGTGAAGCTTTCTTTTGTTGAGCATATATGAAAAAGTGTTTATATAGAGTCTGCAAGAGGATATTTGAGATCTTTGCATCCAATGTGGGAAAAGGAAATATCATCACTTAAAAACTACACATAGGCATTCTGAGAAACTTCTTAGTGATATGTGCATTCAACTCACAGAGTTGGACATTTCTTTTGATTCAGCAGTTTTGAAACACGGTGTTTGAAGAATCTGCAAGTTGGCATTTGGAGTGCTTTGAGGGCAATGATGTAAAAGGAAATATCTTCATACAAAAACTACACAGAATAATTCTGTGAAATTTATTTGTGATGTGTGCATTCGTTTCACAGGGAAAAACCTCTCCTATGGTTGAGCAGATTTGAAACTGTCTTTTTCTACAATCTGCAAGTGGATATTTGAGATCTTTTCTTCCAATGCATGAAAAGGATTTATCTTCACTTACAAACTAGACGGAAGCATTCTGAACAACTCCTTTGTGTTGTGTGCATTCATCTCATGGAGGTCAGCCTTTCTTTTGCTTGAACAGTTTCGAAACTCTCTGTTAAAAGGATCTGCAACTGGACATTTGGAGTGCTTTGTGGCCTATGGTGAAAAAGGAAATATATTCTTATGAAAGATAAAGAGAAGCATCCTGCGAAATTTCTTTATGGTGTGTGCATTCACCTCACAGAGTTGAACCTATTATTTTGTTGAGCAGATTTGAACAAGTCTTTTCCTAGAATCTGCAAGTGGATATTTGAGATGTCTGCGTCCATTGCGTGAAAAAGAATTATCTTCATATCAAAACTAGACAGAAGCATTCACAACAACTACTTAGTGACATGTGCATTCAACTCACAGAGTTTAAACTTTCTTTTGATTGAGCAGTTTTGAAACACGGTGTTTGAAGGATCTGCAAGTGGACATTTGGAGGTCTTTGAGACCTATGGTTAAAAAGCAAGTATCTTCACATAAAAACTACACAGAAACATCCTGCAAAATTTCTTTGTGATGTGTGCATTCATCTCAGAGAGTTGAAGCTTTCTTGTTTTTTAGCAGATTTGAAACACTCTTTTTGTAGACTCTGTAACTGCATATTTGAGATCATTTCGTCCAATGCAGGAAAAGGAAATATCTTCACATAAAAACCGGACGGAAGCATTCTGAGCAACTTCTTAATGATATGTGCATTCAACTCAGAGAATTGAACAATTCTTTTGATTGATCAGTTTTGAAACACTCTTTGAAGAATCTGCAAGAGGACATTTGGAGGGCTTTGAGACCTATGGTGAAAAAGGAAATATCTTCACATAAAAACCAAACAGTAGCACTCTGCAAAATTTCTCTGGGATATGTGCATTCTTCTCTGAGTTGAAGCTTTTCTTTTTGGTTGAGCAGATTTGAAACAGTTTTTTTGTAGAATCTGCAAGTGGTTATTTGGGATCTTTTCGTCCAATGAGGGAAAAGGAAATATCTTCACATAAAAACTAGACAGAAGCATTCTGAGCAACTTCTTGGTGATGTGGGCATTCAACTCTCAGAGTTGAATCTTTCCTTTGGTTGAACAGATTTGAAACAGTCTTTTTCAAGATTCTGCCAGTGCAAATTTGAAGTCTTTTCTTCCAATGCGGTGAAAGGAATTATCTTCACATAAATCCTAGAGAGAAGCATGCTGTACAACTTCTTAGTGATATGTGCATTCCACTCACAGAGTTGAAACTTTCTTTTGATGGAGCAGTTTTGAAACAATCTGAAGAATCCGGAAGTGGACATTTGGAATGCTTTGAGGCCTATGGTAAAAAATTAAATATCTTCACCTGAAAAGTACTCAGAAGCATTCTGCGAAATTATTTTGTGATGTATGCATTCATCTCACAGAGTTCAAGTTTCCTTTTGGTTGAGCAGATTTGAAACAGTCTTTTTGTAGAATCTGCAAGTGGATATATGAGATCTTTTCGTCCAGTGCAAAAAAAAGGAAATATCATCTGATAAAAACTAGGCAGAACATCCTGAACAAATTCTTAGTGATACATGCATTCAAGTAAAAGGTGAACCATGCTTTTGATCCAGCAGTTTTGAAACACTCTGTTTGAAGAATCTGCAAGGCGACATTTGAAGCGATTTGAGGCCTATGTTGAAAAAGGAAATATGTTCACATAAAAGCTACAGAAAAGCATTCTGTGAAATTTCTTTGTGATGTGTGCATTCTTCTCACAGTGTTGAAGCTTTCTTTTGGTTGAGCAGATTTGAAGCTTTCCTTTTGGAGAATCTGCAAGTGGATATTTGTGATCTTTACATCCAATGGGGAACCGGATTTATCTTCACATAAAAACTATACAGAAGCCTTCTGAGCAACTTCTTAGTGATGCGTGTATTCCACTCACAGATTTGAACCTTTCTTTTGATTGAGCAGTTTTGAAACACTTTTTGTCAAGAATCTGCATGGTTAAAATTGGAGGGCTTTGAGACCTATGCTCAAAAAGGAAATATCTTCACATTAATACTACACAGAACCATTTTGCAAAATACGTTTGTGATGCGTGCGTTCACCTGACAGATGTGAAGCTTTCTTTTGTTGAGCATATATGAAAAAGTATTTATATAGAGTCTGCAAGAGGATATTTGAGATCATTGCATCCAATGTGGGAAAAGGAAATATCATCACTTAAAAACTACACATAGGCATTCTGAGAAACTTCTTAGTGATATGTGCATTCAACTCACAGAGTTGGACATTTCTTTTGATTCAGCAGTTTTGAAACACGGTGTTTGAAGAATCTGCAAGTTGGCATTTGGAGTGCTTTGAGGGCAATGATGTAAAAGGAAATATCTTCATACAAAAACTACACAGAATAATTCTGTGAAATTTATTTGTGATGTGTGCATTCGTTTCACAGGGAAAAACCTCTCCTATGGTTGAGCAGATTTGAAACTGTCTTTTTCTACAATCTGCAAGTGGATATTTGAGATCTTTTCTTCCAATGCATGAAAAGGATTTATCTTCACTTACAAACTAGACGGAAGCATTCTGAACAACTCCTTTGTGTTGTGTGCATTCATCTCATGGAGGTCAGCCTTTCTTTTGCTTGAACAGTTTCGAAACTCTCTGTTAAAAGGATCTGCAACTGGACATTTGGAGTGCTTTGTGGCCTATGGTGAAAAAGGAAATATATTCTTATGAAAGATAAAGAGAAGCATCCTGCGAAATTTCTTTATGGTGTGTGCATTCACCTCACAGAGTTGAACCTATTATTTTGTTGAGCAGATTTGAACAAGTCTTTTCCTAGAATCTGCAAGTGGATATTTGAGATGTCTGCGTCCATTGCGTGAAAAAGAATTATCTTCATATCAAAACTAGACAGAAGCATTCACAACAACTACTTAGTGACATGTGCATTCAACTCACAGAGTTTAAACTTTCTTTTGATTGAGCAGTTTTGAAACACGGTGTTTGAAGGATCTGCAAGTGGACATTTGGAGGTCTTTGAGACCTATGGTTAAAAAGCAAGTATCTTCACATAAAAACTACACAGAAACATCCTGCAAAATTTCTTTGTGATGTGTGCATTCATCTCAGAGAGTTGAAGCTTTCTTGTTTTTTAGCAGATTTGAAACACTCTTTTTGTTGACTCTGTAACTGCATATTTGAGATCATTTCGTCCAATGCAGGAAAAGGAAATATCTTCACATAAAAACCGGACGGAAGCATTCTGAGCAACTTCTTAATGATATGTGCATTCAACTCAGAGAATTGAACAATTCTTTTGATTGATCAGTTTTGAAACACTCTTTGAAGAATCTGCAAGAGGACATTTGGAGGGCTTTGAGACCTATGGTGAAAAAGGAAATATCTTCACATAAAAACCAAACAGTAGCACTCTGCAAAATTTCTCTGGGATATGTGCATTCTTCTCTGAGTTGAAGCTTTTCTTTTTGGTTGAGCAGATTTGAAACAGTTTTTTTGTAGAATCTGCAAGTGGTTATTTGGGATCTTTTCGTCCAATGAGGGAAAAGGAAATATCTTCACATAAAAACTAGACAGAAGCATTCTGAGCAACTTCTTGGTGATGTGGGCATTCAACTCTCAGAGTTGAATCTTTCCTTTGGTTGAACAGATTTGAAACAGTCTTTTTCAAGATTCTGCCAGTGCAAATTTGAAGTCTTTTCTTCCAATGCGGTGAAAGGAATTATCTTCACATAAATCCTAGAGAGAAGCATGCTGTACAACTTCTTAGTGATATGTGCATTCCACTCACAGAGTTGAAACTTTCTTTTGATGGAGCAGTTTTGAAACAATCTGAAGAATCCGGAAGTGGACATTTGGAATGCTTTGAGGCCTATGGTAAAAAATTAAATATCTTCACCTGAAAAGTACTCAGAAGCATTCTGCGAAATTATTTTGTGATGTATGCATTCATCTCACAGAGTTCAAGTTTCCTTTTGGTTGAGCAGATTTGAAACAGTCTTTTTGTAGAATCTGCAAGTGGATATATGAGATCTTTTCGTCCAGTGCAAAAAAAAGGAAATATCATCTGATAAAAACTAGGCAGAACATCCTGAACAAATTCTTAGTGATACATGCATTCAAGTAAAAGGTGAACCATGCTTTTGATCCAGCAGTTTTGAAACACTCTGTTTGAAGAATCTGCAAGGCGACATTTGAAGCGATTTGAGGCCTATGTTGAAAAAGGAAATATGTTCACATAAAAGCTACAGAAAAGCATTCTGTGAAATTTCTTTGTGATGTGTGCATTCTTCTCACAGTGTTGAAGCTTTCTTTTGGTTGAGCAGATTTGAAGCTTTCCTTTTGGAGAATCTGCAAGTGGATATTTGTGATCTTTACATCCAATGGGGAACCGGATTTATCTTCACATAAAAACTAGACGGAAGCCTTCTGAGCAACTTCTTAGTGATGCGTGTATTCCACTCACAGATTTGAACCTTTCTTTTGATTGAGCAGTTTTGAAACACTTTTTGTCAAGAATCTGCATGGTTACAATTGGAGGGCTTTGAGACCTATGCTCAAAAAGGAAATATCTTCACATTAATACTACACAGAACCATTTTGCAAAATACGTTTGTGATGCGTGCGTTCACCTGACAGATGTGAAGCTTTCTTTTGTTGAGCATATATGAAAAAGTATTTATATAGAGTCTGCAAGAGGATATTTGAGATCATTGCATCCAATGTGGGAAAAGGAAATATCATCACTTAAAAACTACACATAGGCATTCTGAGAAACTTCTTAGTGATATGTGCATTCAACTCACAGAGTTGGACATTTCTTTTGATTCAGCAGTTTTGAAACACGGTGTTTGAAGAATCTGCAAGTTGGCATTTGGAGTGCTTTGAGGGCAATGATGTAAAAGGAAATATCTTCATACAAAAACTACACAGAATAATTCTGTGAAATTTATTTGTGATGTGTGCATTCGTTTCACAGGGAAAAACCTCTCCTATGGTTGAGCAGATTTGAAACTGTCTTTTTCTACAATCTGCAAGTGGATATTTGAGATCTTTTCTTCCAATGCATGAAAAGGATTTATCTTCACTTACAAACTAGACGGAAGCATTCTGAACAACTCCTTTGTGTTGTGTGCATTCATCTCATGGAGGTCAGCCTTTCTTTTGCTTGAACAGTTTCGAAACTCTCTGTTAAAAGGATCTGCAACTGGACATTTGGAGTGCTTTGTGGCCTATGGTGAAAAAGGAAATATATTCTTATGAAAGATAAAGAGAAGCATCCTGCGAAATTTCTTTATGGTGTGTGCATTCACCTCACAGAGTTGAACCTATTATTTTGTTGAGCAGATTTGAACAAGTCTTTTCCTAGAATCTGCAAGTGGATATTTGAGATGTCTGCGTCCATTGCGTGAAAAAGAATTATCTTCATATCAAAACTAGACAGAAGCATTCACAACAACTACTTAGTGACATGTGCATTCAACTCACAGAGTTTAAACTTTCTTTTGATTGAGCAGTTTTGAAACACGGTGTTTGAAGGATCTGCAAGTGGACATTTGGAGGTCTTTGAGACCTATGGTTAAAAAGCAAGTATCTTCACATAAAAACTACACAGAAACATCCTGCAAAGTTTCTTTGTGATGTGTGCATTCATCTCAGAGAGTTGAAGCTTTCTTGTTTTTTAGCAGATTTGAAACACTCTTTTTGTAGACTCTGTAACTGCATATTTGAGATCATTTCGTCCAATGCAGGAAAAGGAAATATCTTCACATAAAAACCGGACGGAAGCATTCTGAGCAACTTCTTAATGATATGTGCATTCAACTCAGAGAATTGAACAATTCTTTTGATTGATCAGTTTTGAAACACTCTTTGAAGAATCTGCAAGAGGACATTTGGAGGGCTTTGAGACCTATGGTGAAAAAGGAAATATCTTCACATAAAAACCAAACAGTAGCACTCTGCAAAATTTCTCTGGGATATGTGCATTGTTCTCTGAGTTGAAGATTTTCTTTTTGGTTGAGCAGATTTGAAACAGTTTTTTTGTAGAATCTGCAAGTGGTTATTTGGGATCTTTTCGTCCAATGAGGGAAAAGGAAATATCTTCACATAAAAACTAGACAGAAGCATTCTGAGCAACTTCTTGGTGATGTGGGCATTCAACTCTCAGAGTTGAATCTTTCCTTTGGTTGAACAGATTTGAAACAGTCTTTTTCAAGATTCTGCCAGTGCAAATTTGAAGTCTTTTCTTCCAATGCGGTGAAAGGAATTATCTTCACATAAATCCTAGAGAGAAGCATGCTGTACAACTTCTTAGTGATATGTGCATTCCACTCACAGAGTTGAAACTTTCTTTTGATGGAGCAGTTTTGAAACAATCTGAAGAATCCGGAAGTGGACATTTGGAATGCTTTGAGGCCTATGGTAAAAAATTAAATATCTTCACCTGAAAAGTACTCAGAAGCATTCTGCGAAATTATTTTGTGATGTATGCATTCATCTCACAGAGTTCAAGTTTCCTTTTGGTTGAGCAGATTTGAAACAGTCTTTTTGTAGAATCTGCAAGTGGATATATGAGATCTTTTCGTCCAGTGCAAAAAAAAGGAAATATCATCTGATAAAAACTAGGCAGAACATCCTGAACAAATTCTTAGTGATACATGCATTCAAGTAAAAGGTGAACCATGCTTTTGATCCAGCAGTTTTGACACACTCTGTTTGAAGAATCTGCAAGGCGACATTTGAAGTGATTTGAGGCCTATGTTGAAAAAGGAAATATGTTCACATAAAATCTACAGAAAAGCATTCTGTGAAATTTCTTTGTGATGTGTGCATTCTTCTCACAGTGTTGAAGCTTTCTTTTGGTTGAGCAGATTTGAAGCTTTCCTTTTGGAGAATCTGCAAGTGGATATTTGTGATCTTTACATCCAATGGGGAACCGGATTTATCTTCACATAAAAACTAGACGGAAGCCTTCTGAGCAACTTCTTAGTGATGCGTGTATTCCACTCACAGATTTGAACCTTTCTTTTGATTGAGCAGTTTTGAAACACTTTTTGTCAAGAATCTGCATGGTTAAAATTGGAGGGCTTTGAGACCTATGCTCAAAAAGGAAATATCTTCACATTAATACTACACAGAACCATTTTGCAAAATACGTTTGTGATGCGTGCGTTCACCTGACAGATGTGAAGCTTTCTTTTGTTGAGCATATATGAAAAAGTATTTATATAGAGTCTGCAAGAGGATATTTGAGATCATTGCATCCAATGTGGGAAAAGGAAATATCATCACTTAAAAACTACACATAGGCATTCTGAGAAACTTCTTAGTGATATGTGCATTCAACTCACAGAGTTGGACATTTCTTTTGATTCAGCAGTTTTGAAACACGGTGTTTGAAGAATCTGCAAGTTGGCATTTGGAGTGCTTTGAGGGCAATGATGTAAAAGGAAATATCTTCATACAAAAACTACACAGAATAATTCTGTGAAATTTATTTGTGATGTGTGCATTCGTTTCACAGGGAAAAACCTCTCCTATGGTTGAGCAGATTTGAAACTGTCTTTTTCTACAATCTGCAAGTGGATATTTGAGATCTTTTCTTCCAATGCATGAAAAGGATTTATCTTCAATTACAAACTAGACGGAAGCATTCTGAACAACTCCTTTGTGTTGTGTGCATTCATCTCATGGAGGTCAGCCTTCCTTTTGCTTGAACAGTTTCGAAACTCTCTGTTAAAAGGATCTGCAACTGGACATTTGGAGTGCTTTGTGGCCTATGGTGAAAAAGGAAATATATTCTTATGAAAGATAAAGAGAAGCATCCTGCGAAATTTCTTTATGGTGTGTGCATTCACCTCACAGAGTTGAACCTATTATTTTGTTGAGCAGATTTGAACAAGTCTTTTCCTAGAATCTGCAAGTGGATATTTGAGATGTCTGCGTCCATTGCGTGAAAAAGAATTATCTTCATATCAAAACTAGACAGAAGCATTCACAACAACTACTTAGTGACATGTGCATTCAACTCACAGAGTTTAAACTTTCTTTTGATTGAGCAGTTTTGAAACACGGTGTTTGAAGGATCTGCAAGTGGACATTTGGAGGTCTTTGAGACCTATGGTTAAAAAGCAAGTATCTTCACATAAAAACTACACAGAAACATCCTGCAAAGTTTCTTTGTGATGTGTGCATTCATCTCAGAGAGTTGAAGCTTTCTTGTTTTTTAGCAGATTTGAAACACTCTTTTTGTAGACTCTGTAACTGCATATTTGAGATCATTTCGTCCAATGCAGGAAAAGGAAATATCTTCACATAAAAACCGGACGGAAGCATTCTGAGCAACTTCTTAATGATATGTGCATTCAACTCAGAGAATTGAACAATTCTTTTGATTGATCAGTTTTGAAACACTCTTTGAAGAATCTGCAAGAGGACATTTGGAGGGCTTTGAGACCTATGGTGAAAAAGGAAATATCTTCACATAAAAACCAAACAGTAGCACTCTGCAAAATTTCTCTGGGATATGTGCATTGTTCTCTGAGTTGAAGCTTTTCTTTTTGGTTGAGCAGATTTGAAACAGTTTTTTTGTAGAATCTGCAAGTGGTTATTTGGGATCTTTTCGTCCAATGAGGGAAAAGGAAATATCTTCACATAAAAACTAGACAGAAGCATTCTGAGCAACTTCTTGGTGATGTGGGCATTCAACTCTCAGAGTTGAATCTTTCCTTTGGTTGAACAGATTTGAAACAGTCTTTTTCAAGATTCTGCCAGTGCAAATTTGAAGTCTTTTCTTCCAATGCGGTGAAAGGAATTATCTTCACATAAATCCTAGAGAGAAGCATGCTGTACAACTTCTTAGTGATATGTGCATTCCACTCACAGAGTTGAAACTTTCTTTTGATGGAGCAGTTTTGAAACAATCTGAAGAATCCGGAAGTGGACATTTGGAATGCTTTGAGGCCTATGGTAAAAAATTAAATATCTTCACCTGAAAAGTACTCAGAAGCATTCTGCGAAATTATTTTGTGATGTATGCATTCATCTCACAGAGTTCAAGTTTCCTTTTGGTTGAGCAGATTTGAAACAGTCTTTTTGTAGAATCTGCAAGTGGATATATGAGATCTTTTCGTCCAGTGCAAAAAAAAGGAAATATCATCTGATAAAAACTAGGCAGAACATCCTGAACAAATTCTTAGTGATACATGCATTCAAGTAAAAGGTGAACCATGCTTTTGATCCAGCAGTTTTGACACACTCTGTTTGAAGAATCTGCAAGGCGACATTTGAAGTGATTTGAGGCCTATGTTGAAAAAGGAAATATGTTCACATAAAAGCTACAGAAAAGCATTCTGTGAAATTTCTTTGTGATGTGTGCATTCTTCTCACAGTGTTGAAGCTTTCTTTTGGTTGAGCAGATTTGAAGCTTTCCTTTTGGAGAATCTGCAAGTGGATATTTGTGATCTTTACATCCAATGGGGAACCGGATTTATCTTCACATAAAAACTAGACGGAAGCCTTCTGAGCAACTTCTTAGTGATGCGTGTATTCCACTCACAGATTTGAACCTTTCTTTTGATTGAGCAGTTTTGAAACACTTTTTGTCAAGAATCTGCATGGTTAAAATTGGAGGGCTTTGAGACCTATGCTCAAAAAGGAAATATCTTCACATTAATACTACACAGAACCATTTTGCAAAATACGTTTGTGATGCGTGCGTTCACCTGACAGATGTGAAGCTTTCTTTTGTTGAGCATATATGAAAAAGTATTTATATAGAGTCTGCAAGAGGATATTTGAGATCATTGCATCCAATGTGGGAAAAGGAAATATCATCACTTAAAAACTACACATAGGCATTCTGAGAAACTTCTTAGTGATATGTGCATTCAACTCACAGAGTTGGACATTTCTTTTGATTCAGCAGTTTTGAAACACGGTGTTTGAAGAATCTGCAAGTTGGCATTTGGAGTGCTTTGAGGGCAATGATGTAAAAGGAAATATCTTCATACAAAAACTACACAGAATAATTCTGTGAAATTTATTTGTGATGTGTGCATTCGTTTCACAGGGAAAAACCTCTCCTATGGTTGAGCAGATTTGAAACTGTCTTTTTCTACAATCTGCAAGTGGATATTTGAGATCTTTTCTTCCAATGCATGAAAAGGATTTATCTTCACTTACAAACTAGACGGAAGCATTCTGAACAACTCCTTTGTGTTGTGTGCATTCATCTCATGGAGGTCAGCCTTTCTTTTGCTTGAACAGTTTCGAAACTCTCTGTTAAAAGGATCTGCAACTGGACATTTGGAGTGCTTTGTGGCCTATGGTGAAAAAGGAAATATATTCTTATGAAAGATAAAGAGAAGCATCCTGCGAAATTTCTTTATGGTGTGTGCATTCACCTCACAGAGTTGAACCTATTATTTTGTTGAGCAGATTTGAACAAGTCTTTTCCTAGAATCTGCAAGTGGATATTTGAGATGTCTGCGTCCATTGCGTGAAAAAGAATTATCTTCATATCAAAACTAGACAGAAGCATTCACAACAACTACTTAGTGACATGTGCATTCAACTCACAGAGTTTAAACTTTCTTTTGATTGAGCAGTTTTGAAACACGGTGTTTGAAGGATCTGCAAGTGGACATTTGGAGGTCTTTGAGACCTATGGTTAAAAAGCAAGTATCTTCAAATAAAAACTACACAGAAACATCCTGCAAAATTTCTTTGTGATGTGTGCATTCATCTCAGAGAGTTGAAGCTTTCTTGTTTTTTAGCAGATTTGAAACACTCTTTTTGTAGACTCTGTAACTGCATATTTGAGATCATTTCGTCCAATGCAGGAAAAGGAAATATCTTCACATAAAAACCGGACGGAAGCATTCTGAGCAACTTCTTAATGATATGTGCATTCAACTCAGAGAATTGAACAATTCTTTTGATTGATCAGTTTTGAAACACTCTTTGAAGAATCTGCAAGAGGACATTTGGAGGGCTTTGAGACCTATGGTGAAAAAGGAAATATCTTCACATAAAAACCAAACAGTAGCACTCTGCAAAATTTCTCTGGGATATGTGCATTCTTCTCTGAGTTGAAGCTTTTCTTTTTGGTTGAGCAGATTTGAAACAGTTTTTTTGTAGAATCTGCAAGTGGTTATTTGGGATCTTTTCGTCCAATGAGGGAAAAGGAAATATCTTCACATAAAAACTAGACAGAAGCATTCTGAGCAACTTCTTGGTGATGTGGGCATTCAACTCTCAGAGTTGAATCTTTCCTTTGGTTGAACAGATTTGAAACAGTCTTTTTCAAGATTCTGCCAGTGCAAATTTGAAGTCTTTTCTTCCAATGCGGTGAAAGGAATTATCTTCACATAAATCCTAGAGAGAAGCATGCTGTACAACTTCTTAGTGATATGTGCATTCCACTCACAGAGTTGAAACTTTCTTTTGATGGAGCAGTTTTGAAACAATCTGAAGAATCCGGAAGTGGACATTTGGAATGCTTTGAGGCCTATGGTAAAAAATTAAATATCTTCACCTGAAAAGTACTCAGAAGCATTCTGCGAAATTATTTTGTGATGTATGCATTCATCTCACAGAGTTCAAGTTTCCTTTTGGTTGAGCAGATTTGAAACAGTCTTTTTGTAGAATCTGCAAGTGGATATATGAGATCTTTTCGTCCAGTGCAAAAAAAAGGAAATATCATCTGATAAAAACTAGGCAGAACATCCTGAACAAATTCTTAGTGATACATGCATTCAAGTAAAAGGTGAACCATGCTTTTGATCCAGCAGTTTTGAAACACTCTGTTTGAAGAATCTGCAAGGCGACATTTGAAGCGATTTGAGGCCTATGTTGAAAAAGGAAATATGTTCACATAAAAGCTACAGAAAAGCATTCTGTGAAATTTCTTTGTGATGTGTGCATTCTTCTCACAGTGTTGAAGCTTTCTTTTGGTTGAGCAGATTTGAAGCTTTCCTTTTGGAGAATCTGCAAGTGGATATTTGTGATCTTTACATCCAATGGGGAACCGGATTTATCTTCACATAAAAACTAGACGGAAGCCTTCTGAGCAACTTCTTAGTGATGCGTGTATTCCACTCACAGATTTGAACCTTTCTTTTGATGGAGCAGTTTTGAAACACTTTTTGTCAAGAATCTGCATGGTTACAATTGGAGGGCTTTGAGACCTATGCTCAAAAAGGAAATATCTTCACATTAATACTACACAGAACCATTTTGCAAAATACGTTTGTGATGTGTGCGTTCAGCTGACAGAGTTGAAGCTTTCTTTTGTTGAGCATATATGAAAAAGTGTTTATATAGAGTCTGCAAGAGGATATTTGAGATCTTTGCATCCAATGTGGGAAAAGGAAATATCATCACTTAAAAACTACACATAGGCATTCTGAGAAACTTCTTAGTGATATGTGCATTCAACTCACAGAGTTGGACATTTCTTTTGATTCAGCAGTTTTGAAACACGGTGTTTGAAGAATCTGCAAGTTGGCATTTGGAGTGCTTTGAGGGCAATGATGTAAAAGGAAATATCTTCATACAAAAACTACACAGAATAATTCTGTGAAATTTATTTGTGATATTTGCATTCGTTTCACAGGGAAAAACCTCTCCTATGGTTGAGCAGATTTGAAACTGTCTTTTTCTACAATCTGCAAGTGGATATTTGAGATCTTTTCTTCCAATGCATGAAAAGGATTTATCTTCACTTACAAACTAGACGGAAGCATTCTGAACAACTCCTTTGTGTTGTGTGCATTCATCTCATGGAGGTCAGCCTTTCTTTTGCTTGAACAGTTTCGAAACTCTCTGTTAAAAGGATCTGCAACTGGACATTTGGAGTGCTTTGTGGCCTATGGTGAAAAAGGAAATATATTCTTATGAAAGATAAAGAGAAGCATCCTGCGAAATTTCTTTATGGTGTGTGCATTCACCTCACAGAGTTGAACCTATTATTTTGTTGAGCAGATTTGAACAAGTCTTTTCCTAGAATCTGCAAGTGGATATTTGAGATGTCTGCGTCCATTGCGTGAAAAAGAATTATCTTCATATCAAAACTAGACAGAAGCATTCACAACAACTACTTAGTGACATGTGCATTCAACTCACAGAGTTTAAACTTTCTTTTGATTGAGCAGTTTTGAAACACGGTGTTTGAAGGATCTGCAAGTGGACATTTGGAGGTCTTTGAGACCTATGGTTAAAAAGCAAGTATCTTCACATAAAAACTACACAGAAACATCCTGCAAAATTTCTTTGTGATGTGTGCATTCATCTCAGAGAGTTGAAGCTTTCTTGTTTTTTAGCAGATTTGAAACACTCTTTTTGTAGACTCTGTAACTGCATATTTGAGATCATTTCGTCCAATGCAGGAAAAGGAAATATCTTCACATAAAAACCGGACGGAAGCATTCTGAGCAACTTCTTAATGATATGTGCATTCAACTCAGAGAATTGAACAATTCTTTTGATTGATCAGTTTTGAAACACTCTTTGAAGAATCTGCAAGAGGACATTTGGAGGGCTTTGAGACCTATGGTGAAAAAGGAAATATCTTCACATAAAAACCAAACAGTAGCACTCTGCAAAATTTCTCTGGGATATGTGCATTCTTCTCTGAGTTGAAGCTTTTCTTTTTGGTTGAGCAGATTTGAAACAGTTTTTTTGTAGAATCTGCAAGTGGTTATTTGGGATCTTTTCGTCCAATGATGGAAAAGGAAATATCTTCACATAAAAACTAGACAGAAGCATTCTGAGCAACTTCTTGGTGATGTGGGCATTCAACTCTCAGAGTTGAATCTTTCCTTTGGTTGAACAGATTTGAAACAGTCTTTTTCAAGATTCTGCCAGTGCAAATTTGAAGTCTTTTCTTCCAATGCGGTGAAAGGAATTATCTTCACATAAATCCTAGAGAGAAGCATGCTGTACAACTTCTTAGTGATATGTGCATTCCACTCACAGAGTTGAAACTTTCTTTTGATGGAGCAGTTTTGAAACAATCTGAAGAATCCGGAAGTGGACATTTGGAATGCTTTGAGGCCTATGGTAAAAAATTAAATATCTTCACCTGAAAAGTACTCAGAAGCATTCTGCGAAATTATTTTGTGATGTATGCATTCATCTCACAGAGTTCAAGTTTCCTTTTGGTTGAGCAGATTTGAAACAGTCTTTTTGTAGAATCTGCAAGTGGATATATGAGATCTTTTCGTCCAGTGCAAAAAAAAGGAAATATCATCTGATAAAAACTAGGCAGAACATCCTGAACAAATTCTTAGTGATACATGCATTCAAGTAAAAGGTGAACCATGCTTTTGATCCAGCAGTTTTGAAACACTCTGTTTGAAGAATCTGCAAGGCGACATTTGAAGCGATTTGAGGCCTATGTTGAAAAAGGAAATATGTTCACATAAAAGCTACAGAAAAGCATTCTGTGAAATTTCTTTGTGATGTGTGCATTCTTCTCACAGTGTTGAAGCTTTCTTTTGGTTGAGCAGATTTGAAGCTTTCCTTTTGGAGAATCTGCAAGTGGATATTTGTGATCTTTACATCCAATGGGGAACCGGATTTATCTTCACATAAAAACTAGACGGAAGCCTTCTGAGCAACTTCTTAGTGATGCGTGTATTCCACTCACAGATTTGAACCTTTCTTTTGATGGAGCAGTTTTGAAACACTTTTTGTCAAGAATCTGCATGGTTACAATTGGAGGGCTTTGAGACCTATGCTCAAAAAGGAAATATCTTCACATTAATACTACACAGAACCATTTTGCAAAATACGTTTGTGATGTGTGCGTTCAGCTGACAGAGTTGAAGCTTTCTTTTGTTGAGCATATATGAAAAAGTGTTTATATAGAGTCTGCAAGAGGATATTTGAGATCTTTGCATCCAATGTGGGAAAAGGAAATATCATCACTTAAAAACTACACATAGGCATTCTGAGAAACTTCTTAGTGATATGTGCATTCAACTCACAGAGTTGGACATTTCTTTTGATTCAGCAGTTTTGAAACACGGTGTTTGAAGAATCTGCAAGTTGGCATTTGGAGTGCTTTGAGGGCAATGATGTAAAAGGAAATATCTTCATACAAAAACTACACAGAATAATTCTGTGAAATTTATTTGTGATATTTGCATTCGTTTCACAGGGAAAAACCTCTCCTATGGTTGAGCAGATTTGAAACTGTCTTTTTCTACAATCTGCAAGTGGATATTTGAGATCTTTTCTTCCAATGCATGAAAAGGATTTATCTTCACTTACAAACTAGACGGAAGCATTCTGAACAACTCCTTTGTGTTGTGTGCATTCATCTCATGGAGGTCAGCCTTTCTTTTGCTTGAACAGTTTCGAAACTCTCTGTTAAAAGGATCTGCAACTGGACATTTGGAGTGCTTTGTGGCCTATGGTGAAAAAGGAAATATATTCTTATGAAAGATAAAGAGAAGCATCCTGCGAAATTTCTTTATGGTGTGTGCATTCACCTCACAGAGTTGAACCTATTATTTTGTTGAGCAGATTTGAACAAGTCTTTTCCTAGAATCTGCAAGTGGATATTTGAGATGTCTGCGTCCATTGCGTGAAAAAGAATTATCTTCATATCAAAACTAGACAGAAGCATTCACAACAACTACTTAGTGACATGTGCATTCAACTCACAGAGTTTAAACTTTCTTTTGATTGAGCAGTTTTGAAACACGGTGTTTGAAGGATCTGCAAGTGGACATTTGGAGGTCTTTGAGACCTATGGTTAAAAAGCAAGTATCTTCACATAAAAACTACACAGAAACATCCTGCAAAATTTCTTTGTGATGTGTGCATTCATCTCAGAGAGTTGAAGCTTTCTTGTTTTTTAGCAGATTTGAAACACTCTTTTTGTAGACTCTGTAACTGCATATTTGAGATCATTTCGTCCAATGCAGGAAAAGGAAATATCTTCACATAAAAACCGGACGGAAGCATTCTGAGCAACTTCTTAATGATATGTGCATTCAACTCAGAGAATTGAACAATTCTTTTGATTGATCAGTTTTGAAACACTCTTTGAAGAATCTGCAAGAGGACATTTGGAGGGCTTTGAGACCTATGGTGAAAAAGGAAATATCTTCACATAAAAACCAAACAGTAGCACTCTGCAAAATTTCTCTGGGATATGTGCATTCTTCTCTGAGTTGAAGCTTTTCTTTTTGGTTGAGCAGATTTGAAACAGTTTTTTTGTAGAATCTGCAAGTGGTTATTTGGGATCTTTTCGTCCAATGATGGAAAAGGAAATATCTTCACATAAAAACTAGACAGAAGCATTCTGAGCAACTTCTTGGTGATGTGGGCATTCAACTCTCAGAGTTGAATCTTTCCTTTGGTTGAACAGATTTGAAACAGTCTTTTTCAAGATTCTGCCAGTGCAAATTTGAAGTCTTTTCTTCCAATGCGGTGAAAGGAATTATCTTCACATAAATCCTAGAGAGAAGCATGCTGTACAACTTCTTAGTGATATGTGCATTCCACTCACAGAGTTGAAACTTTCTTTTGATGGAGCAGTTTTGAAACAATCTGAAGAATCCGGAAGTGGACATTTGGAATGCTTTGAGGCCTATGGTAAAAAATTAAATATCTTCACCTGAAAAGTACTCAGAAGCATTCTGCGAAATTATTTTGTGATGTATGCATTCATCTCACAGAGTTCAAGTTTCCTTTTGGTTGAGCAGATTTGAAACAGTCTTTTTGTAGAATCTGCAAGTGGATATATGAGATCTTTTCGTCCAGTGCAAAAAAAAGGAAATATCATCTGATAAAAACTAGGCAGAACATCCTGAACAAATTCTTAGTGATACATGCATTCAAGTAAAAGGTGAACCATGCTTTTGATCCAGCAGTTTTGAAACACTCTGTTTGAAGAATCTGCAAGGCGACATTTGAAGCGATTTGAGGCCTATGTTGAAAAAGGAAATATGTTCACATAAAAGCTACAGAAAAGCATTCTGTGAAATTTCTTTGTGATGTGTGCATTCTTCTCACAGTGTTGAAGCTTTCTTTTGGTTGAGCAGATTTGAAGCTTTCCTTTTGGAGAATCTGCAAGTGGATATTTGTGATCTTTACATCCAATGGGGAACCGGATTTATCTTCACATAAAAACTATACAGAAGCCTTCTGAGCAACTTCTTAGTGATGCGTGTATTCCACTCACAGATTTGAACCTTTCTTTTGATTGAGCAGTTTTGAAACACTTTTTGTCAAGAATCTGCATGGTTAAAATTGGAGGGCTTTGAGACCTATGCTCAAAAAGGAAATATCTTCACATTAATACTACACAGAACCATTTTGCAAAATACGTTTGTGATGCGTGCGTTCACCTGACAGATGTGAAGCTTTCTTTTGTTGAGCATATATGAAAAAGTATTTATATAGAGTCTGCAAGAGGATATTTGAGATCATTGCATCCAATGTGGGAAAAGGAAATATCATCACTTAAAAACTACACATAGGCATTCTGAGAAACTTCTTAGTGATATGTGCATTCAACTCACAGAGTTGGACATTTCTTTTGATTCAGCAGTTTTGAAACACGGTGTTTGAAGAATCTGCAAGTTGGCATTTGGAGTGCTTTGAGGGCAATGATGTAAAAGGAAATATCTTCATACAAAAACTACACAGAATAATTCTGTGAAATTTATTTGTGATGTGTGCATTCGTTTCACAGGGAAAAACCTCTCCTATGGTTGAGCAGATTTGAAACTGTCTTTTTCTACAATCTGCAAGTGGATATTTGAGATCTTTTCTTCCAATGCATGAAAAGGATTTATCTTCACTTACAAACTAGACGGAAGCATTCTGAACAACTCCTTTGTGTTGTGTGCATTCATCTCATGGAGGTCAGCCTTTCTTTTGCTTGAACAGTTTCGAAACTCTCTGTTAAAAGGATCTGCAACTGGACATTTGGAGTGCTTTGTGGCCTATGGTGAAAAAGGAAATATATTCTTATGAAAGATAAAGAGAAGCATCCTGCGAAATTTCTTTATGGTGTGTGCATTCACCTCACAGAGTTGAACCTATTATTTTGTTGAGCAGATTTGAACAAGTCTTTTCCTAGAATCTGCAAGTGGATATTTGAGATGTCTGCGTCCATTGCGTGAAAAAGAATTATCTTCATATCAAAACTAGACAGAAGCATTCACAACAACTACTTAGTGACATGTGCATTCAACTCACAGAGTTTAAACTTTCTTTTGATTGAGCAGTTTTGAAACACGGTGTTTGAAGGATCTGCAAGTGGACATTTGGAGGTCTTTGAGACCTATGGTTAAAAAGCAAGTATCTTCACATAAAAACTACACAGAAACATCCTGCAAAATTTCTTTGTGATGTGTGCATTCATCTCAGAGAGTTGAAGCTTTCTTGTTTTTTAGCAGATTTGAAACACTCTTTTTGTAGACTCTGTAACTGCATATTTGAGATCATTTCGTCCAATGCAGGAAAAGGAAATATCTTCACATAAAAACCGGACGGAAGCATTCTGAGCAACTTCTTAATGATATGTGCATTCAACTCAGAGAATTGAACAATTCTTTTGATTGATCAGTTTTGAAACACTCTTTGAAGAATCTGCAAGAGGACATTTGGAGGGCTTTGAGACCTATGGTGAAAAAGGAAATATCTTCACATAAAAACCAAACAGTAGCACTCTGCAAAATTTCTCTGGGATATGTGCATTCTTCTCTGAGTTGAAGCTTTTCTTTTTGGTTGAGCAGATTTGAAACAGTTTTTTTGTAGAATCTGCAAGTGGTTATTTGGGATCTTTTCGTCCAATGAGGGAAAAGGAAATATCTTCACATAAAAACTAGACAGAAGCATTCTGAGCAACTTCTTGGTGATGTGGGCATTCAACTCTCAGAGTTGAATCTTTCCTTTGGTTGAACAGATTTGAAACAGTCTTTTTCAAGATTCTGCCAGTGCAAATTTGAAGTCTTTTCTTCCAATGCGGTGAAAGGAATTATCTTCACATAAATCCTAGAGAGAAGCATGCTGTACAACTTCTTAGTGATATGTGCATTCCACTCACAGAGTTGAAACTTTCTTTTGATGGAGCAGTTTTGAAACAATCTGAAGAATCCGGAAGTGGACATTTGGAATGCTTTGAGGCCTATGGTAAAAAATTAAATATCTTCACCTGAAAAGTACTCAGAAGCATTCTGCGAAATTATTTTGTGATGTATGCATTCATCTCACAGAGTTCAAGTTTCCTTTTGGTTGAGCAGATTTGAAACAGTCTTTTTGTAGAATCTGCAAGTGGATATATGAGATCTTTTCGTCCAGTGCAAAAAAAAGGAAATATCATCTGATAAAAACTAGGCAGAACATCCTGAACAAATTCTTAGTGATACATGCATTCAAGTAAAAGGTGAACCATGCTTTTGATCCAGCAGTTTTGAAACACTCTGTTTGAAGAATCTGCAAGGCGACATTTGAAGCGATTTGAGGCCTATGTTGAAAAAGGAAATATGTTCACATAAAAGCTACAGAAAAGCATTCTGTGAAATTTCTTTGTGATGTGTGCATTCTTCTCACAGTGTTGAAGCTTTCTTTTGGTTGAGCAGATTTGAAGCTTTCCTTTTGGAGAATCTGCAAGTGGATATTTGTGATCTTTACATCCAATGGGGAACCGGATTTATCTTCACATAAAAACTAGACGGAAGCCTTCTGAGCAACTTCTTAGTGATGCGTGTATTCCACTCACAGATTTGAACCTTTCTTTTGATTGAGCAGTTTTGAAACACTTTTTGTCAAGAATCTGCATGGTTACAATTGGAGGGCTTTGAGACCTATGCTCAAAAAGGAAATATCTTCACATTAATACTACACAGAACCATTTTGCAAAATACGTTTGTGATGCGTGCGTTCACCTGACAGATGTGAAGCTTTCTTTTGTTGAGCATATATGAAAAAGTATTTATATAGTGTCTGCAAGAGGATATTTGAGATCTTTGCATCCAATGTGGGAAAAGGAAATATCATCACTTAAAAACTACACATAGGCATTCTGAGAAACTTCTTAGTGATATGTGCATTCAACTCACAGAGTTGGACATTTCTTTTGATTCAGCAGTTTTGAAACACGGTGTTTGAAGAATCTGCAAGTTGGCATTTGGAGTGCTTTGAGGGCAATGATGTAAAAGGAAATATCTTCATACAAAAACTACACAGAATAATTCTGTGAAATTTATTTGTGATGTGTGCATTCGTTTCACAGGGAAAAACCTCTCCTATGGTTGAGCAGATTTGAAACTGTCTTTTTCTACAATCTGCAAGTGGATATTTGAGATCTTTTCTTCCAATGCATGAAAAGGATTTATCTTCACTTACAAACTAGACGGAAGCATTCTGAACAACTCCTTTGTGTTGTGTGCATTCATCTCATGGAGGTCAGCCTTTCTTTTGCTTGAACAGTTTCGAAACTCTCTGTTAAAAGGATCTGCAACTGGACATTTGGAGTGCTTTGTGGCCTATGGTGAAAAAGGAAATATATTCTTATGAAAGATAAAGAGAAGCATCCTGCGAAATTTCTTTGTGGTGTGTGCATTCACCTCACAGAGTTGAACCTATTATTTTGTTGAGCAGATTTGAACAAGTCTTTTCCTAGAATCTGCAAGTGGATATTTGAGATGTCTGCGTCCATTGCGTGAAAAAGAATTATCTTCATATCAAAACTAGACAGAAGCATTCACAACAACTACTTAGTGACATGTGCATTCAACTCACAGAGTTTAAACTTTCTTTTGATTGAGCAGTTTTGAAACACGGTGTTTGAAGGATCTGCAAGTGGACATTTGGAGGTCTTTGAGACCTATGGTTAAAAAGCAAGTATCTTCACAAAAAAACTACACAGAAACATCCTGCAAAATTTCTTTGTGATGTGTGCATTCATCTCAGAGAGTTGAAGCTTTCTTGTTTTTTAGCAGATTTGAAACACTCTTTTTGTAGACTCTGTAACTGCATATTTGAGATCATTTCGTCCAATGCAGGAAAAGGAAATATCTTCACATAAAAACCGGACGGAAGCATTCTGAGCAACTTCTTAATGATATGTGCATTCAACTCAGAGAATTGAACAATTCTTTTGATTGATCAGTTTTGAAACACTCTTTGAAGAATCTGCAAGAGGACATTTGGAGGGCTTTGAGACCTATGGTGAAAAAGGAAATATCTTCACATAAAAACCAAACAGTAGCACTCTGCAAAATTTCTCTGGGATATGTGCATTCTTCTCTGAGTTGAAGCTTTTCTTTTTGGTTGAGCAGATTTGAAACAGTTTTTTTGTAGAATCTGCAAGTGGTTATTTGGGATCTTTTCGTCCAATGAGGGAAAAGGAAATATCTTCACATAAAAACTAGACAGAAGCATTCTGAGCAACTTCTTGGTGATGTGGGCATTCAACTCTCAGAGTTGAATCTTTCCTTTGGTTGAACAGATTTGAAACAGTCTTTTTCAAGATTCTGCCAGTGCAAATTTGAAGTCTTTTCTTCCAATGCGGTGAAAGGAATTATCTTCACATAAATCCTAGAGAGAAGCATGCTGTACAACTTCTTAGTGATATGTGCATTCCACTCACAGAGTTGAAACTTTCTTTGGATGGAGCAGTTTTGAAACAATCTGAAGAATCCGGAAGTGGACATTTGGAATGCTTTGAGGCCTATGGTAAAAAATTAAATATCTTCACCTGAAAAGTACTCAGAAGCATTCTGCGAAATTATTTTGTGATGTATGCATTCATCTCACAGAGTTCAAGTTTCCTTTTGGTTGAGCAGATTTGAAACAGTCTTTTTGTAGAATCTGCAAGTGGATATATGAGATCTTTTCGTCCAGTGCAAAAAAAAGGAAATATCATCTGATAAAAACTAGGCAGAACATCCTGAACAAATTCTTAGTGATACATGCATTCAAGTAAAAGGTGAACCATGCTTTTGATCCAGCAGTTTTGAAACACTCTGTTTGAAGAATCTGCAAGGCGACATTTGAAGCGATTTGAGGCCTATGTTGAAAAAGGAAATATGTTCACATAAAAGCTACAGAAAAGCATTCTGTGAAATTTCTTTGTGATGTGTGCATTCTTCTCACAGTGTTGAAGCTTTCTTTTGGTTGAGCAGATTTGAAGCTTTCCTTTTGGAGAATCTGCAAGTGGATATTTGTGATCTTTACATCCAATGGGGAACCGGATTTATCTTCACATAAAAACTAGACGGAAGCCTTCTGAGCAACTTCTTAGTGATGCGTGTATTCCACTCACAGATTTGAACCTTTCTTTTGATTGAGCAGTTTTGAAACACTTTTTGTCAAGAATCTGCATGGTTACAATTGGAGGGCTTTGAGACCTATGCTCAAAAAGGAAATATCTTCACATTAATACTACACAGAACCATTTTGCAAAATACGTTTGTGATGCGTGCGTTCACCTGACAGATGTGAAGCTTTCTTTTGTTGAGCATATATGAAAAAGTATTTATATAGTGTCTGCAAGAGGATATTTGAGATCTTTGCATCCAATGTGGGAAAAGGAAATATCATCACTTAAAAACTACACATAGGCATTCTGAGAAACTTCTTAGTGATATGTGCATTCAACTCACAGAGTTGGACATTTCTTTTGATTCAGCAGTTTTGAAACACGGTGTTTGAAGAATCTGCAAGTTGGCATTTGGAGTGCTTTGAGGGCAATGATGTAAAAGGAAATATCTTCATACAAAAACTACACAGAATAATTCTGTGAAATTTATTTGTGATGTGTGCATTCGTTTCACAGGGAAAAACCTCTCCTATGGTTGAGCAGATTTGAAACTGTCTTTTTCTACAATCTGCAAGTGGATATTTGAGATCTTTTCTTCCAATGCATGAAAAGGATTTATCTTCACTTACAAACTAGACGGAAGCATTCTGAACAACTCCTTTGTGTTGTGTGCATTCATCTCATGGAGGTCAGCCTTTCTTTTGCTTGAACAGTTTCGAAACTCTCTGTTAAAAGGATCTGCAACTGGACATTTGGAGTGCTTTGTGGCCTATGGTGAAAAAGGAAATATATTCTTATGAAAGGTAAAGAGAAGCATCCTGCGAAATTTCTTTATGGTGTGTGCATTCACCTCACAGAGTTGAACCTATTATTTTGTTGAGCAGATTTGAACAAGTCTTTTCCTAGAATCTGCAAGTGGATATTTGAGATGTCTGCGTCCATTGCGTGAAAAAGAATTATCTTCATATCAAAACTAGACAGAAGCATTCACAACAACTACTTAGTGACATGTGCATTCAACTCACAGAGTTTAAACTTTCTTTTGATTGAGCAGTTTTGAAACACGGTGTTTGAAGGATCTGCAAGTGGACATTTGGAGGTCTTTGAGACCTATGGTTAAAAAGCAAGTATCTTCACATAAAAACTACACAGAAACATCCTGCAAAATTTCTTTGTGATGTGTGCATTCATCTCAGAGAGTTGAAGCTTTCTTGTTTTTTAGCAGATTTGAAACACTCTTTTTGTAGACTCTGTAACTGCATATTTGAGATCATTTCGTCCAATGCAGGAAAAGGAAATATCTTCACATAAAAACCGGACGGAAGCATTCTGAGCAACTTCTTAAAGATATGTGCATTCAACTCAGAGAATTGAACAATTCTTTTGATTGATCAGTTTTGAAACACTCTTTGAAGAATCTGCAAGAGGACATTTGCAGGGCTTTGAGACCTATGGTGAAAAAGGAAATATCTTCACATAAAAACCAAACAGTAGCTCTCTGCAAAATTTCTCTGGGATATGTGCATTCTTCTCTGAGTTGAAGCTTTTCTTTTTGGTTGAGCAGATTTGAAACAGTTTTTTTGTAGAATCTGCAAGTGGTTATTTGGGATCTTTTCGTCCAATGAGGGAAAAGGAAATATCTTCACATAAAAACTAGACAGAAGCATTCTGAGCAACTTCTTGGTGATGTGGGCATTCAACTCTCAGAGTTGAATCTTTCCTTTGGTTGAACAGATTTGAAACAGTCTTTTTCAAGATTCTGCCAGTGCAAATTTGAAGTCTTTTCTTCCAATGCGGTGAAAGGAATTATCTTCACATAAATCCTAGAGAGAAGCATGCTGTACAACTTCTTAGTGATATGTGCATTCCACTCACAGAGTTGAAACTTTCTTTTGATGGAGCAGTTTTGAAACAATCTGAAGAATCCGGAAGTGGACATTTGGAATGCTTTGAGGCCTATGGTAAAAAATTAAATATCTTCACCTGAAAAGTACTCAGAAGCATTCTGCGAAATTATTTTGTGATGTATGTATTCATCTCACAGAGTTCAAGTTTCCTTTTGGTTGAGCAGATTTGAAACAGTCTTTTTGTAGAATCTGCAAGTGGATATATGAGATCTTTTCGTCCAGTGCAAAAAAAAGGAAATATCATCTGATAAAAACTAGGCAGAACATCCTGAACAAATTCTTAGTGATACATGCATTCAAGTAAAAGGTGAACCATGCTTTTGATCCAGCAGTTTTGAAACACTCTGTTTGAAGAATCTGCAAGGCGACATTTGAAGCGATTTGAGGCCTATGTTGAAAAAGGAAATATGTTCACATAAAAGCTACAGAAAAGCATTCTGTGAAATTTCTTTGTGATGTGTGCATTCTTCTCACAGTGTTGAAGCTTTATTTTGGTTGAGCAGATTTGAAGCTTTCCTTTTGGAGAATCTGCAAGTGGATATTTGTGATCTTTACATCCAATGGGGAACCGGATTTATCTTCACATAAAAACTAGACGGAAGCCTTCTGAGCAACTTCTTAGTGATGCGTGTATTCCACTCACAGATTTGAACCTTTCTTTTGATTGAGCAGTTTTGAAACACTTTTTGTCAAGAATCTGCATGGTTACAATTGGAGGGCTTTGAGACCTATGCTCAAAAAGGAAATATCTTCACATTAATACTACACAGAACCATTTTGCAAAATACGTTTGTGATGTGTGCGTTCACCTGACAGATGTGAAGCTTTCTTTTGTTGAGCATATATGAAAAAGTATTTATATAGAGTCTGCAAGAGGATATTTGAGATCTTTGCATCCAATGTGGGAAAAGGAAATATCATCACTTAAAAACTACACATAGGCATTCTGAGAAACTTCTTAGTGATATGTGCATTCAACTCACAGAGTTGGACATTTCTTTTGATTCAGCAGTTTTGAAACACGGTGTTTGAAGAATCTGCAAGTTGGCATTTGGAGTGCTTTGAGGGCAATGATGTAAAAGGAAATATCTTCATACAAAAACTACACAGAATAATTCTGTGAAATTTATTTGTGATGTGTGCATTCGTTTCACAGGGAAAAACCTCTCCTATGGTTGAGCAGATTTGAAACTGTCTTTTTCTACAATCTGCAAGTGGATATTTGAGATCTTTTCTTCCAATGCATGAAAAGGATTTATCTTCACTTACAAACTAGACGGAAGCATTCTGAACAACTCCTTTGTGTTGTGTGCATTCATCTCATGGAGGTCAGCCTTTCTTTTGCTTGAACAGTTTCGAAACTCTCTGTTAAAAGGATCTGCAACTGGACATTTGGAGTGCTTTGTGGCCTATGGTGAAAAAGGAAATATATTCTTATGAAAGATAAAGAGAAGCATCCTGCGAAATTTCTTTATTTTGTGTGCATTCACCTCACAGAGTTGAACCTATTATTTTGTTGAGCAGATTTGAACAAGTCTTTTCCTAGAATCTGCAAGTGGATATTTGAGATGTCTGCGTCCATTGCGTGAAAAAGAATTATCTTCATATCAAAACTAGACAGAAGCATTCACAACAACTACTTAGTGACATGTGCATTCAACTCACAGAGTTTAAACTTTCTTTTGATTGAGCAGTTTTGAAACACGGTGTTTGAAGGATCTGCAAGTGGACATTTGGAGGTCTTTGAGACCTATGGTTAAAAAGCAAGTATCTTCACATAAAAACTACACAGAAACATCCTGCAAAATTTCTTTGTGATGTGTGCATTCATCTCAGAGAGTTGAAGCTTTCTTGTTTTTTAGCAGATTTGAAACACTCTTTTTGTGGACTCTGTAACTGCATATTTGAGATCATTTCGTCCAATGCAGGAAAAGGAAATATCTTCACATAAAAACCGGACGGAAGCATTCTGAGCAACTTCTTAATGATATGTGCATTCAACTCAGAGAATTGAACAATTCTTTTGATTGATCAGTTTTGAAACACTCTTTGAAGAATCTGCAAGAGGACATTTGGAGGGCTTTGAGACCTATGGTGAAAAAGGAAATATCTTCACATAAAAACCAAACAGTAGCACTCTGCAAAATTTCTCTGGGATATGTGCATTCTTCTCTGAGTTGAAGATTTTCTTTTTGGTTGAGCAGATTTGAAACAGTTTTTTTGTAGAATCTGCAAGTGGTTATTTGGGATCTTTTCGTCCAATGAGGGAAAAGGAAATATCTTCACATAAAAACTAGACAGAAGCATTCTGAGCAACTTCTTGGTGATGTGGGCATTCAACTCTCAGAGTTGAATCTTTCCTTTGGTTGAACAGATTTGAAACAGTCTTTTTCAAGATTCTGCCAGTGCAAATTTGAAGTCTTTTCTTCCAATGCGGTGAAAGGAATTATCTTCACATAAATCCTAGAGAGAAGCATGCTGTACAACTTCTTAGAGATATGTGCATTCCACTCACAGAGTTGAAGCTTTCTTTTGATGGAGCAGTTTTGAAACAATCTGAAGAATCCGGAAGTGGACATTTGGAATGCTTTGAGGCCTATGGTAAAAAATTAAATATCTTCACCTGAAAAGTACTCAGAAGCATTCTGCGAAATTATTTTGTGATGTATGCATTCATCTCACAGAGTTCAAGTTTCCTTTTGGTTGAGCAGATTTGAAACAGTCTTTTTGTAGAATCTGCAAGTGGATATATGAGATCTTTTCGTCCAGTGCAAAAAAAAGGAAATATCATCTGATAAAAACTAGGCAGAACATCCTGAACAAATTCTTAGTGATACATGCATTCAAGTAAAAGGTGAACCATGCTTTTGATCCAGCAGTTTTGAAACACTCTGTTTGAAGAATCTGCAAGGCGACATTTGAAGCGATTTGAGGCCTATGTTGAAAAAGGAAATATGTTCACATAAAAGCTACAGAAAAGCATTCTGTGAAATTTCTTTGTGATGTGTGCATTCTTCTCACAGTGTTGAAGCTTTCTTTTGGTTGAGCAGATTTGAAGCTTTCCTTTTGGAGAATCTGCAAGTGGATATTTGTGATCTTTACATCCAATGGGGAACCGGATTTATCTTCACATAAAAACTAGACGGAAGCTTTCTGAGCAACTTCTTAGTGATGCGTGTATTCCACTCACAGATTTGAACCTTTCTTTAGATTGAGCAGTTTTGAAACACTTTTTGTCAAGAATCTGCATGGTTACAATTGGAGGGCTTTGAGACCTATGCTCAAAAAGGAAATATCTTCACATTAATACTACACAGAACCATTTTGCAAAATACGTTTGTGATGTGTGCGTTCACCTGACAGATGTGAAGCTTTCTTTTGTTGAGCATATATGAAAAAGTATTTATATAGAGTCTGCAAGAGGATATTTGAGATCATTGCATCCAATGTGGGAAAAGGAAATATCATCACTTAAAAACTACACATAGGCATTCTGAGAAACTTCTTAGTGATATGTGCATTCAACTCACAGAGTTGGACATTTCTTTTGATTCAGCAGTTTTGAAACACGGTGTTTGAAGAATCTGCAAGTTGGCATTTGGAGTGCTTTGAGGGCAATGATGTAAAAGGAAATATCTTCATACAAAAACTACACAGAATAATTCTGTGAAATTTATTTGTGATGTGTGCATTCGTTTCACAGGGAAAAACCTCTCCTATGGTTGAGCAGATTTGAAACTGTCTTTTTCTACAATCTGCAAGTGGATATTTGAGATCTTTTCTTCCAATGCATGAAAAGGATTTATCTTCACTTACAAACTAGACGGAAGCATTCTGAACAACTCCTTTGTGTTGTGTGCATTCATCTCATGGAGGTCAGCCTTTCTTTTGCTTGAACAGTTTCGAAACTCTCTGTTAAAAGGATCTGCAACTGGACATTTGGAGTGCTTTGTGGCCTATGGTGAAAAAGGAAATATATTCTTATGAAAGATAAAGAGAAGCATCCTGCGAAATTTCTTTATGGTGTGTGCATTCACCTCACAGAGTTGAACCTATTATTTTGTTGAGCAGATTTGAACAAGTCTTTTCCTAGAATCTGCAAGTGGATATTTGAGATGTCTGCGTCCATTGCGTGAAAAAGAATTATCTTCATATCAAAACTAGACAGAAGCATTCACAACAACTACTTAGTGACATGTGCATTCAACTCACAGAGTTTAAACTTTCTTTTGATTGAGCAGTTTTGAAACACGGTGTTTGAAGGATCTGCAAGTGGACATTTGGAGGTCTTTGAGACCTATGGTTAAAAAGCAAGTATCTTCACATAAAAACTACACAGAAACATCCTGCAAAATTTCTTTGTGATGTGTGCATTCATCTCAGAGAGTTGAAGCTTTCTTGTTTTTTAGCAGATTTGAAACACTCTTTTTGTAGACTCTGTAACTGCATATTTGAGATCATTTCGTCCAATGCAGGAAAAGGAAATATCTTCACATAAAAACCGGACGGAAGCATTCTGAGCAACTTCTTAATGATATGTGCATTCAACTCAGAGAATTGAACAATTCTTTTGATTGATCAGTTTTGAAACACTCTTTGAAGAATCTGCAAGAGGACATTTGGAGGGCTTTGAGACCTATGGTGAAAAAGGAAATATCTTCACATAAAAACCAAACAGTAGCACTCTGCAAAATTTCTCTGGGATATGTGCATTCTTCTCTGAGTTGAAGCTTTTCTTTTTGGTTGAGCAGATTTGAAACAGTTTTTTTGTAGAATCTGCAAGTGGTTATTTGGGATCTTTTCGTCCAATGAGGGAAAAGGAAATATCTTCACATAAAAACTAGACAGAAGCATTCTGAGCAACTTCTTGGTGATGTGGGCTTTCAACTCTCAGAGTTGAATCTTTCCTTTGGTTGAACAGATTTGAAACAGTCTTTTTCAAGATTCTGCCAGTGCAAATTTGAAGTCTTTTCTTCCAATGCGGTGAAAGGAATTATCTTCACATAAATCCTAGAGAGAAGCATGCTGTACAACTTCTTAGTGATATGTGCATTCCACTCACAGAGTTGAAACTTTCTTTTGATGGAGCAGTTTTGAAACAATCTGAAGAATCCGGAAGTGGACATTTGGAATGCTTTGAGGCCTATGGTAAAAAATTAAATATCTTCACCTGAAAAGTACTCAGAAGCATTCTGCGAAATTATTTTGTGATGTATGCATTCATCTCACAGAGTTCAAGTTTCCTTTTGGTTGAGCAGATTTGAAACAGTCTTTTTGTAGAATCTGCAAGTGGATATATGAGATCTTTTCGTCCAGTGCAAAAAAAAGGAAATATCATCTGATAAAAACTAGGCAGAACATCCTGAACAAATTCTTAGTGATACATGCATTCAAGTAAAAGGTGAACCATGCTTTTGATCCAGCAGTTTTGAAACACTCTGTTTGAAGAATCTGCAAGGCGACATTTGAAGCGATTTGAGGCCTATGTTGAAAAAGGAAATATGTTCACATAAAAGCTACAGAAAAGCATTCTGTGAAATTTCTTTGTGATGTGTGCATTCTTCTCACAGTGTTGAAGCTTTCCTTTGGTTGAGCAGATTTGAAGCTTTCCTTTTGGAGAATCTGCAAGTGGATATTTGTGATCTTTACATCCAATGGGGAACCGGATTAATCTTCACATAAAAACTAGACGGAAGCCTTCTGAGCAACTTCTTAGTGATGCGTGTATTCCACTCACAGATTTGAACCTTTCTTTTGATGGAGCAGTTTTGAAACACTTTTTGTCAAGAATCTGCATGGTTACAATTGGAGGGCTTTGAGACCTATGCTCAAAAAGGAAATATCTTCACATTAATACTACACAGAACCATTTTGCAAAATACGTTTGTGATGTGTGCGTTCAGCTGACAGAGGTGAAGCTTTCTTTTGTTGAGCATATATGAAAAAGTGTTTATATAGAGTCTGCAAGAGGATATTTGAGATCTTTGCATCCAATGTGGGAAAAGGAAATATCATCACTTAAAAACTACACATAGGCATTCTGAGAAACTTCTTAGTGATATGTGCATTCAACTCACAGAGTTGGACATTTCTTTTGATTCAGCAGTTTTGAAACACGGTGTTTGAAGAATCTGCAAGTTGGCATTTGGAGTGCTTTGAGGGCAATGATGTAAAAGGAAATATCTTCATACAAAAACTACACAGAATAATTCTGTGAAATTTATTTGTGATGTGTGCATTCGTTTCACAGGGAAAAACCTCTCCTATGGTTGAGCAGATTTGAAACTGTCTTTTTCTACAATCTGCAAGTGGATATTTGAGATCTTTTCTTCCAATGCATGAAAAGGATTTATCTTCACTTACAAACTAGACGGAAGCATTCTGAACAACTCCTTTGTGTTGTGTGCATTCATCTCATGGAGGTCAGCCTTTCTTTTGCTTGAACAGTTTCGAAACTCTCTGTTAAAAGGATCTGCAACTGGACATTTGGAGTGCTTTGTGGCCTATGGTGAAAAAGGAAATATATTCTTATGAAAGATAAAGAGAAGCATCCTGCGAAATTTCTTTATGGTGTGTGCATTCACCTCACAGAGTTGAACCTATTATTTTGTTGAGCAGATTTGAACAAGTCTTTTCCTAGAATCTGCAAGTGGATATTTGAGATATCTGCGTCCATTGCGTGAAAAAGAATTATCTTCATATCAAAACTAGACAGAAGCATTCACAACAACTACTTAGTGACATGTGCATTCAACTCACAGAGTTTAAACTTTCTTTTGATTGAGCAGTTTTGAAACACGGTGTTTGAAGGATCTGCAAGTGGACATTTGGAGGTCTTTGAGACCTATGGTTAAAAAGCAAGTATCTTCACATAAAAACTACACAGAAACATCCTGCAAAATTTCTTTGTGATGTGTGCATTCATCTCAGAGAGTTGAAGCTTTCTTGTTTTTTAGCAGATTTGAAACACTCTTTTTGTAGACTCTGTAACTGCATATTTGAGATCATTTCGTCCAATGCAGGAAAAGGAAATATCTTCACATAAAAACCGGACGGAAGCATTCTGAGCAACTTCTTAATGATATGTGCATTCAACTCAGAGAATTGAACAATTCTTTTGATTGATCAGTTTTGAAACACTCTTTGAAGAATCTGCAAGAGGACATTTGGAGGGCTTTGAGACCTATGGTGAAAAAGGAAATATCTTCACATAAAAACCAAACAGTAGCACTCTGCAAAATTTCTCTGGGATATGTGCATTCTTCTCTGAGTTGAAGCTTTTCTTTTTGGTTGAGCAGATTTGAAACAGTTTTTTTGTAGAATCTGCAAGTGGTTATTTGGGATCTTTTCGTCCAATGAGGGAAAAGGAAATATCTTCACATAAAAACTAGACAGAAGCATTCTGAGCAACTTCTTGGTGATGTGGGCATTCAACTCTCAGAGTTGAATCTTTCCTTTGGTTGAACAGATTTGAAACAGTCTTTTTCAAGATTCTGCCAGTGCAAATTTGAAGTCTTTTCTTCCAATGCGGTGAAAGGAATTATCTTCACATAAATCCTAGAGAGAAGCATGCTGTACAACTTCTTAGTGATATGTGCATTCCACTCACAGAGTTGAAACTTTCTTTTGATGGAGCAGTTTTGAAACAATCTGAAGAATCCGGAAGTGGACATTTGGAATGCTTTGAGGCCTATGGTAAAAAATTAAATATCTTCACCTGAAAAGTACTCAGAAGCATTCTGCGAAATTATTTTGTGATGTATGCATTCATCTCACAGAGTTCAAGTTTCCTTTTGGTTGAGCAGATTTGAAACAGTCTTTTTGTAGAATCTGCAAGTGGATATATGAGATCTTTTCGTCCAGTGCAAAAAAAAGGAAATATCATCTGATAAAAACTAGGCAGAACATCCTGAACAAATTCTTAGTGATACATGCATTCAAGTAAAAGGTGAACCATGCTTTTGATCCAGCAGTTTTGAAACACTCTGTTTGAAGAATCTGCAAGGCGACATTTGAAGCGATTTGAGGCCTATGTTGAAAAAGGAAATATGTTCACATAAAAGCTACAGAAAAGCATTCTGTGAAATTTCTTTGTGATGTGTGCATTCTTCTCACAGTGTTGAAGCTTTCTTTTGGTTGAGCAGATTTGAAGCTTTCCTTTTGGAGAATCTGCAAGTGGATATTTGTGATCTTTACATCCAATGGGGAACCGGATTTATCTTCACATAAAAACTAGACGGAAGCCTTCTGAGCAACTTCTTAGTGATGCGTGTATTCCACTCACAGATTTGAACCTTTCTTTTGATTGAGCAGTTTTGAAACACTTTTTGTCAAGAATCTGCATGGTTAAAATTGGAGGGCTTTGAGACCTATGCTCAAAAAGGAAATATCTTCACATTAATACTACACAGAACCATTTTGCAAAATACGTTTGTGATGCGTGCGTTCACCTGACAGATGTGAAGCTTTCTTTTGTTGAGCATATATGAAAAAGTATTTATATAGAGTCTGCAAGAGGATATTTGAGATCATTGCATCCAATGTGGGAAAAGGAAATATCATCACTTAAAAACTACACATAGGCATTCTGAGAAACTTCTTAGTGATATGTGCATTCAACTCACAGAGTTGGACATTTCTTTTGATTCAGCAGTTTTGAAACACGGTGTTTGAAGAATCTGCAAGTTGGCATTTGGAGTGCTTTGAGGGCAATGATGTAAAAGGAAATATCTTCATACAAAAACTACACAGAATAATTCTGTGAAATTTATTTGTGATGTGTGCATTCGTTTCACAGGGAAAAACCTCTCCTATGGTTGAGCAGATTTGAAACTGTCTTTTTCTACAATCTGCAAGTGGATATTTGAGATCTTTTCTTCCAATGCATGAAAAGGATTTATCTTCACTTACAAACTAGACGGAAGCATTCTGAACAACTCCTTTGTGTTGTGTGCATTCATCTCATGGAGGTCAGCCTTTCTTTTGCTTGAACAGTTTCGAAACTCTCTGTTAAAAGGATCTGCAACTGGACATTTGGAGTGCTTTGTGGCCTATGGTGAAAAAGGAAATATATTCTTATGAAAGATAAAGAGAAGCATCCTGCGAAATTTCTTTATGGTGTGTGCATTCACCTCACAGAGTTGAACCTATTATTTTGTTGAGCAGATTTGAACAAGTCTTTTCCTAGAATCTGCAAGTGGATATTTGAGATGTCTGCGTCCATTGCGTGAAAAAGAATTATCTTCATATCAAAACTAGACAGAAGCATTCACAACAACTACTTAGTGACATGTGCATTCAACTCACAGAGTTTAAACTTTCTTTTGATTGAGCAGTTTTGAAACACGGTGTTTGAAGGATCTGCAAGTGGACATTTGGAGGTCTTTGAGATCTATGGTTAAAAAGCAAGTATCTTCACATAAAAACTACACAGAAACATCCTGCAAAATTTCTTTGTGATGTGTGCATTCATCTCAGAGAGTTGAAGCTTTCTTGTTTTTTAGCAGATTTGAAACACTCTTTTTGTAGACTCTGTAACTGCATATTTGAGATCATTTCGTCCAATGCAGGAAAAGGAAATATCTTCACATAAAAACCGGACGGAAGCATTCTGAGCAACTTCTTAATGATATGTGCATTCAACTCAGAGAATTGAACAATTCTTTTGATTGATCAGTTTTGAAACACTCTTTGAAGAATCTGCAAGAGGACATTTGGAGGGCTTTGAGACCTATGGTGAAAAAGGAAATATCTTCACATAAAAACCAAACAGTAGCACTCTGCAAAATTTCTCTGGGATATGTGCATTCTTCTCTGAGTTGAAGCTTTTCTTTTTGGTTGAGCAGATTTGAAACAGTTTTTTTGTAGAATCTGCAAGTGGTTATTTGGGATCTTTTCGTCCAATGAGGGAAAAGGAAATATCTTCACATAAAAACTAGACAGAAGCATTCTGAGCAACTTCTTGGTGATGTGGGCATTCAACTCTCAGAGTTGAATCTTTCCTTTGGTTGAACAGATTTGAAACAGTCTTTTTCAAGATTCTGCCAGTGCAAATTTGAAGTCTTTTCTTCCAATGCGGTGAAAGGAATTATCTTCACATAAATCCTAGAGAGAAGCATGCTGTACAACTTCTTAGTGATATGTGCATTCCACTCACAGAGTTGAAACTTTCTTTTGATGGAGCAGTTTTGAAACAATCTGAAGAATCCGGAAGTGGACATTTGGAATGCTTTGAGGCCTATGGTAAAAAATTAAATATCTTCACCTGAAAAGTACTCAGAAGCATTCTGCGAAATTATTTTGTGATGTATGCATTCATCTCACAGAGTTCAAGTTTCCTTTTGGTTGAGCAGATTTGAAACAGTCTTTTTGTAGAATCTGCAAGTGGATATATGAGATCTTTTCGTCCAGTGCAAAAAAAAGGAAATATCATCTGATAAAAACTAGGCAGAACATCCTGAACAAATTCTTAGTGATACATGCATTCAAGTAAAAGGTGAACCATGCTTTTGATCCAGCAGTTTTGAAACACTCTGTTTGAAGAATCTGCAAGGCGACATTTGAAGCGATTTGAGGCCTATGTTGAAAAAGGAAATATGTTCACATAAAAGCTACAGAAAAGCATTCTGTGAAATTTCTTTGTGATGTGTGCATTCTTCTCACAGTGTTGAAGCTTTCTTTTGGTTGAGCAGATTTGAAGCTTTCCTTTTGGAGAATCTGCAAGTGGATATTTGTGATCTTTACATCCAATGGGGAACCGGATTTATCTTCACATAAAAACTAGACGGAAGCCTTCTGAGCAACTTCTTAGTGATGCGTGTATTCCACTCACAGATTTGAACCTTTCTTTTGATTGAGCAGTTTTGAAACACTTTTTGTCAAGAATCTGCATGGTTACAATTGGAGGGCTTTGAGACCTATGCTCAAAAAGGAAATATCTTCACATTAATACTACACAGAACCATTTTGCAAAATACGTTTGTGATGTGTGCGTTCACCTGACAGATGTGAAGCTTTCTTTTGTTGAGCATATATGAAAAAGTATTTATATAGTGTCTGCAAGAGGATATTTGAGATCTTTGCATCCAATGTGGGAAAAGGAAATATCATCACTTAAAAACTACACATAGGCATTCTGAGAAACTTCTTAGTGATATGTGCATTCAACTCACAGAGTTGGACATTTCTTTTGATTCAGCAGTTTTGAAACACGGTGTTTGAAGAATCTGCAAGTTGGCATTTGGAGTGCTTTGAGGGCAATGATGTAAAAGGAAATATCTTCATACAAAAACTACACAGAATAATTCTGTGAAATTTATTTGTGATGTGTGCATTCGTTTCACAGGGAAAAACCTCTCCTATGGTTGAGCAGATTTGAAACTGTCTTTTTCTACAATCTGCAAGTGGATATTTGAGATCTTTTCTTCCAATGCATGAAAAGGATTTATCTTCACTTACAAACTAGACGGAAGCATTCTGAACAACTCCTTTGTGTTGTGTGCATTCATCTCATGGAGGTCAGCCTTTCTTTTGCTTGAACAGTTTCGAAACTCTCTGTTAAAAGGATCTGCAACTGGACATTTGGAGTGCTTTGTGGCCTATGGTGAAAAAGGAAATATATTCTTATGAAAGATAAAGAGAAGCATCCTGCGAAATTTCTTTGTGGTGTGTGCATTCACCTCACAGAGTTGAACCTATTATTTTGTTGAGCAGATTTGAACAAGTCTTTTCCTAGAATCTGCAAGTGGATATTTGAGATGTCTGCGTCCATTGCGTGAAAAAGAATTATCTTCATATCAAAACTAGACAGAAGCATTCACAACAACTACTTAGTGACATGTACATTCAACTCACAGAGTTTAAACTTTCTTTTGATTGAGCAGTTTTGAAACACGGTGTTTGAAGGATCTGCAAGTGGACATTTGGAGGTCTTTGAGACCTATGGTTAAAAAGCAAGTATCTTCACAAAAAAACTACACAGAAACATCCTGCAAAATTTCTTTGTGATGTGTGCATTCATCTCAGAGAGTTGAAGCTTTCTTGTTTTTTAGCAGATTTGAAACACTCTTTTTGTAGACTCTGTAACTGCATATTTGAGATCATTTCGTCCAATGCAGGAAAAGGAAATATCTTCACATAAAAACCGGACGGAAGCATTCTGAGCAACTTCTTAATGATATGTGCATTCAACTCAGAGAATTGAACAATTCTTTTGATTGATCAGTTTTGAAACACTCTTTGAAGAATCTGCAAGAGGACATTTGGAGGGCTTTGAGACCTATGGTGAAAAAGGAAATATCTTCACATAAAAACCAAACAGTAGCACTCTGCAAAATTTCTCTGGGATATGTGCATTCTTCTCTGAGTTGAAGCTTTTCTTTTTGGTTGAGCAGATTTGAAACAGTTTTTTTGTAGAATCTGCAAGTGGTTATTTGGGATCTTTTCGTCCAATGAGGGAAAAGGAAATATCTTCACATAAAAACTAGACAGAAGCATTCTGAGCAACTTCTTGGTGATGTGGGCATTCAACTCTCAGAGTTGAATCTTTCCTTTGGTTGAACAGATTTGAAACAGTCTTTTTCAAGATTCTGCCAGTGCAAATTTGAAGTCTTTTCTTCCAATGCGGTGAAAGGAATTATCTTCACATAAATCCTAGAGAGAAGCATGCTGTACAACTTCTTAGTGATATGTGCATTCCACTCACAGAGTTGAAACTTTCTTTGGATGGAGCAGTTTTGAAACAATCTGAAGAATCCGGAAGTGGACATTTGGAATGCTTTGAGGCCTATGGTAAAAAATTAAATATCTTCACCTGAAAAGTACTCAGAAGCATTCTGCGAAATTATTTTGTGATGTATGCATTCATCTCACAGAGTTCAAGTTTCCTTTTGGTTGAGCAGATTTGAAACAGTCTTTTTGTAGAATCTGCAAGTGGATATATGAGATCTTTTCGTCCAGTGCAAAAAAAAGGAAATATCATCTGATAAAAACTAGGCAGAACATCCTGAACAAATTCTTAGTGATACATGCATTCAAGTAAAAGGTGAACCATGCTTTTGATCCAGCAGTTTTGAAACACTCTGTTTGAAGAATCTGCAAGGCGACATTTGAAGCGATTTGAGGCCTATGTTGAAAAAGGAAATATGTTCACATAAAAGCTACAGAAAAGCATTCTGTGAAATTTCTTTGTGATGTGTGCATTCTTCTCACAGTGTTGAAGCTTTCTTTTGGTTGAGCAGATTTGAAGCTTTCCTTTTGGAGAATCTGCAAGTGGATATTTGTGATCTTTACATCCAATGGGGAACCGGATTTATCTTCACATAAAAACTAGACGGAAGCCTTCTGAGCAACTTCTTAGTGATGCGTGTATTCCACTCACAGATTTGAACCTTTCTTTTGATTGAGCAGTTTTGAAACACTTTTTGTCAAGAATCTGCATGGTTACAATTGGAGGGCTTTGAGACCTATGCTCAAAAAGGAAATATCTTCACATTAATACTACACAGAACCATTTTGCAAAATACGTTTGTGATGTGTGCGTTCACCTGACAGATGTGAAGCTTTCTTTTGTTGAGCATATATGAAAAAGTATTTATATAGTGTCTGCAAGAGGATATTTGAGATCTTTGCATCCAATGTGGGAAAAGGAAATATCATCACTTAAAAACTACACATAGGCATTCTGAGAAACTTCTTAGTGATATGTGCATTCAACTCACAGAGTTGGACATTTCTTTTGATTCAGCAGTTTTGAAACACGGTGTTTGAAGAATCTGCAAGTTGGCATTTGGAGTGCTTTGAGGGCAATGATGTAAAAGGAAATATCTTCATACAAAAACTACACAGAATAATTCTGTGAAATTTATTTGTGATGTGTGCATTCGTTTCACAGGGAAAAACCTCTCCTATGGTTGAGCAGATTTGAAACTGTCTTTTTCTACAATCTGCAAGTGGATATTTGAGATCTTTTCTTCCAATGCATGAAAAGGATTTATCTTCACTTACAAACTAGACGGAAGCATTCTGAACAACTCCTTTGTGTTGTGTGCATTCATCTCATGGAGGTCAGCCTTTCTTTTGCTTGAACAGTTTCGAAACTCTCTGTTAAAAGGATCTGCAACTGGACATTTGGAGTGCTTTGTGGCCTATGGTGAAAAAGGAAATATATTCTTATGAAAGATAAAGAGAAGCATCCTGCGAAATTTCTTTGTGGTGTGTGCATTCACCTCACAGAGTTGAACCTATTATTTTGTTGAGCAGATTTGAACAAGTCTTTTCCTAGAATCTGCAAGTGGATATTTGAGATGTCTGCGTCCATTGCGTGAAAAAGAATTATCTTCATATCAAAACTAGACAGAAGCATTCACAACAACTACTTAGTGACATGTACATTCAACTCACAGAGTTTAAACTTTCTTTTGATTGAGCAGTTTTGAAACACGGTGTTTGAAGGATCTGCAAGTGGACATTTGGAGGTCTTTGAGACCTATGGTTAAAAAGCAAGTATCTTCACAAAAAAACTACACAGAAACATCCTGCAAAATTTCTTTGTGATGTGTGCATTCATCTCAGAGAGTTGAAGCTTTCTTGTTTTTTAGCAGATTTGAAACACTCTTTTTGTAGACTCTGTAACTGCATATTTGAGATCATTTCGTCCAATGCAGGAAAAGGAAATATCTTCACATAAAAACCGGACGGAAGCATTCTGAGCAACTTCTTAATGATATGTGCATTCAACTCAGAGAATTGAACAATTCTTTTGATTGATCAGTTTTGAAACACTCTTTGAAGAATCTGCAAGAGGACATTTGGAGGGCTTTGAGACCTATGGTGAAAAAGGAAATATCTTCACATAAAAACCAAACAGTAGCACTCTGCAAAATTTCTCTGGGATATGTGCATTCTTCTCTGAGTTGAAGCTTTTCTTTTTGGTTGAGCAGATTTGAAACAGTTTTTTTGTAGAATCTGCAAGTGGTTATTTGGGATCTTTTCGTCCAATGAGGGAAAAGGAAATATCTTCACATAAAAACTAGACAGAAGCATTCTGAGCAACTTCTTGGTGATGTGGGCATTCAACTCTCAGAGTTGAATCTTTCCTTTGGTTGAACAGATTTGAAACAGTCTTTTTCAAGATTCTGCCAGTGCAAATTTGAAGTCTTTTCTTCCAATGCGGTGAAAGGAATTATCTTCACATAAATCCTAGAGAGAAGCATGCTGTACAACTTCTTAGTGATATGTGCATTCCACTCACAGAGTTGAAACTTTCTTTGGATGGAGCAGTTTTGAAACAATCTGAAGAATCCGGAAGTGGACATTTGGAATGCTTTGAGGCCTATGGTAAAAAATTAAATATCTTCACCTGAAAAGTACTCAGAAGCATTCTGCGAAATTATTTTGTGATGTATGCATTCATCTCACAGAGTTCAAGTTTCCTTTTGGTTGAGCAGATTTGAAACAGTCTTTTTGTAGAATCTGCAAGTGGATATATGAGATCTTTTCGTCCAGTGCAAAAAAAAGGAAATATCATCTGATAAAAACTAGGCAGAACATCCTGAACAAATTCTTAGTGATACATGCATTCAAGTAAAAGGTGAACCATGCTTTTGATCCAGCAGTTTTGAAACACTCTGTTTGAAGAATCTGCAAGGCGACATTTGAAGCGATTTGAGGCCTATGTTGAAAAAGGAAATATGTTCACATAAAAGCTACAGAAAAGCATTCTGTGAAATTTCTTTGTGATGTGTGCATTCTTCTCACAGTGTTGAAGCTTTCTTTTGGTTGAGCAGATTTGAAGCTTTTCTTTTGGAGAATCTGCAAGTGGATATTTGTGATCTTTACATCCAATGGGGAACCGGATTTATCTTCACATAAAAACTAGACGGAAGCCTTCTGAGCAACTTCTTAGTGATGCGTGTATTCCACTCACAGATTTGAACCTTTCTTTTGATTGAGCAGTTTTGAAACACTTTTTGTCAAGAATCTGCATGGTTACAATTGGAGGGCTTTGAGACCTATGCTCAAAAAGGAAATATCTTCACATTAATACTACACAGAACCATTTTGCAAAATACGTTTGTGATGCGTGCGTTCACCTGACAGATGTGAAGCTTTCTTTTGTTGAGCATATATGAAAAAGTATTTATATAGTGTCTGCAAGAGGATATTTGAGATCTTTGCATCCAATGTGGGAAAAGGAAATATCATCACTTAAAAACTACACATAGGCATTCTGAGAAACTTCTTAGTGATATGTGCATTCAACTCACAGAGTTGGACATTTCTTTTGATTCAGCAGTTTTGAAACACGGTGTTTGAAGAATCTGCAAGTTGGCATTTGGAGTGCTTTGAGGGCAATGATGTAAAAGGAAATATCTTCATACAAAAACTACACAGAATAATTCTGTGAAATTTATTTGTTATGTGTGCATTCGTTTCACAGGGAAAAACCTCTCCTATGGTTGAGCAGATTTGAAACTGTCTTTTTCTACAATCTGCAAGTGGATATTTGAGATCTTTTCTTCCAATGCATGAAAAGGATTTATCTTCAATTACAAACTAGACGGAAGCATTCTGAACAACTCCTTTGTGTTGTGTGCATTCATCTCATGGAGGTCAGCCTTTCTTTTGCTTGAACAGTTTCGAAACTCTCTGTTAAAAGGATCTGCAACTGGACATTTGGAGTGCTTTGTGGCCTATGGTGAAAAAGGAAATATATTCTTATGAAAGGTAAAGAGAAGCATCCTGCGAAATTTCTTTATGGTGTGTGCATTCACCTCACAGAGTTGAACCTATTATTTTGTTGAGCAGATTTGAACAAGTCTTTTCCTAGAATCTGCAAGTGGATATTTGAGATGTCTGCGTCCATTACGTGAAAAAGAATTATCTTCATATCAAAACTAGACAGAAGCATTCACAACAACTACTTAGTGACATGTGCATTCAACTCACAGAGTTTAAACTTTCTTTTGATTGAGCAGTTTTGAAACACGGTGTTTGAAGGATCTGCAAGTGGACATTTGGAGGTCTTTGAGACCTATGGTTAAAAAGCAAGTATCTTCACATAAAAACTACACAGAAACATCCTGCAAAATTTCTTTGTGATGTGTGCATTCATCTCAGAGAGTTGAAGCTTTCTTGTTTTTTAGCAGATTTGAAACACTCTTTTTGTAGACTCTGTAACTGCATATTTGAGATCATTTCGTCCAATGCAGGAAAAGGAAATATCTTCACATAAAAACCGGACGGAAGCATTCTGAGCAACTTCTTAAAGATATGTGCATTCAACTCAGAGAATTGAACAATTCTTTTGATTGATCAGTTTTGAAACACTCTTTGAAGAATCTGCAAGAGGACATTTGCAGGGCTTTGAGACCTATGGTGAAAAAGGAAATATCTTCACATAAAAACCAAACAGTAGCTCTCTGCAAAATTTCTCTGGGATATGTGCATTCTTCTCTGAGTTGAAGCTTTTCTTTTTGGTTGAGCAGATTTGAAACAGTTTTTTTGTAGAATCTGCAAGTGGTTATTTGGGATCTTTTCGTCCAATGAGGGAAAAGGAAATATCTTCACATAAAAACTAGACAGAAGCATTCTGAGCAACTTCTTGGTGATGTGGGCATTCAACTCTCAGAGTTGAATCTTTCCTTTGGTTGAACAGATTTGAAACAGTCTTTTTCAAGATTCTGCCAGTGCAAATTTGAAGTCTTTTCTTCCAATGCGGTGAAAGGAATTATCTTCACATAAATCCTAGAGAGAAGCATGCTGTACAACTTCTTAGTGATATGTGCATTCCACTCACAGAGTTGAAACTTTCTTTTGATGGAGCAGTTTTGAAACAATCTGAAGAATCCGGAAGTGGACATTTGGAATGCTTTGAGGCCTATGGTAAAAAATTAAATATCTTCACCTGAAAAGTACTCAGAAGCATTCTGCGAAATTATTTTGTGATGTATGTATTCATCTCACAGAGTTCAAGTTTCCTTTTGGTTGAGCAGATTTGAAACAGTCTTTTTGTAGAATCTGCAAGTGGATATATGAGATCTTTTCGTCCAGTGCAAAAAAAAGGAAATATCATCTGATAAAAACTAGGCAGAACATCCTGAACAAATTCTTAGTGATACATGCATTCAAGTAAAAGGTGAACCATGCTTTTGATCCAGCAGTTTTGAAACACTCTGTTTGAAGAATCTGCAAGGCGACATTTGAAGCGATTTGAGGCCTATGTTGAAAAAGGAAATATGTTCACATAAAAGCTACAGAAAAGCATTCTGTGAAATTTCTTTGTGATGTGTGCATTCTTCTCACAGTGTTGAAGCTTTATTTTGGTTGAGCAGATTTGAAGCTTTCCTTTTGGAGAATCTGCAAGTGGATATTTGTGATCTTTACATCCAATGGGGAACCGGATTTATCTTCACATAAAAACTAGACGGAAGCCTTCTGAGCAACTTCTTAGTGATGCGTGTATTCCACTCACAGATTTGAACCTTTCTTTTGATTGAGCAGTTTTGAAACACTTTTTGTCAAGAATCTGCATGGTTACAATTGGAGGGCTTTGAGACCTATGCTCAAAAAGGAAATATCTTCACATTAATACTACACAGAACCATTTTGCAAAATACGTTTGTGATGTGTGCGTTCACCTGACAGATGTGAAGCTTTCTTTTGTTGAGCATATATGAAAAAGTATTTATATAGAGTCTGCAAGAGGATATTTGAGATCTTTGCATCCAATGTGGGAAAAGGAAATATCATCACTTAAAAACTACACATAGGCATTCTGAGAAACTTCTTAGTGATATGTGCATTCAACTCACAGAGTTGGACATTTCTTTTGATTCAGCAGTTTTGAAACACGGTGTTTGAAGAATCTGCAAGTTGGCATTTGGAGTGCTTTGAGGGCAATGATGTAAAAGGAAATATCTTCATACAAAAACTACACAGAATAATTCTGTGAAATTTATTTGTGATGTGTGCATTCGTTTCACAGGGAAAAACCTCTCCTATGGTTGAGCAGATTTGAAACTGTCTTTTTCTACAATCTGCAAGTGGATATTTGAGATCTTTTCTTCCAATGCATGAAAAGGATTTATCTTCACTTACAAACTAGACGGAAGCATTCTGAACAACTCCTTTGTGTTGTGTGCATTCATCTCATGGAGGTCAGCCTTTCTTTTGCTTGAACAGTTTCGAAACTCTCTGTTAAAAGGATCTGCAACTGGACATTTGGAGTGCTTTGTGGCCTATGGTGAAAAAGGAAATATATTCTTATGAAAGATAAAGAGAAGCATCCTGCGAAATTTCTTTATTTTGTGTGCATTCACCTCACAGAGTTGAACCTATTATTTTGTTGAGCAGATTTGAACAAGTCTTTTCCTAGAATCTGCAAGTGGATATTTGAGATGTCTGCGTCCATTGCGTGAAAAAGAATTATCTTCATATCAAAACTAGACAGAAGCATTCACAACAACTACTTAGTGACATGTGCATTCAACTCACAGAGTTTAAACTTTCTTTTGATTGAGCAGTTTTGAAACACGGTGTTTGAAGGATCTGCAAGTGGACATTTGGAGGTCTTTGAGACCTATGGTTAAAAAGCAAGTATCTTCACATAAAAACTACACAGAAACATCCTGCAAAATTTCTTTGTGATGTGTGCATTCATCTCAGAGAGTTGAAGCTTTCTTGTTTTTTAGCAGATTTGAAACACTCTTTTTGTGGACTCTGTAACTGCATATTTGAGATCATTTCGTCCAATGCAGGAAAAGGAAATATCTTCACATAAAAACCGGACGGAAGCATTCTGAGCAACTTCTTAATGATATGTGCATTCAACTCAGAGAATTGAACAATTCTTTTGATTGATCAGTTTTGAAACACTCTTTGAAGAATCTGCAAGAGGACATTTGGAGGGCTTTGAGACCTATGGTGAAAAAGGAAATATCTTCACATAAAAACCAAACAGTAGCACTCTGCAAAATTTCTCTGGGATATGTGCATTCTTCTCTGAGTTGAAGATTTTCTTTTTGGTTGAGCAGATTTGAAACAGTTTTTTTGTAGAATCTGCAAGTGGTTATTTGGGATCTTTTCGTCCAATGAGGGAAAAGGAAATATCTTCACATAAAAACTAGACAGAAGCATTCTGAGCAACTTCTTGGTGATGTGGGCATTCAACTCTCAGAGTTGAATCTTTCCTTTGGTTGAACAGATTTGAAACAGTCTTTTTCAAGATTCTGCCAGTGCAAATTTGAAGTCTTTTCTTCCAATGCGGTGAAAGGAATTATCTTCACATAAATCCTAGAGAGAAGCATGCTGTACAACTTCTTAGAGATATGTGCATTCCACTCACAGAGTTGAAGCTTTCTTTTGATGGAGCAGTTTTGAAACAATCTGAAGAATCCGGAAGTGGACATTTGGAATGCTTTGAGGCCTATGGTAAAAAATTAAATATCTTCACCTGAAAAGTACTCAGAAGCATTCTGCGAAATTATTTTGTGATGTATGCATTCATCTCACAGAGTTCAAGTTTCCTTTTGGTTGAGCAGATTTGAAACAGTCTTTTTGTAGAATCTGCAAGTGGATATATGAGATCTTTTCGTCCAGTGCAAAAAAAAGGAAATATCATCTGATAAAAACTAGGCAGAACATCCTGAACAAATTCTTAGTGATACATGCATTCAAGTAAAAGGTGAACCATGCTTTTGATCCAGCAGTTTTGAAACACTCTGTTTGAAGAATCTGCAAGGCGACATTTGAAGCGATTTGAGGCCTATGTTGAAAAAGGAAATATGTTCACATAAAAGCTACAGAAAAGCATTCTGTGAAATTTCTTTGTGATGTGTGCATTCTTCTCACAGTGTTGAAGCTTTCTTTTGGTTGAGCAGATTTGAAGCTTTCCTTTTGGAGAATCTGCAAGTGGATATTTGTGATCTTTACATCCAATGGGGAACCGGATTTATCTTCACATAAAAACTAGACGGAAGCTTTCTGAGCAACTTCTTAGTGATGCGTGTATTCCACTCACAGATTTGAACCTTTCTTTAGATTGAGCAGTTTTGAAACACTTTTTGTCAAGAATCTGCATGGTTACAATTGGAGGGCTTTGAGACCTATGCTCAAAAAGGAAATATCTTCACATTAATACTACACAGAACCATTTTGCAAAATACGTTTGTGATGTGTGCGTTCACCTGACAGATGTGAAGCTTTCTTTTGTTGAGCATATATGAAAAAGTATTTATATAGAGTCTGCAAGAGGATATTTGAGATCATTGCATCCAATGTGGGAAAAGGAAATATCATCACTTAAAAACTACACATAGGCATTCTGAGAAACTTCTTAGTGATATGTGCATTCAACTCACAGAGTTGGACATTTCTTTTGATTCAGCAGTTTTGAAACACGGTGTTTGAAGAATCTGCAAGTTGGCATTTGGAGTGCTTTGAGGGCAATGATGTAAAAGGAAATATCTTCATACAAAAACTACACAGAATAATTCTGTGAAATTTATTTGTGATGTGTGCATTCGTTTCACAGGGAAAAACCTCTCCTATGGTTGAGCAGATTTGAAACTGTCTTTTTCTACAATCTGCATGTGGATATTTGAGATCTTTTCTTCCAATGCATGAAAAGGATTTATCTTCACTTACAAACTAGACGGAAGCATTCTGAACAACTCCTTTGTGTTGTGTGCATTCATCTCATGGAGGTCAGCCTTTCTTTTGCTTGAACAGTTTCGAAACTCTCTGTTAAAAGGATCTGCAACTGGACATTTGGAGTGCTTTGTGGCCTATGGTGAAAAAGGAAATATATTCTTATGAAAGATAAAGAGAAGCATCCTGCGAAATTTCTTTATGGTTTGTGCATTCACCTCACAGAGTTGAACCTATTATTTTGTTGAGCAGATTTGAACAAGTCTTTTCCTAGAATCTGCAAGTGGATATTTGAGATGTCTGCGTCCATTGCGTGAAAAAGAATTATCTTCATATCAAAACTAGACAGAAGCATTCACAACAACTACTTAGTGACATGTGCATTCAACTCACAGAGTTTAAACTTTCTTTTGATTGAGCAGTTTTGAAACACGGTGTTTGAAGGATCTGCAAGTGGACATTTGGAGGTCTTTGAGACCTATGGTTAAAAAGCAAGTATCTTCACATAAAAACTACACAGAAACATCCTGCAAAATTTCTTTGTGATGTGTGCATTCATCTCAGAGAGTTGAAGCTTTCTTGTTTTTTAGCAGATTTGAAACACTCTTTTTGTAGACTCTGTAACTGCATATTTGAGATCATTTCGTCCAATGCAGGAAAAGGAAATATCTTCACATAAAAACCGGACGGAAGCATTCTGAGCAACTTCTTAATGATATGTGCATTCAACTCAGAGAATTGAACAATTCTTTTGATTGATCAGTTTTGAAACACTCTTTGAAGAATCTGCAAGAGGACATTTGGAGGGCTTTGAGACCTATGGTGAAAAAGGAAATATCTTCACATAAAAACCAAACAGTAGCACTCTGCAAAATTTCTCTGGGATATGTGCATTCTTCTCTGAGTTGAAGCTTTTCTTTTTGGTTGAGCAGATTTGAAACAGTTTTTTTGTAGAATCTGCAAGTGGTTATTTGGGATCTTTTCGTCCAATGAGGGAAAAGGAAATATCTTCACATAAAAACTAGACAGAAGCATTCTGAGCAACTTCTTGGTGATGTGGGCATTCAACTCTCAGAGTTGAATCTTTCCTTTGGTTGAACAGATTTGAAACAGTCTTTTTCAAGATTCTGCCAGTGCAAATTTGAAGTCTTTTCTTCCAATGCGGTGAAAGGAATTATCTTCACATAAATCCTAGAGAGAAGCATGCTGTACAACTTCTTAGTGATATGTGCATTCCACTCACAGAGTTGAAACTTTCTTTTGATGGAGCAGTTTTGAAACAATCTGAAGTATCCGGAAGTGGACATTTGGAATGCTTTGAGGCCTATGGTAAAAAATTAAATATCTTCACCTGAAAAGTACTCAGAAGCATTCTGCGAAATTATTTTGTGATGTATGCATTCATCTCACAGAGTTCAAGTTTCCTTTTGGTTGAGCAGATTTTAAACAGTCTTTTTGTAGAATCTGCAAGTGGATATATGAGATCTTTTCGTCCAGTGCAAAAAAAAGGAAATATCATCTGATAAAAACTAGGCAGAACATCCTGAACAAATTCTTAGTGATACACGCATTCAAGTAAAAGGTGAACCATGCTTTTGATCCAGCAGTTTTGAAACACTCTGTTTGAAGAATCTGCAAGGCGACATTTGAAGCGATTTGAGGCCTATGTTGAAAAAGGAAATATGTTCACATAAAAGCTACAGAAAAGCATTCTGTGAAATTTCTTTGTGATGTGTGCATTCTTCTCACAGTGTTGAAGCTTTCTTTTGGTTGAGCAGATTTGAAGCTTTCCTTTTGGAGAATCTGCAAGTGGATATTTGTGATCTTTACATCCAAAGGGGAACCGGATTTATCTTCACATAAAAACTAGACGGAAGCTTTCTGAGCAACTTCTTAGTGATGCGTGTATTCCACTCACAGATTTGAACCTTTCTTTTGATTGAGCAGTTTTGAAACACTTTTTGTCAAGAATCTGCATGGTTACAATTGGAGGGCTTTGAGACCTATGCTCAAAAAGGAAATATCTTCACATTAATACTACACAGAACCATTTTGCAAAATACGTTTGTGATGTGTGCGTTCACCTGACAGATGTGAAGCTTTCTTTTGTTGAGCATATATGAAAAAGTATTTATATAGAGTCTGCAAGAGGATATTTGAGATCATTGCATCCAATGTGGGAAAAGGAAATATCATCACTTAAAAACTACACATAGGCATTCTGAGAAACTTCTTAGTGATATGTGCATTCAACTCACAGAGTTGGACATTTCTTTTGATTCAGAAGTTTTGAAACACGGTGTTTGAAGAATCTGCAAGTTGGCATTTGGAGTGCTTTGAGGGCAAGGATGTAAAAGGAAATATCTTCACACAAAAACTACACAGAATAATTCTGTGAAATTTATTTGTGATGTGTGCATTCGTTTCACAGGGAAAAACCTCTCCTATGGTTGAACAGATTTGAAACTGTCTTTTTCTACAATCTGCAAGTGGATATTTGAGATCTTTTCTTCCAATGCATGAAAAGGATTTATCTTCACTTACAAACTAGACGGAAGCATTCTGAACAACTCCTTTGTGTTGTGTGCATTCATCTCATGGAGGTCAGCCTTTCTTTTGCTTGAACAGTTTCGAAACTCTCTGTTAAAAGGATCTGCAACTGGACATTTGGAGTGCTTTGTGGCCTATGCTGAAAAAGGAAATATATTCTTATGAAAGATAAAGAGAAGCATCCTGCGAAATTTCTTTATGGTGTGTGCATTCACCTCACAGAGTTGAACCTATTATTTTGTTGAGCAGATTTGAACAAGTCTTTTCCTAGAATCTGCAAGTGGATATTTGAGATGTCTGCGTCCATTGCGTGAAAAAGAATTATCTTCATATCAAAACTAGACAGAAGCATTCACAACAACTACTTAGTGACATGTGCATTCAACTCACAGAGTTTAAACTTTCTTTTGATTGAGCAGTTTTGAAACACGGTGTTTGAAGGATCTGCAAGTGGACATTTGGAGGTCTTTGAGACCTATGGTTAAAAAGCAAGTATCTTCACATAAAAACTACACAGAAACATCCTGCAAAATTTCTTTGTGATGTGTGCATTCATCTCAGAGAGTTGAAGCTTTCTTGTTTTTTAGCAGATTTGAAACACTCTTTTTGTAGACTCTGTAACTGCATATTTGGGATCATTTCGTCCAATGCAGGAAAAGGATATATCTTCACATAAAAACCGGACGGAAGCATTCTGAGCAACTTCTTAATGATATGTGCATTCAACTCAGAGAATTGAACAATTCTTTTGATTGATCAGTTTTGAAACACTCTTTGAAGAATCTGCAAGAGGACATCTGGAGGGCTTTGAGACCTATGGTGAAAAAGGAAATATCTTCACATAAAAACCAAACAGTAGCACTCTGCAAAATTTCTCTGGGATATGTGCATTCTTCTCTGAGTTGAAGCTTTTCTTTTTGGTTGAGCAGATTTGAAACAGTTTTTTTGTAGAATCTGCAAGTGGTTATTTGGGATCTTTTCGTCCAATGAGGGAAAAGGAAATATCTTCACATAAAAACTAGACAGAAGCATTCTGAGCAACTTCTTGGTGATGTGGGCATTCAACTCTCAGAGTTGAATCTTTCCTTTGGTTGAACAGATTTGAAATAGTCCTTTTGTACAATCTGCAATTGGATAATTGAGTTCTTTCCATCCAATGCTGAAAAGGGAACATCTTCACTTTAAAACTAAACTGAAGCATTCTGAGCAACTTCTTAGTGATGGGTGCATTCAACTCACAGAGTTGAGCCTTTCCTTTGATTGAGCAATTTTGAAACTCTCTGTTTGAAGAATCTGCAATTGGGCATTTGGAGTGCTTTGTGGCCTATTGTGGAAAATGGTATATCTTCACCAAAATGATACACGGGAGAATCTTGTGAAATTTCCTTGTGATGTGTGCCTTCATCTCACATAGTGGAAGCCTTCTTTTGGTTAAACAGATATGAAAGAGTCTTTTTCAAGATTCTGCCAGTGCAAATTTGAAATCTTTTCTTCCAATGCGGTGAAAGGAATTATCTTCACATAAATCCTAGAGAGAAGCATTCTGTACAACTTCTTAGTGATATGTGCATTCCACTCACAGAGTTGAAACTTTCTTTTGATGGAGCAGTTTTGAAACAATCTGAAGAATCCGGAAGTGGACATTTGGAATGCTTTGAGGCCTATGGTAAAAAATTAATTATCTTCACCTGAAAAGTACTCAGAAGCATTCTGCGAAATTATTTTGTGATGTGTGCATTCATCTCACAGAGTTCAAGTTTCCTTTTGGTTGAGCAGATTTGAAACAGTCTTTTTGTAGAATCTGCAAGTGGATATATGAGATCTTTTCGTCCAGTGCAAAAAAAAGGAAATATCATCTGAAAAAAACTAGTCAGAACATCCTGAACAAATTCTTAGTGAAACATGCATTCAAGTAAAAGGTGAACCATGCTTTTGATCCAGCAGTTTTGAAACACTCTGTTTGAAGAATCTGCAAGTGGACATTTGAAGCGATTTGAGGCCTATGTTGAAAAAGGAAATATATTCACATAAAAAATACAGAAAAGCATTTTGTGAAATTTCTTTGTGATCTGTGCATTCTTCTCACAGTGTTGAAGCTTTCTTTTGGTTGAGCAGATTTGAAGCTTTCCTTTTGGAGAATCTGCAAGTGGATATTTGTGATCTTTACATCCAATGGGAACCGGATTTATCTTCACATATAAACTAGACGGAAGCCTTCTGAGCAACTTCTTAGTGATGCGTGTATTCCACTCACAGATTTGAACCTTTCTTTTGATTGAGCAGTTTTGAAACACTTTTTGTCAAGAATCTGCAAGGTTACAATTGGAGGGCTTTGAGACCTATGCTCAAAAAGGAAATATCTTCACATTAATACTACACAGAACCATTTTGCAAAATACGTTTGTGATGTGTGCGTTCACCTGACAGAGGTGAAGCTTTCTTTTGTTGAGCATATATGAAAAAGTATTTATATAGAGTCTGCAAGAGGATATTTGAGATCTTTGCATCCAATGTGGGAAAGGGAAATATCATCACTTAAAAACTACACATAGGCATTCTGAGAAACTTCTTAGTGATATGTGCATTCAACTCACAGATTTGGACATTTCTTTTGATTCAGCAGTTTTGAAACACGGTGTTTGAAGAATCTGCAAGTTGGCATTTGGAGTGCTTTGAGGGCAATGATGTAAAAGGAAATATCTTCATACAAAAACTACACAGAATAATTCTGTGAAATTTATTTGTGATGTGTGCATTCGTTTCACAGGGAAAAACCTCTCCTATGGTTGAGCAGATTTGAAACTGTCTTTTTCTACAATCTGCAAGTGGATATTTGAGATCTTTTCTTCCAATGCATGAAAAGGATTTATCTTCACTTACAAACTAGACGGAAGCATTCTGAACAACTCCTTTGTGTTGTGTGCATTCATCTCATGGAGGTCAGCCTTTCTTTTGCTTGAACAGTTTCGAAACTCTCTGTTAAAAGGATCTGCAACTGGACATTTGGAGTGCTTTGTGGCCTATGGTGAAAAAGGAAATATATTCTTATGAAAGAAAAAGAGAAGCATCCTGCGAAATTTCTTTATGGTGTGTGCATTCACCTCACAGAGTTGAACCTATTATTTTGTTGAGCAGATTTGAACAAGTCTTTTCCTAGAATCTGCAAGTGGATATTTGAGATGTCTGCGTCCATTGCGTGAAAAAGAATTATCTTCATATAAAAACTAGACCGAAGCATTCACAACAACTACTTAGTGACATGTGCATTCAACTCACAGAGTTTAAACTTTCTTTTGATTGAGCAGTTTTGAAACACGGTGTTTGAAGGATCTGCAAGTGGACATTTGGAGGTCTTTGAGACCTATGGTTAAAAAGCAAGTATCTTCACATAAAAACTACACAGAAACATCCTGCAAAATTTCTTTGTGATGTGTGCATTCATCTCAGAGAGTTGAAGCTTTCTTGTTTTTGAGCAGATTTGAAACACTCTTTTTGTAGACTCTGTAACTGCATATTTGAGATCATTTCGTCCAATGCAGGAAAAGGAAATATCTTCACATAAAAACCGGACGGAAGCATTCTGAGCAACTTCTTAATGATATGTGCATTCAACTCAGAGAATTGAACAATTCTTTTGATTGATCAGTTTTGAAACACTCTTTGAACAATCTGCAAGAGGACATTTGGAGGGGTTTGAGACCTATGGTGAAAAAGGAAATATCTTCACATAAAAACCAAACAGTAGCACTCTGCAAAATTTCTCTGGGATATGTGCATTCTTCTCTGAGTTGAAGCTTTTCTTTTTGGTTGAGCAGATTTGAAACAGTTTTTTTGTAGAATCTGCAAGTGGTTATTTGGGATCTTTTCGTCCAATGAGGGAAAAGGAAATATCTTCACATAAAAACTAGACAGAAGCATTCTGAGCAACTTCTGGGTGATGTGGGCATTCAACTCTCAGAGTTGAATCTTTCCTTTGGTTGAACAGATTTGAAACAGTCTTTTTCAAGATTCTGCCAGTGCAAATTTGAAATCTTTTCTTCCAATGCGGTGAAAGGAATTATCTTCACATAAATCCTAGAGAGAAGCATGCTGTACAACTTCTTAGTGATATGTGCATTCCACTCACAGAGTTGAAACTTTCTTTTGATGGAGCAGTTTTGAAACAATCTGAAGAATCCGGAAGTGGACATTTGGAATGCTTTGAGGCCTATGGTAAAAAATTAAATATCTTCACCTGAAAAGTACTCAGAAGCATTCTGCGAAATTATTTTGTGATGTATGCATTCATCTCACAGAGTTCAAGTTTCCTTTTGGTTGAGCAGATTTGAAACAGTCTTTTTGTAGAATCTGCAAGTGGATATATGAGATCTATTCGTCCAGTGCAAAAAAAAGGAAATATCATCTGATAAAAACTAGGCAGAACATCCTGAACAAATTCTTAGTGATACATGCATTCAAGTAAAAGGTGAACCATGCTTTTGATCCAGCAGTTTTGAAACACTCTGTTTGAAGAATCTGCAAGTGGACATTTGAAGCGATTTGAGGCCTATGTTGGAAAAGGAAATATGTTCACATAAAAGCTACAGAAAAGCATTCTGTGAAATTTCTTTGTGATGTGTGCATTCTTCACACAGTGTTGAAGCTTTCTTTTGGTTGAGCAGATTTGAAGCTTTCCTTTTGGAGAATCTGCAAGTGGATATTTGTGATCTTTATATCCAATGGGGAACCGGATTTATCTTCACATAAAAACTAGACGGAATCCTTCTGAGCAAATTCTTAGTGATGCGTGTATTCCACTCACAGAGTTGAACCTTTCTTTTGATTGAGCAGTTTTGAAACACTTTTTGTCAAGAATCTGCAGGGTTACAATTGGAGGGCTTTGAGACCTATGCTCAAAAAGGAAATATCTTCACATTAATACTACACAGAACCATTTTGCAAAATACGTTTGTGATGTGTGCGTTCACCTGACAGAGGTGAAGCTTTCTTTTGTTGAGCATATATGAAAAAGTATTTATATAGAGTCTGCAAGAGGATATTTGAGATCTTTGCATCCAATGTGGGAAAAGGAAATATCATCACTTAAAAACTACACATAGGCATTCTGAGAATCTTCTTAGTGATATGTGCATTCAACTCACAGAGTTGGACATTTCTTTTGATTCAGCAGTTTTGAAACACGGTGTTTGAAGAATCTGCAAGTTGGCATTTGGAGTGCTTTGAGGGCAATGATGTAAAAGGAAATATCTTCATACAAAAACTACACAGAATAATTCTGTGAAATTTATTTGTGATGTGTGCATTCGTTTCACAGGGAAAAACCTCTCCTATGGTTGAGCAGATTTGAAACTGTCTTTTTCTACAATCTGCAAGTGGATATTTGAGATCTTTTCTTCCAATGCATGAAAAGGATTTATCTTCACTTACAAACTAGACGGAAGCATTCTGAACATCTCCTTTGTGTTGTGTGCATTCATCCCATGGAGGTCAGCCTTTCTTTTGCTTGAATAGTTTCGAAACTCTCTGTTAAAAAGATCTGCAGCTGGACATTTGGAGTGCTTTTTGGCCTATGGTGAAAAAGGAAATATATTCTTATGAAAGATAAAGAGAAGCATCCTGCGAAATTTCTTTATGGTGTGTGCATTCACCTCACAGAGTTGAACCTATTATTTTGTTGAGCAGATTTGAACAAGTCTTTTCCTAGAATGTGCAAGTGGATATTTGAGATGTCTGCGTCCATTGCGTGAAAAAGAATTATCTTCATATAAAAACTAGACAGAAGCATTCACAACAACTACTTAGTGACATGTGCATTCAACTCACAGAGTTTAAACTTTCTTTTGATTGAGCAGTTTTGAAACACGGTGTTTGAAGGATCTGCAAGTGGACATTTGGAGGTCTTTGAGACCTATGTTTAAAAAGCAAGTATCTTCACATAAAAACTACACAGAAGCATCCTGCAAAATTTCTTTGTGATGTGTGCATTCATCTCAGAGAGTTGAAGCTTTCTTGTTTTTGAGCAGATTTGAAACACTCTTTTTGTAGACTTTGTAACTGCATATTTGAGATCATATCGTCCAATGCAGGAAAAGGAAATATCTTCACATAAAAACCGGACGGAAGCATTCTTAGCAAATTCTTAATGATATGTGCATTCAACTCAGAGAATTGAACCATTCTTTTGATTGATCAGTTTTGAAACACTCTTTGAAGAATCTGCAAGAGGACATTTGGAGGGCTTTGAGACCTATGGTGAAAAAGGAAATATCTTCACATAAATACCAAACAGTAGCACTCTGCAAAATTTCTCTGGGATATGTGCATTCTTCTCTGAGTTGAAGATTTTCTTTTTGGTTGAGCAGATTTGAAACAGTTTTTTTGTAGAATCTGCAAGTGGTTATTTGGGATCTTATCGCCCAATGAGGGAAAAGGAAATATCTTCACATAAAAACTAGACAGAAGCATTCTGAGCAACTTCTTGGTGATGTGGGCATTCAACTCTCAGAGTTGAATCTTTCCTTTGGTTGAACAGATTTGAAATAGTCCTTTTGTACAATCTGCAAGTGGATAATTGAGTTCTTTCCATCCAATGCTGAAAAGGGAACATCTTCACTTTAAAACTAAACTGAAGCATTCTGAGCAACTTCTTAGTGATGGGTGCATTCAACTCACAGAGTTGAGCCTTTCCTTTGATTGAGCAATTTTGAAACTCTCTGTTTGAAGAATCTGCAATTGGGCATTTGGAGTGCTTTGTGGCCTATTGTGGAAAATTTTATATCTTCACCAAAATGATACACGGGAGAATCTTGTGAAATTTCCTTGTGATGTGTGCCTTCATCTCACATAGTGGAAGCCTTCTTTTGGTTAAACAGATATGAAACAGTCTTTTTCAAGATTCTGCCAGTGCAAATTTGAAATCTTTTCTTCCAATGCGGTGAAAGGAATTATCTTCACATAAATCCTAGAGAGAAGCATTCTGTACAACTTCTTAGTGATATGTGCATTCCACTCACAGAGTTGAAACTTTCTTTTGATGGAGCAGATTTGAAACAATCTGAAGAATCCGGAAGTGGACATTTGGAATGCTTTGAGGCCTATGGTAAAAAATTAATTATCTTCACCTGAAAAGTACTCAGAAGCATTCTGCGAAATTATTTTGTGATGTGTGCATTCATCTCACAGAGTTCAAGTTTCCTTTTGGTTGAGCAGATTTGAAACAGTCTTTTTGTAGAATCTGCAAGTGGATATATGAGATCTTTTCGTCCAGTGCAAAAAAAAGGAAATATCATCTGAAAAAAACTAGTCAGAACATCCTGAACAAATTCTTAGTGAAACATGCATTCAAGTAAAAGGTGAACCATGCTTTTGATCCAGCAGTTTTGAAACACTCTGTTTGAAGAATCTGCAAGTGGACATTTGAAGCGATTTGAGGCCTATGTTGTAAAAGGAAATATATTCACATAAAAGCTACAGAAAAGCATTCTGTGAAATTTCTTTGTGATCTGTGCATTCTTCTCACAGTGTTGAAGCTTTCTTTTGGTTGAGCAGATTTGAAGATTTCCTTTTGGAGAATCTGCAAGTGGATATTTGTGATCTTTACATCCAATGGGAACCGGATTTATCTTCACATAAAAACTAGACGGAAGCCTTCTGAGCAACTTCTTAGTGATGCGTGTATTCCACTCACAGATTTGAACCTTTCTTTTGATTGAGCAGTTTTGAAACACTTTTTGTCAAGAATCTGCAAGGTTACAATTGGAGGGCTTTGAGACATATGCTCAAAAAGGAAATATCTTCACATTAATACTACACAGAACCATTTTGCAAAATACGTTTGTGATGTGTGCATTCACCTGACAGAGGTGAAGCTTTCTTTTGTTGAGCATATATGAAAAAGTATTTATATAGAGTCTGCAAGAGGATATTTGAGATCTTTGCATCCAATGTGGGAAAAGGAAATATCATCACTTAAAAACTACACATAGGCATTCTGAGAATCTTCTTAGTGATATGTGCATTCAACTCACAGAGTTGGACATTTCTTTTGATTCAGCAGTTTTGAAACACGGTGTTTGAAGAAGCTGCAAGTTGGCATTTGGAGTGCTTTGAGGGCAATGATGTAAAAGGAAATATCTTCATACAAAAACTACACAGAATAATTCTGTGAAATTTATTTGTGATGTGTGCATTCGTTTCACAGGGAAAAACCTCTCCTATGGTTGAGCAGATTTGAAACTGTCTTTTTCTACAATCTGCAAGTGGATATTTGAGATCTTTTCTTCCAATGCATGAAAAGGATTTATCTTCACTTACAAACTAGACGGAAGCATTCTGAACATCTCCTTTGTGTTGTGTGCATTCATCCCATGGAGGTCAGCCTTTCTTTTGCTTGAATAGTTTCGAAACTCTCTGTTAAAAAGATCTGCAGCTGGACATTTGGAGTGCTTTGTGGCCTATGGTGAAAAAGGAAATATATTCTTATGAAAGAAAAAGAGAAGCATCCTGCGAAATTTCTTTATGGTGTGTGCATTCACCTCACAGAGTTGAACCTATTATTTTGTTGAGCAGATTTGAACAAGTCTTTTCCTAGAATCTGCAAGTGGATATTTGAGATGTCTGCGTCCATTGCGTGAAAAAGAATTATCTTCATATAAAAACTAGACCGAAGCATTCACAACAACTACTTAGTGACATGTGCATTCAACTCACAGAGTTTAAACTTTCTTTTGATTGAGCAGTTTTGAAACACGGTGTTTGAAGGATCTGCAAGTGGACATTTGGAGGTCTTTGAGACCTATGGTTAAAAAGCAAGTATCTTCACATAAAAACTACACAGAAACATCCTGCAAAATTTCTTTGTGATGTGTGCATTCATCTCAGAGAGTTGAAGCTTTCTTGTTTTTGAGCAGATTTGAAACACTCTTTTTGTAGACTCTGTAACTGCATATTTGAGATCATTTCGTCCAATGCAGGAAAAGGAAATATCTTCACATAAAAACCGGACGGAAGCATTCTGAGCAACTTCTTAATGATATGTGCATTCAACTCAGAGAATTGAACAATTCTTTTGATTGATCAGTTTTGAAACACTCTTTGAACAATCTGCAAGAGGACATTTGGAGTGGTTTGAGACCTATGGTGAAAAAGGAAATATCTTCACATAAAAACCAAACAGTAGCACTCTGCAAAATTTCTCTGGGATATGTGCATTCTTCTCTGAGTTGAAGCTTTTCTTTTTGGTTGAGCAGATTTGAAACAGTTTTTTTGTAGAATCTGCAAGTGGTTATTTGGGATCTTTTCGTCCAATGAGGGAAAAGGAAATATCTTCACATAAAAACTAGACAGAAGCAATCTGAGCAACTTCTGGGTGATGTGGGCATTCAACTCTCAGAGTTGAATCTTTCCTTTGGTTGAACAGATTTGAAACAGTCTTTTTCAAGATTCTGCCAGTGCAAATTTGAAATCTTTTCTTCCAATGCGGTGAAAGGAATTATCTTCACATAAATCCTAGAGAGAAGCATGCTGTACAACTTCTTAGTGATATGTGCATTCCACTCACAGAGTTGAAACTTTCTTTTGATGGAGCAGTTTTGAAACAATCTGAAGAATCCGGAAGTGGACATTTGGAATGCTTTGAGGCCTATGGTAAAAAATTAAATATCTTCACCTGAAAAGTACTCAGAAGCATTCTGCGAAATTATTTTGTGATGTATGCATTCATCTCACAGAGTTCAAGTTTCCTTTTGGTTGAGCAGATTTGAAACAGTCTTTTTGTAGAATCTGCAAGTGGATATATGAGATCTTTTCGTCCAGTGCAAAAAAAAGGAAATATAATCTGATAAAAACTAGGCAGAACATCCTGAACAAATTCTTAGTGATACATGCATTCAAGTAAAAGGTGAACCATGCTTTTGATCCAGCAGTTTTGAAACACTCTGTTTGAAGAATCTGCAAGTGGACATTTGAAGCGATTTGAGGCCTATGTTGGAAAAGGAAATATGTTCACATAAAAGCTACAGAAAAGCATTCTGTGAAATTTCTTTGTGATGTGTGCATTCTTCACACAGTGTTGAAGCTTTCTTTTGGTTGAGCAGATTTGAAGCTTTCCTTTTGGAGAATCTGCAAGTGGATATTTGTGATCTTTATATCCAATGGGGAACCGGATTTATCTTCACATAAAAACTAGACGGAATCCTTCTGAGCAAATTCTTAGTGATGCGTGTATTCCACTCACAGAGTTGAACCTTTCTTTTGATTGAGCAGTTTTGAAACACTTTTTGTCAAGAATCTGCAAGGTTACAATTGGAGGGCTTTGAGACCTATGCTCAAAAAGGAAATATCTTCACATTAATACTACACAGAACCATTTTGCAAAATACGTTTGTGATGTGTGCGTTCACCTGACAGAGGTGAAGCTTTCTTTTGTTGAGCATATATGAAAAAGTATTTATATAGAGTCTGCAAGAGGATATTTGAGATCTTTGCATCCAATGTGGGAAAAGGAAATATCATCACTTAAAAACTACACATAGGCATTCTGAGAATCTTCTTAGTGATATGTGCATTCAACTCACAGAGTTGGACATTTCTTTTGATTCAGCAGTTTTGAAACACGGTGTTTGAAGAATCTGCAAGTTGGCATTTGGAGTGCTTTGAGGGCAATGATGTAAAAGGAAATATCTTCATACAAAAACTACACAGAATAATTCTGTGAAATTTATTTGTGATGTGTGCATTCGTTTCACAGGGAAAAACCTCTCCTATGTTTGAGCAGATTTGAAACTGTCTTTTTCTACAATCTGCAAGTGGATATTTGAGATCTTTTCTTCCAATGCATGAAAAGGATTTATCTTCACTTACAAACTAGACGGAAGCATTCTGAACATCTCCTTTGTGTTGTGTGCATTCATCCCATGGAGGTCAGCCTTTCTTTTGCTTGAATAGTTTCGAAACTCTCTGTTAAAAAGATCTGCAGCTGGACATTTGGAGTGCTTTTTGGCCTATGGTGAAAAAGGAAATATATTCTTATGAAAGATAAAGAGAAGCATCCTGCGAAATTTCTTTATGGTGTGTGCATTCACCTCACAGAGTTGAACCTATTATTTTGTTGAGCAGATTTGAACAAGTCTTTTCCTAGAATGTGCAAGTGGATATTTGAGATGTCTGCGTCCATTGCGTGAAAAAGAATTATCTTCATATAAAAACTAGACAGAAGCATTCACAACAACTACTTAGTGACATGTGCATTCAACTCACAGAGTTTAAACTTTCTTTTGATTGAGCAGTTTTGAAACACGGTGTTTGAAGGATCTGCAAGTGGACATTTGGAGGTCTTTGAGACCTATGTTTAAAAAGCAAGTATCTTCACATAAAAACTACACAGAAGCATCCTGCAAAATTTCTTTGTGATGTGTGCATTCATCTCAGAGAGTTGAAGCTTTCTTGTTTTTGAGCAGATTTGAAACACTCTTTTTGTAGACTTTGTAACTGCATATTTGAGATCATATCGTCCAATGCAGGAAAAGGAAATATCTTCACATAAAAACCGGACGGAAGCATTCTTAGCAAATTCTTAATGATATGTGCATTCAACTCAGAGAATTGAACCATTCTTTTGATTGATCAGTTTTGAAACACTCTTTGAAGAATCTGCAAGAGGACATTTGGAGGGCTTTGAGACCTATGGTGAAAAAGGAAATATCTTCACATAAATACCAAACAGTAGCACTCTGCAAAATTTCTCTGGGATATGTGCATTCTTCTCTGAGTTGAAGATTTTCTTTTTGGTTGAGCAGATTTGAAACAGTTTTTTTGTAGAATCTGCAAGTGGTTATTTGGGATCTTATCGCCCAATGAGGGAAAAGGAAATATCTTCACATAAAAACTAGACAGAAGCATTCTGAGCAACTTCTTGGTGATGTGGGCATTCAACTCTCAGAGTTGAATCTTTCCTTTGGTTGAACAGATTTGAAATAGTCCTTTTGTACAATCTGCAAGTGGATAATTGAGTTCTTTCCATCCAATGCTGAAAAGGGAACATCTTCACTTTAAAACTAAACTGAAGCATTCTGAGCAACTTCTTAGTGATGGGTGCATTCAACTCACAGAGTTGAGCCTTTCCTTTGATTGAGCAATTTTGAAACTCTCTGTTTGAAGAATCTGCAATTGGGCATTTGGAGTGCTTTGTGGCCTATTGTGGAAAATTTTATATCTTCACCAAAATGATACACGGGAGAATCTTGTGAAATTTCCTTGTGATGTGTGCCTTCATCTCACATAGTGGAAGCCTTCTTTTGGTTAAACAGATATGAAACAGTCTTTTTCAAGATTCTGCCAGTGCAAATTTGAAATCTTTTCTTCCAATGCGGTGAAAGGAATTATCTTCACATAAATCCTAGAGAGAAGGATTCTGTACAACTTCTTAGTGATATGTGCATTCCACTCACAGAGTTGAAACTTTCTTTTGATGGAGCAGATTTGAAACAATCTGAAGAATCCGGAAGTGGACATTTGGAATGCTTTGAGGCCTATGGTAAAAAATTAATTATCTTCACCTGAAAAGTACTCAGAAGCATTCTGCGAAATTATTTTGTGATGTGTGCATTCATCTCACAGAGTTCAAGTTTCCTTTTGGTTGAGCAGATTTGAAACAGTCTTTTTGTAGAATCTGCAAGTGGATATATGAGATCTTTTCGTCCAGTGCAAAAAAAAGGAAATATCATCTGAAAAAAACTAGTCAGAACATCCTGAACAAATTCTTAGTGAAACATGCATTCAAGTAAAAGGTGAACCATGCTTTTGATCCAGCAGTTTTGAAACACTCTGTTTGAAGAATCTGCAAGTGGACATTTGAAGCGATTTGAGGCCTATGTTGTAAAAGGAAATATATTCACATAAAAGCTACAGAAAAGCATTCTGTGAAATTTCTTTGTGATCTGTGCATTCTTCTCACAGTGTTGAAGCTTTCTTTTGGTTGAGCAGATTTGAAGATTTCCTTTTGGAGAATCTGCAAGTGGATATTTGTGATCTTTACATCCAATGGGAACCGGATTTATCTTCACATAAAAACTAGACGGAAGCCTTCTGAGCAACTTCTTAGTGATGCGTGTATTCCACTCACAGATTTGAACCTTTCTTTTGATTGAGCAGTTTTGAAACACTTTTTGTCAAGAATCTGCAAGGTTACAATTGGAGGGCTTTGAGACATATGCTCAAAAAGGAAATATCTTCACATTAATACTACACAGAACCATTTTGCAAAATACGTTTGTGATGTGTGCATTCACCTGACAGAGGTGAAGATTTCTTTTGTTGAGCATATATGAAAAAGTATTTATATAGAGTCTGCAAGAGGATATTTGAGATCTTTGCATCCAATGTGGGAAAAGGAAATATCATCACTTAAAAACTACACATAGGCATTCTGAGAATCTTCTTAGTGATATGTGCATTCAACTCACAGAGTTGGACATTTCTTTTGATTCAGCAGTTTTGAAACACGGTGTTTGAAGAATCTGCAAGTTGGCATTTGGAGTGCTTTGAGGGCAATGATGTAAAAGGAAATATCTTCATACAAAAACTACACAGAATAATTCTGTGAAATTTATTTGTGATGTGTGCATTCGTTTCACAGGGAAAAACCTCTCCTATGGTTGAGCAGATTTGAAACTGTCTTTTTCTACAATCTGCAAGTGGATATTTGAGATCTTTTCTTCCAATGCATGAAAAGGATTTATCTTCACTTACAAACTAGACGGAAGCATTCTGAACATCTCCTTTGTGTTGTGTGCATTCATCCCATGGAAGTCAGCCTTTCTTTTGCTTGAATAGTTTCGAAACTCTCTGTTAAAAAGATCTGCAGCTGGACATTTGGAGTGCTTTGTGGCCTATGGTGAAAAAGGAAATATATTCTTATGAAAGATAAAGAGAAGCATCCTGCGAAATTTCTTTATGGTGTGTGCATTCACCTCACAGAGTTGAACCTATTATTTTGTTGAGCAGATTTGAACAAGTCTTTTCCTAGAATGTGCAAGTGGATATTTGAGATGTCTGCGTCCATTGCGTGAAAAAGAATTATCTTCATATCAAAACTAGACAGAAGCATTCACAACAACTACTTAGTGACATGTGCATTCAACTCACAGAGTTTAAACTTTCTTTTGATTGAGCAGTTTTGAAACACTGTGTTTGAAGGATCTGCAAGTGGACATTTGGAGGTCTTTGAGACCTATGTTTAAAAAGCAAGTATCTTCACATAAAAACTACACAGAAGCATCCTGCAAAATTTCTTTGTGATGTGTGCATTCATCTCAGAGAGTTGAAGCTTTCTTGTTTTTGAGCAGATTTGAAACACTCTTTTTGTAGACTTTGTAACTGCATATTTGAGATCATATCGTCCAATGCAGGAAAAGGAAATATCTTCACATAAAAACCGGACGGAAGCATTCTTAGCAACTTCTTAATGATATGTGCATTCAACTCAGAGAATTGAACCATTCTTTTGATTGATCAGTTTTGAAACACTCTTTGAAGAATCTGCAAGAGGACATTTGGAGGGCTTTGAGACCTATGGTGAAAAAGGAAATATCTTCACATAAAAACCAAACAGTAGCACTCTGCAAAATTTCTCTGGGATATGTGCATTCTTCTCTGAGTTGAAGATTTTCTTTTTGGTTGAGCAGATTTGAAACAGTTTTTTTGTAGAATTTGCAAGTGGTTATTTGGGATCTTATCGCCCAATGAGGGAAAATGAAATATCTTCACATAAAAACTAGACAGAAGCATTCTGAGCAACTTCTTTGTGATGTGGGCATTCAACTCTCAGAGTTGAATCTTTCCTTTGGTTGAACAGATTTGAAATACTCCTTTTGTACAATCTGCAAGTGGATAATTGAGTTCTTTCCATCCAATGCTGAAAAGGGAACATCTTCACTTTAAAACTAAACTGAAGCATTCTGAGCAACTTCTTAGTGATGGGTGCATTCAACTCACAGAGTTGAGCCTTTCCTTTGATTGAGCAATTTTGAAACTCTCTGTTTGAAGAATCTGCAATTGGGCATTTGGAGTGCTTTGTGGCCTATTGTGGAAAATGGTATATCTTCACCAAAATGATACACGGGAGAATCTTGTGAAATTTCCTTGTGATGTGTGCCTTCATCTCACATAGTGGAAGCCTTCTTTTGGTTAAACAGATATGAAACAGTCTTTTTCAAGATTCTGCCAGTGCAAATTTGAAATCTTTTCTTCCAATGCGGTGAAAGGAATTATCTTCACATAAATCCTAGAGAGAAGCATTCTGTACAACTTCTTAGTGATATGTGCATTCCACTCACAGAGTTGAAACTTTCTTTTGATGGAGCAGTTTTGAAACAATCTGAAGAATCAGGAAGTGGACATTTGGAATGCTTTGAGGCCTATGGTAAAAAATTAATTATCTTCACCTGAAAAGTACTCAGAAGCATTCTGCGAAATTATTTTGTGATGTGTGCATTCATCTCACAGAGTTCAAGTTTCCTTTTGGTTGAGCAGATTTGAAACAGTCTTTTTGTAGAATCTGCAAGTGGATATATGAGATCTTTTCGTCCAGTGCAAAAAAAAGGAAATATCATCTGAAAAAAACTAGTCAGAACATCCTGAACAAATTCTTAGTGAAACATGCATTCAAGTAAAAGGTGAACCATGCTTTTGATCCAGCAGTTTTGAAACACTCTGTTTGAAGAATCTGCAGGTGGACATTTGAAGCGATTTGAGGCCTATGTTGAAAAAGGAAATATATTCACATAAAAGCTACAGAAAAGCATTTTGTGAAATTTCTTTGTGATCTGTGCATTCTTCTCACAGTGTTGAAGCTTTCTTTTGGTGGAGCAGATTTGAAGCTTTCCTTTTGGAGAATCTGCAAGTGGATATTTGTGATCTTTACATCCAATGGGAACCGGATTTATCTTCACATAAAAACTAGACGGAAGCCTTCTGAGCAACTTCTTAGTGATGCGTGTATTCCACTCACAGATTTGAACCTTTCTTTTGATTGAGCAGTTTTGAAACACTTTTTGTCAAGAATCTGCAAGGTTACAATTGGAGGGCTTTGAGACCTATGCTCAAAAAGGAAATATCTTCACATTAATACTACACAGAACCATTTTGCAAAATACGTTTGTGATGTGTGCGTTCACCTGACAGAGGTGAAGCTTTCTTTTGTTGAGCATATATGAAAAAGTATTTATATAGAGTCTGCAAGAGGATATTTGAGATCTTTGCATCCAATGTGGGAAAGGGAAATATCATCACTTAAAAACTACACATAGGCATTCTGAGAAACTTCTTAGTGATATGTGCATTCAACTCACAGAGTTGGACATTTCTTTTGATTCAGCAGTTTTGAAACACGGTGTTTGAAAAATCTGCAAGTTGGCATTTGGAGTGCTTTGAGGGCAATGATGTAAAAGGAAATATCTTCATACAAAAACTACACAGAATAATTCTGTGAAATTTATTTGTGATGTGTGCATTCGTTTCACAGGGAAAAACCTCTCCTATGGTTGAGCAGATTTGAAACTGTCTTTTTCTACAATCTGCAAGTGGATATTTGAGATCTTTTCTTCCAATGCATGAAAAGGATTTATCTTCACTTACAAACTAGACGGAAGCATTCTGAACAACTCCTTTGTGTTGTGTGCATTCATCTCATGGAGGTCAGCCTTTCTTTTGCTTGAACAGTTTCGAAACTCTCTGTTAAAAGGATCTGCAACTGGACATTTGGAGTGCTTTGTGGCCTATGGTGAAAAAGGAAATATATTCTTATGAAAGAAAAAGAGAAGCATCCTGCGAAATTTCTTTATGGTGTGTGCATTCACCTCACAGAGTTGAACATATTATTTTGTTGAGCAGATTTGAACAAGTCTTTTCCTAGAATCTGCAAGTGGATATTTGAGATGTCTGCGTCCATTGCGTGAAAAAGAATTATCTTCATATAAAAACTAGACCGAAGCATTCACAACAACTACTTAGTGACATGTGCATTCAACTCACAGAGTTTAAACTTTCTTTTGATTGAGCAGTTTTGAAACACGGTGTTTGAAGGATCTGCAAGTGGACATTTGGAGGTCTTTGAGACCTATGTTTAAAAAGCAAGTATCTTCACATAAAAACTACACAGAAACATCCTGCAAAATTTCTTTGTGATGTGTGCATTCATCTCAGAGAGTTGAAGCTTTCTTGTTTTTGAGCAGATTTGAAACACTCTTTTTGTAGACTCTGTAACTGCATATTTGAGATCATTTCGTCCAATGCAGGAAAAGGAAATATCTTCACATAAAAACCGGACGGAAGCATTCTGAGCAACTTCTTAATGATATGTGCATTCAACTCAGAGAATTGAACAATTCTTTTGATTGATCAGTTTTGAAACACTCTTTGAACAATCTGCAAGAGGACATTTGGAGGGGTTTGAGACCTATGGTGAAAAAGGAAATATCTTCACATAAAAACCAAACAGTAGCACTCTGCAAAATTTCTCTGGGATATGTGCATTCTTCTCTGAGTTGAAGCTTTTCTTTTTGGTTGAGCAGATTTGAAACAGTTTTTTTGTAGAATCTGCAAGTGGTTATTTGGGATCTTTTCGTCCAATGAGGGAAAAGGAAATATCTTCACATAAAAACTAGACAGAAGCATTCTGAGCAACTTCTTGGTGATGTGGGCATTCAACTCTCAGAGTTGAATCTTTCCTTTGGTTGAACAGATTTGAAACAGTCTTTTTCAAGATTCTGCCAGTGCAAATTTGAAGTCTTTTCTTCCAATGCGGTGAAAGGAATTATCTTCACATAAATCCTAGAGAGAAGCATGCTGTACAACTTCTTAGTGATATGTGCATTCCACTCACAGAGTTGAAACTTTCTTTTGATGGAGCAGTTTTGAAACAATCTGAAGAATCCGGAAGTGGACATTTGGAATGCTTTGAGGCCTATGGTAAAAAATTAAATATCTTCACCTGAAAAGTACTCAGAAGCATTCTGCGAAATTATTTTGTGATGTATGCATTCATCTCACAGAGTTCAAGTTTCCTTTTGGTTGAGCAGATTTGAAACAGTCTTTTTGTAGAATCTGCAAGTGGATATATGAGATCTTTTCGTCCAGTGCAAAAAAAAGGAAATATCATCTGATAAAAACTAGGCAGAACATCCTGAACAAATTCTTAGTGATACATGCATTCAAGTAAAAGGTGAACCATGCTTTTGATCCAGCAGTTTTGAAACACTCTGTTTGAAGAATCTGCAAGGCGACATTTGAAGCGATTTGAGGCCTATGTTGAAAAAGGAAATATGTTCACATAAAAGCTACAGAAAAGCATTCTGTGAAATTTCTTTGTGATGTGTGCATTCTTCTCACAGTGTTGAAGCTTTCTTTTGGTTGAGCAGATTTGAAGCTTTCCTTTTGGAGAATCTGCAAGTGGATATTTGTGATCTTTACATCCAATGGGGAACCGGATTTATCTTCACATAAAAACTAGACGGAAGCCTTCTGAGCAACTTCTTAGTGATGCGTGTATTCCACTCACAGATTTGAACCTTTCTTTTGATTGAGCAGTTTTGAAACACTTTTTGTCAAGAATCTGCATGGTTACAATTGGAGGGCTTTGAGACCTATGCTCAAAAAGGAAATATCTTCACATTAATACTACACAGAACCATTTTGCAAAATACGTTTGTGATGTGTGCGTTCACCTGACAGATGTGAAGCATTCTTTTGTTGAGCATATATGAAAAAGTATTTATATAGAGTCTGCAAGAGGATATTTGAGATCATTGCATCCAATGTGGGAAAAGGAAATATCATCACTTAAAAACTACACATAGGCATTCTGAGAAACTTCTTAGTGATATGTGCATTCAACTCACAGAGTTGGACATTTCTTTTGATTCAGCAGTTTTGAAACACGGTGTTTGAAGAATCTGCAAGTTGGCATTTGGAGTGCTTTGAGGGCAATGATGTAAAAGGAAATATCTTCATACAAAAACTACACAGAATAATTCTGTGAAATTTATTTGTGATGTGTGCATTCGTTTCACAGGGAAAAACCTCTCCTATGGTTGAGCAGATTTGAAACTGTCTTTTTCTACAATCTGCAAGTGGATATTTGAGATCTTTTCTTCCAATGCATGAAAAGGATTTATCTTCACTTACAAACTAGACGGAAGCATTCTGAACAACTCCTTTGTGTTGTGTGCATTCATCTCATGGAGGTCAGCCTTTCTTTTGCTTGAACAGTTTCGAAACTCTCTGTTAAAAGGATCTGCAACTGGACATTTGGAGTGCTTTCTGGCCTATGGTGAAAAAGGAAATATATTCTTATGAAAGCTAAAGGGAAGCATCCTGCGAAATTTCTTTATGGTGTGTGCATTCACCTCACAGAGTTGAACCTATTATTTTGTTGAGCAGATTTGAACAAGTCTTTTCCTAGAATCTGCAAGTGGATATTTGAGATGTCTGCGTCCATTGCGTGAAAAAGAATTATCTTCATATAAAAACTAGACCGAAGCATTCCCAACAACTACTTAGTGACATGTGCATTCAACTCACAGAGTTTAAATTTTCTTTTGATTGAACAGTTTTGAAACACGGTGTTTGAAGGATCTGCAAGTGGACATTTGGAGGTCTTTGAGACCTATGGTTAAAAAGCAAGTATCTTCACATAAAAACTACACAGAAACATCCTGCAAAATTTCTTTGTGATGTGTGCATTCATCTCAGAGAGTTGAAGCTTTCTTGTTTTTGAGCAGATTTGAAACACTCTTTTTGTAGACTCTATAACTGCATATTTCAGATCATTTCGTCCAATGCAGGAAAAGGAAATATCTTCACATAAAAACCGGACGGAAGCATTCTGAGCAACTTCTTAATGATATGTGCATTCAACTCAGAGAATTGAACAATTCTTTTGATTGATCAGTTTTGAAACACTCTTTGAAGAATCTGCAAGAGGACATTTGGAGGGCTTTGAGACCTATGGTGAAAAAGGAAATATCTTCACATAAAAACCAAACAGTAGCACTCTGCAAAATTTCTCTGGGATATGTGCATTCTTCTCTGAGTTGAAGCTTTTCTTTTTGGTTGAGCAGATTTGAAACAGTTTTTTTGTAGAATCTGCAAGTGGTTATTTGGGGTCTTTTCGTCCAATGAGGGAAAAGGAAATATCTTCACATAAAAACTAGACAGAAGCATTCTGAGCAACTTCTTGGTGATGTGGGCATTCAACTCTCAGAGTTGAATCTTTCCTTTGGTTGAACAGATTTGAAACAGTCTTTTTCAAGATTCTGCCAGTGCAAATTTGAAGTCTTTTCTTCCAATGCGATGAAAGGAATTATCTTCACATAAATCCTAGAGAGAAGCATGCTGTACAACTTCTTAGTGATATGTGCATTCCACTCACAGAGTTGAAACTTTCTTTGGATGGAGCAGTTTTGAAACAATCTGAAGAATCCGGAAGTGGACATTTGGAATGCTTTGAGGCCTATGGTAAAAAATTAAATATCTTCACCTGAAAAGTACTCAGAAGCATTCTGCGAAATTATTTTGTGATGTATGCATTCATCTCACAGAGTTCAAGTTTCCTTTTGGTTGAGCAGATTTGAAACAGTCTTTTTGTAGAATCTGCAAGTGGATATATGAGATCTTTTCGTCCAGTGCAAAAAAAAGGAAATATCATCTGATAAAAACTAGGCAGAACATCCTGAACAAATTCTTAGTGATACATGCATTCAAGTAAAAGGTGAACCATGCTTTTGATCCAGCAGTTTTGAAACACTCTGTTTGAAGAATCTGCAAGGCGACATTTGAAGCGATTTGAGGCCTATGTTGAAAAAGGAAATATGTTCACATAAAAGCTACAGAAAAGCATTCTGTGAAATTTCTTTGTGATGTGTGCATTCTTCTCACAGTGTTGAAGCTTTCTTTTGGTTGAGCAGATTTGAAGCTTTCCTTTTGGAGAATCTGCAAGTGGATATTTGTGATCTTTACATCCAATGGGGAACCGGACTTATCTTCACATAAAAACTAGACGGAAGCCTTCTGAGCAACTTCTTAGTGATGCGTGTATTCCACTCACAGATTTGAACCTTTCTTTTGATTGAGCAGTTTTGAAACACTTTTTGTCAAGAATCTGCATGCTTACAATTGGAGGGCTTTGAGACCTATGCTCAAAAAGGAAATATCTTCACATTAATACTACACAGAACCATTTTGCAAAATACGTTTGTGATGTGTGCGTTCACCTGACAGATGTGAAGCATTCTTTTGTTGAGCATATATGAAAAAGTATTTATATAGAGTCTGCAAGAGGATATTTGAGATCATTGCATCCAATGTGGGAAAAGGAAATATCATCACTTAAAAACTACACATAGGCATTCTGAGAAACTTCTTAGTGATATGTGCATTCAACTCACAGAGTTGGACATTTCTTTTGATTCAGCAGTTTTGAAACACGGTGTTTGAAGAATCTGCAAGTTGGCATTTGGAGTGCTTTGAGGGCAATGATGTAAAAGGAAATATCTTCATACAAAAACTACACAGAATAATTCTGTGAAATTTATTTGTGATGTGTGCATTCGTTTCACAGGGAAAAACCTCTCCTATGGTTGAGCAGATTTGAAACTGTCTTTTTCTACAATCTGCAAGTGGATATTTGAGATCTTTTCTTCCAATGCATGAAAAGGATTTATCTTCACTTACAAACTAGACGGAAGCATTCTGAACAACTCCTTTGTGTTGTGTGCATTCATCTCATGGAGGTCAGCCTTTCTTTTGCTTGAACAGTTTCGAAACTCTCTGTTAAAAGGATCTGCAACTGGACATTTGGAGTGCTTTCTGGCCTATGGTGAAAAAGGAAATATATTCTTATGAAAGCTAAAGGGAAGCATCCTGCGAAATTTCTTTATGGTGTGTGCATTCACCTCACAGAGTTGAACCTATTATTTTGTTGAGCAGATTTGAACAAGTCTTTTCCTAGAATCTGCAAGTGGATATTTGAGATGTCTGCGTCCATTGCGTGAAAAAGAATTATCTTCATATAAAAACTAGACCGAAGCATTCCCAACAACTACTTAGTGACATGTGCATTCAACTCACAGAGTTTAAATTTTCTTTTGATTGAACAGTTTTGAAACACGGTGTTTGAAGGATCTGCAAGTGGACATTTGGAGGTCTTTGAGACCTATGGTTAAAAAGCAAGTATCTTCACATAAAAACTACACAGAAACATCCTGCAAAATTTCTTTGTGATGTGTGCATTCATCTCAGAGAGTTGAAGCTTTCTTGTTTTTGAGCAGATTTGAAACACTCTTTTTGTAGACTCTATAACTGCATATTTGAGATCATTTCGTCCAATGCAGGAAAAGGAAATATCTTCACATAAAAACCGGACGGAAGCATTCTGAGCAACTTCTTAATGATATGTGCATTCAACTCAGAGAATTGAACAATTCTTTTGATTGATCAGTTTTGAAACACTCTTTGAAGAATCTGCAAGAGGACATTTGGAGGGCTTTGAGACCTATGGTGAAAAAGGAAATATCTTCACATAAAAACCAAACAGTAGCACTCTGCAAAATTTCTCTGGGATATGTGCATTCTTCTCTGAGTTGAAGCTTTTCTTTTTGGTTGAGCAGATTTGAAACAGTTTTTTTGTAGAATCTGCAAGTGGTTATTTGGGATCTTTTCGTCCAATGAGGGAAAAGGAAATATCTTCACATAAAAACTAGACAGAAGCATTCTGAGCAACTTCTTGGTGATGTGGGCATTCAACTCTCAGAGTTGAATCTTTCCTTTGGTTGAACAGATTTGAAACAGTCTTTTTCAAGATTCTGCCAGTGCAAATTTGAAGTCTTTTCTTCCAATGCGGTGAAAGGAATTATCTTCACATAAATCCTAGAGAGAAGCATGCTGTACAACTTCTTAGTGATATGTGCATTCCACTCACAGAGTTGAAACTTTCTTTGGATGGAGCAGTTTTGAAACAATCTGAAGAATCCGGAAGTGGACATTTGGAATGCTTTGAGGCCTATGGTAAAAAATTAAATATCTTCACCTGAAAAGTACTCAGAAGCATTCTGCGAAATTATTTTGTGATGTATGCATTCATCTCACAGAGTTCAAGTTTCCTTTTGGTTGAGCAGATTTGAAACAGTCTTTTTGTAGAATCTGCAAGTGGATATATGAGATCTTTTCGTCCAGTGCAAAAAAAAGGAAATATCATCTGATAAAAACTAGGCAGAACATCCTGAACAAATTCTTAGTGATACATGCATTCAAGTAAAAGGTGAACCATGCTTTTGATCCAGCAGTTTTGAAACACTCTGTTTGAAGAATCTGCAAGGCGACATTTGAAGCGATTTGAGGCCTATGTTGAAAAAGGAAATATGTTCACATAAAAGCTACAGAAAAGCATTCTGTGAAATTTCTTTGTGATGTGTGCATTCTTCTCACAGTGTTGAAGCTTTCTTTTGGTTGAGCAGATTTGAAGCTTTCCTTTTGGAGAATCTGCAAGTGGATATTTGTGATCTTTACATCCAATGGGGAACCGGACTTATCTTCACATAAAAACTAGACGGAAGCCTTCTGAGCAACTTCTTAGTGATGCGTGTATTCCACTCACAGATTTGAACCTTTCTTTTGATTGAGCAGTTTTGAAACACTTTTTGTCAAGAATCTGCATGGTTACAATTGGAGGGCTTTGAGACCTATGCTCAAAAAGGAAATATCTTCACATTAATACTACACAGAACCATTTTGCAAAATACGTTTGTGATGTGTGCGTTCACCTGACAGATGTGAAGCATTCTTTTGTTGAGCATATATGAAAAAGTATTTATATAGAGTCTGCAAGAGGATATTTGAGATCATTGCATCCAATGTGGGAAAAGGAAATATCATCACTTAAAAACTACACATAGGCATTCTGAGAAACTTCTTAGTGATATGTGCATTCAACTCACAGAGTTGGACATTTCTTTTGATTCAGCAGTTTTGAAACACGGTGTTTGAAGAATCTGCAAGTTGGCATTTGGAGTGCTTTGAGGGCAATGATGTAAAAGGAAATATCTTCATACAAAAACTACACAGAATAATTCTGTGAAATTTATTTGTGATGTGTGCATTCGCTTCACAGGGAAAAACCTCTCCTATGGTTGAGCAGATTTGAAACTGTCTTTTTCTACAATCTGCAAGTGGATATTTGAGATCTTTTCTTCCAATGCATGAAAAGGATTTATCTTCACTTACAAACTAGACGGAAGCATTCTGAACAACTCCTTTGTGTTGTGTGCATTCATCTCATGGAGGTCAGCCTTTCTTTTGCTTGAACAGTTTCGAAACTCTCTGTTAAAAGGATCTGCAACTGGACATTTGGAGTGCTTTCTGGCCTATGGTGAAAAAGGAAATATATTCTTATGAAAGCTAAAGGGAAGCATCCTGCGAAATTTCTTTATGGTGTGTGCATTCACCTCACAGAGTTGAACCTATTATTTTGTTGAGCAGATTTGAACAAGTCTTTTCCTAGAATCTGCAAGTGGATATTTGAGATGTCTGCGTCCATTGCGTGAAAAAGAATTATCTTCATATAAAAACTAGACCGAAGCATTCCCAACAACTACTTAGTGACATGTGCATTCAACTCACAGAGTTTAAATTTTCTTTTGATTGAACAGTTTTGAAACACGGTGTTTGAAGGATCTGCAAGTGGACATTTGGAGGTCTTTGAGACCTATGGTTAAAAAGCAAGTATCTTCACATAAAAACTACACAGAAACATCCTGCAAAATTTCTTTGTGATGTGTGCATTCATCTCAGAGAGTTGAAGCTTTCTTGTTTTTGAGCAGATTTGAAACACTCTTTTTGTAGACTCTATAACTGCATATTTGAGATCATTTCGTCCAATGCAGGAAAAGGAAATATCTTCACATAAAAACCGGACGGAAGCATTCTGAGCAACTTCTTAATGATATGTGCATTCAACTCAGAGAATTGAACAATTCTTTTGATTGATCAGTTTTGAAACACTCTTTGAAGAATCTGCAAGAGGACATTTGGAGGGCTTTGAGACCTATGGTGAAAAAGGAAATATCTTCACATAAAAACCAAACAGTAGCACTCTGCAAAATTTCTCTGGGATATGTGCATTCTTCTCTGAGTTGAAGCTTTTCTTTTTGGTTGAGCAGATTTGAAACAGTTTTTTTGTAGAATCTGCAAGTGGTTATTTGGGATCTTTTCGTCCAATGAGAGAAAAGGAAATATCTTCACATAAAAACTAGACAGAAGCATTCTGAGCAACTTCTTGGTGATGTGGGCATTCAACTCTCAGAGTTGAATCTTTCCTTTGGTTGAACAGATTTGAAACAGTCTTTTTCAAGATTCTGCCAGTGCAAATTTGAAGTCTTTTCTTCCAATGCGGTGAAAGGAATTATCTTCACATAAATCCTAGAGAGAAGCATGCTGTACAACTTCTTAGTGATATGTGCATTCCACTCACAGAGTTGAAACTTTCTTTGGATGGAGCAGTTTTGAAACTATCTGAAGAATCCGGAAGTGGACATTTGGAATGCTTTGAGGCCTATGGTAAAAAATTAAATATCTTCACCTGAAAAGTACTCAGAAGCATTCTGCGAAATTATTTTGTGATGTATGCATTCATCTCACAGAGTTCAAGTTTCCTTTTGGTTGAGCAGATTTGAAACAGTCTTTTTGTAGAATCTGCAAGTGGATATATGAGATCTTTTCGTCCAGTGCAAAAAAAAGGAAATATCATCTGATAAAAACTAGGCAGAACATCCTGAACAAATTCTTAGTGATACATGCATTCAAGTAAAAGGTGAACCATGCTTTTGATCCAGCAGTTTTGAAACACTCTGTTTGAAGAATCTGCAAGGCGACATTTGAAGCGATTTGAGGCCTATGTTGAAAAAGGAAATATGTTCACATAAAAGCTACAGAAAAGCATTCTGTGAAATTTCTTTGTGATGTGTGCATTCTTCTCACAGTGTTGAAGCTTTCTTTTGGTTGAGCAGATTTGAAGCTTTCCTTTTGGAGAATCTGCAAGTGGATATTTGTGATCTTTACATCCAATGGGGAACCGGACTTATCTTCACATAAAAACTAGACGGAAGCCTTCTGAGCAACTTCTTAGTGATGCGTGTATTCCACTCACAGATTTGAACCTTTCTTTTGATTGAGCAGTTTTGAAACACTTTTTGTCAAGAATCTGCATGGTTACAATTGGAGGGCTTTGAGACCTATGCTCAAAAAGGAAATATCTTCACATTAATACTACACAGAACCATTTTGCAAAATACGTTTGTGATGTGTGCGTTCACCTGACAGATGTGAAGCATTCTTTTGTTGAGCATATATGAAAAAGTATTTATATAGAGTCTGCAAGAGGATATTTGAGATCATTGCATCCAATGTGGGAAAAGGAAATATCATCACTTAAAAACTACACATAGGCATTCTGAGAAACTTCTTAGTGATATGTGCATTCAACTCACAGAGTTGGACATTTCTTTTGATTCAGCAGTTTTGAAACACGGTGTTTGAAGAATCTGCAAGTTGGCATTTGGAGTGCTTTGAGGGCAATGATGTAAAAGGAAATATCTTCATACAAAAACTACACAGAATAATTCTGTGAAATTTATTTGTGATGTGTGCATTCGTTTCACAGGGAAAAACCTCTCCTATGGTTGAGCAGATTTGAAACTGTCTTTTTCTACAATCTGCAAGTGGATATTTGAGATCTTTTCTTCCAATGCATGAAAAGGATTTATCTTCACTTACAAACTAGACGGAAGCATTCTGAACAACTCCTTTGTGTTGTGTGCATTCATCTCATGGAGGTCAGCCTTTCTTTTGCTTGAACAGTTTCGAAACTCTCTGTTAAAAGGATCTGCAACTGGACATTTGGAGTGCTTTCTGGCCTATGGTGAAAAAGGAAATATATTCTTATGAAAGCTAAAGGGAAGCATCCTGCGAAATTTCTTTATGGTGTGTGCATTCACCTCACAGAGTTGAACCTATTATTTTGTTGAGCAGATTTGAACAAGTCTTTTCCTAGAATCTGCAAGTGGATATTTGAGATGTCTGCGTCCATTGCGTGAAAAAGAATTATCTTCATATAAAAACTAGACCGAAGCATTCCCAACAACTACTTAGTGACATGTGCATTCAACTCACAGAGTTTAAATTTTCTTTTGATTGAACAGTTTTGAAACACGGTGTTTGAAGGATCTGCAAGTGGACATTTGGAGGTCTTTGAGACCTATGGTTAAAAAGCAAGTATCTTCACATAAAAACTACACAGAAACATCCTGCAAAATTTCTTTGTGATGTGTGCATTCATCTCAGAGAGTTGAAGCTTTCTTGTTTTTGAGCAGATTTGAAACACTCTTTTTGTAGACTCTATAACTGCATATTTGAGATCATTTCGTCCAATGCAGGAAAAGGAAATATCTTCACATAAAAACCGGACGGAAGCATTCTGAGCAACTTCTTAATGATATGTGCATTCAACTCAGAGAATTGAACAATTCTTTTGATTGATCAGTTTTGAAACACTCTTTGAAGAATCTGCAAGAGGACATTTGGAGGGCTTTGAGACCTATGGTGAAAAAGGAAATATCTTCACATAAAAACCAAACAGTAGCACTCTGCAAAATTTCTCTGGGATATGTGCATTCTTCTCTGAGTTGAAGCTTTTCTTTTTGGTTGAGCAGATTTGAAACAGTTTTTTTGTAGAATCTGCAAGTGGTTATTTGGGATCTTTTCGTCCAATGAGGGAAAAGGAAATATCTTCACATAAAAACTAGACAGAAGCATTCTGAGCAACTTCTTGGTGATGTGGGCATTCAACTCTCAGAGTTGAATCTTTCCTTTGGTTGAACAGATTTGAAACAGTCTTTTTCAAGATTCTGCCAGTGCAAATTTGAAGTCTTTTCTTCCAATGCGGTGAAAGGAATTATCTTCACATAAATCCTAGAGAGAAGCATGCTGTACAACTTCTTAGTGATATGTGCATTCCACTCACAGAGTTGAAACTTTCTTTGGATGGAGCAGTTTTGAAACAATCTGAAGAATCCGGAAGTGGACATTTGGAATGCTTTGAGGCCTATGGTAAAAAATTAAATATCTTCACCTGAAAAGTACTCAGAAGCATTCTGCGAAATTATTTTGTGATGTATGCATTCATCTCACAGAGTTCAAGTTTCCTTTTGGTTGAGCAGATTTGAAACAGTCTTTTTGTAGAATCTGCAAGTGGATATATGAGATCTTTTCGTCCAGTGCAAAAAAAAGGAAATATCATCTGATAAAAACTAGGCAGAACATCCTGAACAAATTCTTAGTGATACATGCATTCAAGTAAAAGGTGAACCATGCTTTTGATCCAGCAGTTTTGAAACACTCTGTTTGAAGAATCTGCAAGGCGACATTTGAAGCGATTTGAGGCCTATGTTGAAAAAGGAAATATGTTCACATAAAAGCTACAGAAAAGCATTCTGTGAAATTTCTTTGTGATGTGTGCATTCTTCTCACAGTGTTGAAGCTTTCTTTTGGTTGAGCAGATTTGAAGCTTTCCTTTTGGAGAATCTGCAAGTGGATATTTGTGATCTTTACATCCAATGGGGAACCGGATTTATCTTCACATAAAAACTAGATGGAAGCCTTCTGAGCAACTTCTTAGTGATGCGTGTATTCCACTCACAGATTTGAACCTTTCTTTTGATTGAGCAGTTTTGAAACACTTTTTGTCAAGAATCTGCATGGTTACAATTGGAGGGCTTTGAGACCTATGCTCAAAAAGGAAATATCTTCACATTAATACTACACAGAACCATTTTGCAAAATACGTTTGTGATGTGTGCGTTCACCTGACAGATGTGAAGCATTCTTTTGTTGAGCATATATGAAAAAGTATTTATATAGAGTCTGCAAGAGGATATTTGAGATCATTGCATCCAATGTGGGAAAAGGAAATATCATCACTTAAAAACTACACATAGGCATTCTGAGAAACTTCTTAGTGATATGTGCATTCAACTCACAGAGTTGGACATTTCTTTTGATTCAGCAGTTTTGAAACACGGTGTTTGAAGAATCTGCAAGTTGGCATTTGGAGTGCTTTGAGGGCAATGATGTAAAAGGAAATATCTTCATACAAAAACTACACAGAATAATTCTGTGAAATTTATTTGTGATGTGTGCATTCGTTTCACAGGGAAAAACCTCTCCTATGGTTGAGCAGATTTGAAACTGTCTTTTTCTACAATCTGCAAGTGGATATTTGAGATCTTTTCTTCCAATGCATGAAAAGGATTTATCTTCACTTACAAACTAGACGGAAGCATTCTGAACAACTCCTTTGTGTTGTGTGCATTCATCTCATGGAGGTCAGCCTTTCTTTTGCTTGAACAGTTTCGAAACTCTCTGTTAAAAGGATCTGCAACTGGACATTTGGAGTGCTTTCTGGCCTATGGTGAAAAAGGAAATATATTCTTATGAAAGCTAAAGGGAAGCATCCTGCGAAATTTCTTTATGGTGTGTGCATTCACCTCACAGAGTTGAACCTATTATTTTGTTGAGCAGATTTGAACAAGTCTTTTCCTAGAATCTGCAAGTGGATATTTGAGATGTCTGCGTCCATTGCGTGAAAAAGAATTATCTTCATATAAAAACTAGACCGAAGCATTCCCAACAACTACTTAGTGACATGTGCATTCAACTCACAGAGTTTAAATTTTCTTTTGATTGAACAGTTTTGAAACACGGTGTTTGAAGGATCTGCAAGTGGACATTTGGAGGTCTTTGAGACCTATGGTTAAAAAGCAAGTATCTTCACATAAAAACTACACAGAAACATCCTGCAAAATTTCTTTGTGATGTGTGCATTCATCTCAGAGAGTTGAAGCTTTCTTGTTTTTGAGCAGATTTGAAACACTCTTTTTGTAGACTCTATAACTGCATATTTGAGATCATTTCGTCCAATGCAGGAAAAGGAAATATCTTCACATAAAAACCGGACGGAAGCATTCTGAGCAACTTCTTAATGATATGTGCATTCAACTCAGAGAATTGAACAATTCTTTTGATTGATCAGTTTTGAAACACTCTTTGAAGAATCTGCAAGAGGACATTTGGAGGGCTTTGAGACCTATGGTGAAAAAGGAAATATCTTCACATAAAAACCAAACAGTAGCACTCTGCAAAATTTCTCTGGGATATGTGCATTCTTCTCTGAGTTGAAGCTTTTCTTTTTGGTTGAGCAGATTTGAAACAGTTTTTTTGTAGAATCTGCAAGTGGTTATTTGGGGTCTTTTCGTCCAATGAGGGAAAAGGAAATATCTTCACATAAAAACTAGACAGAAGCATTCTGAGCAACTTCTTGGTGATGTGGGCATTCAACTCTCAGAGTTGAATCTTTCCTTTGGTTGAACAGATTTGAAACAGTCTTTTTCAAGATTCTGCCAGTGCAAATTTGAAGTCTTTTCTTCCAATGCGGTGAAAGGAATTATCTTCACATAAATCCTAGAGAGAAGCATGCTGTACAACTTCTTAGTGATATGTGCATTCCACTCACAGAGTTGAAACTTTCTTTTGATGGAGCAGTTTTGAAACAATCTGAAGAATCCGGAAGTGGACATTTGGAATGCTTTGAGGCCTATGGTAAAAAATTAAATATCTTCACCTGAAAAGTACTCAGAAGCATTCTGCGAAATTATTTTGTGATGTATGCATTCATCTCACAGAGTTCAAGTTTCCTTTTGGTTGAGCAGATTTGAAACAGTCTTTTTGTAGAATCTGCAAGTGGATATATGAGATCTTTTCGTCCAGTGCAAAAAAAAGGAAATATCATCTGATAAAAACTAGGCAGAACATCCTGAACAAATTCTTAGTGATACATGCATTCAAGTAAAAGGTGAACCATGCTTTTGATCCAGCAGTTTTGAAACACTCTGTTTGAAGAATCTGCAAGGCGACATTTGAAGCGATTTGAGGCCTATGTTGAAAAAGGAAATATGTTCACATAAAAGCTACAGAAAAGCATTCTGTGAAATTTCTTTGTGATGTGTGCATTCTTCTCACAGTGTTGAAGCTTTCTTTTGGTTGAGCAGATTTGAAGCTTTCCTTTTGGAGAATCTGCAAGTGGATATTTGTGATCTTTACATCCAATGGGGAACCGGACTTATCTTCACATAAAAACTAGACGGAAGCCTTCTGAGCAACTTCTTAGTGATGCGTGTATTCCACTCACAGATTTGAACCTTTCTTTTGATTGAGCAGTTTTGAAACACTTTTTGTCAAGAATCTGCATGGTTACAATTGGAGGGCTTTGAGACCTATGCTCAAAAAGGAAATATCTTCACATTAATACTACACAGAACCATTTTGCAAAATACGTTTGTGATGTGTGCGTTCACCTGACAGATGTGAAGCATTCTTTTGTTGAGCATATATGAAAAAGTATTTATATAGAGTCTGCAAGAGGATATTTGAGATCATTGCATCCAATGTGGGAAAAGGAAATATCATCACTTAAAAACTACACATAGGCATTCTGAGAAACTTCTTAGTGATATGTGCATTCAACTCACAGAGTTGGACATTTCTTTTGATTCAGCAGTTTTGAAACACGGTGTTTGAAGAATCTGCAAGTTGGCATTTGGAGTGCTTTGAGGGCAATGATGTAAAAGGAAATATCTTCATACAAAAACTACACAGAATAATTCTGTGAAATTTATTTGTGATGTGTGCATTCGTTTCACAGGGAAAAACCTCTCCTATGGTTGAGCAGATTTGAAACTGTCTTTTTCTACAATCTGCAAGTGGATATTTGAGATCTTTTCTTCCAATGCATGAAAAGGATTTATCTTCACTTACAAACTAGACGGAAGCATTCTGAACAACTCCTTTGTGTTGTGTGCATTCATCTCATGGAGGTCAGCCTTTCTTTTGCTTGAACAGTTTCGAAACTCTCTGTTAAAAGGATCTGCAACTGGACATTTGGAGTGCTTTCTGGCCTATGGTGAAAAAGGAAATATATTCTTATGAAAGCTAAAGGGAAGCATCCTGCGAAATTTCTTTATGGTGTGTGCATTCACCTCACAGAGTTGAACCTATTATTTTGTTGAGCAGATTTGAACAAGTCTTTTCCTAGAATCTGCAAGTGGATATTTGAGATGTCTGCGTCCATTGCGTGAAAAAGAATTATCTTCATATAAAAACTAGACCGAAGCATTCCCAACAACTACTTAGTGACATGTGCATTCAACTCACAGAGTTTAAATTTTCTTTTGATTGAACAGTTTTGAAACACGGTGTTTGAAGGATCTGCAAGTGGACATTTGGAGGTCTTTGAGACCTATGGTTAAAAAGCAAGTATCTTCACATAAAAACTACACAGAAACATCCTGCAAAATTTCTTTGTGATGTGTGCATTCATCTCAGAGAGTTGAAGCTTTCTTGTTTTTGAGCAGATTTGAAACACTCTTTTTGTAGACTCTATAACTGCATATTTGAGATCATTTCGTCCAATGCAGGAAAAGGAAATATCTTCACATAAAAACCGGACGGAAGCATTCTGAGCAACTTCTTAATGATATGTGCATTCAACTCAGAGAATTGAACAATTCTTTTGATTGATCAGTTTTGAAACACTCTTTGAAGAATCTGCAAGAGGACATTTGGAGGGCTTTGAGACCTATGGTGAAAAAGGAAATATCTTCACATAAAAACCAAACAGTAGCACTCTGCAAAATTTCTCTGGGATATGTGCATTCTTCTCTGAGTTGAAGCTTTTCTTTTTGGTTGAGCAGATTTGAAACAGTTTTTTTGTAGAATCTGCAAGTGGTTATTTGGGATCTTTTCGTCCAATGAGGGAAAAGGAAATATCTTCACATAAAAACTAGACAGAAGCATTCTGAGCAACTTCTTGGTGATGTGGGCATTCAACTCTCAGAGTTGAATCTTTCCTTTGGTTGAACAGATTTGAAACAGTCTTTTTCAAGATTCTGCCAGTGCAAATTTGAAGTCTTTTCTTCCAATGCGGTGAAAGGAATTATCTTCACATAAATCCTAGAGAGAAGCATGCTGTACAACTTCTTAGTGATATGTGCATTCCACTCACAGAGTTGAAACTTTCTTTGGATGGAGCAGTTTTGAAACAATCTGAAGAATCCGGAAGTGGACATTTGGAATGCTTTGAGGCCTATGGTAAAAAATTAAATATCTTCACCTGAAAAGTACTCAGAAGCATTCTGCGAAATTATTTTGTGATGTATGCATTCATCTCACAGAGTTCAAGTTTCCTTTTGGTTGAGCAGATTTGAAACAGTCTTTTTGTAGAATCTGCAAGTGGATATATGAGATCTTTTCGTCCAGTGCAAAAAAAAGGAAATATCATCTGATAAAAACTAGGCAGAACATCCTGAACAAATTCTTAGTGATACATGCATTCAAGTAAAAGGTGAACCATGCTTTTGATCCAGCAGTTTTGAAACACTCTGTTTGAAGAATCTGCAAGGCGACATTTGAAGCGATTTGAGGCCTATGTTGAAAAAGGAAATATGTTCACATAAAAGCTACAGAAAAGCATTCTGTGAAATTTCTTTGTGATGTGTGCATTCTTCTCACAGTGTTGAAGCTTTCTTTTGGTTGAGCAGATTTGAAGCTTTCCTTTTGGAGAATCTGCAAGTGGATATTTGTGATCTTTACATCCAATGGGGAACCGGATTTATCTTCACATAAAAACTAGACGGAAGCCTTCTGAGCAACTTCTTAGTGATGCGTGTATTCCACTCACAGATTTGAACCTTTCTTTTGATTGAGCAGTTTTGAAACACTTTTTGTCAAGAATCTGCATGGTTACAATTGGAGGGCTTTGAGACCTATGCTCAAAAAGGAAATATCTTCACATTAATACTACACAGAACCATTTTGCAAAATACGTTTGTGATGTGTGCGTTCACCTGACAGATGTGAAGCATTCTTTTGTTGAGCATATATGAAAAAGTATTTATATAGAGTCTGCAAGAGGATATTTGAGATCATTGCATCCAATGTGGGAAAAGGAAATATCATCACTTAAAAACTACACATAGGCATTCTGAGAAACTTCTTAGTGATATGTGCATTCAACTCACAGAGTTGGACATTTCTTTTGATTCAGCAGTTTTGAAACACGGTGTTTGAAGAATCTGCAAGTTGGCATTTGGAGTGCTTTGAGGGCAATGATGTAAAAGGAAATATCTTCATACAAAAACTACACAGAATAATTCTGTGAAATTTATTTGTGATGTGTGCATTCGTTTCACAGGGAAAAACCTCTCCTATGGTTGAGCAGATTTGAAACTGTCTTTTTCTACAATCTGCAAGTGGATATTTGAGATCTTTTCTTCCAATGCATGAAAAGGATTTATCTTCACTTACAAACTAGACGGAAGCATTCTGAACAACTCCTTTGTGTTGTGTGCATTCATCTCATGGAGGTCAGCCTTTCTTTTGCTTGAACAGTTTCGAAACTCTCTGTTAAAAGGATCTGCAACTGGACATTTAGAGTGCTTTCTGGCCTATGGTGAAAAAGGAAATATATTCTTATGAAAGCTAAAGGGAAGCATCCTGCGAAATTTATTTATGGTGTGTGCATTCACCTCACAGAGTTGAACCTATTATTTTGTTGAGCAGATTTGAACAAGTCTTTTCCTAGAATCTGCAAGTGGATATTTGAGATGTCTGCGTCCATTGCGTGAAAAAGAATTATCTTCATATAAAAACTAGACCGAAGCATTCCCAACAACTACTTAGTGACATGTGCATTCAACTCACAGAGTTTAAATTTTCTTTTGATTGAACAGTTTTGAAACACGGTGTTTGAAGGATCTGCAAGTGGACATTTGGAGGTCTTTGAGACCTATGGTTAAAAAGCAAGTATCTTCACATAAAAACTACACAGAAACATCCTGCAAAATTTCTTTGTGATGTGTGCATTCATCTCAGAGAGTTGAAGCTTTCTTGTTTTTGAGCAGATTTGAAACACTCTTTTTGTAGACTCTATAACTGCATATTTGAGATCATTTCGTCCAATGCAGGAAAAGGAAATATCTTCACATAAAAACCGGACGGAAGCATTCTGAGCAACTTCTTAATGATATGTGCATTCAACTCAGAGAATTGAACAATTCTTTTGATTGATCAGTTTTGAAACACTCTTTGAAGAATCTGCAAGAGGACATTTGGAGGGCTTTGAGACCTATGGTGAAAAAGGAAATATCTTCACATAAAAACCAAACAGTAGCACTCTGCAAAATTTCTCTGGGATATGTGCATTCTTCTCTGAGTTGAAGCTTTTCTTTTTGGTTGAGCAGATTTGAAACAGTTTTTTTGTAGAATCTGCAAGTGGTTATTTGGGGTCTTTTCGTCCAATGAGGGAAAAGGAAATATCTTCACATAAAAACTAGACAGAAGCATTCTGAGCAACTTCTTGGTGATGTGGGCATTCAACTCTCAGAGTTGAATCTTTCCTTTGGTTGAACAGATTTGAAACAGTCTTTTTCAAGATTCTGCCAGTGCAAATTTGAAGTCTTTTCTTCCAATGCGGTGAAAGGAATTATCTTCACATAAATCCTAGAGAGAAGCATGCTGTACAACTTCTTAGTGATATGTGCATTCCACTCACAGAGTTGAAACTTTCTTTGGATGGAGCAGTTTTGAAACAATCTGAAGAATCCGGAAGTGGACATTTGGAATGCTTTGAGACCTATGGTAAAAAATTAAATATCTTCACCTGAAAAGTACTCAGAAGCATTCTGCGAAATTATTTTGTGATGTATGCATTCATCTCACAGAGTTCAAGTTTCCTTTTGGTTGAGCAGATTTGAAACAGTCTTTTTGTAGAATCTGCAAGTGGATATATGAGATCTTTTCGTCCAGTGCAAAAAAAAGGAAATATCATCTGATAAAAACTAGGCAGAACATCCTGAACAAATTCTTAGTGATACATGCATTCAAGTAAAAGGTGAACCATGCTTTTGATCCAGCAGTTTTGAAACACTCTGTTTGAAGAATCTGCAAGGCGACATTTGAAGCGATTTGAGGCCTATGTTGAAAAAGGAAATATGTTCACATAAAAGCTACAGAAAAGCATTCTGTGAAATTTCTTTGTGATGTGTGCATTCTTCTCACAGTGTTGAAGCTTTCTTTTGGTTGAGCAGATTTGAAGCTTTCCTTTTGGAGAATCTGCAAGTGGATATTTGTGATCTTTACATCCAATGGGGAACCGGATTTATCTTCACATAAAAACTAGACGGAAGCCTTCTGAGCAACTTCTTAGTGATGCGTGTATTCCACTCACAGATTTGAACCTTTCTTTTGATTGAGCAGTTTTGAAACACTTTTTGTCAAGAATCTGCATGGTTACAATTGGAGGGCTTTGAGACCTATGCTCAAAAAGGAAATATCTTCACATTAATACTACACAGAACCATTTTGCAAAATACGTTTGTGATGTGTGCGTTCACCTGACAGATGTGAAGCATTCTTTTGTTGAGCATATATGAAAAAGTATTTATATAGAGTCTGCAAGAGGATATTTGAGATCATTGCATCCAATGTGGGAAAAGGAAATATCATCACTTAAAAACTACACATAGGCATTCTGAGAAACTTCTTAGTGATATGTGCATTCAACTCACAGAGTTGGACATTTCTTTTGATTCAGCAGTTTTGAAACACGGTGTTTGAAGAATCTGCAAGTTGGCATTTGGAGTGCTTTGAGGGCAATGATGTAAAAGGAAATATCTTCATACAAAAACTACACAGAATAATTCTGTGAAATTTATTTGTGATGTGTGCATTCGTTTCACAGGGAAAAACCTCTCCTATGGTTGAGCAGATTTGAAACTGTCTTTTTCTACAATCTGCAAGTGGATATTTGAGATCTTTTCTTCCAATGCATGAAAAGGATTTATCTTCACTTACAAACTAGACGGAAGCATTCTGAACAACTCCTTTGTGTTGTGTGCATTCATCTCATGGAGGTCAGCCTTTCTTTTGCTTGAACAGTTTCGAAACTCTCTGTTAAAAGGATCTGCAACTGGACATTTAGAGTGCTTTCTGGCCTATGGTGAAAAAGGAAATATATTCTTATGAAAGCTAAAGGGAAGCATCCTGCGAAATTTATTTATGGTGTGTGCATTCACCTCACAGAGTTGAACCTATTATTTTGTTGAGCAGATTTGAACAAGTCTTTTCCTAGAATCTGCAAGTGGATATTTGAGATGTCTGCGTCCATTGCGTGAAAAAGAATTATCTTCATATAAAAACTAGACCGAAGCATTCCCAACAACTACTTAGTGACATGTGCATTCAACTCACAGAGTTTAAATTTTCTTTTGATTGAACAGTTTTGAAACACGGTGTTTGAAGGATCTGCAAGTGGACATTTGGAGGTCTTTGAGACCTATGGTTAAAAAGCAAGTATCTTCACATAAAAACTACACAGAAACATCCTGCAAAATTTCTTTGTGATGTGTGCATTCATCTCAGAGAGTTGAAGCTTTCTTGTTTTTGAGCAGATTTGAAACACTCTTTTTGTAGACTCTATAACTGCATATTTCAGATCATTTCGTCCAATGCAGGAAAAGGAAATATCTTCACATAAAAACCGGACGGAAGCATTCTGAGCAACTTCTTAATGATATGTGCATTCAACTCAGAGAATTGAACAATTCTTTTGATTGATCAGTTTTGAAACACTCTTTGAAGAATCTGCAAGAGGACATTTGGAGGGCTTTGAGACCTATGGTGAAAAAGGAAATATCTTCACATAAAAACCAAACAGTAGCACTCTGCAAAATTTCTCTGGGATATGTGCATTCTTCTCTGAGTTGAAGCTTTTCTTTTTGGTTGAGCAGATTTGAAACAGTTTTTTTGTAGAATCTGCAAGTGGTTATTTGGGGTCTTTTCGTCCAATGAGGGAAAAGGAAATATCTTCACATAAAAACTAGACAGAAGCATTCTGAGCAACTTCTTGGTGATGTGGGCATTCAACTCTCAGAGTTGAATCTTTCCTTTGGTTGAACAGATTTGAAACAGTCTTTTTCAAGATTCTGCCAGTGCAAATTTGAAGTCTTTTCTTCCAATGCGGTGAAAGGAATTATCTTCACATAAATCCTAGAGAGAAGCATGCTGTACAACTTCTTAGTGATATGTGCATTCCACTCACAGAGTTGAAACTTTCTTTGGATGGAGCAGTTTTGAAACAATCTGAAGAATCCGGAAGTGGACATTTGGAATGCTTTGAGACCTATGGTAAAAAATTAAATATCTTCACCTGAAAAGTACTCAGAAGCATTCTGCGAAATTATTTTGTGATGTATGCATTCATCTCACAGAGTTCAAGTTTCCTTTTGGTTGAGCAGATTTGAAACAGTCTTTTTGTAGAATCTGCAAGTGGATATATGAGATCTTTTCGTCCAGTGCAAAAAAAAGGAAATATCATCTGATAAAAACTAGGCAGAACATCCTGAACAAATTCTTAGTGATACATGCATTCAAGTAAAAGGTGAACCATGCTTTTGATCCAGCAGTTTTGAAACACTCTGTTTGAAGAATCTGCAAGGCGACATTTGAAGCGATTTGAGGCCTATGTTGAAAAAGGAAATATGTTCACATAAAAGCTACAGAAAAGCATTCTGTGAAATTTCTTTGTGATGTGTGCATTCTTCTCACAGTGTTGAAGCTTTCTTTTGGTTGAGCAGATTTGAAGCTTTCCTTTTGGAGAATCTGCAAGTGGATATTTGTGATCTTTACATCCAATGGGGAACCGGATTTATCTTCACATAAAAACTAGACGGAAGCCTTCTGAGCAACTTCTTAGTGATGCGTGTATTCCACTCACAGATTTGAACCTTTCTTTTGATTGAGCAGTTTTGAAACACTTTTTGTCAAGAATCTGCATGGTTACAATTGGAGGGCTTTGAGACCTATGCTCAAAAAGGAAATATCTTCACATTAATACTACACAGAACCATTTTGCAAAATACGTTTGTGATGTGTGCGTTCACCTGACAGATGTGAAGCATTCTTTTGTTGAGCATATATGAAAAAGTATTTATATAGAGTCTGCAAGAGGATATTTGAGATCATTGCATCCAATGTGGGAAAAGGAAATATCATCACTTAAAAACTACACATAGGCATTCTGAGAAACTTCTTAGAGATATGTGCATTCAACTCACAGAGTTGGACATTTCTTTTGATTCAGCAGTTTTGAAACACGGTGTTTGAAGAATCTGCAAGTTGGCATTTGGAGTGCTTTGAGGGCAATGATGTAAAAGGAAATATCTTCATACAAAAACTACACAGAATAATTCTGTGAAATTTATTTGTGATGTGTGCATTCGTTTCACAGGGAAAAACCTCTCCTATGGTTGAGCAGATTTGAAACTGTCTTTTTCTACAATCTGCAAGTGGATATTTGAGATCTTTTCTTCCAATGCATGAAAAGGATTTATCTTCACTTACAAACTAGACGGAAGCATTCTGAACAACTCCTTTGTGTTGTGTGCATTCATCTCATGGAGGTCAGCCTTTCTTTTGCTTGAACAGTTTCGAAACTCTCTGTTAAAAGGATCTGCAACTGGACATTTAGAGTGCTTTCTGGCCTATGGTGAAAAAGGAAATATATTCTTATGAAAGCTAAAGGGAAGCATCCTGCGAAATTTCTTTATGGTGTGTGCATTCACCTCACAGAGTTGAACCTATTATTTTGTTGAGCAGATTTGAACAAGTCTTTTCCTAGAATCTGCAAGTGGATATTTGAGATGTCTGCGTCCATTGCGTGAAAAAGAATTATCTTCATATAAAAACTAGACCGAAGCATTCCCAACAACTACTTAGTGACATGTGCATTCAACTCACAGAGTTTAAATTTTCTTTTGATTGAACAGTTTTGAAACACGGTGTTTGAAGGATCTGCAAGTGGACATTTGGAGGTCTTTGAGACCTATGGTTAAAAAGCAAGTATCTTCACATAAAAACTACACAGAAACATCCTGCAAAATTTCTTTGTGATGTGTGCATTCATCTCAGAGAGTTGAAGCTTTCTTGTTTTTGAGCAGATTTGAAACACTCTTTTTGTAGACTCTATAACTGCATATTTCAGATCATTTCGTCCAATGCAGGAAAAGGAAATATCTTCACATAAAAACCGGACGGAAGCATTCTGAGCAACTTCTTAATGATATGTGCATTCAACTCAGAGAATTGAACAATTCTTTTGATTGATCAGTTTTGAAACACTCTTTGAAGAATCTGCAAGAGGACATTTGGAGGGCTTTGAGACCTATGGTGAAAAAGGAAATATCTTCACATAAAAACCAAACAGTAGCACTCTGCAAAATTTCTCTGGGATATGTGCATTCTTCTCTGAGTTGAAGCTTTTCTTTTTGGTTGAGCAGATTTGAAACAGTTTTTTTGTAGAATCTGCAAGTGGTTATTTGGGGTCTTTTCGTCCAATGAGGGAAAAGGAAATATCTTCACATAAAAACTAGACAGAAGCATTCTGAGCAACTTCTTGGTGATGTGGGCATTCAACTCTCAGAGTTGAATCTTTCCTTTGGTTGAACAGATTTGAAACAGTCTTTTTCAAGATTCTGCCAGTGCAAATTTGAAGTCTTTTCTTCCAATGCGGTGAAAGGAATTATCTTCACATAAATCCTAGAGAGAAGCATGCTGTACAACTTCTTAGTGATATGTGCATTCCACTCACAGAGTTGAAACTTTCTTTGGATGGAGCAGTTTTGAAACAATCTGAAGAATCCGGAAGTGGACATTTGGAATGCTTTGAGGCCTATGGTAAAAAATTAAATATCTTCACCTGAAAAGTACTCAGAAGCATTCTGCGAAATTATTTTGTGATGTATGCATTCATCTCACAGAGTTCAAGTTTCCTTTTGGTTGAGCAGATTTGAAACAGTCTTTTTGTAGAATCTGCAAGTGGATATATGAGATCTTTTCGTCCAGTGCAAAAAAAAGGAAATATCATCTGATAAAAACTAGGCAGAACATCCTGAACAAATTCTTAGTGATACATGCATTCAAGTAAAAGGTGAACCATGCTTTTGATCCAGCAGTTTTGAAACACTCTGTTTGAAGAATCTGCAAGGCGACATTTGAAGCGATTTGAGGCCTATGTTGAAAAAGGAAATATGTTCACATAAAAGCTACAGAAAAGCATTCTGTGAAATTTCTTTGTGATGTGTGCATTCTTCTCACAGTGTTGAAGCTTTCTTTTGGTTGAGCAGATTTGAAGCTTTCCTTTTGGAGAATCTGCAAGTGGATATTTGTGATCTTTACATCCAATGGGGAACCGGACTTATCTTCACATAAAAACTAGACGGAAGCCTTCTGAGCAACTTCTTAGTGATGCGTGTATTCCACTCACAGCTTTGAACCTTTCTTTTGATTGAGCAGTTTTGAAACACTTTTTGTCAAGAATCTGCATGGTTACAATTGGAGGGCTTTGAGACCTATGCCCAAAAAGGAAATATCTTCACATTAATACTACACAGAACCATTTTGCAAAATACGTTTGTGATGTGTGCGTTCACCTGACAGATGTGAAGCATTCTTTTGTTGAGCATATATGAAAAAGTATTTATATAGAGTCTGCAAGAGGATATTTGAGATCATTGCATCCAATGTGGGAAAAGGAAATATCATCACTTAAAAACTACACATAGGCATTCTGAGAAACTTCTTAGTGATATGTGCATTCAACTCACAGAGTTGGACATTTCTTTTGATTCAGCAGTTTTGAAACACGGTGTTTGAAGAATCTGCAAGTTGGCATTTGGAGTGCTTTGAGGGCAATGATGTAAAAGGAAATATCTTCATACAAAAACTACACAGAATAATTCTGTGAAATTTATTTGTGATGTGTGCATTCGTTTCACAGGGAAAAACCTCTCCTATGGTTGAGCAGATTTGAAACTGTCTTTTTCTACAATCTGCAAGTGGATATTTGAGATCTTTTCTTCCAATGCATGAAAAGGATTTATCTTCACTTACAAACTAGACGGAAGCATTCTGAACAACTCCTTTGTGTTGTGTGCATTCATCTCATGGAGGTCAGCCTTTCTTTTGCTTGAACAGTTTCGAAACTCTCTGTTAAAAGGATCTGCAACTGGACATTTGGAGTGCTTTCTGGCCTATGGTGAAAAAGGAAATATATTCTTATGAAAGCTAAAGGGAAGCATCCTGCGAAATTTCTTTATGGTGTGTGCATTCACCTCACAGAGTTGAACCTATTATTTTGTTGAGCAGATTTGAACAAGTCTTTTCCTAGAATCTGCAAGTGGATATTTGAGATGTCTGCGTCCATTGCGTGAAAAAGAATTATCTTCATATAAAAACTAGACCGAAGCATTCCCAACAACTACTTAGTGACATGTGCATTCAACTCACAGAGTTTAAATTTTCTTTTGATTGAACAGTTTTGAAACACGGTGTTTGAAGGATCTGCAAGTGGACATTTGGAGGTCTTTGAGACCTATGGTTAAAAAGCAAGTATCTTCACATAAAAACTACACAGAAACATCCTGCAAAATTTCTTTGTGATGTGTGCATTCATCTCAGAGAGTTGAAGCTTTCTTGTTTTTGAGCAGATTTGAAACACTCTTTTTGTAGACCCTATAACTGCATATTTGAGATCATTTCGTCCAATGCAGGAAAAGGAAATATCTTCACATAAAAACCGGACGGAAGCATTCTGAGCAACTTCTTAATGATATGTGCATTCAACTCAGAGAATTGAACAATTCTTTTGATTGATCAGTTTTGAAACACTCTTTGAAGAATCTGCAAGAGGACATTTGGAGGGCTTTGAGACCTATGGTGAAAAAGGAAATATCTTCACATAAATACCAAACAGTAGCACTCTGCAAAATTTCTCTGGGATATGTGCATTCTTCTCTGAGTTGAAGCTTTTCTTTTTGGTTGAGCAGATTTGAAACAGTTTTTTTGTAGAATCTGCAAGTGGTTATTTGGGATCTTTTCGTCCAATGAGGGAAAAGGAAATATCTTCACATAAAAACTAGACAGAAGCATTCTGAGCAACTTCTTGGTGATGTGGGCATTCAACTCTCAGAGTTGAATCTTTCCTTTGGTTGAACAGATTTGAAACAGTCTTTTTCAAGATTCTGCCAGTGCAAATTTGAAGTCTTTTCTTCCAATGCGGTGAAAGGAATTATCTTCACATAAATCCTAGAGAGAAGCATGCTGTACAACTTCTTAGTGATATGTGCATTCCACTCACAGAGTTGAAACTTTCTTTGGATGGAGCAGTTTTGAAACAATCTGAAGAATCCGGAAGTGGACATTTGGAATGCTTTGAGGCCTATGGTAAAAAATTAAATATCTTCACCTGAAAAGTACTCAGAAGCATTCTGCGAAATTATTTTGTGATGTATGCATTCATCTCACAGAGTTCAAGTTTCCTTTTGGTTGAGCAGATTTGAAACAGTCTTTTCGTAGAATCTGCAAGTGGATATATGAGATCTTTTCGTCCAGTGCAAAAAAAAGGAAATATCATCTGATAAAAACTAGGCAGAACATCCTGAACAAATTCTTAGTGATACATGCATTCAAGTAAATGGTGAACCATGCTTTTGATCCAGCAGTTTTGAAACACTCTGTTTGAAGAATCTGCAAGGCGACATTTGAAGCGATTTGAGGCCTATGTTGAAAAAGGAAATATGTTCACATAAAAGCTACAGAAAAGCATTCTGTGAAATTTCTTTGTGATGTGTGCATTCTTCTCACAGTGTTGAAGCTTTCTTTTGGTTGAGCAGATTTGAAGCTTTCCTTTTGGAGAATCTGCAAGTGGATATTTGTGATCTTTACATCCAATGGGGAACCGGATTTATCTTCACATAAAAACTAGACGGAAGCCTTCTGAGCAACTTCTTAGTGATGCGTGTATTCCACTCACAGATTTGAACCTTTCTTTTGATTGAGCAGTTTTGAAACACTTTTTGTCAAGAATCTGCATGGTTACAATTGGAGGGCTTTGAGACCTATGCTCAAAAAGGAAATATCTTCACATTAATACTACACACAACCATTTTGCAAAATACGTTTGTGATGTGTGCGTTCACCTGACAGATGTGAAGCATTCTTTTGTTGAGCATATATGAAAAAGTATTTATATAGAGTCTGCAAGAGGATATTTGAGATCATTGCATCCAATGTGGGAAAAGGAAATATCATCACTTAAAAACTACACATAGGCATTCTGAGAAACTTCTTAGTGATATGTGCATTCAACTCACAGAGTTGGACATTTCTTTTGATTCAGCAGTTTTGAAACACGGTGTTTGAAGAATCTGCAAGTTGGCATTTGGAGTGCTTTGAGGGCAATGATGTAAAAGGAAATATCTTCATACAAAAACTACACAGAATAATTCTGTGAAATTTATTTGTGATGTGTGCATTCGTTTCACAGGGAAAAACCTCTCCTATGGTTGAGCAGATTTGAAACTGTCTTTTTCTACAATCTGCAAGTGGATATTTGAGATCTTTTCTTCCAATGCATGAAAAGGATTTATCTTCACTTACAAACTAGACGGAAGCATTCTGAACAACTCCTTTGTGTTGTGTGCATTCATCTCATGGAGGTCAGCCTTTCTTTTGCTTGAACAGTTTCGAAACTCTCTGTTAAAAGGATCTGCAACTGGACATTTGGAGTGCTTTCTGGCCTATGGTGAAAAAGGAAATATATTCTTATGAAAGCTAAAGGGAAGCATCCTGCGAAATTTCTTTATGGTGTGTGCATTCACCTCACAGAGTTGAACCTATTATTTTGTTGAGCAGATTTGAACAAGTCTTTTCCTAGAATCTGCAAGTGGATATTTGAGATGTCTGCGTCCATTGCGTGAAAAAGAATTATCTTCATATAAAAACTAGACCGAAGCATTCCCAACAACTACTTAGTGACATGTGCATTCAACTCACAGAGTTTAAATTTTCTTTTGATTGAACAGTTTTGAAACACGGTGTTTGAAGGATCTGCAAGTGGACATTTGGAGGTCTTTGAGACCTATGGTTAAAAAGCAAGTATCTTCACATAAAAACTACACAGAAACATCCTGCAAAATTTCTTTGTGATGTGTGCATTCATCTCAGAGAGTTGAAGCTTTCTTGTTTTTGAGCAGATTTGAAACACTCTTTTTGTAGACTCTATAACTGCATATTTGAGATCATTTCGTCCAATGCAGGAAAAGGAAATATCTTCACATAAAAACCGGACGGAAGCATTCTGAGCAACTTCTTAATGATATGTGCATTCAACTCAGAGAATTGAACAATTCTTTTGATTGATCAGTTTTGAAACACTCTTTGAAGAATCTGCAAGAGGACATTTGGAGGGCTTTGAGACCTATGGTGAAAAAGGAAATATCTTCACATAAAAACCAAACAGTAGCACTCTGCAAAATTTCTCTGGGATATGTGCATTCTTCTCTGAGTTGAAGCTTTTCTTTTTGGTTGAGCAGATTTGAAACAGTTTTTTTGTAGAATCTGCAAGTGGTTATTTGGGATCTTTTCGTCCAATGAGGGAAAAGGAAATATCTTCACATAAAAACTAGACAGAAGCATTCTGAGCAACTTCTTGGTGATGTGGGCATTCAACTCTCAGAGTTGAATCTTTCCTTTGGTTGAACAGATTTGAAACAGTCTTTTTCAAGATTCTGCCAGTGCAAATTTGAAGTCTTTTCTTCCAATGCGGTGAAAGGAATTATCTTCACATAAATCCTAGAGAGAAGCATGCTGTACAACTTCTTAGTGATATGTGCATTCCACTCACAGAGTTGAAACTTTCTTTGGATGGAGCAGTTTTGAAACAATCTGAAGAATCCGGAAGTGGACATTTGGAATGCTTTGAGGCCTATGTTAAAAAATTAAATATCTTCAAATGAAAAGTACTCAGAAGCATTCTGCGAAATTATTTTGTGATGTATGCATTCATCTCACAGAGTTCAAGTTTCCTTTTGGTTGAGCAGATTTGAAAGAGTCTTTTTGTAGAATCTGCAAGTGGATATATGAGATCTTTTCGTCCAGTGCAAAAAAAAGGAAATATCATCTGATAAAAACTAGGCAGAACATCCTGAACAAATTCTTAGTGATACATGCATTCAAGTAAAAGGTGAACCATGCTTTTGATCCAGCAGTTTTGAAACACTCTGTTTGAAGAATCTGCAAGGCGACATTTGAAGCGATTTGAGGCCTATGTTGAAAAAGGAAATATGTTCACATAAAAGCTACAGAAAAGCATTCTGTGAAATTTCTTTGTGATGTGTGCATTCTTCTCATAGTGTTGAAGCTTTCTTTTGGTTGAGCAGATTTGAAGCTTTCCTTTTGGAGAATCTGCAAGTGGATATTTGTGATCTTTACATCCAATGGGGAACCGGACTTATCTTCACATAAAAACTAGACGGAAGCCTTCTGAGCAACTTCTTAGTGATGCGTGTATTCCACTCACAGCTTTGAACCTTTCTTTTGATTGAGCAGTTTTGAAACACTTTTTGTCAAGGATCTGCATGGTTACAATTGGAGGGCTTTGAGACCTATGCTCAAAAAGGAAATATCTTCACATTAATACTACACAGAACCATTTTGCAAAATACGTTTGTGATGTGTGCGTTCACCTGACAGATGTGAAGCATTCTTTTGTTGAGCATATATGAAAAAGTATTTATATAGAGTCTGCAAGAGGATATTTGAGATCATTGCATCCAATGTGGGAAAAGGAAATATCATCACTTAAAAACTACACATAGGCATTCTGAGAAACTTCTTAGTGATATGTGCATTCAACTCACAGAGTTGGACATTTCTTTTGATTCAGCAGTTTTGAAACACGGTGTTTGAAGAATCTGCAAGTTGGCATTTGGAGTGCTTTGAGGGCAATGATGTAAAAGGAAATATCTTCATACAAAAACTACACAGAATAATTCTGTGAAATTTATTTGTGATGTGTGCATTCGTTTCACAGGGAAAAACCTCTCCTATGGTTGAGCAGATTTGAAACTGTCTTTTTCTACAATCTGCAATTGGATATTTGAGATCTTTTCTTCCAATGCATGAAAAGGATTTATCTTCACTTACAAACTAGACGGAAGCATTCTGAACAACTCCTTTGTGTTGTGTGCATTCATCTCATGGAGGTCAGCCTTTCTTTTGCTTGAACAGTTTCGAAACTCTCTGTTAAAAGGATCTGCAACTGGACATTTGGAGTGCTTTCTGGCCTATGGTGAAAAAGGAAATATATTCTTATGAAAGCTAAAGGGAAGCATCCTGCGAAATTTCTTTATGGTGTGTGCATTCACCTCACAGAGTTGAACCTATTATTTTGTTGAGCAGATTTGAACAAGTCTTTTCCTAGAATCTGCAAGTGGATATTTGAGATGTCTGCGTCCATTGCGTGAAAAAGAATTATCTTCATATAAAAACTAGACCGAAGCATTCCCAACAACTACTTAGTGACATGTGCATTCAACTCACAGAGTTTAAATTTTCTTTTGATTGAACAGTTTTGAATCACGGTGTTTGAAGGATCTGCAAGTGGACATTTGGAGGTCTTTGAGACCTATGGTTAAAAAGCAAGTATCTTCACATTAAAACTACACAGAAACATCGTGCAAAATTTCCTTGTGATGTGTGCATTCATCTCAGAGAGTTGAAGCTTTCTTGTTTTTGAGCAGATTTGAAACACTCTTTTTGTAGACTCTATAACTGCATATTTGAGATCATTTCGTCCAATGCAGGAAAAGGAAATATCTTCACATAAAAACCGGACGGAAGCATTCTGAGCAACTTCTTAATGATATGTGCATTCAACTCAGAGAATTGAACAATTCTTTTGATTGATCAGTTTTGAAACACTCTTTGAAGAATCTGCAAGAGGACATTTGGAGGGCTTTGAGACCTATGGTGAAAAAGGAAATATCTTCACATAAAAACCAAACAGTAGCACTCTGCAAAATTTCTCTGGGATATGTGCATTCTTCTCTGAGTTGAAGCTTTTCTTTTTGGTTGAGCAGATTTGAAACAGTTTTTTTGTAGTATCTGCAAGTGGTTATTTGGGATCTTTTCGTCCAATGAGGGAAAAGGAAATATCTTCACATAAAAACTAGACAGAAGCATTCTGAGCAACTTCTTGGTGATGTGGGCATTCAACTCTCAGAGTTGAATCTTTCCTTTGGTTGAACAGATTTGAAACAGTCTTTTTCAAGATTCTGCCAGTGCAAATTTGAAGTCTTTTCTTCCAATGCGGTGAAAGGAATTATCTTCACATAAATCCTAGAGAGAAGCATGCTGTACAACTTCTTAGTGATATGTGCATTCCACTCACAGAGTTAAAACTTTCTTTGGATGGAGCAGTTTTGAAACAATCTGAAGAATCCGGAAGTGGACATTTGGAATGCTTTGAGGCCTATGGTAAAAAATTAAATATCTTCACCTGAAAAGTACTCAGAAGCATTCTGCGAAATTATTTTGTGATGTATGCATTCATCTCACAGAGTTCAAGTTTCCTTTTGGTTGAGCAGATTTGAAACAGTCTTTTTGTAGAATCTGCAAGTGGATATATGAGATCTTTTCGTCCAGTGCAAAAAAAAGGAAATATCATCTGATAAAAACTAGGCAGAACATCCTGAACAAATTCTTAGTGATACATGCATTCAAGTAAAAGGTGAACCATGCTTTTGATCCAGCAGTTTTGAAACACTCTGTTTGAAGAATCTGCAAGGCGACATTTGAAGCGATTTGAGGCCTATGTTGAAAAAGGAAATATGTTCACATAAAAGCTACAGAAAAGCATTCTGTGAAATTTCTTTGTGATGTGTGCATTCTTCTCACAGTGTTGAAGCTTTCTTTTGGTTGAGCAGATTTGAAGCTTTCCTTTTGGAGAATCTGCAAGTGGATATTTGTGATCTTTACATCCAATGGGGAACCGGATTTATCTTCACATAAAAACTAGACGGAAGCCTTCTGAGCAACTTCTTAGTGATGCGTGTATTCCACTCACAGATTTGAACCTTTCTTTTGATTGAGCAGCTTTGAAACACTTTTTGTCAAGAATCTGCATGGTTACAATTGGAGGGCTTTGAGACCTATGCTCAAAAAGGAAATATCTTCACATTAATACTACACAGAACCATTTTGCAAAATACGTTTGTGATGTGTGCGTTCACCTGACAGATGTGAAGCATTCTTTTGTTGAGCATATATGAAAATGTATTTATATAGAGTCTGCAAGAGGATATTTGAGATCATTGCATCCAATGTGGGAAAAGGAAATATCATCACTTAAAAACTACACATAGGCATTCTGAGAAACTTCTTAGTGATATGTGCATTCAACTCACAGAGTTGGACATTCCTTTGATTCAGCAGTTTTGAAACACGGTGTTTGAAGAATCTGCAAGTTGGCATTTGGAGTGCTTTGAGGGCAATGATGTAAAAGGAAATATCTTCATACAAAAACTACACAGAATAATTCTGTGAAATTTATTTGTGATGTGTGCATTCGTTTCACAGGGAAAAACCTCTCCTATGGTTGAGCAGATTTGAAACTGTCTTTTTCTACAATCTGCAAGTGGATATTTGAGATCTTTTCTTCCAATGCATGAAAAGGATTTATCTTCACTTACAAACTAGACGGAAGCATTCTGAACAACTCCTTTGTGTTGTGTGCATTCATCTCATGGAGTTCAGCCTTTCTTTTGCTTGAACAGTTTCGAAACTCTCTGTTAAAAGGATCTGCAATTGGACATTTGGAGTGCTTTCTGGCCTATGGTGAAAAAGGAAATATATTCTTATGAAAGCTAAAGAGAAGCATCCTGCGAAATTTCTTTACGGTGTGTGCATTCACCTCACAGAGTTGAACCTATTATTTTGTTGAGCAGATTTGAACAAGTCTTTTCCTAGAATCTGCAAGTGGATATTTGAGATGTCTGCGTCCATTGCGTGAAAAAGAATTATCTTCATATAAAAACTAGACCGAAGCATTCCCAACAACTACTTAGTGACATGTGCATTCAACTCACAGAGTTTAAATTTTCTTTTGATTGAGCAGTTTTGAAACACGGTGTTTGAAGGATCTGCAAGTGGACATTTGGAGGTCTTTGAGACCTATGGTTAAAAAGCAAGTATCTTCACATTAAAACTACACAGAAACATCCTGCAAAATTTCCTTGTGATGTGTGCATTCATCTCAGAGAGTTGAAGCTTTCTTGTTTTTGAGCAGATTTGAAACACTCTTTTTGTAGACTCTATAACTGCATATTTGAGATCATTTCGTCCAATGCAGGAAAAGGAAATATCTTCACATAAAAACCGGACGGAAGCATTCTGAGCAACTTCTTAATGATATGTGCATTCAACTCAGAGAATTGAACAATTCTTTTGATTGATCAGTTTTGAAACACTCTTTGAAGAATCTGCAAGAGGACATTTGGAGGGCTTTGAGACCTATGGTGAAAAAGGAAATATCTTCACATAAAAACCAAACAGTAGCACTCTGCAAAATTTCTCTGGGATATGTGCATTCTTCTCTGAGTTGAAGCTTTTCTTTTTGGTTGAGCAGATTTGAAACAGTTTTTTTGTAGAATCTGCAAATGGTTATTTGGGATCTTTTCGTCCAATGAGGGAAAAGGAAATATCTTCACATAAAAACTAGACAGAAGCATTCTGAGCAACTTCTTGGTGATGTGGGCATTCAACTCTCAGAGTTGAATCTTTCCTTTGGTTGAACAGATTTGAAACAGTCTTTTTCAAGATTCTGCCAGTGCAAATTTGAAGTCTTTTCTTCCAATGCGGTGAAAGGTATTATCTTCACATAAATCCTAGAGAGAAGCATGCTGTACAACTTCTTAGTGATATGTGCATTCCACTCACAGAGTTAAAACTTTCTTTGGATGGAGCAGTTTTGAAACAATCTGAAGAATCCGGAAGTGGACATTTGGAATGCTTTTAGGCCTATGGTAAAAAATTAAATATCTTCACCTGAAAAGTACTCAGAAGCATTCTGCGAAATTATTTTGTGATGTATGCATTCATCTCACAGAGTTCAAGTTTCCTTTTGGTTGAGCAGATTTGAAACAGTCTTTTTGTAGAATCTGCAAGTGGATATATGAGATCTTTTCGTCCAGTGCAAAAAAAAGGAAATATCATCTGATAAAAACTAGGCAGAACATCCTGAACAAATTCTTAGTGATACATGCATTCAAGTAAAAGGTGAACCATGCTTTTGATCCAGCAGTTTTGAAACACTCTGTTTGAAGAATCTGCAAGGCGACATTTGAAGCGATTTGAGGCCTATGTTGAAAAAGGAAATATGTTCACATAAAAGCTACAGAAAAGCATTCTGTGAAATTTCTTTGTGATGTGTGCATTCTTCTCACAGTGTTGAAGCTTTCTTTTGGTTGAGCAGATTTGAAGCTTTCCTTTTGGAGAATCTGCAAGTGGATATTTGTGATCTTTACATCCAATGGGGAACCGGATTTATCTTCACATAAAAACTAGACGGAAGCCTTCTGAGCAACTTCTTAGTGATGCGTGTATTCCACTCACAGATTTGAACCTTTCTTTTGATTGAGCAGCTTTGAAACACTTTTTGTCAAGAATCTGCATGGTTACAATTGGAGGGCTTTGAGACCTATGCTCAAAAAGGAAATATCTTCACATTAATACTACACAGAACCATTTTGCAAAATACGTTTGTGATGTGTGCGTTCACCTGACAGATGTGAAGCATTCTTTTGTTGAGCATATATGAAAATGTATTTATATAGAGTCTGCAAGAGGATATTTGAGATCATTGCATCCAATGTGGGAAAAGGAAATATCATCACTTAAAAACTACACATAGGCATTCTGAGAAACTTCTTAGTGATATGTGCATTCAACTCACAGAGTTGGACATTCCTTTGATTCAGCAGTTTTGAAACACGGTGTTTGAAGAATCTGCAAGTTGGCATTTGGAGTGCTTTGAGGGCAATTATGTAAAAGGAAATATCTTCATACAAAAACTACACAGAATAATTCTGTGAAATTTATTTGTGATGTGTGCATTCGTTTCACAGGGAAAAACCTCTCCTATGGTTGAGCAGATTTGAAACTGTCTTTTTCTACAATCTGCAAGTGGATATTTGAGATCTTTTCTTCCAATGCATGAAAAGGATTTATCTTCACTTACAAACTAGACGGAAGCATTCTGAACAACTCCTTTGTGTTGTGTGCATTCATCTCATGGAGGTCAGCCTTTCTTTTGCTTGAACAGTTTCGAAACTCTCTGTTAAAAGGATCTGCAATTGGACATTTGGAGTGCTTTCTGGCCTATGGTGAAAAAGGAAATATATTCTTATGAAAGCTAAAGAGAAGCATCCTGCGAAATTTCTTTACGGTGTGTGCATTCACCTCACAGAGTTGAACCTATTATTTTGTTGAGCAGATTTGAACAAGTCTTTTCCTAGAATCTGCAAGTGGATATTTGAGATGTCTGCGTCCATTGCGTGAAAAAGAATTATCTTCATATAAAAACTAGACCGAAGCATTCCCAACAACTACTTAGTGACATGTGCATTCAACTCACAGAGTTTAAATTTTCTTTGATTGAGCAGTTTTGAAACACGGTGTTTGAAGGATCTGCAAGTGGACATTTGGAGGTCTTTGAGACCTATGTTTAAAAAGCAAGTATCTTCACATAAAAACTACACAGAAACATCCTGCAAAATTTCTTTGTGATGTGTGCATTCATCTCAGAGAGTTGAAGCTTTCTTGTTTTTGAGCAGATTTGAAACACTCTTTTTGTAGACTCTATAACTGCATATTTGACATCATTTCGTCCAATGCAGGAAAAGGAAATATCTTCACATAAAAACCGGACGGAAGCATTCTTAGCAACTTCTTAATGATATGTGCATTCAACTCAGAGAATTGAACAATTCTTTTGATTGATCAGTTTTGATACACTCTTTGAAGAATCTGCAAGAGGACATTTGGAGGGCTTTGAGACCTATGGTGAAAAAGGAAATATCTTCACATAAAAACCAAACAGTAGCACTCTGCAAAATTTCTCTGGGATATGTGCATTCTTCTCTGAGTTGAAGCTTTTCTTTTTGGTTGAGCAGATTTGAAACAGTTTTTTTGTAGAATCTGCAAGTGGTTATTTGGGATCTTTTCGTCCAATGAGGGAAAAGGAAATATCTTCCCATAAAAACTAGACAGAAGCATTCTGAGCAACTTCTTGGTGACGTGGTCATTCAACTCTCAGAGTTGAATCTTTCCTTTGGTTGAACAGATTTGAAACAGTCTTTTTCAAGATTCTGCCAGTGCAAGTTTGAAGTCTTTTCTTCCAATGCGGTGAAAGGAATTATCTTCACATAAATCCTAGAGAGAAGCATGCTGTACAACTTCTTAGTTATGTGCATTCCACTCACAGAGTTGAAACTTTCTTTTGATGGAGCAGTTTTGAAACAATCTGAAGAATCCGGAAGTGGACATTTGGAATGCTTTGAGGCCTATGGTAAAAAATTAAATATCTTCACCTGAAAAGTACTCAGAAGCATTCTGCGAAATTATTTTGTGATGTATGCATTCATCTCACAGAGTTCAAGTTTCCTTTTGGTTGAGCAGATTTGAAACAGTCTTTTTGTAGAATCTGCAAGTGGATATATGAGATCTTTTCGTCCAGTGCAAAAAAAAGGAAATATCATCTGATAAAAACTAGGCAGAACATCCTGAACAAATTCTTAGTGATACATGCATTCAAGTAAAAGGTGAACCATGCTTTTGATCCAGCAGTTTTGAAACACTCTGTTTGAAGAATCTGCAAGGCGACATTTGAAGCGATTTGAGGCCTATGTTGAAAAAGGAAATATGTTCACATAAAAGCTACAGAAAAGCATTCTGTGAAATTTCTTTGTGATGTGTGCATTCTTCTCACAGTGTTGAAGCTTTCTTTTGGTTGAGCAGATTTGAAGCTTTCCTTTTGGAGAATCTGCAAGTGGATATTTGTGATCTTTACATCCAATGGGGAACCGGATTTATCTTCACATAAAAACTAGACGGAAGCCTTCTGAGCAACTTCTTAGTGATGCGTGTATTCCACTCACAGATTTGAACCTTTCTTTTGATTGAGCAGCTTTGAAACACTTTTTGTCAAGAATCTGCATGGTTACAATTGGAGGGCTTTGAGACCTATGCTCAAAAAGGAAATATCTTCACATTAATACTACACAGAACCATTTTGCAAAATACGTTTGTGATGTGTGCGTTCACCTGACAGATGTGAAGCATTCTTTTGTTGAGCATATATGAAAATGTATTTATATAGAGTCTGCAAGAGGATATTTGAGATCATTGCATCCAATGTGGGAAAAGGAAATATCATCACTTAAAAACTACACATAGGCATTCTGAGAAACTTCTTAGTGATATGTGCATTCAACTCACAGAGTTGGACATTCCTTTGATTCAGCAGTTTTGAAACACGGTGTTTGAAGAATCTGCAAGTTGGCATTTGGAGTGCTTTGAGGGCAATGATGTAAAAGGAAATATCTTCATACAAAAACTACACAGAATAATTCTGTGAAATTTATTTGTGATGTGTGCATTCGTTTCACAGGGAAAAACCTCTCCTATGGTTGAGCAGATTTGAAACTGTCTTTTTCTACAATCTGCAAGTGGATATTTGAGATCTTTTCTTCCAATGCATGAAAAGGATTTATCTTCACTTACAAACTAGACGGAAGCATTCTGAACAACTCCTTTGTGTTGTGTGCATTCATCTCATGGAGGTCAGCCTTTCTTTTGCTTGAACAGTTTCGAAACTCTCTGTTAAAAGGATCTGCAATTGGACATTTGGAGTGCTTTCTGGCCTATGGTGAAAAAGGAAATATATTCTTATGAAAGCTAAAGAGAAGCATCCTGCGAAATTTCTTTACGGTGTGTGCATTCACCTCACAGAGTTGAACCTATTATTTTGTTGAGCAGATTTGAACAAGTCTTTTCCTAGAATCTGCAAGTGGATATTTGAGATGTCTGCGTCCATTGCGTGAAAAAGAATTATCTTCATATAAAAACTAGACCGAAGCATTCCCAACAACTACTTAGTGACATGTGCATTCAACTCACAGAGTTTAAATTTTCTTTGATTGAGCAGTTTTGAAACACGGTGTTTGAAGGATCTGCAAGTGGACATTTGGAGGTCTTTGAGACCTATGTTTAAAAAGCAAGTATCTTCACATAAAAACTACACAGAAACATCCTGCAAAATTTCTTTGTGATGTGTGCATTCATCTCAGAGAGTTGAAGCTTTCTTGTTTTTGAGCAGATTTGAAACACTCTTTTTGTAGACTCTATAACTGCATATTTGACATCATTTCGTCCAATGCAGGAAAAGGAAATATCTTCACATAAAAACCGGACGGAAGCATTCTTAGCAACTTCTTAATGATATGTGCATTCAACTCAGAGAATTGAACAATTCTTTTGATTGATCAGTTTTGATACACTCTTTGAAGAATCTGCAAGAGGACATTTGGAGGGCTTTGAGACCTATGGTGAAAAAGGAAATATCTTCACATAAAAACCAAACAGTAGCACTCTGCAAAATTTCTCTGGGATATGTGCATTCTTCTCTGAGTTGAAGCTTTTCTTTTTGGTTGAGCAGATTTGAAACAGTTTTTTTGTAGAATCTGCAAGTGGTTATTTGGGATCTTTTCGTCCAATGAGGGAAAAGGAAATATCTTCCCATAAAAACTAGACAGAAGCATTCTGAGCAACTTCTTGGTGACGTGGTCATTCAACTCTCAGAGTTGAATCTTTCCTTTGGTTGAACAGATTTGAAACAGTCTTTTTCAAGATTCTGCCAGTGCAAGTTTGAAGTCTTTTCTTCCAATGCGGTGAAAGGAATTATCTTCACATAAATCCTAGAGAGAAGCATGCTGTACAACTTCTTAGTTATGTGCATTCCACTCACAGAGTTGAAACTTTCTTTTGATGGAGCAGTTTTGAAACAATCTGAAGAATCCGGAAGTGGACATTTGGAATGCTTTGAGGCCTATGGTAAAAAATTAAATATCTTCACCTGAAAAGTACTCAGAAGCATTCTGCGAAATTATTTTGTGATGTATGCATTCATCTCACAGAGTTCAAGTTTCCTTTTGGTTGAGCAGATTTGAAACAGTCTTTTTGTAGAATCTGCAAGTGGATATATGAGATCTTTTCGTCCAGTGCAAAAAAAAGGAAATATCATCTGATAAAAACTAGGCAGAACATCCTGAACAAATTCTTAGTGATACATGCATTCAAGTAAAAGGTGAACCATGCTTTTGATCCAGCAGTTTTGAAACACTCTGTTTGAAGAATCTGCAAGTGGACATTTGAAGCGATTTGAGGCCTATGTTGGAAAAGGAAATATGTTCACATAAAAGCTACAGAAAAGCATTCTGTGAAATTTCTTTGTGATGTGTGCATTCTTCACACAGTGTTGAAGCTTTCTTTTGGTTGAGCAGATTTGAAGCTTTCCTTTTGGAGAATCTGCAAGTGGATATTTGTGATCTTTACATCCAATGGGGAACCGGATTTATCTTCACATAAAAACTAGACGGAATCCTTCTGAGCAAATTCTTAGTGATGCGTGTATTCCACTCACAGATTTGAACCTTTCTTTTGATTGAGCAGTTTTGAAACACTTTTTGTCAAGAATCTGCATGGTTACAATTGGAGGGCTTTGAGACCTATGTTCAAAAAGGAAATATCTTCACATTAATACTACACAGAACCATTTTGCAAAATACGTTTGTGATGTGTGCGTTCACCTGACAGAGGTGAAGCTTTCTTTTGTTGAGCATATATGAAAAAGTATTTATATAGAGTCTGCAAGAGGATATTTGAGATCTTTGCATCCAATGTGGGAAAGGGAAATATCATCACTTAAAAACTACACATAGGCATTCTGAGAAACTTCTTAGTGATATGTGCATTCAACTCAAAGATTTGGAGATTTCTTTTGATTCAGCAGTTTTGAAACACGGTGTTTGAAGAATCTGCAAGTTGGCATTTGGAGTGCTTTGAGGGCAATGATGTAAAAGGAAATATCTTCATACAAAAACTACACAGAATAATTCTGTGAAATTTATTTGTGATGTGTGCATTCGTTTCACAGGGAAAAACCTCTCCTATGGTTGAGCAGATTTGAAACTGTCTTTTTCTACAATCTGCAAGTGGATATTTGAGATCTTTTCTTCCAATGCATGAAAAGGATTTATCTTCACTTACAAACTAGACGGAAGCATTCTGAACAACTCCTTTGTGTTGTGTGCATTCATCTCATGGAGGTCAGCCTTTCTTTTGCTTGAACAGTTTCGAAACTCTCTGTTAAAAGGATCTGCAACTGGACATTTGGAGTGCTTTGTGGCCTATGGTGAAAAAGGAAATATATTCTTATGAAAGATAAAGAGAAGCATCCTGCGAAATTTCTTTATGGTGTGTGCATTCACCTCACAGAGTTGAACCTATTATTTTGTTGAGCAGATTTGAACAAGTCTTTTCCTAGAATCTGCAAGTGGATATTTGAGATGTCTGCGTCCATTGCGTGAAAAAGAATTATCTTCATATCAAAACTAGACAGAAGCATTCACAACAACTACTTAGTGACATGTGCATTCAACTCACAGAGTTTAAACTTTCTTTTGATTGAGCAGTTTTGAAACACGGTGTTTGAAGGATCTGCAAGTGGACATTTGGAGGTCTTTGAGACCTATGGTTAAAAAGCAAGTATCTTCACATAAAAACTACACAGAAACATCCTGCAAAATTTCTTTGTGATGTGTGCATTCATCTCAGAGAGTTGAAGCTTTCTTGTTTTTGAGCAGATTTGAAACACTCTTTTTGTAGACTCTGTAACTGCATATTTGAGATCATTTCGTCCAATGCAGGAAAAGGAAATATCTTCACATAAAAACCGGACGGAAGCATTCTGAGCAACTTCTTAATGATATGTGCATTCAACTCAGAGAATTGAACAATTCTTTTGATTGATCAGTTTTGAAACACTCTTTGAAGAATCTGCAATAGGACATTTGGAGGGCTTTGAGACCTATGGTGAAAAAGGAAATATCTTCACATAAAAACCAAACAGTAGCACTCCGCAAAATTTCTCTGGGATATGTGCATTCTTCTCTGAGTTGAAGCTTTTCTTTTTGGTTGAGCAGATTTGAAACAGTTTTTTTGTAGAATCTGCAAGTGGTTATTTGGGATCTTTTCGTCCAATGAGGGAAAAGGAAATATCTTCCCATAAAAACTAGACAGAAGCATTCTGAGCAACTTCTTGGTGATGTGGGCATTCAACTCTCAGAGTTGAATCTTTCCTTTGGTTGAACAGATTTGAAACAGTCTTTTTCAAGATTCTGCCAGTGCAAATTTGAAGTCTTTTCTTCCAATGCGATGAAAGGAATTAACTTCACATAAATCCTAGAGAGAAGCATGCTGTACAACTTCTTAGTGATATGTGCATTCCACTCACAGAGTTGAAACTTTCTTTTGATGGAGCAGTTTTGAAACAATCTGAAGAATCCGGAAGTGGACATTTGGAATGCTTTGAGGCCTACGGTAAAAAATTAAATATCTTCACCTGAAAAGTACTCAGAAGCATTCTGCGAAATTATTTTGTGATGTATGCATTCATCTCACAGAGTTCAAGTTTCCTTTTGGTTGAGCAGATTTGAAACAGTCTTTTTGTAGAATCTGCAAGTGGATATATGAGATCTTTTCGTCCAGTGCAAAAAAAAGGAAATATCATCTGATAAAAACTAGGCAGAACATCCTGAACAAATTCTTAGTGATACATGCATTCAAGTAAAAGGTGAACCATGCTTTTGATCCAGCAGTTTTGAAACACTCTGTTTGAAGAATCTGCAAGTGGACATTTGAAGCGATTTGAGGCCTATGTTGGAAAAGGAAATATGTTCACATAAAAGCTACAGAAAAGCATTCTGTGAAATTTCTTTGTGATGTGTGCATTCTTCACACAGTGTTGAAGCTTTCTTTTGGTTGAGCAAATTTGAAGCTTTCCTTTTGGAGACTCTGCAAGTGGATATTTGTGATCTTTACATCCAATGGGGAACCGGATTTATCTTCACATAAAAACTAGACGGAATCCTTCTGAGCAAATTCTTAGTGATGCGTGTATTCCACTCACAGATTTGAACCTTTCTTTTGATTGAGCAGTTTTGAAACACTTTTTGTCAAGAATCTGCATGGTTACAATTGGAGGGCTTTGAGACCTATGTTCAAAAAGGAAATATCTTCACATTAATACTACACAGAACCATTTTGCAAAATACGTTTGTGATGTGTGCGTTCACCTGACAGAGGTGAAGCTTTCTTTTGTTGAGCATATATGAAAAAGTATTTATGTAGAGTCTGCAAGAGGATATTTGAGATCTTTGCATCCAATGTGGGAAAAGGAAATATCATCACTTAAAAACTACACATAGGCATTCTGAGAAACTTCTTAGTGATATGTGCATTCAACTCACAGAGTTGGACATTTCTTTTGATTCAGCAGTTTTGAAACACGGTGTTTGAAGAATCTGCAAGTTGGCATTTGGAGTGCTTTGGGGGCAATGATGTAAAAGGAAATATCTTCATACAAAAACTACACAGAATAATTCTGTGAAATTTATTTGTGATGTGTGCATTCGTTTCACAGGGAAAAACCTCTCCTATGGTTGAGCAGATTTGAAACTGTCTTTTCCTAGAATCTGCAAGTGGATATTTGAGATCTTTTCTTCCAATGCATGAAAAGGATTTATCTTCACTTACAAACTAGACGGAAGCATTCTGAACAACTCCTTTGTGTTGTGTGCATTCATCTCATGGAGGTCAGCCTTTCTTTTGCTTGAACAGTTTCGAAACTCTCTGTTAAAAGGATCTGCAACTGGACATTTGGAGTGCTTTGTGGCCTATGGTGAAAAAGGAAATATATTCTTATGAAAGATAAAGAGAAGCATCCTGCGAAATTTCTTTATGGTGTGTGCATTCACCTCACAGAGTTGAACCTATTATTTTGTTGAGCAGATTTGAACAAGTCTTTTCCTAGAATCTGCAAGTGGATATTTGAGATGTCTGCGTCCATTGCGTGAAAAAGAATTATCTTCATATCAAAACTAGACAGAAGCATTCACAACAACTACTTAGTGACATGTGCATTCAACTCACAGAGTTTAAACTTTCTTTTGATTGAGCAGTTTTGAAACACGGTGTTTGAAGGATCTGCAAGTGGACATTTGGAGGTCTTTGAGACCTATGGTTAAAAAGCAAGTATCTTCACATAAAAACTACACAGAAACATCCTGCAAAATTTCTTTGTGATGTGTGCATTCATCTCAGAGAGTTGAAGTTTTCTTGTTTTTTAGCAGATTTGAAACACTCTTTTTGTAGACTCTGTAACTGCATATTTGAGATCATTTCGTCCAATGCAGGAAAAGGAAATATCTTCACATAAAAACCGGACGGAAGCATTCTGAGCAACTTCTTAATGATATGTGCATTCAACTCAGAGAATTGAACAATTCTTTTGATTGATCAGTTTTGAAACACTCTTTGAAGAATCTGCAAGAGGACATTTGGAGGGCTTTGAGACCTATGGTGAAAAAGGAAATATCTTCACATAAAAACCAAACAGTAGCACTCTGCAAAATTTCTCTGGGATATGTGCATTGTTCTCTGAGTTGAAGCTTTTCTTTTTGGTTGAGCAGATTTGAAACAGTTTTTTTGTAGAATCTGCAAGTGGTTATTTGGGATCTTTTCGTCCAATGAGGGAAAAGGAAATATCTTCACATAAAAACTAGACAGAAGCATTCTGAGAAACTTCTTGGTGATGTGGGCATTCAACTCTCAGAGTTGAAACTTTCCTTTGGTTGAACAGATTTGAAACAGTCTTTTTCAAGATTCTGCCAGTGCAAATTTGAAGTCTTTTCTTCCAATGCGGTGAAAGGAATTATCTTCACATAAATCCTAGAGAGAAGCATGCTGTACAACTTCTTAGTGATATGTGCATTCCACTCACAGAGTTGAAACTTTCTTTTGATGGAGCAGTTTTGAAACAATCTGAAGAATCCGGAAGTGGACATTTGGAATGCTTTGAGGCCTACGGTAAAAAATTAAATATCTTCACCTGAAAAGTACTCAGAAGCATTCTGCGAAATTATTTTGTGATGTATGCATTCATCTCACAGAGTTCAAGTTTCCTTTTGGTTGAGCAGATTTGAAACAGTCTTTTTGTAGAATCTGCAAGTGGATATATGAGATCTTTTCGTCCAGTGCAAAAAAAAGGAAATATCATCTGATAAAAACTAGGCAGAACATCCTGAACAAATTCTTAGTGATACATGCATTCAAGTAAAAGGTGAACCATGCTTTTGATCCAGCAGTTTTGAAACACTCTGTTTGAAGAATCTGCAAGTGGACATTTGAAGCGATTTGAGGCCTATGTTGGAAAAGGAAATATGTTCACATAAAAGCTACAGAAAAGCATTCTGTGAAATTTCTTTGTGATGTGTGCATTCTTCACACAGTGTTGAAGCTTTCTTTTGGTTGAGCAGATTTGAAGCTTTCCTTTTGGAGACTCTGCAAGTGGATATTTGTGATCTTTACATCCAATGGGGAACCGGATTTATCTTCACATAAAAACTAGACGGAATCCTTCTGAGCAAATTCTTAGTGATGCGTGTATTCCACTCACAGATTTGAACCTTTCTTTTGATTGAGCAGTTTTGAAACACTTTTTGTCAAGAATCTGCATGGTTACAATTGGAGGGCTTTGAGACCTATGTTCAAAAAGGAAATATCTTCACATTAATACTACACAGAACCATTTTGCAAAATACGTTTGTGATGTGTGCGTTCACCTGACAGAGGTGAAGCTTTCTTTTGTTGAGCATATATGAAAAAGTATTTATATAGAGTCTGCAAGAGGATATTTGAGATCTTTGCATCCAATGTGGGAAAAGGAAATATCATCACTTAAAAACTACACATAGGCATTCTGAGAAACTTCTTAGTGATATGTGCATTCAACTCAAAGATTTGGAGATTTCTTTTGATTCAGCAGTTTTGAAACACGGTGTTTGAAGAATCTGCAAGTTGGCATTTGGAGTGCTTTGGGGGCAATGATGTAAAAGGAAATATCTTCATACAAAAACTACACAGAATAATTCTGTGAAATTTATTTGTGATGTGTGCATTCGTTTCACAGGGAAAAACCTCTCCTATGGTTGAGCAGATTTGAAACTGTCTTTTTCTACAATCTGCAAGTGGATATTTGAGATCTTTTCTTCCAATGCATGAAAAGGATTTATCTTCACTTACAAACTAGACGGAAGCATTCTGAACAACTCCTTTGTGTTGTGTGCATTCATCTCATGGAGGTCAGCCTTTCTTTTGCTTGAACAGTTTCGAAACTCTCTGTTAAAAGGATCTGCAACTGGACATTTGGAGTGCTTTGTGGCCTATGGTGAAAAAGGAAATATATTCTTATGAAAGATAAAGAGAAGCATCCTGCGAAATTTCTTTATGGTGTGTGCATTCACCTCACAGAGTTGAACCTATTATTTTGTTGAGCAGATTTGAACAAGTCTTTTCCTAGAATCTGCAAGTGGATATTTGAGATGTCTGCGTCCATTGCGTGAAAAAGAATTATCTTCATATAAAAACTAGACAGAAGCATTCACAACAACTACTTAGTGACATGTGCATTCAACTCACAGAGTTTAAACTTTCTTTTGATTGAGCAGTTTTGAAACACGGTGTTTGAAGGATCTGCAAGTGGACATTTGGAGGTCTTTGAGACCTATGGTTAAAAAGCAAGTATCTTCACATAAAAACTACACAGAAACATCCTGCAAAATTTGTTTGTGATGTGTGCATTCATCTCAGAGAGTTGAAGTTTTCTTGTTTTTTAGCAGATTTGAAACACTCTTTTTGTAGACTCTGTAACTGCATATTTGAGATCATTTCGTCCAATGCAGGAAAAGGAAATATCTTCACATAAAAACCGGACGGAAGCATTCTGAGCAACTTCTTAATGATATGTGCATTCAACTCAGAGAATTGAACAATTCTTTTGATTGATCAGTTTTGAAACACTCTTTGAAGAATCTGCAAGAGGACATTTGGAGGGCTTTGAGACCTATGGTGAAAAAGGAAATATCTTCACATAAAAACCAAACAGTAGCACTCTGCAAAATTTCTCTGGGATATGTGCATTGTTCTCTGAGTTGAAGCTTTTCTTTTTGGTTGAGCAGATTTGAAACAGTTTTTTTGTAGAATCTGCAAGTGGTTATTTGGGATCTTTTCGTCCAATGAGGGAAAAGGAAATATCTTCACATAAAAACTAGACAGAAGCATTCTGAGAAACTTCTTGGTGATGTGGGCATTCAACTCTCAGAGTTGAAACTTTCCTTTTGTTGAACAGATTTGAAACAGTCTTTTTCAAGATTCTGCCAGTGCAAATTTGAAGTCTTTTCTTCCAATGCGGTGAAAGGAATTATCTTCACATAAATCCTAGAGAGAAGCATGCTGTACAACTTCTTAGTGATATGTGCATTCCACTCACAGAGTTGAAACTTTCTTTTGATGGAGCAGTTTTGAAACAATCTGAAGAATCCGGAAGTGGACATTTGGAATGCTTTGAGGCCTACGGTAAAAAATTAAATATCTTCACCTGAAAAGTACTCAGAAGCATTCTGCGAAATTATTTTGTGATGTATGCATTCATCTCACAGAGTTCAAGTTTCCTTTTGGTTGAGCAGATTTGAAACAGTCTTTTTGTAGAATCTGCAAGTGGATATATGAGATCTTTTCGTCCAGTGCAAAAAAAAGGAAATATCATCTGATAAAAACTAGGCAGAACATCCTGAACAAATTCTTAGTGATACATGCATTCAAGTAAAAGTTGAACCATGCTTTTGATCCAGCAGTTTTGAAACACTCTGTTTGAAGAATCTGCAAGTGGACATTTGAAGCGATTTGAGGCCTATGTTGGAAAAGGAAATATGTTCACATAAAAGCTACAGAAAAGCATTCTGTGAAATTTCTTTGTGATGTGTGCATTCTTCACACAGTGTTGAAGCTTTCTTTTGGTTGAGCAGATTTGAAGCTTTCCTTTTGGAGACTCTGCAAGTGGATATTTGTGATCTTTACATCCAATGGGGAACCGGATTTATCTTCACATAAAAACTAGACGGAATCCTTCTGAGCAAATTCTTAGTGATGCGTGTATTCCACTCACAGATTTGAACCTTTCTTTTGATTGAGCAGTTTTGAAACACTTTTTGTCAAGAATCTGCATGGTTACAATTGGAGGGCTTTGAGACCTATGTTCAAAAAGGAAATATCTTCACATTAATACTACACAGAACCATTTTGCAAAATACGTTTGTGATGTGTGCGTTCACCTGACAGAGGTGAAGCTTTCTTTTGTTGAGCATATATGAAAAAGTATTTATATAGAGTCTGCAAGAGGATATTTGAGATCTTTGCATCCAATGTGGGAAAAGGAAATATCATCACTTAAAAACTACACATAGGCATTCTGAGAAACTTCTTAGTGATATGTGCATTCAACTCACAGAGTTGGACATTTCTTTTGATTCAGCAGTTTTGAAACACGGTGTTTGAAGAATCTGCAAGTTGGCATTTGGAGTGCTTTGGGGGCAATGATGTAAAAGGAAATATCTTCATACAAAAACTACACAGAATAATTCTGTGAAATTTATTTGTGATGTGTGCATTCGTTTCACAGGGAAAAACCTCTCCTATGGTTGAGCAGATTTGAAACTGTCTTTTCCTAGAATCTGCAAGTGGATATTTGAGATCTTTTCTTCCAATGCATGAAAAGGATTTATCTTCACTTACAAACTAGACGGAAGCATTCTGAACAACTCCTTTGTGTTGTGTGCATTCATCTCATGGAGGTCAGCCTTTCTTTTGCTTGAACAGTTTCGAAACTCTCTGTTAAAAGGATCTGCAACTGGACATTTGGAGTGCTTTGTGGCCTATGGTGAAAAAGGAAATATATTCTTATGAAAGATAAAGAGAAGCATCCTGCGAAATTTCTTTATGGTGTGTGCATTCACCTCACAGAGTTGAACCTATTATTTTGTTGAGCAGATTTGAACAAGTCTTTTCCTAGAATCTGCAAGTGGATATTTGAGATGTCTGCGTCCATTGCGTGAAAAAGAATTATCTTCATATCAAAACTAGACAGAAGCATTCACAACAACTACTTAGTGACATGTGCATTCAACTCACAGAGTTTAAACTTTCTTTTGATTGAGCAGTTTTGAAACACGGTGTTTGAAGGATCTGCAAGTGGACATTTGGAGGTCTTTGAGACCTATGGTTAAAAAGCAAGTATCTTCACATAAAAACTACACAGAAACATCCTGCAAAATTTCTTTGTGATGTGTGCATTCATCTCAGAGAGTTGAAGTTTTCTTGTTTTTTAGCAGATTTGAAACACTCTTTTTGTAGACTCTGTAACTGCATATTTGAGATCATTTCGTCCAATGCAGGAAAAGGAAATATCTTCACATAAAAACCGGACGGAAGCATTCTGAGCAACTTCTTAATGATATGTGCATTCAACTCAGAGAATTGAACAATTCTTTTGATTGATCAGTTTTGAAACACTCTTTGAAGAATCTGCAAGAGGACATTTGGAGGGCTTTGAGACCTATGGTGAAAAAGGAAATATCTTCACATAAAAACCAAACAGTAGCACTCTGCAAAATTTCTCTGGGATATGTGCATTGTTCTCTGAGTTGAAGCTTTTCTTTTTGGTTGAGCAGATTTGAAACAGTTTTTTTATAGAATCTGCAAGTGGTTATTTGGGATCTTTTCGTCCAATGAGGGAAAAGGAAATATCTTCACATAAAAACTAGACAGAAGCATTCTGAGAAACTTCTTGGTGATGTGGGCATTCAACTCTCAGAGTTGAAACTTTCCTTTGGTTGAACAGATTTGAAACAGTCTTTTTCAAGATTCTGCCAGTGCAAATTTGAAGTCTTTTCTTCCAATGCGGTGAAAGGAATTATCTTCACATAAATCCTAGAGAGAAGCATGCTGTACAACTTCTTAGTGATATGTGCATTCCACTCACAGAGTTGAAACTTTCTTTTGATGGAGCAGTTTTGAAACAATCTGAAGAATCCGGAAGTGGACATTTGGAATGCTTTGAGGCCTACGGTAAAAAATTAAATATCTTCACCTGAAAAGTACTCAGAAGCATTCTGCGAAATTATTTTGTGATGTATGCATTCATCTCACAGAGTTCAAGTTTCCTTTTGGTTGAGCAGATTTGAAACAGTCTTTTTGTATAATCTGCAAGTGGATATATGAGATCTCTTCGTCCAGTGCAAAAAAAAGGAAATATCATCTGATAAAAACTAGGCAGAACATCCTGAACAAATTCTTAGTGATACATGCTTTCAAGTAAAGGTGAACCATGCTTTTGATCCAGCAGTTTTGAAACACTCTGTTTGAAGAATCTGCAAGGCGACATTTGAAGCGATTTGAGGCCTATGTTGAAAAAGGAAATATGTTCACATAAAAGCTACAGAAAAGCATTCTGTGAAATTTCTTTGTGATGTGTGCATTCTTCTCACAGTGTTGAAGCTTTCTTTTGGTTGAGCAGATTTGAAGCTTTCCTTTTGGAGAATCTGCAAGTGGATATTTGTGATCATTACATCCAATGGGGAACCGGATTTATCTTCACATAAAAAATAGACGGAAGCCTTCTGAGCAACTTCTTAGTGATGCGTGTATTCCACTCACAGATTTGAACCTTTCTTTTGATTGAGCAGTTTTGAAACACTTTTTGTCAAGAATCTGCATGGTTAAAATTGGAGGGCTTTGAGAACTATGCTCAAAAAGGAAATATCTTCACATTAATACTACACAGAACCATTTTGCAAAATACGTTTGTGATGTGTGCGTTCACCTGACAGATGTGAAGCTTTCTTTTGTTGAGCATATATGAAAAAGTATTTATATAGAGTCTGCAAGAGGATATTTGAGATCTTTGCATCCAATGTTTGAAAAGGAAATATCATCACTTAAAAACTACACATAGGCATTCTGAGAAACTTCTTAGTGATATGTGCATTCAACTCACAGAGTTGGACATTTCTTTTGATTCAGCAGTTTTGAAACACGGTGTTTGAAGAATCTGCAAGTTGGCATTTGGAATGCTTTGAGGGCAATGATGTAAAAGGAAATATCTTCATACAAAAACTACACAGTATAATTCTGTGAAATTTATTTGTGATGTGTGCATTCGTTTCACAGGGAAAAACCTCTCCTATGGTTGAGCAGATTTGAAACTGTCTTTTTCTACAATCTGCAAGTGGATATTTGAGATCTTTTCTTCCAATGCATGAAAAGGATTTATCTTCACTTACAAACTAGACGGAAGCATTCTGAACATCTCCTTTGTGTTGTGTGCATTCATCTCATGGAGGTCAGCCTTTCTTTTGCTTGAATAGTTTCGAAACTCTCTGTTAAAAGGATCTGCAACTGGACATTTGGAGTGCTTTGTGGCCTATGGTGAAAAAGGAAATATATTCTTATGAAAGATAAAGAGAAGCATCCTGCGAAATTTCTTTGTGGTGTGTGCATTCACCTCACAGAGTTGAACCTATTATTTTGTTGAGCAGATTTGAACAAGTCTTTTCCTAGAATCTGCAAGTGGATATTTGAGATGTCTGCGTCCATTGCGTGAAAAAGAATTATCTTCATATCAAAACTAGACAGAAGCATTCACAACAACTACTTAGTGACATGTGCATTCAACTCACAGAGTTTAAACTTTCTTTTGATTGAGCAGTTTTGAAACACGGTGTTTGAAGGATCTGCAAGTGGACATTTGTAGGTCTTTGAGACCTATGGTGAAAAAGCAAGTATCTTCACATAAAAACTACACAGAAGCATCCTGCAAAATTTCTTTGTGATGTGTGCATTCATCTCAGAGAGTTGAAGCTTTCTTGTTTTTGAGCAGATTTCAAACACTCTTTTTGTAGACTCTGTAACTGCATATTTGAGATCATATCGTCCAATGCAGGAAAAGGAAATATCTTCACATAAAAACCGGACGGCAGCATTCTTAGCAACTTCTTAATGATATGTGCATTCAACTCAGAGAATTGAACCATTCTTTTGATTGATCAGTTTTGAAACACTCTTTGAAGAATCTGCAAGAGGACATTTGGAGGGCTTTGAGACCTATGGTGAAAAAGGAAATATCTTCAAATAAAAACCAAACAGTAGCACTCTGCAAAATTTCTCTGGGATATGTGCATTCTTCTCTGAGTTGAAGCTTTTCTTTTTGGTTGAGCAGATTTGAAACAGTTTTTTTGTAGAATCTGCAAGTGGTTATTTGGGATCTTATCGCCCAATGAGGGAAAAAGAAATATCTTCACATAAAAACTAGACAGAAGCATTCAGAGCAACTTCTTGGTGATGTGGGCATTCAACTCTCAGAGTTGTATCTTTCTTTGGTTGAACAGATTTGAAATAGTCCTTTTGTAAAATCTGCAAGTGGATAATTGAGTTCTTTCCATCCAATGCTGAAAAGGGAACATCTTCACTTTAAAACTAAACTGAAGCATTCTGAGCAACTTCTTAGTGATGGGTGCATTCAACTCACAGAGTTGAGCCTTTCTTTGATTGAGCAATTTTGAAACTCTCTGTTTGAAGAATCTGCAATTGGGCATTTGGAGTGCTTTGTGGCCTATTGTGGAAAATGGTATATCTTCACCTTAATGATACACGGGAGAATCTTGTGAAATTTCCTTGTGATGTGTGCCTTCATCTCACATAGTGGAAGCCTTCTTTTGGTTAAACAGATATGAAACAGTCTTTTTCAAGATTCTGCCAGTGCAAATTTGAAATCTTTTCTTCCAATGCGGTGAAAGGAATTATCTTCACATAAATCCTAGAGAGAAGCATTCTGTACAACTTCTTATTGATATGTGCATTCCACTCACAGAGTTGAAACTTTCTTTTGATGGAGCAGTTTTGAAACAATCTGAAGAATCCGGAAGTGGACATTTGGAATGCTTTGAGGCCTATGGTAAAAAATTAATTGTCTTCACCTGAAAAGTACTCAGAAGCATTCTGCGAAATTATTTTGTGATGTGTGCATTCATCTCACAGAGTTCAAGTTTCCTTTTGGTTGAGCAGATTTGAAACAGTCTTTTTGTAGAATCTGCAAGTGGATATATGAGATCTCTTCGTCCAGTGCAAAAAAAAGGAAATATCATCTGATAAAAACTAGGCAGAACATCCTGAACAAATTCTTAGTGATACATGCATTCAAGTAAAAGGTGAACCATGCTTTTGATCCAGCAGTTTTGAAACACTCTGTTTGAAGAATCTGCAAGTGGACATTTGAAGCGATTTGAGGCCTATGTTGGAAAAGGAAATATGTTCACATAAAAGCTACAGAAAAGCATTCTGTGAAATTTCTTTGTGATGTGTGCATTCTTCACACAGTGTTGAAGCTTTCTTTTGGTTGAGCAGTTTTGAAGCTTTCCTTTTGGAGAATCTGCAAGTGGATATTTGTGATCTTTACATCCAATGGGGAACCGGATTTATCTTCACATAAAAACTAGACGGAATCCTTCTGAGCAAATTCTTAGTGATGCGTGTATTCCACTCACAGATTTGAACCTTTCTTTTGATTGAGCAGTTTTGAAACACTTTTTGTCAAGAATCTGCATGGTTACAATTGGAGGGCTTTGAGACCTATGTTCAAAAAGGAAATATTTTCACATTAATACTACACAGAACCATTTTGCAAAATACGTTTGTGATGTGTGCGTTCACCTGACAGAGGTGAAGCTTTCTTTTGTTGAGCATATATGAAAAAGTATTTATATAGAGTCTGCAAGAGGATATTTGAGATCTTTGCATCCAATGTGGGAAAGGGAAATATCTTCACTTAAAAACTACACATAGGCATTCTGAGAAACTTCTTAGTGATATGTGCATTCAACTCAAAGATTTGGACATTTCTTTTGATTCAGCAGTTTTGAAACACGGTGTTTGAAGAATCTGCAAGTTGGCATTTGGAGTGCTTTGAGGGCAATGATGTAAAAGGAAATATCTTCATACAAAAACTACACAGAATAATTCTGTGAAATTTATTTGTGATGTGTGCATTCGTTTCACAGGGAAAAACCTCTCCTATGGTTGAGCAGATTTGAAACTGTCTTTTTCTACAATCTGCAAGTGGATATTTGAGATCTTTTCTTCCAATGCATGAAAAGGATTTATCTTCACTTACAAACTAGACGGAAGCATTCTGAACAACTCCTTTGTGTTGTGTGCATTCATCTCATGGAGGTCAGCCTTTCTTTTGCTTGAACAGTTTCGAAACTCTCTGTTAAAAGGATCTGCAACTGGACATTTGGAGTGCTTTGTGGCCTATGGTGAAAAAGGAAATATATTCTTATGAAAGATAAAGAGAAGCATCCTGCGAAATTTCTTTATGGTGTGTGCATTCACCTCACAGAGTTGAACCTATTATTTTGTTGAGCAGATTTGAACAAGTCTTTTCCTAGAATCTGCAAGTGGATATTTGAGATGTCTGCGTCCATTGCGTGAAAAAGAATTATCTTCATATCAAAACTAGACAGAAGCATTCACAACAACTACTTAGTGACATGTGCATTCAACTCACAGAGTTTAAACTTTCTTTTGATTGAGCAGTTTTGAAACACGGTGTTTGAAGGATCTGCAAGTGGACATTTGGAGGTCTTTGAGACCTATGGTTAAAAAGCAAGTATCTTCACATAAAAACTACACAGAAACATCCTGCAAAATTTCTTTGTGATGTGTGCATTCATCTCAGAGAGTTGAAGCTTTCTTGTTTTTGAGCAGATTTGAAACACTCTTTTTGTAGACTCTGTAACTGCATATTTGAGATCATTTCGTCCAATGCAGGAAAAGGAAATATCTTCACATAAAAACCGGACGGAAGCATTCTGAGCAACTTCTTAATGATATGTGCATTCAACTCAGAGAATTGAACAATTCTTTTGATTGATCAGTTTTGAAACACTCTTTGAAGAATCTGCAATAGGACATTTGGAGGGCTTTGAGACCTATGGTGAAAAAGGAAATATCTTCACATAAAAACCAAACAGTAGCACTCCGCAAAATTTCTCTGGGATATGTGCATTCTTCTCTGAGTTGAAGCTTTTCTTTTTGGTTGAGCAGATTTGAAACAGTTTTTTTGTAGAATCTGCAAGTGGTTATTTGGGATCTTTTCGTCCAATGAGGGAAAAGGAAATATCTTCCCATAAAAACTAGACAGAAGCATTCTGAGCAACTTCTTGGTGATGTGGGCATTCAACTCTCAGAGTTGAATCTTTCCTTTGGTTGAACAGATTTGAAACAGTCTTTTTCAAGATTCTGCCAGTGCAAATTTGAAGTCTTTTCTTCCAATGCGATGAAAGGAATTAACTTCACATAAATCCTAGAGAGAAGCATGCTGTACAACTTCTTAGTGATATGTGCATTCCACTCACAGAGTTGAAACTTTCTTTTGATGGAGCAGTTTTGAAACAATCTGAAGAATCCGGAAGTGGACATTTGGAATGCTTTGAGGCCTACGGTAAAAAATTAAATATCTTCACCTGAAAAGTACTCAGAAGCATTCTGCGAAATTATTTTGTGATGTATGCATTCATCTCACAGAGTTCAAGTTTCCTTTTGGTTGAGCAGATTTGAAACAGTCTTTTTGTAGAATCTGCAAGTGGATATATGAGATCTTTTCGTCCAGTGCAAAAAAAAGGAAATATCATCTGATAAAAACTAGGCAGAACATCCTGAACAAATTCTTAGTGATACATGCATTCAAGTAAAAGGTGAACCATGCTTTTGATCCAGCAGTTTTGAAACACTCTGTTTGAAGAATCTGCAAGTGGACATTTGAAGCGATTTGAGGCCTATGTTGGAAAAGGAAATATGTTCACATAAAAGCTACAGAAAAGCATTCTGTGAAATTTCTTTGTGATGTGTGCATTCTTCACACAGTGTTGAAGCTTTCTTTTGGTTGAGCAGATTTGAAGCTTTCCTTTTGGAGACTCTGCAAGTGGATATTTGTGATCTTTACATCCAATGGGGAACCGGATTTATCTTCACATAAAAACTAGACGGAATCCTTCTGAGCAAATTCTTAGTGATGCGTGTATTCCACTCACAGATTTGAACCTTTCTTTTGATTGAGCAGTTTTGAAACACTTTTTGTCAAGAATCTGCATGGTTACAATTGGAGGGCTTTGAGACCTATGTTCAAAAAGGAAATATCTTCACATTAATACTACACAGAACCATTTTGCAAAATACGTTTGTGATGTGTGCGTTCACCTGACAGAGGTGAAGCTTTCTTTTGTTGAGCATATATGAAAAAGTATTTATATAGAGTCTGCAAGAGGATATTTGAGATCTTTGCATCCAATGTGGGAAAAGGAAATATCATCACTTAAAAACTACACATAGGCATTCTGAGAAACTTCTTAGTGATATGTGCATTCAACTCACAGAGTTGGACATTTCTTTTGATTCAGCAGTTTTGAAACACGGTGTTTGAAGAATCTGCAAGTTGGCATTTGGAGTGCTTTGGGGGCAATGATGTAAAAGGAAATATCTTCATACAAAAACTACACAGAATAATTCTGTGAAATTTATTTGTGATGTGTGCATTCGTTTCACAGGGAAAAACCTCTCCTATGGTTGAGCAGATTTGAAACTGTCTTTTTCTACAATCTGCAAGTGGATATTTGAGATCTTTTCTTCCAATGCATGAAAAGGATTTATCTTCACTTACAAACTAGACGGAAGCATTCTGAACAACTCCTTTGTGTTGTGTGCATTCATCTCATGGAGGTCAGCCTTTCTTTTGCTTGAACTGTTTCGAAACTCTCTGTTAAAAGGATCTGAAACTGGACATTTGGAGTGCTTTGTGGCCTATGGTGAAAAAGGAAATATATTCTTATGAAAGATAAAGAGAAGCATCCTGCGAAATTTCTTTATGGTGTGTGCATTCACCTCACAGAGTTGAACCTATTATTTTGTTGAGCAGATTTGAACAAGTCTTTTCCTAGAATCTGCAAGTGGATATTTGAGATGTCTGCGTCCATTGCGTGAAAAAGAATTATCTTCATATCAAAACTAGACAGAAGCATTCACAACAACTACTTAGTGACATGTGCATTCAACTCACAGAGTTTAAACTTTCTTTTGATTGAGCAGTTTTGAAACACGGTGTTTGAAGGATCTGCAAGTGGACATTTGGAGGTCTTTGAGACCTATGGTTAAAAAGCAAGTATCTTCACATAAAAACTACACAGAAACATCCTGCAAAATTTCTTTGTGATGTGTGCATTCATCTCAGAGAGTTGAAGCTTTCTTGTTTTTGAGCAGATTTGAAACACTCTTTTTGTAGACTCTGTAACTGCATATTTGAGATCATTTCGTCCAATGCAGGAAAAGGAAATATCTTCACATAAAAACCGGACGGAAGCATTCTGAGCAACTTCTTAATGATATGTGCATTCAACTCAGAGAATTGAACAATTCTTTTGATTGATCAGTTTTGAAACACTCTTTGAAGAATCTGCAAGAGGACATTTGGAGGGCTTTGAGACCTATGGTGAAAAAGGAAATATCTTCACATAAAAACCAAACAGTAGCACTCTGCAAAATTTCTCTGGGATATGTGCATTGTTCTCTGAGTTGAAGCTTTTCTTTTTGGTTGAGCAGATTTGAAACAGTTTTTTTGTAGAATCTGCAAGTGGTTATTTGGGATCTTTTCGTCCAATGAGGGAAAAGGAAATATCTTCACATAAAAACTAGACAGAAGCATTCTGAGAAACTTCTTGGTGATGTGGGCATTCAACTCTCAGAGTTGAAACTTTCCTTTGGTTGAACAGATTTGAAACAGTCTTTTTCAAGATTCTGCCAGTGCAAATTTGAAGTCTTTTCTTCCAATGCGGTGAAAGGAATTATCTTCACATAAATCCTAGAGAGAAGCATGCTGTACAACTTCTTAGTGATATGTGCATTCCACTCACAGAGTTGAAACTTTCTTTTGATGGAGCAGTTTTGAAACAATCTGAAGAATCCGGAAGTGGACATTTGGAATGCTTTGAGGCCTACGGTAAAAAATTAAATATCTTCACCTGAAAAGTACTCAGAAACATTCTGCGAAATTATTTTGTGATGTATGCATTCATCTCACAGAGTTCAAGTTTCCTTTTGGTTGAGCAGATTTGAAACAGTCTTTTTGTAGAATCTGCAAGTGGATATATGAGATCTCTTCGTCCAGTGCAAAAAAAAGGAAATATCATCTGATAAAAACTAGGCAGAACATCCTGAACAAATTCTTAGTGATACATGCATTCAAGTAAAAGGTGAACCATGCTTTTGATCCAGCAGTTTTGAAACACTCTGTTTGAAGAATCTGCAAGTGGACATTTGAAGCGATTTGAGGCCTATGTTGGAAAAGGAAATATGTTCACATAAAAGCTACAGAAAAGCATTCTGTGAAATTTCTTTGTGATGTGTGCATTCTTCACACAGTGTTGAAGCTTTCTTTTGGTTGAGCAGATTTGAAGGTTTCCTTTTGGAGAATCTGCAAGTGGATATTTGTGATCTTTACATCCAATGGGGAACCGGATTTATCTTCACATAAAAACTAGACGGAATCCTTCTGAGCAAATTCTTAGTGATGCGTGTATTCCACTCACAGATTTGAACCTTTCTTTTGATTGAGCAGTTTTGAAACACTTTTTGTCAAGAATCTGCATGGTTACAATTGGAGGGCTTTGAGACCTATGTTCAAAAAGGAAATATCTTCACATTAATACTACACAGAACCATTTTGCAAAATACGTTTGTGATGTGTGCGTTCACCTGACAGAGGTGAAGCTTTCTTTTGTTGAGCATATATGAAAAAGTATTTATATAGAGTCTGCAAGAGGATATTTGAGATCTTTGCATCCAATGTGGGAAAGGGAAATATCATCACTTAAAAACTACACATAGGCATTCTGAGAAACTTCTTAGTGATATGTGCATTCAACTCAAAGATTTGGACATTTCTTTTGATTCAGCAGTTTTGAAACACGGTGTTTGAAGAATCTGCAAGTTGGCATTTGGAGTGCTTTGAGGGCAATGATGTAAAAGGAAATATCTTCATACAAAAACTACACAGAATAATTCTGTGAAATTTATTTGTGATGTGTGCATTCGTTTCACAGGGAAAAACCTCTCCTATGGTTGAGCAGATTTGAAACTGTCTTTTTCTACAATCTGCAAGTGGATATTTGAGATCTTTTCTTCCAATGCATGAAAAGGATTTATCTTCACTTACAAACTAGACGGAAGCATTCTGAACAACTCCTTTGTGTTGTGTGCATTCATCTCATGGAGGTCAGCCTTTCTTTTGCTTGAACAGTTTCAAAACTCTCTGTTAAAAGGATCTGCAACTGGACATTTGGAGTGCTTTGTGGCCTATGGTGAAAAAGGAAATATATTCTTATGAAAGATAAAGAGAAGCATCCTGCGAAATTTCTTTATGGTGTGTGCATTCACCTCACAGAGTTGAACCTATTATTTTGTTGAGCAGATTTGAACAAGTCTTTTCCTAGAATCTGCAAGTGGATATTTGAGATGTCTGCGTCCATTGCGTGAAAAAGAATTATCTTCATATCAAAACTAGACAGAAGCATTCACAACAACTACTTAGTGACATGTGCATTCAACTCACAGAGTTTAAACTTTCTTTTGATTGAGCAGTTTTGAAACACGGTGTTTGAAGGATCTGCAAGTGGACATTGGGAGGTCTTTGAGACCTATGGTTAAAAAGCAAGTATCTTCACATAAAAACTACACAGAAACATCCTGCAAAATTTCTTTGTGATGTGTGCATTCATCTCAGAGAGTTGAAGCTTTCTTGTTTTTGAGCAGATTTGAAACACTCTTTTTGTAGACACTGTAACTGCATATTTGAGATCATTTGGTCCAATGCAGGAAAAGGAAATATCTTCACATAAAAACCGTACGGAAGCATTCTGAGCAACTTCTTAATGATATGTGCATTCAACTCAGAGAACTGAACCATTCTTTTGATTGATCAGTTTTGAAACACTCTTTGAAGAATCTGCAAGAGAACATTTGGTGGGCTTCGAGACCTATGGTGAAAAAGGAAATATCTTCACATAAAAACCAAACAGTAGCACTCTGCAAAATTTCTCTGGGATGTGTGCATTCCTCTCTGGGTTGAAGATTTTCTTTTTGGTTGAGCAGAATTGAAACCGTTTTTTTGTAGAATCTGCAAGTGGTTATTTGAGATCTTTTCATCCAATGTGGGAAAAGGATATATCTTCACATAAAAACTAGACAGAAGCATTCTGAGCAACTTCTTGGTGATGTGGGCATTCAACTCTCAGAGTTGAAGCTTTCCTTTGGTTGAACAGATTTGAAATAGTCCTTTTGTACAATCTGCAATTGGATATTTGAGTTCTTTTCATCCAATGCTGAAAAGGAAATATCTTCACTTTAAAACTAAACTGAAGCATTCTGAGCAACTTCTTAGTGATGGGTGCATTCAACTCACAGAGTTGAGCCTTTCCATTGATTGAGCAATTTTGAAACTCTCTGTTTGAAGAATCTGCAATTGGGCATTTGGAGTGCTTTGTGGCCTTTTGTGGAAAATGGTATATCTTCAGAAAAATGATACACGGGAGAATCTTGCAAAATTTCCTTGTGATGTGTGCCTTCATCTCACATACTGGAAGCTTTCTATTGATTAAGAAGATATGAAACCGTCTTTTTCTAGATTCTGCCAGTGCAAATTTGAATTCTTTTCTTCCAATGCGGTGAAAGGAATTATCTTCACATAAAACCTAGAGAGAAGCATTCTGTACAACTTCTTAGTGATATGTGCATTCCACTCACAGAGTTGAAACTTTCTTTTGATGGAGCAGTTTTGAAACAATCTGAAGAATCCGGAAGTGGACATTTGGAATGCTTTGAGGCCTATGGTAAAAAATTAAATATCTTCACCTGAAAAGTACTCAGAAGCATTCTGCGAAATTATTTTGTGATGTATGCATTCATCTCACAGAGTTCAAGTTTCCTTTTGGTTGAGCAGGTTTGAAACAGTCTTTTGTAGAATCTGCAAGTGGATATATGAGACCTTTTTGTCCAGTGCAAAAAAAAGGAAATATCATCTGATAAAAACTAGACAGAACATCCTGAACAAATTCTTAGTGATACATGCATTCAAGTAAAAGGTGAACCATGCTTTTGATCCAGCAGTTTTGAAACAATCTGTTTGAAGAATCTGCAAGTGGACATTTGGAGCGATTTGAGGTCAATGTTGAAAAAGGAAATATGTTCATATAAAAGCTACAGAAAAGAATTCTGTGAAATTTCGTTGTGATGTGTGCATTCTTCTCACAGTGTTGAAGCTTTCTTTTGGTTGAGCATATTTGAAGCTTTCCTTTTGGAGAATCTGCAAGTGGATATTTGTGTTCTTTACATCCAATGGGGAACCGGATTTATCTTCACAAAAAACTAGACGGAAGCCTTCTGAGCAACTTCTTAGTGATGCGTGTATTCCACTCACAGATTTGAACCTTTCTTTTGATTGAGCAGTTTTGAAACACTTTTTGTCAAGGATCTGCAAGGTTACAATTGGAGGGATTTGAGACCTATGCTCAAAAAGGAAATATCTTCACATTAATACTACACAGAACCATTTTGCAAAATACGTTTGTGATGTGTGCGTTCACCTGACAGAGGTGAAGCTTTCTTTTGTTGAGCATATATGAAAAAGTCTTTATATAGTGTCTGCAAGAGGATATTTGAGATGTTTGCATCCAATGTGGGAAAAGGAAATATCATCACTTAAAAACTACACATAGGCATTCTGAGAAACTTCTTAGTGATATGTGCATTCAACTCACAGAGTTGGACATTTCTTTTGATTCAGCAGTTTTGAAACACGGTGTTTGAAGGATCTGCAAGTTGGCATTTGGAGTGCTTTGAGGGCAATGATGTAAAAGGAAATATCTCCATATAAAAACTACACAGAATAATTCTGTGAAATTTATTTGTGATCTGTGCATTCGTTTCACAGGGAAAAACCTCTCCTACGGTTGAGCAGATTTGAAACTGTCTTTTTCTACAATCTGCAAGTGGATATTTGATATCTTTTCTTCCAATGCATGAAAAGAAATTATCTTCACTTACAAACTAGACGGAAGCATTCTGAACAACTCATTTGTGTTGTGTGCATTCACCTCATGGAGGTCAGCCTTTCTTTTGCTTAAACAGTTTCGAAACTCTCTGTTAAAAGGATCTGCAACTGGACATTTGGAGTGCTTTGTGGCCTATGGTGAAAAAGGAAATATATTGTTATGAAAGCTAAAGAGAAGCATCCTGCGACATTTCTTTATGATGTGTGCATTCATCTCACAGAGTTGAAGCTTTTATTTTGTTGAGCAGATTTGAACAAGTCTTTTCCTAGAATCTGCAAGTGGATATTTGAGATGTCTGCGTCCATTGCGAGAAAAAGAATTATCTTCATATAAAAACTAGACAGAAGCATTCACAACAACTACTTAGTGACATGTGCATTCAACTCACAGAGTTTAAACTTTCTTTTGATTGAGCAGATTTGAAACACGGTGTTTGAAGGATCTGCAAGTTGACATTTGGATGTCTTTGAGACCTATGGTGAAAAAGTAAGTTTCTTCACATAAAAACTACACAGATGCATCCTGCAAAATTTCTTTGTGATGTGTGCGTTCATCTCAGAGAGTTGAAGCTTTCTTGTGGTTGAGCAGATTTGAAACAGTCTTTTTGTAGACTCTGTAACTGCATGTTTGAGATCATTTCGTCCAATGCAAGAAAAGGAAATATCTTCACATAAAAACCGGACGGAAGTATTCTGAGCAAATTATTAATGATATGTGCATTCAACTCAGAGAATTGAACCATTCTTTTGATTGATCAGTTTTGAAACACACTTTGAAGAATCTGCAAGAGGACATTGGAGGGCTTTGAGACCTATGGTGAAAAAGGAAATATCTTCACATAAAAACCAAACAGTAGCACTCTGCAAAATTTCTCTGGGATGTGTGCATTCTTCTCTGAGTAGAAGCTTTTCTTTTTGGTTGAGCAGATTTGAAACCGTTTTTTTGTAAAATCTGCAAGTGGATATTTGAGATCTTTTCTTCCAATGCATGAAAAGGAATTATCTTCACTTACAAACTAGACGGAAGCATTCTGATCAACTCCTTTGTGTTGTGTGCATTCATCTCATGGAGGTCAGCCTTTCTTTTGCTTGAACAGTTTCGAAACTCTCTGTTAAAAGGATATGCAACTGGACATTTGGAGTGCTTTGTGGCCTATGGTGAAAAAGGAAATATATTCTTATGATAGATAAGGAGAAGCATCCTGCGAAATTTCTTTATGATGTGTGCATTCATCTCACAGTGTTGAAACTTTTATTTTGTTGAGCAGATTTGAACAAGTCTTTTCCTAGAATCTGCAAGTGGATATTTGAGATGTCTGCGTCCATTGCGAGAAGAAGAATTATCTTCATATAAAAACTAGACAGAAGCATTCACAACAACTACTTAGTGACATGTGCATTCAACTCACAGAGTTTAGACTTTCTCTTGATTGAGCAGTTTTGAAACACGGTGTTTGAAGGATCTGCAAGTGGACATTTTGAGGTCTTTGAGACCTATGGTTAAAAAGCATGTATCTTCACATAAAAACTACACAGAAGCGTCCTGCAAAATTTCTTTGTGATGTGTGCATTCATCTCAGAGAGTTGAAGCTTTCTTGTTTTTGAGCAGATTTGAAACACTCTTTTTGTAGACTCTGTAACAGCATATTTGAGATCATTTCGTCCAATGCAGGAAAAGGAAATATCTTCACATAAAAACCGGACGGAAGCATTCTGAGCAACTTCTTAATGATATGTGCATTCAACTCAGAGAACTGAACCATTCTTTTGATTGATCAGTTTTGAAACACTCTTTGAAGAATCTGCAAGAGAACATTTGGTGGGCTTTGAGACCTATGGTGAAAAAGGAAATATCTTCACATAAAAACCAAACAGTAGCACTCTGCAAAATTTCTCTGGGATGTGTGCATTCCTCTCTGGGTTGAAGATTTTCTTTTTGGTTGAGCAGAATTGAAACCGTTTTTTTGTAGAATCTGCAAGTGGTTATTTGAGATCTTTTCATCCAATGTGGGAAAAGGATATATCTTCACATAAAAACTAGACAGAAGCATTCTGAGCAACTTCTTGGTGATGTGGGCATTCAACTCTCAGAGTTGAAGCTTTCCTTTGGTTGAACAGATTTGAAATAGTCCTTTTGTACAATCTGCAATTGGATATTTGAGTTCTTTTCATCCAATGCTGAAAAGGAAATATCTTCACTTTAAAACTAAACTGAAGCATTCTGAGCAACTTCTTAGTGATGGGTGCATTCAACTCACAGAGTTGAGCCTTTCCATTGATTGAGCAATTTTGAAACTCTCTGTTTGAAGAATCTGCAATTGGGCATTTGGAGTGCTTTGTGGCCTTTTGTGGAAAATGGTATATCTTCAGAAAAATGATACACGGGAGAATCTTGCAAAATTTCCTTGTGATGTGTGCCTTCATCTCACATACTGGAAGCTTTCTATTGATTAAGAAGATATGAAACCGTCTTTTTCTAGATTCTGCCAGTGCAAATTTGAATTCTTTTCTTCCAATGCGGTGAAAGGAATTATCTTCACATAAAACCTAGAGAGAAGCATTCTGTACAACTTCTTAGTGATATGTGCATTCCACTCACAGAGTTGAAACTTTCTTTTGATGGAGCAGTTTTGAAACAATCTGAAGAATCCGGAAGTGGACATTTGGAATGCTTTGAGGCCTATGGTAAAAAATTAAATATCTTCACCTGAAAAGTACTCAGAAGCATTCTGCGAAATTATTTTGTGATGTATGCATTCATCTCACAGAGTTCAAGTTTCCTTTTGGTTGAGCAGGTTTGAAACAGTCTTTTGTAGAATCTGCAAGTGGATATATGAGACCTTTTTGTCCAGTGCAAAAAAAAGGAAATATCATCTGATAAAAACTAGACAGAACATCCTGAACAAATTCTTAGTGATACATGCATTCAAGTAAAAGGTGAACCATGCTTTTGATCCAGCAGTTTTGAAACAATCTGTTTGAAGAATCTGCAAGTGGACATTTGGAGCGATTTGAGGTCAATGTTGAAAAAGGAAATATGTTCATATAAAAGCTACAGAAAAGAATTCTGTGAAATTTCGTTGTGATGTGTGCATTCTTCTCACAGTGTTGAAGCTTTCTTTTGGTTGAGCATATTTGAAGCTTTCCTTTTGGAGAATCTGCAAGTGGATATTTGTGTTCTTTACATCCAATGGGGAACCGGATTTATCTTCACAAAAAACTAGACGGAAGCCTTCTGAGCAACTTCTTAGTGATGCGTGTATTCCACTCACAGATTTGAACCTTTCTTTTGATTGAGCAGTTTTGAAACACTTTTTGTCAAGGATCTGCAAGGTTACAATTGGAGGGATTTGAGACCTATGCTCAAAAAGGAAATATCTTCACATTAATACTACACAGAACCATTTTGCAAAATACGTTTGTGATGTGTGCGTTCACCTGACAGAGGTGAAGCTTTCTTTTGTTGAGCATATATGAAAAAGTCTTTATATAGTGTCTGCAAGAGGATATTTGAGATGTTTGCATCCAATGTGGGAAAAGGAAATATCATCACTTAAAAACTACACATAGGCATTCTGAGAAACTTCTTAGTGATATGTGCATTCAACTCACAGAGTTGGACATTTCTTTTGATTCAGCAGTTTTGAAACACGGTGTTTGAAGGATCTGCAAGTTGGCATTTGGAGTGCTTTGAGGGCAATGATGTAAAAGGAAATATCTCCATATAAAAACTACACAGAATAATTCTGTGAAATTTATTTGTGATCTGTGCATTCGTTTCACAGGGAAAAACCTCTCCTACGGTTGAGCAGATTTGAAACTGTCTTTTTCTACAATCTGCAAGTGGATATTTGATATCTTTTCTTCCAATGCATGAAAAGAAATTATCTTCACTTACAAACTAGACGGAAGCATTCTGAACAACTCATTTGTGTTGTGTGCATTCACCTCATGGAGGTCAGCCTTTCTTTTGCTTAAACAGTTTCGAAACTCTCTGTTAAAAGGATCTGCAACTGGACATTTGGAGTGCTTTGTGGCCTATGGTGAAAAAGGAAATATATTGTTATGAAAGCTAAAGAGAAGCATCCTGCGACATTTCTTTATGATGTGTGCATTCATCTCACAGAGTTGAAGCTTTTATTTTGTTGAGCAGATTTGAACAAGTCTTTTCCTAGAATCTGCAAGTGGATATTTGAGATGTCTGCGTCCATTGCGAGAAAAAGAATTATCTTCATATAAAAACTAGACAGAAGCATTCACAACAACTACTTAGTGACATGTGCATTCAACTCACAGAGTTTAAACTTTCTTTTGATTGAGCAGATTTGAAACACGGTGTTTGAAGGATCTGCAAGTTGACATTTGGATGTCTTTGAGACCTATGGTGAAAAAGTAAGTTTCTTCACATAAAAACTACACAGATGCATCCTGCAAAATTTCTTTGTGATGTGTGCGTTCATCTCAGAGAGTTGAAGCTTTCTTGTGGTTGAGCAGATTTGAAACAGTCTTTTTGTAGACTCTGTAACTGCATGTTTGAGATCATTTCGTCCAATGCAAGAAAAGGAAATATCTTCACATAAAAACCGGACGGAAGTATTCTGAGCAAATTATTAATGATATGTGCATTCAACTCAGAGAATTGAACCATTCTTTTGATTGATCAGTTTTGAAACACACTTTGAAGAATCTGCAAGAGGACATTGGAGGGCTTTGAGACCTATGGTGAAAAAGGAAATATCTTCACATAAAAACCAAACAGTAGCACTCTGCAAAATTTCTCTGGGATGTGTGCATTCTTCTCTGAGTAGAAGCTTTTCTTTTTGGTTGAGCAGATTTGAAACCGTTTTTTTGTAAAATCTGCAAGTGGAAATTTGAGATCTTTTCTTCCAATGCATGAAAAGGAATTATCTTCACTTACAAACTAGACGGAAGCATTCTGATCAACTCCTTTGTGTTGTGTGCATTCATCTCATGGAGGTCAGCCTTTCTTTTGCTTGAACAGTTTCGAAACTCTCTGTTAAAAGGATATGCAACTGGACATTTGGAGTGCTTTGTGGCCTATGGTGAAAAAGGAAATATATTCTTATGATAGATAAGGAGAAGCATCCTGCGAAATTTCTTTATGATGTGTGCATTCATCTCACAGTGTTGAAACTTTTATTTTGTTGAGCAGATTTGAACAAGTCTTTTCCTAGAATCTGCAAGTGGATATTTGAGATGTCTGCGTCCATTGCGAGAAGAAGAATTATCTTCATATAAAAACTAGACAGAAGCATTCACAACAACTACTTAGTGACATGTGCATTCAACTCACAGAGTTTAGACTTTCTCTTGATTGAGCAGTTTTGAAACACGGTGTTTGAAGGATCTGCAAGTGGACATTTTGAGGTCTTTGAGACCTATGGTTAAAAAGCATGTATCTTCACATAAAAACTACACAGAAGCGTCCTGCAAAATTTCTTTGTGATGTGTGCGTTCATCTCAGAGAGTTGAAGCTTTCTTGTTTTTGAGCAGATTTGAAACACTCTTTTTGTAGACTCTGTAACAGCATATTTGAGATCATTTCGTCCAATGCAGGAAAAGGAAATATCTTCACATAAAAACCGGACGGAAGCATTCTGAGCAACTTCTTAATGATATGTGCATTCAACTCAGAGAACTGAACCATTCTTTTGATTGATCAGTTTTGAAACACTCTTTGAAGAATCTGCAAGAGAACATTTGGTGGGCTTTGAGACCTATGGTGAAAAAGGAAATATCTTCACATAAAAACCAAACAGTAGCACTCTGCAAAATTTCTCTGGGATGTGTGCATTCCTCTCTGGGTTGAAGATTTTCTTTTTGGTTGAGCAGAATTGAAACCGTTTTTTTGTAGAATCTGCAAGTGGTTATTTGAGATCTTTTCATCCAATGTGGGAAAAGGATATATCTTCACATAAAAACTAGACAGAAGCATTCTGAGCAACTTCTTGGTGATGTGGGCATTCAACTCTCAGAGTTGAAGCTTTCCTTTGGTTGAACAGATTTGAAATAGTCCTTTTGTACAATCTGCAATTGGATATTTGAGTTCTTTTCATCCAATGCTGAAAAGGAAATATCTTCACTTTAAAACTAAACTGAAGCATTCTGAGCAACTTCTTAGTGATGGGTGCATTCAACTCACAGAGTTGAGCCTTTCCATTGATTGAGCAATTTTGAAACTCTCTGTTTGAAGAATCTGCAATTGGGCATTTGGAGTGCTTTGTGGCCTTTTGTGGAAAATGGTATATCTTCAGCAAAATGATACACGGGAGAATCTTGCAAAATTTCCTTGTGATGTGTGCCTTCATCTCACATACTGGAAGCTTTCTATTGATTAAGAAGATATGAAACCGTCTTTTTCTAGATTCTGCCAGTGCAAATTTGAATTCTTTTCTTCCAATGCGGTGAAAGGAATTATCTTCACATAAAACCTAGAGAGAAGCATTCTGTACAACTTCTTAGTGATATGTGCATTCCACTCACAGAGTTGAAACTTTCTTTTGATGGAGCAGTTTTGAAACAATCTGAAGAATCCGGAAGTGGACATTTGGAATGCTTTGAGGCCTATGGTAAAAAATTAAATATCTTCACCTGAAAAGTACTCAGAAGCATTCTGCGAAATTATTTTGTGATGTATGCATTCATCTCACAGAGTTCAAGTTTCCTTTTGGTTGAGCAGGTTTGAAACAGTCTTTTGTAGAATCTGCAAGTGGATATATGAGACCTTTTCGTCCAGTGCAAAAAAAAGGAAATATCATCTGATAAAAACTAGACAGAACATCCTGAACAAATTCTTAGTGATACATGCATTCAAGTAAAAGGTGAACCATGCTTTTGATCCAGCAGTTTTGAAACAATCTGTTTGAAGAATCTGCAAGTGGACATTTGGAGCGATTTGAGGTCAATGTTGAAAAAGGAAATATGTTCATATAAAAGCTACAGAAAAGAATTCTGTGAAATTTCGTTGTGATGTGTGCATTCTTCTCACAGTGTTGAAGCTTTCTTTTGGTTGAGCATATTTGAAGCTTTCCTTTTGGAGAATCTGCAAGTGGATATTTGTGTTCTTTACATCCAATGGGGAACCGGATTTATCTTCACAAAAAACTAGACGGAAGCCTTCTGAGCAACTTCTTAGTGATGCGTGTATTCCACTCACAGATTTGAACCTTTCTTTTGATTGAGCAGTTTTGAAACACTTTTTGTCAAGGATCTGCAAGGTTACAATTGGAGGGATTTGAGACCTATGCTCAAAAAGGAAATATCTTCACATTAATACTACACAGAACCATTTTGCAAAATACGTTTGTGATGTGTGCGTTCACCTGACAGAGGTGAAGCTTTCTTTTGTTGAGCATATATGAAAAAGTCTTTATATAGTGTCTGCAAGAGGATATTTGAGATGTTTGCATCCAATGTGGGAAAAGGAAATATCATCACTTAAAAACTACACATAGGCATTCTGAGAAACTTCTTAGTGATATGTGCATTCAACTCACAGAGTTGGACATTTCTTTTGATTCAGCAGTTTTGAAACACGGTGTTTGAAGGATCTGCAAGTTGGCATTTGGAGTGCTTTGAGGGCAATGATGTAAAAGGAAATATCTCCATATAAAAACTACACAGAATAATTCTGTGAAATTTATTTGTGATCTGTGCATTCGTTTCACAGGGAAAAACCTCTCCTACGGTTGAGCAGATTTGAAACTGTCTTTTTCTACAATCTGCAAGTGGATATTTGATATCTTTTCTTCCAATGCATGAAAAGAAATTATCTTCACTTACAAACTAGACGGAAGCATTCTGAACAACTCATTTGTGTTGTGTGCATTCACCTCATGGAGGTCAGCCTTTCTTTTGCTTAAACAGTTTCGAAACTCTCTGTTAAAAGGATCTGCAACTGGACATTTGGAGTGCTTTGTGGCCTATGGTGAAAAAGGAAATATATTGTTATGAAAGCTAAAGAGAAGCATCCTGCGACATTTCTTTATGATGTGTGCATTCATCTCACAGAGTTGAAGCTTTTATTTTGTTGAGCAGATTTGAACAAGTCTTTTCCTAGAATCTGCAAGTGGATATTTGAGATGTCTGCGTCCATTGCGAGAAAAAGAATTATCTTCATATAAAAACTAGACAGAAGCATTCACAACAACTACTTAGTGACATGTGCATTCAACTCACAGAGTTTAAACTTTCTTTTGATTGAGCAGATTTGAAACACGGTGTTTGAAGGATCTGCAAGTTGACATTTGGATGTCTTTGAGACCTATGGTGAAAAAGTAAGTTTCTTCACATAAAAACTACACAGATGCATCCTGCAAAATTTCTTTGTGATGTGTGCGTTCATCTCAGAGAGTTGAAGCTTTCTTGTGGTTGAGCAGATTTGAAACAGTCTTTTTGTAGACTCTGTAACTGCATGTTTGAGATCATTTCGTCCAATGCAAGAAAAGGAAATATCTTCACATAAAAACCGGACGGAAGTATTCTGAGCAAATTATTAATGATATGTGCATTCAACTCAGAGAATTGAACCATTCTTTTGATTGATCAGTTTTGAAAAACACTTTGAAGAATCTGCAAGAGGACATTGGAGGGCTTTGAGACCTATGGTGAAAAAGGAAATATCTTCACATAAAAACCAAACAGTAGCACTCTGCAAAATTTCTCTGGGATGTGTGCATTCTTCTCTGAGTAGAAGCTTTTCTTTTTGGTTGAGCAGATTTGAAACCGTTTTTTTGTAAAATCTGCAAGTGGATATTTGAGATCTTTTCTTCCAATGCATGAAAAGGAATTATCTTCACTTACAAACTAGACGGAAGCATTCTGATCAACTCCTTTGTGTTGTGTGCATTCATCTCATGGAGGTCAGCCTTTCTTTTGCTTGAACAGTTTCGAAACTCTCTGTTAAAAGGATATGCAACTGGACATTTGGAGTGCTTTGTGGCCTATGGTGAAAAAGGAAATATATTCTTATGATAGATAAGGAGAAGCATCCTGCGAAATTTCTTTATGATGTGTGCATTCATCTCACAGTGTTGAAACTTTTATTTTGTTGAGCAGATTTGAACAAGTCTTTTCCTAGAATCTGCAAGTGGATATTTGAGATGTCTGCGTCCATTGCGAGAAGAAGAATTATCTTCATATAAAAACTAGACAGAAGCATTCACAACAACTACTTAGTGACATGTGCATTCAACTCACAGAGTTTAGACTTTCTCTTGATTGAGCAGTTTTGAAACACGGTGTTTGAAGGATCTGCAAGTGGACATTTTGAGGTCTTTGAGACCTATGGTTAAAAAGCATGTATCTTCACATAAAAACTACACAGAAGCGTCCTGCAAAATTTCTTTGTGATGTGTGCATTCATCTCAGAGAGTTGAAGCTTTCTTGTTTTTGAGCAGATTTGAAACACTCTTTTTGTAGACTCTGTAACAGCATATTTGAGATCATTTCGTCCAATGCAGGAAAAGGAAATATCTTCACATAAAAACCGGACGGAAGCATTCTGAGCAACTTCTTAATGATATGTGCATTCAACTCAGAGAACTGAACCATTCTTTTGATTGATCAGTTTTGAAACACTCTTTGAAGAATCTGCAAGAGAACATTTGGTGGGCTTTGAGACCTATGGTGAAAAAGGAAATATCTTCACATAAAAACCAAACAGTAGCACTCTGCAAAATTTCTCTGGGATGTGTGCATTCCTCTCTGGGTTGAAGATTTTCTTTTTGGTTGAGCAGAATTGAAACCGTTTTTTTGTAGAATCTGCAAGTGGTTATTTGAGATCTTTTCATCCAATGTGGGAAAAGGATATATCTTCACATAAAAACTAGACAGAAGCATTCTGAGCAACTTCTTGGTGATGTGGGCATTCAACTCTCAGAGTTGAAGCTTTCCTTTGGTTGAACAGATTTGAAATAGTCCTTTTGTACAATCTGCAATTGGATATTTGAGTTCTTTTCATCCAATGCTGAAAAGGAAATATCTTCACTTTAAAACTAAACTGAAGCATTCTGAGCAACTTCTTAGTGATGGGTGCATTCAACTCACAGAGTTGAGCCTTTCCATTGATTGAGCAATTTTGAAACTCTCTGTTTGAAGAATCTGCAATTGGGCATTTGGAGTGCTTTGTGGCCTTTTGTGGAAAATGGTATATCTTCAGCAAAATGATACACGGGAGAATCTTGCAAAATTTCCTTGTGATGTGTGCCTTCATCTCACATACTGGAAGCTTTCTATTGATTAAGAAGATATGAAACCGTCTTTTTCTAGATTCTGCCAGTGCAAATTTGAATTCTTTTCTTCCAATGCGGTGAAAGGAATTATCTTCACATAAAACCTAGAGAGAAGCATTCTGTACAACTTCTTAGTGATATGTGCATTCCACTCACAGAGTTGAAACTTTCTTTTGATGGAGCAGTTTTGAAACAATCTGAAGAATCCGGAAGTGGACATTTGGAATGCTTTGAGGCCTATGGTAAAAAATTAAATATCTTCACCTGAAAAGTACTCAGAAGCATTCTGCGAAATTATTTTGTGATGTATGCATTCATCTCACAGAGTTCAAGTTTCCTTTTGGTTGAGCAGGTTTGAAACAGTCTTTTGTAGAATCTGCAAGTGGATATATGAGACCTTTTCGTCCAGTGCAAAAAAAAGGAAATATCATCTGATAAAAACTAGACAGAACATCCTGAACAAATTCTTAGTGATACATGCATTCAAGTAAAAGGTGAACCATGCTTTTGATCCAGCAGTTTTGAAACACTCTGTTTGAAGAATCTGCAAGTGGACATTTGGAGCGATTTGAGGTCAATGTTGAAAAAGGAAATATGTTCATATAAAAGCTACAGAAAAGAATTCTGTGAAATTTCGTTGTGATGTGTGCATTCTTCTCACAGTGTTGAAGCTTTCTTTAGGTTGAGCATATTTGAAGCTTTCCTTTTGGAGAATCTGCAAGTGGATATTTGTGTTCTTTACATCCAATGGGGAACCGGATTTATCTTCACAAAAAACTAGACGGAAGCCTTCTGAGCAACTTCTTAGTGATGCGTGTATTCCACTCACAGATTTGAACCTTTCTTTTGATTGAGCAGTTTTGAAACACTTTTTGTCAAGGATCTGCAAGGTTACAATTGGAGGGCTTTGAGACCTATGCTCAAAAAGGAAATATCTTCACATTAATACTACACAGAACCATTTTGCAAAATACGTTTGTGATGTGTGCGTTCACCTGACAGAGGTGAAGCTTTCTTTTGTTGAGCATATATGAAAAAGTCTTTATATAGTGTCTGCAAGAGGATATTTGAGATGTTTGCATCCAATGTGGGAAAAGGAAATATCATCACTTAAAAACTACACATAGGCATTCTGAGAAACTTCTTAGTGATATGTGCATTCAACTCACAGAGTTGGACATTTCTTTTGATTCAGCAGTTTTGAAACACGGTGTTTGAAGAATCTGCAAGTTGGCATTTGGAGTGCTTTGAGGGCAATGATGTAAAAGGAAATATCTCCATATAAAAACTACACAGAATAATTCTGTGAAATTTATTTGTGATCTGTGCATTCGTTTCACAGGGAAAAACCTCTCCTACGGTTGAGCAGATTTGAAACTGTCTTTTTCTACAATCTGCAAGTGGATATTTGAGATCTTTTCTTCCAATGCATGTAAAGGAATTATCTTCACTTACAAACTAGACGGAAGCATTCTGAACAACTCATTTGTGTTGTGTGCATTCACCTCATGGAGGTCAGCCTTTCTTTTGCTTAAACAGTTTCGAAACTCTCTGTTAAAAGGATCTGCAACTGGACATTTGGAGTGCTTTGTGGCCTATGGTGAAAAAGGAAATATATTCTTATGAAAGCTAAAGAGAAGCATCCTGCGACATTTCTTTATGATGTGTGCATTCATCTCACAGAGTTGAAGCTTTTATTTTGTTGAGCAGATTTGAACAAGTCTTTTCCTAGAATCTGCAAGTGGATATTTGAGATGTCTGCGTCCATTGCGAGAAAAAGAATTATCTTCATATAAAAACTACACAGAAGCATTCACAACAACTACTTAGTGACATGTGCATTCAACTCACAGAGTTTAAACTTTCTTTTGATTGAGCAGATTTGAAACACGGTGTTTGAAGGATCTGCAAGTGGACCTTTGGATGTCTTTGAGACCTATGGTGAAAAAGTAAGTTTCTTCACATAAAAACTACACAGATGCATCCTGCAAAATTTCTTTGTGATGTGTGCGTTCATCTCAGAGAGTTGAAGCTTTCTTGTGGTTGAGCAGATTTGAAACAGTCTTTTTGTTGACTCTGTAACTGCATGTTTGAGATCATTTCGTCCAATGCAAGAAAAGGAAATATCTTCACATAAAAACCGGACGGAGGTATTCTGAGCAAATTATTAATGATATGTGCATTCAACTCAGAGAATTGAACCATTCTTTTGATTGATCAGTTTTGAAACACACTTTGAAGAATCTGCAAGAGGACATTGGAGGGCTTTGAGACCTATGGTGAAAAAGGAAATATCTTCACATAAAAACCAAACAGTAGCACTCTGCAAAATTTCTCTGGGATGTGTGCATTCTTCTCTGAGTAGAAGCTTTTCTTTTTGGTTGAGCAGATTTGAAACCGTTTTTTTGTAGAATCTGCAACTGGATATTTGAGATCTTTTCTTCCAATGCATGAAAAGGAATTATCTTCACTTACAAACTAGACGGAAGCATTCTGATCAACTCCTTTGTGTTGTGTGCATTCATCTCATGGAGGTCAGCCTTTCTTTTGCTTGAACAGTTTCGAAACTCTCTGTTAAAAGGATATGCAACTGGACATTTGGAGTGCTTTGTGGCCTATGGTGAAAAAGGAAATATATTCTTATGAAAGATAAAGAGAAGCATCCTGCGAAATTTCTTTATGATGTGTGCATTCATCTCACAGAGTTGAAACTTTTATTTTGTTGAGCAGATTTGAACAAGTCTTTTCCTAGAATCTGCAAGTGGATATTTGAGATGTCTGCGTCCATTGCGAGAAAAAGAATTATCTTCATATAAAAACTAGACAGAAGCATTCACAACAACTACTTAGTGACATGTGCATTCAACTCACAGAGTTTAAACTTTCTCTTGATTGAGCAGTTTTGAAACACGGTGTTTGAAGGATCTGCAAGTGGACATTTTGAGGTCTTTGAGATCTACGGTTAAAAAGCAAGTATCTTCACATAAAAACTACACAGAAGCGTCCTGCAAAATTTCTTTGTGATGTGTGCATTCATCTCAGAGAGTTGAAGCTTTCTTGTTTTTGAGCAGATTTGAAACACTCTTTTTGTAGACTCTGTAACTGCATATTTGAGATCATTTCGTCCAATGCAGGAAAAGGAAATATCTTCACATAAAAACCGGACGGAAGCATTCTGAGCAACTTCTTAATGATATGTGCATTCAACTCAGAGAACTGAACCATTCTTTTGATTGATCAGTTTTGAAACTCTCTTTGAAGATTCTGCAAGAGGACATTTGGAGGGCTTTGAGACCTATGGTGAAAAAGGAAATATCTTCAATTAAAAACCAAATAGTAGCACTCTGCAAAATTTCTCTGGGATGTGTACATTCTTCTCTGAGTTGAAGCTTTTCTTTTTGGTTGAGCAGATTTGAAACCGTTTTTTTGTAGAATCTACAAGTGGTTATTTGAGATCTTTTCGTCCAATGTGGGAAAAGGAAATATCTTCACATAAAAACTAGACAGAAGCATTCTGAGCAACTACTTGGTGATGTGGGCATTCAACTCTCAGAGTTGAAGCTTTCCTTTGGTTGAACAGATTTGAAATAGTCCTTTTGTACAATCTGCAAGTGGATATTTGAGATCTTTTCATCCAATGCTGAAAAGGAAATATCTTCACTTAAAAACTAAACTGAAGCATTCTGAGCAACTTCTTAGTGATGGGTGCATTCAACGCACATGTTTGAGCCCTTCCTTTGATTGAGCAGTTTTGAAACTCTCTGTTTTAAGAATCTGCAATTCGGCATTTGGAATGCTTTGTGGCCTATGGTGGAAAATGGTATATCTTCACCAAAATGATACACGGGAGAATCTTGGGAAATTTCCTTTTGAGGTGTGCCTTCATCTCACATTGTGGAAGCTTTCTTTTGGTTAAGCAGATATGAAACCGTCTTTTTCTAGATTCTGCCAGTGCAAATTTGAAATCTTTTCTTCCAATGCGGTGTAAGGATTTATCTTCACATAAAACACAGAGAGAAGCATTCTGAACAACTTCTTAGTGATACGAGCATTCCACTCACAGAGTTGAAACTTTCGTTTGATGGAGCAGTTTTGAAACAATCTGAAGAATCCGGAAGTTGACATTTGGAATGCTTTGAGGCCTACGGTGAAAAATAAAATATCTTCACTTGAAAAGTTCTCAGAAGCATTCTGCGAAATTATATTGTGATGTATGCATTCATCTCACGGAGTTCAAATTTCCTTTTGGTTGAGCAGATTTGAAACAGTCTTTTAGCAGAATCTGCAAGTGGATATATGAGATCTTTTCGTCCAGTGCGAGAAAAAGGAAATATCATCTGATAAACACTAGGCAGAACATCCTGAACAAATTCTTAGTGATTCATGCATTCAAGAAAAAGGTGAACCATGCTTTTGATCCAGCAGTTTTGAAACACTCTGTTTGAAGAATCTGCATGTGGACATTTGGAGCGATTTGAGGCCTATGTTGAAAAAGGAAATATGTTCACATAAAAGCTACAGAAAAGCATTCTGTGAAATTTCTTTGTAATGTGTGCATTCTTCTCACAGTGTTGAAGCTTTCTTTTGGTTGAGCAGATTTGAAGCTTTCCTTTTGGAGAATCTGCAAGTGGATATTTGAGATCTTTATGTACAAAGGGGAACCGGATTTATCTTCACATAAAAACTAGACGGAAGCCTTCTGAGCAACTTCTTAGTGATGCGTGTATTCCACTCACAGAGTTGAACCTTTCTTTTGATTGAGCAGTTTTGAAACACTTTTTGTCAAGGATCTGCAAGTCTACAATTGGAGTGTTTTGAGACGTATGCTCAAAAAGGAAATATCTTCACATTAATACTACACAGAATGATTTTGCAAAATACGTTTGTGATGTGTGCGTTCACCTGACAGAGGTGAAGCTTTCTTTTGTTGAGCATATATGAAAAAGTCTTTATATAGTGTCTGCAAGAGGATATTTGAGATCATTGCATCCAATGTGGGAAAAGGAAATATCTTCACTTAAAGACTACACATAGGCATTCTGAGAAACTTCTTAGTGATATGTGCATTCAACTCACAGATTTGGACATTTCTTTTGATTCAGCAGTTTTGAAACACGGTGTTAGAAAAATCTGCATGTTGGCATTTGGAGTGCTTTGAGGGCAATGATGTAAAAGGAAATATCTCCATATAAAAACTACACAGAATAATTCTGTGAAATTTATTTGTGATGTTTGCATTCGTTTCACAGGGATAAACCACTCCTATGGTTGAGCAGATTTGAAAATGTCTTTTTCTACAATCTGCAAGGGGATATTTGAGATCTTTTCTTCCAATGCATGAAAAGGAATTATCTTCACTTAGAAATTAGACGGAAGCATTCTGAGCAACCTCTTTGTGATGTGTGCATGCATCCCATGGAGGTCAGCCTTTCTTTTGCTTGAGCAGTTTCGAAAATCTCTGTTAAAAGGATCTGCAACTGGACATTTGGAGTGCCTTGAGGCCTATGGTGAAAAAGGAAATATTTTCTTATGAAAGCTAAAGAGAAGCATCCTGCGAAATTTCTTTATGATGTGTGCATTCATCTCACAGAGTTGAAGCATTTATTTTGTTGAGCAGATTTGAACAAGTCTTTTCCTAGTATCTGCAAGTGGATATTTGAGATGTCTGCGTCCATTGCGAGAAAAAGAATTATCTTCATATAAAAACTAGACAGAAGCATTCTCACCAACTACTTAGTGACATGTGCATTCAACTCACAGAGTTTAAACTTTCTTTTGATTGAGCAGTTTTGAAACACGGTGTTTGAAGGATCTGCAAGTGGACATTTGGAGGGCTTTGAGACCTATGTTGAAAAAGCAAGTATCTTCACATAAAAATTACACAGATGCATCCTGCAAAATTTCTTTGTGATGTGTGCGTTCATCTCAGAGAGTTGAAGCTTTCTTGTGGTTGAGCAGATTTGAAACAGTCTTTTTGTAGACTCTGTAACTGCATGTTTGAGATCATTTCGTCCCATGCAGGAAAAGGAAATATCTTCACATAAAAACTGGACGGAAGCATTCTGAGCAAATTTTTAATGATATGTGCATTCAACTCAGAGAATTGAACCATTCTTTTGATTGATCAGTTTTGAAACACTCTTTGAAGAATCTGCAAGAGGACATTTGGAGGGCTTTGAGACCTATGGTGAAAAAGGAAATATCTTCACATAAAACCAAACAGTAGCACTCTGCAAAATTTCTTTGGGATGTGTGCATTCTTCTCTGAGTTGAAGCTTTTCTTTTTTGTTGAGCAGATTTGAAAACGTTTCTTTGTAGTATCTGCAAGAGGTTATTTGAGATCATTTCGTCCAATGTGGGAAGAGGAAATATCTTCACATAAAACCTAGACAGAAGCATTCTGAGCAACTTCTTGGTGATGTGGGCATTCAACTCTCAGAGTTGAAGCTTTCCTTTGGTTGAACAGATTTGAAATAGTCCTTTTGTACAATCTGCAAGTGGATATTTGAGATCTTTTCATCCAATGCTGGAAAGGAAATATGTTCACTTTAAAACTAAACTGAAGCATTGTGAGCAACTGCTTAGTGATGGGTGCATTCAACTCACAGAGTAGAGCCTTTCTTTTGATTGAGCAGTTTTGAAACTCTCTGTTTGAAGCATCTGCAAATGGGCATTTGGAGTGCTTTGTGGCCTATGGTGGAAAATGATATATCTTCACCAAAATGATACACGGGAAAATCTTGCGAAATTTCCTTGTGATGTGTGACTTCATCTCACATAGTGGAAGCTTTCTATTGGTTAAGAAGACATGAAACAGTCTTTTTCAAGATTCTGCCAGTGCAAATTAGAAATCTTTTCTTCCATTGCGGTGAAAGGAATTATCTTCACATAAAACCTAGAGAGAAGCATTCTGTACAACTTCTTAGTGATATGTGCATTCCACTCACAGAGTTGAAACTTCCTTTGATGGAGCAGTTTTGAAACAATCTGAAGAATCCGGAAGTGGACATTTGGAATGCTTTGAGGCCTATGGTAAAAAATTAAATACCTTCACCTGAAAAGTACTCAGAAGCATTCTGCGAAATTATTTTGTGATGTATGCATTCATCTCACAGAGTTCAAGTTTCCTTTTGGTTGAGCAGATTTGAAACAGTCTCTTGTAGAATCTGCAAGTGGATATATGAGATCTTTTCCTCCAGTGCAAAAAAAAGGAAATATCATCTGATAAAAACTAGGCAGAACATCCTGAACAAATTCTTAGTGATACATGCATTCAAGTAAAGGTGAACCATGCTTTTGATCCAGCAGTTTTGAAACACTCTGTTTGAGGAATCTGCAAGTGGACATTTGGAGCGATTTGAGGCCTATTTTGAAAAAGGAAATATGTTCACATAAAAGATACAGAAAAGCATTCTGTGAAATTTCGTTGTGATGTGTGCATTCTTCTCACAGTGTTGAAGCTTTCTTTTGGTGGAGCAGATTTGAAGCTTTCCTTTTGGAGAATCTGCAAGTGGATATTTGTGATCTATACATCCAATGGGGAACCGGATTTATCTTCACATAAAAACTAGACGGAAGCCTTCTGAGCAACTTCTTAGTGATGCGTGTATTCCACTCACAGATTTGAACCTTTCTTTTGATTGAGCAGTTTTGAAACACTTTTTGTCAAGAATCTGCAAGGTTACAATTGGAGGGCTTTGAGACCTATGCTCAAAAAGGAAATATCTTCACATTAATACTACACAGAACCATTTTGCAAAATACGTTTGTGATTTGTGCGTTCACCTGACAGAGGTGAAGCTTTCTTTTGTTGAGCATATATGAAAAAGTCTTTATATAGTGTCTGCAAGAGGATATTTGAGATCTTTGCATCCAATGCGGGAAAAGGAAATATCATCACTTAAAAACTACACATAGGCATTCTGAGAAACTTCTTAGTGATATGTGCATTCAACTCACAGAGTTGGACATTTCTTTTGATTCAGCAGTTTTGAAACACGGTGTTTGAGGAATCTGCAAGTTGGCATTTGGAGTGCTTTGAGGGCAATGATGTAAAGGGAAATATCTCCACATAAAAACTACACAGAATAATTCTGTGAAATTTATTTGTGATCTGTGCATTCGTTTCACAGGGAAAAACCTCTCCTACGGTTGAGCAGATTTGAAACTGTCTTTTTCTACAATCTGCAAGTGGATATTTGAGATCTTTCCTTCCAATGCATGAAAAGGAATTATCTTCACTTACAAACTAGACGGAAGCATTCTGAACATCTCCTTTGTGTTGTGTGCATTCATCTCATGGAGGTCAGCCTTTCTTTTGCTTAAACAGTTTCGAAACTCTCTGTTAAAAGGATCTGCAACTGGACATTTGGAGTGCTTTGTGGCCTATGGTGAAAAAGGAAATATATTCTTATGAAAGATAAAGAGAAGCATCCTGCGAAATTTCTTTATGATGTGTGCATTCATCTCACAGAGTTGAACCTTTTATTTTGTTGAGCAGATTTGAACAAGTCTTTTCCTAGAATCTGCAAGTGGATATTTGAGATGTCTGCGTCCATTGCGAGAAAAAGAATTATCTTCATATAAAAACTAGACAGAAGCATTCACAACAACTACTTAGTGACATGTGCATTCAACTCACAGAGTTTAAACTTTCTTTTGATTGAGCAGATTTGAAACACGGTGTTTGAAGGATCTGCAAGTGGACATTTGGATGTCTTTGAGACCTATGGTGAAAAAGCAAGTATCTTCACATAATAACTACACAGATGCATCCTGCAAAATTTCTTTGTGATGTGTGCGTTCATCTCAGAGAGTTGAAGCTTTCTTGTGGTTGAGCAGATTTGAAACAGTCTTTTTGTAGACTCTGTAACTGCATGTTTGAGATCATTTCGTCCAATGCAGGAAAAGGAAATATCTTCACATAAAAACCTGACGGAAGTATTCTGAGCAAATTCTTAATGATATGTGCATTCAACTCATAGAATTGAACCATTCTTTTGATTGATCAGTTTTGAAACACACTTTGAAGAATCTGCAAGAGGACATTTGGAGGGCTTTGAGACCTATGGTGAAAAAGGAAATATCTTCACATAAAAACCAAACAGTAGCACTCTGCAAAATTTCTCTGGGATGTGTGCATTCTTCTCTAAGTTGAAGCTTTTCTTTTTGGTTGAGCAGATTTGAAAACGTTTCTTTGTAGAATCTGCAAGAGGTTATTTGAGATCTTTTCGTCCAATGTAGGAAGAGGAAATATCTTCACATAAAAACTAGACAGAAGCATTCTGAGCAACTTCTTGGTGATGTGGGCATTCAACTCTCAGAGTTGAAGCTTTCCTTTGGTTGAACAGATTTGAAATAGTCCTTTTGTACAATCTGCAAGTGGATATTTGAGATCTTTTCATCCAATGCTGAAAAGGAAATATCTTCACTTCAAAACTAAACTGAAGCATTCTGAGCAACTTCTTAGTGATGGGTGCATTCAACTCACAGAGTTGAGCCTTTCTTTTGATTGAGCAGTTTTGAAACTCTCTGTTTGAAGCATCTGCAAATGGGCATTTTGAGTGCTTTGTGGCCTATGGTGGAAAATGATATATCTTCACCAAAATGATACACGGGAGAATCTTGCGAAATTTCCTTGTGATGTGTGCCTTCATCTCACATAGTGGAAGCTTTCTTTTGGTTAAGCAGATATGAAACAGTCTTTTTCTAGATTCTGCCAGTGCAAATATGAAATCTTTTCTTCCAATGCGGTGAAAGGATTTATCTTCACATAAAACCCAGAGAGAAGCATTCTGAACAACTTCTTAGTGATATGTGCATTCCACTCACAGAGTTGAAACTTTCTTTTGATGGAGCAGTTTTGAAACAATCTGAAGAATCCGGAAGTGGACATTTGGAATGCTTTGAGGCCTATGGTGAAAAATTAAATATCTTCACATGAAAAGTACTCAGAAGCATTCTGCGAAATTATTTTGTGATGTATGCATTCATCTCACAGAGTTCAAGTTTCCTTTTGGTTGAGCAGATTTGAAACAGTATTTTAGTAGAATCTGCAAGTGGATATATGAGAACTTTTCGTCCAGTGCGAGAAAAAGGAAATATCAACTGATAAAAACTAGGCGGAAGATCCTGAACAAATTCTTAGTGATACATGCATTCAAGTAAAAAGGTGAACCATGCTTTTTATCCAGCAGTTTTGAAACACTCTGTTTGAATAATCTGCAAGTGGATATTTGGAGCGATTTGAGGCCTATGTTGAAAAGGGAAATATGTTCACATAAAAGCTACAGAAAAGCATTCTGTGAAATTACTTTGTGATGAGTGCATTCTTCTCACAGAATTAAGGCTCTCTTTTGGTTGAGCAGACTTTAAGCTTTCCTTCTGGAGAATCTGCAAGTGGATATTTCAGATCTTTACGTTCAATGGGGAACCGTATTTATCTTCACATAAAAACTAGATGGAAGCTTTCTGAGCAACTTCTTAGTGATGCGTGTATTCCACTCACAGAGCTGAACCTTTCTTTCGATTGAGCAGTTTGGAACACTTTTTGTCAAGAATCTGCAAGGTTCCAATTGAAGTGCTTTGAGACCTATGCTCAAAAAGGAAATATCTTCACATTAATACTACACAGAACCATTTTGCAAAATTTTTTTGTGATGTGTGCGCTCATCTCCCAGAAGTGAAGCTATCTTTTGGTTGAGCATATATGAAAGAGGTCTTATGGAGAGTCTGGAAGTGAATATTTGTGATCTTTGCGTCCAATGTGGGAAAAGGAAATATCATCACTTAAAAACTACACATAGGCATTCTGAGCAACTTCTTAGTGATATGTGCATTCAAGTCACAGAGTCGGACATTTCTTTTGATTCAGCAGTTTTGAAACACGGTGTTTGAAGAATCTGCCAGTGGGCATTTGGAGTGCTTTGAGGGCTATGATGTAAAAGGAAATATCTTCATATAAAAACTACACAGAATAGTTCTGCGAAATTTCCTTGTGATGTGTGCATTCATCTCACATAGTGGAAGCTTTCTTTTGGTTAAGCATATATGAAACAGTCTTTTTCTAGATTCTGCCAGTGCAAATTTGAAATCTTTTTGGCCAATGCGGGGAAAGGAATTATCTTCACATACAACCTAGAGAGAAGCATTCTGAACAACTTCTTAGTGATATGTGCATTCAACTCACAGAGTTGAAACTTTCTTTTGAAGGAGCAGTTTTGAAACACTCTGGAGAATCTGCAAGTGAACATTTGGAATGCTTTGAGGCCTATGGTGAAAAAGGAAATATCTTCCCATGAAGAGTACTCAGAAGCATTCTGCGAAATTACTTTGTGATGTATGCATTCATCTCACAGAGTTCAAGTTTCCTTATGGCTGAGCAGATTTGAAACAGTCTTTTTGTAGAATCTGCAAATTGATATTTGAGATCTTCTCGTCCAATGCGAGAAAAAGAAATATCATTTCATAAAAACTAGGCAGAAGCATCCTGAACAAATTCTTAGTGATGTATGCTTTCAAGTAACAAGGTGAACCTTGCTTTTGATTCAGCAGTTTTGAAACACGGTGTTTGAAGAATCTGCAAGTGGGCATTTGGATTGCTTTGAGGGCTATTATAAGAAGGGAAATATCTTCACATAAAAACTATACAGAATAATTCTGCGAAATTTATTTGTGATGTGTGCATTCATCTCACTGAGTTAAGGCTCTCTTTTGGTTGAGCAGATTTGAAAGTGTCTTTTTCTACAATCTGCAAGTTGATATTTGAGATCTTTGCTTCCAATGCATGAAAAGGAATTATCCCCAATTAGAAACTAGACAGAAGCATTCTGAGCAACTCTTTTTGGATGTGTGCATTCATCTCATGGATGTGAGCCTTTCTTTTTCTTGAACAGTTTTGAAACTCTTTTTTGAAAGAATCTGCAACTGGACATTTGGAGTGCTTTCAGGCCTATGGTGAAAAAGGAAATATATTTTTATGAAAACTAAAGTGAAGCATCCTGCGAAGATTCTTTTTGATGTGTGCATTCACCTCACAGAGTTCAAGATTTTATTTTTGTTGAGCAGATTTGAACCAGTCTTTTTCAAGAATCTGCAGGTGGATATTTGAGATGTCTGCCTCCATTGCGAGAAAAATAATTATCTTCACATAAAAACCAGAGAGAAGCATTCTCAAAAACTACTTCATTACGTGTGCATTCAACTCACAGAGTTTAAACTTTCTTTTGATTGAGCAGTTTTGAGACACGGTGTGTGAAGAATCTGCAAGTGGACATTTGAAGGGCTTTGAGACCTATGGGGAAAAAGCAAGTATCTTCACATAAAAACTACATAGAAGCATCCAGCAAAATTTCTTTTTGATGTGTGCATTCACCTCAGAGAGTTGAAGCTTTCTTGTGGTTGAGCAGATTTGAAACAGTCTTTTTGTAGACTCTGAAACTGCATATTTGAGATCATTTCATCCAATGCAGGAAAAGGAAATATCTTCACATAAAACAAGACGGAAGCATTCTGAGCAACTTCTTTATGATATGTGCATTCAACTCTCAGAATTGAACTTTTCTTTTGATTGATCAGTTTTGAAACACTCTTTGAAGAATCTGCAAGTGGACATTTGGAGGGCTTTGAGACCTATGATGTAAAAGGAAATATCTTCACATAAAAACTAAACAGTAGCATTCTTCAAAATTTTTTGTGATGTGTGCATTCTTCTCAGAGTTGAAGGTTTTCATTTTGGTTGAGCAGATTTGAGAACGTTTTTTTGTAGAATCTGCAAGTGGTTATTTGAGTTCTTTTCGTCCAATGTGTGAAAAGGAAATATCTTCACATTAGAACTAGACAGAATCATTCTGAGCAACTTCTTCGTGATGTGTGCATTCAGCTATCAGAGTTGAAGCTTTCCTTTGGTTGAACAGATTTGAAATAGTCCTTTTGTACAATCTGCAAGTGGATATTTGAGATCTTTTCATCCAATGCTGAAAAGGAAATATCTTCACTTAAAAACTAAACTGAAGCATTCTGAGCAACTTCTTAGTGATGGGTGCTTTCAACTCACAGAGTTGAGCCTTTCTTTTGATTGAGCAGTTTTGAAACTCTCTGTTTGAAGCATCTGCAAATGGGCATTTGGAGTGCTTTGTGGCCTATGGTGGATAATGATATATCTTCACCAAAATGATACACGGGAACATCTTGCGAAATTTCCATGTGAAGTGTGCCTTCATCTCTCACAGTGTAAGCTTTCTTTTGGTTAAGCAGATATGAAACAGTCTTTTTCTAGATTCTGCCAGTGCAAATTTGATATCTTTTCTTCCAAAGCTATGAAAGGAATTATCTTCACATAAAACCTAGAGAGAAGCATTCTGAACAACTTCTTAGTGATATGTGCATTCCACTCACAGAGTTGAAACTTTCTTTTGATGGAGCAGTTTTGAAACACTCTGAAGAATCTGGAAGTGGTCATTTGGACTGCTTTGAGGCCTATGGTGAAAAATTAAATATCTTCCCGTGAAAAGTACTCAGAAGCATTCTGCGAAATTTCTTTGTGATGTATGCATTCATCTCACAGAGTTCAAGTTTCCTTTTGGTTGAGCAGATTTGAAACAGTCTTTTTGTAGAATCTGCAAATGGATATCTGAGATCTTTTCGTCCAATGCGAGAAAAAGGAAATAACATCTCCTAAAAACTAGGCAGAAGATACTGAACAAATTCTTAGTGATACATGCATTCAAGTAAAGAAGTGAACCATGCTTTTGATCCAGCAGTTTTGAAACACTCTGTTTGAAGAATCTGCAAGTGGACATTTGGAGCGCTTTGAGGCCTATGTTGAAAAAGGAAATATGTTCACATCAAAGCTACAGAAATGCATTCTGTGAAATTTCTTTGTGATGTGTGCATTCTTCTCACAGTGTTGAAGCTTTCTTTTGGTGGAGCAGAGTTGAAGCATTCCGTTTGGAGAATCTGCAAGTGGATATTTGAGATCTTTACGTCCAATGGGGAACCGGATTTATCTTCACATAAAAACTAGACGGAAGGCTTCTGAGCAACTTCTTAGTGATGCGTGTATTCCACTCACAGAGTTGAACATTTCTTTTGACTGAGCAGTTTTGAAACACTTTTTGTCAAGAATCTGCAAGGTTACAATTGAAGTGCTTGGAGACCTATGCTCAAAAAGGAAATATCTTCACATTAATACTACACAGAACCATTTTGCAAAATTTTTTTGTGATGTGTGCGTTCATCTCCCAGAGTTGAAGCTATCTTTTGGTTGAGCATATATGAAAGAGGCTTTATGGAGAGTCTGCAAGTGAATATTTGTGATCTTTGCGTCCAATGTGCGAAAAGGAAATATCTGCAATTTAAATCTACACATAAGCATTCTGAGCAACTTCTTAGTGATATGTGCATTCAAGTCACAGAGTCGAACATTTCTTTTGATTCAGCAGTTTTGAAACACGGTGTTTGAAGAATCTGCAAGTGGGCATTTGGAGTGCTTTGAGGGCTACGATGTAAAAGGAAACATCTTCACAAAAATACTACACAGAATAGTTCTGCGAAATTTCCTTGTGATGTGTGCATTCATCTCACATAGTGGAAGCTTTCTTTTGGTTAAGCATATATGAAACAGTCTTTTTCTAGATTCTGCCAGTGCAAATTTGAAATCTTTTTGACCAATGCGGGGAAAGGAATTATCTTCACATACAACCTAGAGAGAAGCATTCTGAACAACTTCTTAGTGATATGTGCATTCAACTCACAGAGTTGAAACTTTCTTTTGAAGGAGCAGTTTTGAAACACTCTGAAGAATCTGCAAGTGAACATTTGGAATGCTTTGAGGCCTATGGTGGAAAAGGAAATATCTTCCCATGAAAAGTACTCAGAAGCATTCTGCGAAATTACTTAGTGATGTATGCATTCATCTCACAGAGTTCAAGTTTCCTTATGGTTGAGCAGGATTGAAACAGTCTTTTTGTAGAATCTGCAAGTGGATATCTGAGATCTTTTCGTCCAATGCGAGAAAAAGAAATATCATCTCATAAATTCTAGGCAGAAGCATCCTGAACAACTTCTTAGTGATGTATGCTTTCAAGTAACAAGGTGAACCTTGCTTTTGATCCAGCAGTTTTGAAACACGGTGTTTGAAGAATCTGCAAGTGGGCATTTGGATTGCTGTGAGGGCTATGATAAAAAGGGAAATATCTTCACATAAAAACTATACAGAATAACTCTGCGAAATTTATTTGTGATGTGTGCATTCGTCTCACAGAGTTAAGGCTCTCTTTTGGTTGAGCAGATTTGAAAGTGTGTTTTTCTACAATCTGCAAGTGGATATTTGAGATCTTTTCTTCCAATGCATGACAAGGAATTATCCTCACTTAGAAACTAGACAGAAGCATTCTGAGCAACTCTTTTCGGATGTGTGCATTCATCTCATGGAGGTGAGCCTTTGTTTTCCTTGAAAAGTTTTGAAACTCTCTGTTTAAACTATCTGCACCTGGACATTTGGAGTGGTTTGAGGCGTCTGCTGAAAAATTAAATATATTCTTATGAAATCTAAAGAGAAGCATCATTAGAAATTAGTTTATGATGTGTGCATTCATCTCACAGAGTTGAAGCTTTTATTTTAGTTGAGCGGATTTGAACCAGTCTTTTTCTAGAATCTGCAAGTGGATATTTGAGATGTCTGCGTCCATTGTGAGAAAATGAATTATCATCACATAAAAACTAGACAAAAGCATTCTCAACAACTATTTCGTGACATGTGCATTCAACTCACAGAATTTAAACTTTCTTTTGTATGAGCAGTTTTGAGATACGGTGTTTGAAGGATCTGCAAGTGGACATTTGGAGGGGTTTGAGACCTATGGTGAAAAAGCAAGTATCTTCACATAAAAACTACATAGAAGCATCCTGCAAAATTTCTTTGTGATGTGTGCATTCGTCTCAGAGAGTTGAAGCTTTCTAGTGGTTGAGCAGATTGGAAGCAGTCTTTTTCTAGACTCTATAACTGCATATTTGAGATCTTTTCATCCAATGCAGGAAAAGGAAATATCTTCACACAAAAACAAGACGGAAGCATTCTGAGCAACTTCTTAATGATATGTGCATTCAACTCGCAGAATTGAACCTTTCTTTTGATTTATCAGTTTTGAAACACTCTTTGAAGAATCTGCAAGTGGACATTTGGAGGGCTTTGATACCTATGCTGTAAAAGGAAATATCTTCACATAAAAACTAAACAGTAGCACTCTGCAAAATTTCTTTGTAATGTGTTCATTCTTCTCAGAGATGAAGCTTTTCTTTTTCGTTGAGCAGATTTGAAAACGTTTTTTTGTAGAATCTGCAAGTGGTTATTTGAGTTCTTTTCGTCCAATGCATGAAAAGGAATTATCCTCACTTAGAAACTAGACAGAAGCATTCTGAGCAACTCTTTTCCGATAGGTGCATTCATCTCATGGAGGTGAGCCTTTGTTTTGCTTGAACAGTTTTGAAACTCTCTGTTTAAAGAATCTGCAACTGGACATTTGGAGTGCGTTGAGGCCTATGGTGAAAAAGGAAATATATTCTTATGAAATCTAAAGCGAAGCATCCTGCGAAATTAGTTTATGGTGTGTGCATTCATCTCACAGAGTTGAAGCTTTTATTTTTATTGAGCGGATTTGAACCAGTCTTTTTCTAGAATCTGCAAGTGGATATTTGAGATGTCTGCGTCCATTGCGAGAAAAAGAATTATCTTCACATAAAAACTAGCAGGGCGCGGTGGCTTACGCCTGTAATCCCAGCACTTTGGGAGGCTGAGGCGGGCGAATCTCCAGGTCAGGAGATCGAGAACATTCTGGCTAAGACGGTGAATCCCCGTCTCTACTAAAAATACAAAAAATTACCCGCGTGGTGTAGCGGGCGCATGTAGTCCCAGCTACGCGGGAGGCTGAGGCAGGAGAATGGCGTGAACCCCGGGGGACGGAGCCTGCAGTGAGCCGAGATTGCACCACTGCACTCCAGCCTGGGCGAAAGAGCGAGACTCCATCTCAAAAAAAAAAAAAAAAAAAAAAAAATCTAGACAAAAACATTCTCAACAACTATTTCGTGACATGTGCATTCAATTCACAGAGTTTAAACTTTCTTTTGATTGAGCAGTTTTGAGACACGGTGTTGGAAGTATCTGCAAGTGGACATTTGGAGGGCTTTGAGACCTATGGTGAAAAAGCAAGTATCTTCACATAAAAACGACACAGAAGCATCCTGCAAAATTTCTTTGTGATGTGTGCATTCATCTCAGAGAGTTGAAGCTTTCTTGTGGTTGAGCAGATTTGAAACAGTCTTTTTGTAGACTCTATAACTGCATATTTGAGAACTTTTCATCCAATGCAGGAAAATGAAATATCTTCACATAAAAATAAAGACGGAAGCATTCTGAGCAACTTCTTAGTGATATGTGCATTAAACTCACAGAATTGAAAATTTCTTTTGATTGATCAGTTTTGAAACACTCTTTGAAGAATCTGCAATTAGACATTGGGAGGGCTTTGAGACCTATGCTGTAAAAGGAAATATCTTCACATAAAAACCAAACAGTAGCATTCTGCAAAATTTCTTTGTGATGTGTGCATTCTTCTCAGAGTTGAAGCTTTTCTTTTTGGTTGAGCAGATTTGAAACCGTTTTTTAGTAGATTCTGCAAGTGGTTATTTGAGATCTTTTCGTCCAATGTGGGAAAAGGAAATATCTTCACATAAAAACTAGACAGAAGAATTCTGAGCATCTTCTTGGTGATGTGTGCTTTCAGCTCTCAGAGTTGAAGCTTTCTTTCGGTTGAAGAGATTTGAAATACTCCTTTTGTACAATCTGCAAGTGGATATTTGAGATCTTTTCAACCAATGCTGAAAAGGAATTATCTCCACTTAAAAACTAAACTGAAGCATTCTGAGCAACTTCTTAGTGATGGGTGCATTCAACTCACAGAGTTGAGCCTTCCTTTCGATTGAGCAGTTTTGAAACTCCCTGTTTGAAGCATCTACAAATTGGCATTTGGAGAGCTTTGTGGCTTATGGTGAAAAATGAAATATCTTCACCAAAAAGATACACGGGAGCATCTTGCGAAATTTCCTTGTGATGTGTGCATTCATCTCACATAGTGGAAGCTTACTTTTGGTTAAGCAGATATGAAACAGTCTTTTTCTGGATTCTGCCAGTGCAAATTTGAAATCTTTTCATCCAATGCGGGGAAAGGAATTATCTTCACATAAAACCTAGAGAGAAGCATTCTGGACAACTTCTTAGTGATATGTGCATTCAACTCACAGAGTTGAAACTTTCATTTGATGGAGCAGTGTTGAAACACGCTGAAGAATCTGCTAGTGGACATTTGGAATGCTTTGAGGCCTATGGTGAAAAAGGAAATATCTTCCCATGAAAAGTACTCAGAAGCATTCTGCGAAATTACTTTGCGATGTAGGAATTCATCTCACAGAGTTCAAGTTTCCTTATGGTTGAGCAGATTTGAAACAGTCTTTTTGTAGAATCTGAAAATGGATATTTGAGATCTTCTCGTCCAATGCGAGAAAAAGAAATATCATCTCATAAAAACTAGGCAGAAGCATCCTGAACAAATTCTTAGTGATGTATGCTTTCAAGTAACAAGGTGAACCTTGCTTTTGATCCAGCAGTTTTGAAACACTCTGTTTGAAGGATCTGCAGTGGACATTTGGAGCGCTTTGAGGCCTATGTTGAAAAAGGAAATATTTTCACATAAAAGCTACAGAAAAGCGTTCTGTGAAATTTCTTTGTGATGTTTGCATTCTTCTCACAGTGTTGAAGCTTTCTTTTGGTTGAGCAGATTTGAAGCATTCCTTTTGGAGTATCTACAAATGGATATTTGAGATCTTTACGTCCCATGGGGAACCGGATTTACCTTCACATAAAAACTAGACGGTAGCCTTCTGAGCAACTTCTTAGTGATGCGTGTATTCCACTCACAGAGTTGAACCTTTCTTTTGATTGAGCAGTTTTGAAACACTTTTTGTCAAGAATCTGCAAGGTTCCAATTGAAGTGCTTTGAGACCTATGCTCAAAAAGGAAATATCTTCACATTAATACTACACAGAAACGTTTTGCAAAATTTTTTTGTGATGTGTGCGTTCATCTCCCAGAGGTGAAGCTATCTTTTGGTTGAGCATATATGAAAGAGGCCTTATGGAGAGTCTGCAAGTGAATATTTGTGATCTTTGCGTCCAATGTGGGAAAAGGAAGTATCTTCAATTAAAAACTACACATAAGCCTTCTGAGCAACTTCTTAGTGATATGTGCATTCAAGTCACAGAGTCGAACTTTTCTTTTGATTCAGCAGTTTTGAAACACGGTGTTTGAAGAATCTGCAAGTGGGCATTTGGAGTGCTTTGAGGGCTATGATGTAAAAGGAAACATCTTCACATAAAAACTACACAGAATAGTTCTGCGAAATTTCCTTGTCATGTGTGCATTCATCTCACATAGTGGAAGCTTTCTCTTGGTTAAGCATATATGAAACAGTCTTTTTCTAGATTCTGCCAGTGCAAATTTGAAATCTTTTTGACCAATGCGGGGAAAGGAATTATCTTCACATGCAACCTAGAAAGAAGCATTCTGAACAACTTCTTAGTGATATGTGCATTCAACTCACAGAGTTGAAACTTTCTTTTGAAGGAGCAGTTTTGAAACACTCTGAAGAATCTGCAAGTGAACATTTGGAATGCTTTGAGGCCTATGGTGAAAAAGGAAATATCTTCCCATGAAAAGTACTCAGAAGCATTCTGCGAAATTACTTTGTGATGTATGCATTCATCTCACAGAGTTCAAGTTTCCTTATGGTTGAGCAGGATTGAAACAGTCTTTTTGTAGAATCTGCAAATGGATATCTGAGATCTTTTCGTCCAATGCGAGAAAAAGAAATATCATCTCATAAAATCTAGGCAGAAGCATCCTGAACAACTTCTTAGTGATGTATGCTTCCAAGTAACAAGGTGAACCTTGCTTTTGATCCAGCAGTTTTGAAACACGGTGTTTGAAGAATCTGCAAGTGGGCATTTGGAGTGCTTTGAGGGCTATGATAAAAAGGGAAATATCTTCACATAAAAACTATACAGAATAATTCTGCGAAATTTATTTGTGATGTGTGCATTCGTCTCACAGAGTTAAGGCTCTCTTTTGGTTGAGCAGATTTGAAAGTGTGTTTTTCTACAATCTGCAAGTGGATATTTGAGATCTTTTCTTCCAATGCGTGAAAAGGAATTAAACTCACTTAGAAACTAGACAGAAGCATTCTGAGCAACTCTTTTCGGATGTGTGCATTCATCTCATGGAGGTGAGCCTTTGTTTTGCTTCAACAGTTTTGAAACTCTCTGTTTAAAGAATCTGCAACTGGACATTTGGAGTGCTTTGAGGCCTATGGTGAAAAAGGAAATTTATTCTTATGAAATCTAAAGAGAAGCATCCTGCGAAATTAGTTTATGATGTGTGCATTCAGCTCACAGAGTTGAAGCTTTTATTTTAGTTGAGCGGATTTGAACCAGTCTTTTTCTAGAATCTGCAAGTGGATATTTGAGATGTCTGCGTCCATTGCGAGAAAAAGAATACCTTCACATAAAAACTAGACAAAAGCATTCTCAACAACTATTTCGTGACATGTGCATTCAACTCACAGAGTTTAAACTTTCTTTTGATTGAGCAGTTTTGAGACACGGTGTTGGAAGGATCTGCAAGTGGACATTTGGAGGGCTTTGAGACCTATGGTGAAAAAGCAAGTATCTTCTCATAAAAACGACACAGAAGCATCCTGCAAAATTTCTTTGTGATGTGTGCATTCATCTCAGAGAGTTGAAGCTTTCTTGTGGTTGAGCAGATTTGAAACAGTCTTTTTGTAGACTCTATAACTGCATATTTGAGAACTTTTCATCCAATGCAGGAAAATGAAATATCTTCACATAAAAATAAAGACGGAAGCATTCTGAGCAACTTCTTAGTGATATGTGCATTAAACTCACAGAATTGAAAATTTCTTTTGATTGATCAGTTTTGAAACACTCTTTGAAGAATCTGCAATTAGACATTTGGAGGGCTTTGAGACCTATGCTGTAAAAGGAAATATCTTCACATAAAAACCAAACAGTAGCATTCTGCAAAATTTCTTTGTGATGTGTGCATTCTTCTCAGAGTTGAAGCTTTTCTTTTTGGTTGAGCAGATTTGAAACCGTTTTTTAGTAGATTCTGCAAGTGGTTATTTGAGATCTTTTCGTCCAATGTGGGAAAAGGAAATATCTTCACATAAAAACTAGACAGAAGAATTCTGAGCATCTTCTTGGTGATGTGTGCTTTCAGCTCTCAGAGTTGAAGCTTTCTTTCGGTTGAAGAGATTTGAAATACTCCTTTTGTACAATCTGCAAGTGGATATTTGAGATCTTTTCAACCAATGCTGAAAAGGAATTATCTCCACTTAAAAACTAAACTGAAGCATTCTGAGCAACTTCTTAGTGATGGGTGCATTCAACTCACAGAGTTGAGCCTTCCTTTCGATTGAGCAGTTTTGAAACTCCCTGTTTGAAGCATCTACAAATTGGCATTTGGAGAGCTTTGTGGCTTATGGTGAAAAATGAAATATCTTCACCAAAAAGATACACGGGAGCATCTTGCGAAATTTCCTTGTGATGTGTGCATTCATCTCACATAGTGGAAGCTTACTTTTGGTTAAGCAGATATGAAACAGTCTTTTTCTGGATTCTGCCAGTGCAAATTTGAAATCTTTTCATCCAATGCGGGGAAAGGAATTATCTTCACATAAAACCTAGAGAGAAGCATTCTGGACAACTTCTTAGTGATATGTGCATTCAACTCACAGAGTTGAAACTTTCATTTGATGGAGCAGTGTTGAAACACGCTGAAGAATCTGCTAGTGGACATTTGGAATGCTTTGAGGCCTATGGTGAAAAAGGAAATATCTTCCCATGAAAAGTACTCAGAAGCATTCTGCGAAATTACTTTGCGATGTAGGAATTCATCTCACAGAGTTCAAGTTTCCTTATGGTTGAGCAGATTTGAAACAGTCTTTTTGTAGAATCTGAAAATGGATATTTGAGATCTTCTCGTCCAATGCGAGAAAAAGAAATATCATCTCATAAAAACTAGGCAGAAGCATCCTGAACAAATTCTTAGTGATGTATGCTTTCAAGTAACAAGGTGAACCTTGCTTTTGATCCAGCAGTTTTGAAACACTCTGTTTGAAGAATCTGCAAGTGGACATTTGGAGCGCTTTGAGGCCTATGTTGAAAAAGGAAATATTTTCACATAAAAGCTACAGAAAAGCGTTCTGTGAAATTTCTTTGTGATGTTTGCATTCTTCTCACAGTGTTGAAGCTTTCTTTTGGTTGAGCAGATTTGAAGCATTCCTTTTGGAGTATCTACAAATGGATATTTGAGATCTTTACGTCCCATGGGGAACCGGATTTACCTTCACATAAAAACTAGACGGTAGCCTTCTGAGCAACTTCTTAGTGATGCGTGTATTCCACTCACAGAGTTGAACCTTTCTTTTGATTGAGCAGTTTTGAAACACTTTTTGTCAAGAATCTGCAAGGTTCCAATTGAAGTGCTTTGAGACCTATGCTCAAAAAGGAAATATCTTCACATTAATACTACACAGAAACGTTTTGCAAAATTTTTTTGTGATGTGTGCGTTCATCTCCCAGAGGTGAAGCTATCTTTTGGTTGAGCATATATGAAAGAGGCCTTATGGAGAGTCTGCAAGTGAATATTTGTGATCTTTGCGTCCAATGTGGGAAAAGGAAGTATCTTCAATTAAAAACTACACATAAGCCTTCTGAGCAACTTCTTAGTGATATGTGCATTCAAGTCACAGAGTCGAACTTTTCTTTTGATTCAGCAGTTTTGAAACACGGTGTTTGAAGAATCTGCAAGTGGGCATTTGGAGTGCTTTGAGGGCTATGATGTAAAAGGAAACATCTTCACATAAAAACTACACAGAATAGTTCTGCGAAATTTCCTTGTCATGTGTGCATTCATCTCACATAGTGGAAGCTTTCTCTTGGTTAAGCATATATGAAACAGTCTTTTTCTAGATTCTGCCAGTGCAAATTTGAAATCTTTTTGACCAATGCGGGGAAAGGAATTATCTTCACATGCAACCTAGAAAGAAGCATTCTGAACAACTTCTTAGTGATATGTGCATTCAACTCACAGAGTTGAAACTTTCTTTTGAAGGAGCAGTTTTGAAACACTCTGAAGAATCTGCAAGTGAACATTTGGAATGCTTTGAGGCCTATGGTGAAAAAGGAAATATCTTCCCATGAAAAGTACTCAGAAGCATTCTGCGAAATTACTTTGTGATGTATGCATTCATCTCACAGAGTTCAAGTTTCCTTATGGTTGAGCAGGATTGAAACAGTCCTTTTGTAGAATCTGCAAATGGATATCTGAGATCTTTTCGTCCAATGCGAGAAAAAGAAATATCATCTCATATAATCTAGGCAGAAGCATCCTGAACAACTTCTTAGTGATGTATGCTTCCAAGTAACAAGGTGAACCTTGCTTTTGATCCAGCAGTTTTGAAACACGGTGTTTGAAGAATCTGCAAGTGGGCATTTGGAGTGCTTTGAGGGCTATGATAAAAAGGGAAATATCTTCACATAAAAACTATACAGAATAATTCTGCGAAATTTATTTGTGATGTGTGCATTCGTCTCACAGAGTTAAGGCTCTCTTTTGGTTGAGCAGATTTGAAAGTGTGTTTTTCTACAATCTGCAAGTGGATATTTGAGATCTTTTCTTCCAATGCGTGAAAAGGAATTAAACTCACTTAGAAACTAGACAGAAGCATTCTGAGCAACTCTTTTCGGATGTGTGCATTCATCTCATGGAGGTGAGCCTTTGTTTTGCTTCAACAGTTTTGAAACTCTCTGTTTAAAAAATCTGCAACTGGACATTTGGAGTGCTTTGAGGCCTATGGTGAAAAAGGAAATTTATTCTTATGAAATCTAAAGAGAAGCATCCTGCGAAATTAGTTTATGATGTGTGCATTCAGCTCACAGTGTTGAAGCTTTTATTTTAGTTGAGCGGATTTGAACCAGTCTTTTTCTAGAATCTGCAAGTGGATATTTGAGATGTCTGCGTCCATTGCGAGAAAAAGAATACCTTCACATAAAAACTAGACAAAAGCATTCTCAACAACTATTTCGTGACATGTGCATTCAACTCACAGAGTTTAAACTTTCTTTTGATTGAGCAGTTTTGAGACACGGTGTTGGAAGGATCTGCAAGTGGACATTTGGAGGGCTTTGAGACCTATGGTGAAAAAGCAAGTATCTTCACATAAAAACGACACAGAAGCATCCTGCAAAATTTCTTTGTGATGTGTGCATTCATCTCAGAGAGTTGAAGCTTTCTTGTGGTTGAGCAGATTTGAAACAGTCTTTTTGTAGACTCTATAACTGCATATTTGAGAACTTTTCATCCAATGCAGGAAAATGAAATATCTTCACATAAAAATAAAGACGGAAGCATTCTGAGCAACTTCTTAGTGATATGTGCATTAAACTCACAGAATTGAAAATTTCTTTTGATTGATCAGTTTTGAAACACTCTTTGAAGAATCTGCAATTAGACATTTGGAGGGCTTTGAGACCTATGCTGTAAAAGGAAATATCTTCACATAAAAACCAAACAGTAGCATTCTGCAAAATTTCTTTGTGATGTGTGCATTCTTCTCAGAGTTGAAGCTTTTCTTTTTGGTTGAGCAGATTTGAAACCGTTTTTTAGTAGATTCTGCAAGTGGTTATTTGAGATCTTTTCGTCCAATGTGGGAAAAGGAAATATCTTCACATAAAAACTAGACAGAAGAATTCTGAGCATCTTCTTGGTGATGTGTGCTTTCAGCTCTCAGAGTTGAAGCTTTCTTTCGGTTGAAGAGATTTGAAATACTCCTTTTGTACAATCTGCAAGTGGATATTTGAGATCTTTTCAACCAATGCTGAAAAGGAATTATCTCCACTTAAAAACTAAACTGAAGCATTCTGAGCAACTTCTTAGTGATGGGTGCATTCAACTCACAGAGTTGAGCCTTCCTTTCGATTGAGCAGTTTTGAAACTCCCTGTTTGAAGCATCTACAAATTGGCATTTGGAGAGCTTTGTGGCTTATGGTGAAAAATGAAATATCTTCACCAAAAAGATACACGGGAGCATCTTGCGAAATTTCCTTGTGATGTGTGCATTCATCTCACATAGTGGAAGCTTACTTTTGGTTAAGCAGATATGAAACAGTCTTTTTCTGGATTCTGCCAGTGCAAATTTGAAATCTTTTCATCCAATGCGGGGAAAGGAATTATCTTCACATAAAACCTAGAGAGAAGCATTCTGGACAACTTCTTAGTGATATGTGCATTCAACTCACAGAGTTGAAACTTTCATTTGATGGAGCAGTGTTGAAACACGCTGAAGAATCTGCTAGTGGACATTTGGAATGCTTTGAGGCCTATGGTGAAAAAGGAAATATCTTCCCATGAAAAGTACTCAGAAGCATTCTGCGAAATTACTTTGCGATGTAGGAATTCATCTCACAGAGTTCAAGTTTCCTTATGGTTGAGCAGATTTGAAACAGTCTTTTTGTAGAATCTGAAAATGGATATTTGAGATCTTCTCGTCCAATGCGAGAAAAAGAAATATCATCTCATAAAAACTAGGCAGAAGCATCCTGAACAAATTCTTAGTGATGTATGCTTTCAAGTAACAAGGTGAACCTTGCTTTTGATCCAGCAGTTTTGAAACACTCTGTTTGAAGAATCTGCAAGTGGACATTTGGAGCGCTTTGAGGCCTATGTTGAAAAAGGAAATATTTTCACATAAAAGCTACAGAAAAGCGTTCTGTGAAATTTCTTTGTGATGTTTGCATTCTTCTCACAGTGTTGAAGCTTTCTTTTGGTTGAGCAGATTTGAAGCATTCCTTTTGGAGTATCTACAAATGGATATTTGAGATCTTTACGTCCCATGGGGAACCGGATTTACCTTCACATAAAAACTAGACGGTAGCCTTCTGAGCAACTTCTTAGTGATGCGTGTATTCCACTCACAGAGTTGAACCTTTCTTTTGATTGAGCAGTTTTGAAACACTTTTTGTCAAGAATCTGCAAGGTTCCAATTGAAGTGCTTTGAGACCTATGCTCAAAAAGGAAATATCTTCACATTAATACTACACAGAAACGTTTTGCAAAATTTTTTTGTGATGTGTGCGTTCATCTCCCAGAGGTGAAGCTATCTTTTGGTTGAGCATATATGAAAGAGGCCTTATGGAGAGTCTGCAAGTGAATATTTGTGATCTTTGCGTCCAATGTGGGAAAAGGAAGTATCTTCAATTAAAAACTACACATAAGCCTTCTGAGCAGCTTCTTAGTGATATGTGCATTCAAGTCACAGAGTCGAACTTTTCTTTTGATTCAGCAGTTTTGAAACACGGTGTTTGAAGAATCTGCAAGTGGGCATTTGGAGTGCTTTGAGGGCTATGATGTAAAAGGAAACATCTTCACATAAAAACTACACAGAATAGTTCTGCGAAATTTCCTTGTCATGTGTGCATTCATCTCACATAGTGGAAGCTTTCTCTTGGTTAAGCATATATGAAACAGTCTTTTTCTAGATTCTGCCAGTGCAAATTTGAAATCTTTTTGACCAATGCGGGGAAAGGAATTATCTTCACATGCAACCTAGAAAGAAGCATTCTGAACAACTTCTTAGTGATATGTGCATTCAACTCACAGAGTTGAAACTTTCTTTTGAAGGAGCAGTTTTGAAACACTCTGAAGAATCTGCAAGTGAACATTTGGAATGCTTTGAGGCCTATGGTGAAAAAGGAAATATCTTCCCATGAAAAGTACTCAGAAGCATTCTGCGAAATTACTTTGTGATGTATGCATTCATCTCACAGAGTTCAAGTTTCCTTATGGTTGAGCAGGATTGAAACAGTCCTTTTGTAGAATCTGCAAATGGATATCTGAGATCTTTTCGTCCAATGCGAGAAAAAGAAATATCATCTCATATAATCTAGGCAGAAGCATCCTGAACAACTTCTTAGTGATGTATGCTTCCAAGTAACAAGGTGAACCTTGCTTTTGATCCAGCAGTTTTGAAACACGGTGTTTGAAGAATCTGCAAGTGGGCATTTGGAGTGCTTTGAGGGCTATGATAAAAAGGGAAATATCTTCACATAAAAACTATACAGAATAATTCTGCGAAATTTATTTGTGATGTGTGCATTCGTCTCACAGAGTTAAGGCTCTCTTTTGGTTGAGCAGATTTGAAAGTGTGTTTTTCTACAATCTGCAAGTGGATATTTGAGATCTTTTCTTCCAATGCGTGAAAAGGAATTAAACTCACTTAGAAACTAGACAGAAGCATTCTGAGCAACTCTTTTCGGATGTGTGCATTCATCTCATGGAGGTGAGCCTTTGTTTTGCTTCAACAGTTTTGAAACTCTCTGTTTAAAGAATCTGCAACTGGACATTTGGAGTGCTTTGAGGCCTATGGTGAAAAAGGAAATTTATTCTTATGAAATCTAAAGAGAAGCATCCTGCGAAATTAGTTTATGATGTGTGCATTCAGCTCACAGAGTTGAAGCTTTTATTTTAGTTGAGCGGATTTGAACCAGTCTTTTTCTAGAATCTGCAAGTGGATATTTGAGATGTCTGCGTCCATTGCGAGAAAAAGAATACCTTCACATAAAAACTAGACAAAAGCATTCTCAACAACTATTTCGTGACATGTGCATTCAACTCACAGAGTTTAAACTTTCTTTTGATTGAGCAGTTTTGAGACACGGTGTTGGAAGGATCTGCAAGTGGACATTTGGAGGGCTTTGAGACCTATGGTGAAAAAGCAAGTATCTTCACATAAAAACGACACAGAAGCATCCTGCAAAATTTCTTTGTGATGTGTGCATTCATCTCAGAGAGTTGAAGCTTTCTTGTGGTTGAGCAGATTTGAAACAGTCTTTTTGTAGACTCTATAACTGCATATTTGAGAACTTTTCATCCAATGCAGGAAAATGAAATATCTTCACATAAAAATAAAGACGGAAGCATTCTGAGCAACTTCTTAGTGATATGTGCATTAAACTCACAGAATTGAAAATTTCTTTTGATTGATCAGTTTTGAAACACTCTTTGAAGAATCTGCAATTAGACATTTGGAGGGCTTTGAGACCTATGCTGTAAAAGGAAATATCTTCACATAAAAACCAAACAGTAGCATTCTGCAAAATTTCTTTGTGATGTGTGCATTCTTCTCAGAGTTGAAGCTTTTCTTTTTGGTTGAGCAGATTTGAAACCGTTTTTTAGTAGATTCTGCAAGTGGTTATTTGAGATCTTTTCGTCCAATGTGGGAAAAGGAAATATCTTCACATAAAAACTAGACAGAAGAATTCTGAGCATCTTCTTGGTGATGTGTGCTTTCAGCTCTCAGAGTTGAAGCTTTCTTTCGGTTGAAGAGATTTGAAATACTCCTTTTGTACAATCTGCAAGTGGATATTTGAGATCTTTTCAACCAATGCTGAAAAGGAATTATCTCCACTTAAAAACTAAACTGAAGCATTCTGAGCAACTTCTTAGTGATGGGTGCATTCAACTCACAGAGTTGAGCCTTCCTTTCGATTGAGCAGTTTTGAAACTCCCTGTTTGAAGCATCTACAAATTGGCATTTGGAGAGCTTTGTGGCTTATGGTGAAAAATGAAATATCTTCACCAAAAAGATACACGGGAGCATCTTGCGAAATTTCCTTGTGATGTGTGCATTCATCTCACATAGTGGAAGCTTACTTTTGGTTAAGCAGATATGAAACAGTCTTTTTCTGGATTCTGCCAGTGCAAATTTGAAATCTTTTCATCCAATGCGGGGAAAGGAATTATCTTCACATAAAACCTAGAGAGAAGCATTCTGGACAACTTCTTAGTGATATGTGCATTCAACTCACAGAGTTGAAACTTTCATTTGATGGAGCAGTGTTGAAACACGCTGAAGAATCTGCTAGTGGACATTTGGAATGCTTTGAGGCCTATGGTGAAAAAGGAAATATCTTCCCATGAAAAGTACTCAGAAGCATTCTGCGAAATTACTTTGCGATGTAGGAATTCATCTCACAGAGTTCAAGTTTCCTTATGGTTGAGCAGATTTGAAACAGTCTTTTTGTAGAATCTGAAAATGGATATTTGAGATCTTCTCGTCCAATGCGAGAAAAAGAAATATCATCTCATAAAAACTAGGCAGAAGCATCCTGAACAAATTCTTAGTGATGTATGCTTTCAAGTAACAAGGTGAACCTTGCTTTTGATCCAGCAGTTTTGAAACACTCTGTTTGAAGAATCTGCAAGTGGACATTTGGAGCGCTTTGAGGCCTATGTTGAAAAAGGAAATATTTTCACATAAAAGCTACAGAAAAGCGTTCTGTGAAATTTCTTTGTGATGTTTGCATTCTTCTCACAGTGTTGAAGCTTTCTTTTGGTTGAGCAGATTTGAAACATTCCTTTTGGAGTATCTACAAATGGATATTTGAGATCTTTACGTCCCATGGGGAACCGGATTTACCTTCACATAAAAACTAGACGGTAGCCTTCTGAGCAACTTCTTAGTGATGCGTGTATTCCACTCACAGAGTTGAACCTTTCTTTTGATTGAGCAGTTTTGAAACACTTTTTGTCAAGAATCTGCAAGGTTCCAATTGAAGTGCTTTGAGACCTATGCTCAAAAAGGAAATATCTTCACATTAATACTACACAGAAACGTTTTGCAAAATTTTTTTGTGATGTGTGCGTTCATCTCCCAGAGGTGAAGCTATCTTTTGGTTGAGCATATATGAAAGAGGCCTTATGGAGAGTCTGCAAGTGAATATTTGTGATCTTTGCGTCCAATGTGGGAAAAGGAAGTATCTTCAATTAAAAACTACACATAAGCCTTCTGAGCAGCTTCTTAGTGATATGTGCATTCAAGTCACAGAGTCGAACTTTTCTTTTGATTCAGCAGTTTTGAAACACGGTGTTTGAAGAATCTGCAAGTGGGCATTTGGAGTGCTTTGAGGGCTATGATGTAAAAGGAAACATCTTCACATAAAAACTACACAGAATAGTTCTGCGAAATTTCCTTGTCATGTGTGCATTCATCTCACATAGTGGAAGCTTTCTCTTGGTTAAGCATATATGAAACAGTCTTTTTCTAGATTCTGCCAGTGCAAATTTGAAATCTTTTTGACCAATGCGGGGAAAGGAATTATCTTCACATGCAACCTAGAAAGAAGCATTCTGAACAACTTCTTAGTGATATGTGCATTCAACTCACAGAGTTGAAACTTTCTTTTGAAGGAGCAGTTTTGAAACACTCTGAAGAATCTGCAAGTGAACATTTGGAATGCTTTGAGGCCTATGGTGAAAAAGGAAATATCTTCCCATGAAAAGTACTCAGAAGCATTCTGCGAAATTACTTTGTGATGTATGCATTCATCTCACAGAGTTCAAGTTTCCTTATGGTTGAGCAGGATTGAAACAGTCTTTTTGTAGAATCTGCAAATGGATATCTGAGATCTTTTCGTCCAATGCGAGAAAAAGAAATATCATCTCATATAATCTAGGCAGAAGCATCCTGAACAACTTCTTAGTGATGTATGCTTCCAAGTAACAAGGTGAACCTTGCTTTTGATCCAGCAGTTTTGAAACACGGTGTTTGAAGAATCTGCAAGTGGGCATTTGGAGTGCTTTGAGGGCTATGATAAAAAGGGAAATATCTTCACATAAAAACTATACAGAATAATTCTGCGAAATTTATTTGTGATGTGTGCATTCGTCTCACAGAGTTAAGGCTCTCTTTTGGTTGAGCAGATTTGAAAGTGTGTTTTTCTACAATCTGCAAGTGGATATTTGAGATCTTTTCTTCCAATGCGTGAAAAGGAATTAAACTCACTTAGAAACTAGACAGAAGCATTCTGAGCAACTCTTTTCGGATGTGTGCATTCATCTCATGGAGGTGAGCCTTTGTTTTGCTTCAACAGTTTTGAAACTCTCTGTTTAAAGAATCTGCAACTGGACATTTGGAGTGCTTTGAGGCCTATGGTGAAAAAGGAAATTTATTCTTATGAAATCTAAAGAGAAGCATCCTGCGAAATTAGTTTATGATGTGTGCATTCAGCTCACAGAGTTGAAGCTTTTATTTTAGTTGAGCGGATTTGAACCAGTCTTTTTCTAGAATCTGCAAGTGGATATTTGAGATGTCTGCGTCCATTGCGAGAAAAAGAATACCTTCACATAAAAACTAGACAAAAGCATTCTCAACAACTATTTCGTGACATGTGCATTCAACTCACAGAGTTTAAACTTTCTTTTGATTGAGCAGTTTTGAGACACGGTGTTGGAAGGATCTGCAAGTGGACATTTGGAGGGCTTTGAGACCTATGGTGAAAAAGAAAGTATCTTCACATAAAAACGACACAGAAGCATCCTGCAAAATTTCTTTGTGATGTGTGCATTCATCTCAGAGAGTTGAAGCTTTCTTGTGGTTGAGCAGATTTGAAACAGTCTTTTTGTAGACTCTATAACTGCATATTTGAGAACTTTTCATCCAATGCAGGAAAATGAAATATCTTCACATAAAAATAAAGACGGAAGCATTCTGAGCAACTTCTTAGTGATATGTGCATTAAACTCACAGAATTGAAAATTTCTTTTGATTGATCAGTTTTGAAACACTCTTTGAAGAATCTGCAATTAGACATTTGGAGGGCTTTGAGACCTATGCTGTAAAAGGAAATATCTTCACATAAAAACCAAACAGTAGCATTCTGCAAAATTTCTTTGTGATGTGTGCATTCTTCTCAGAGTTGAAGCTTTTCTTTTTGGTTGAGCAGATTTGAAACCGTTTTTTAGTAGATTCTGCAAGTGGTTATTTGAGATCTTTTCGTCCAATGTGGGAAAAGGAAATATCTTCACATAAAAACTAGACAGAAGAATTCTGAGCATCTTCTTGGTGATGTGTGCTTTCAGCTCTCAGAGTTGAAGCTTTCTTTCGGTTGAAGAGATTTGAAATACTCCTTTTGTACAATCTGCAAGTGGATATTTGAGATCTTTTCAACCAATGCTGAAAAGGAATTATCTCCACTTAAAAACTAAACTGAAGCATTCTGAGCAACTTCTTAGTGATGGGTGCATTCAACTCACAGAGTTGAGCCTTCCTTTCGATTGAGCAGTTTTGAAACTCCCTGTTTGAAGCATCTACAAATTGGCATTTGGAGAGCTTTGTGGCTTATGGTGAAAAATGAAATATCTTCACCAAAAAGATACACGGGAGCATCTTGCGAAATTTCCTTGTGATGTGTGCATTCATCTCACATAGTGGAAGCTTACTTTTGGTTAAGCAGATATGAAACAGTCTTTTTCTGGATTCTGCCAGTGCAAATTTGAAATCTTTTCATCCAATGCGGGGAAAGGAATTATCTTCACATAAAACCTAGAGAGAAGCATTCTGGACAACTTCTTAGTGATATGTGCATTCAACTCACAGAGTTGAAACTTTCATTTGATGGAGCAGTGTTGAAACACGCTGAAGAATCTGCTAGTGGACATTTGGAATGCTTTGAGGCCTATGGTGAAAAAGGAAATATCTTCCCATGAAAAGTACTCAGAAGCATTCTGCGAAATTACTTTGCGATGTAGGAATTCATCTCACAGAGTTCAAGTTTCCTTATGGTTGAGCAGATTTGAAACAGTCTTTTTGTAGAATCTGAAAATGGATATTTGAGATCTTCTCGTCCAATGCGAGAAAAAGAAATATCATCTCATAAAAACTAGGCAGAAGCATCCTGAACAAATTCTTAGTGATGTATGCTTTCAAGTAACAAGGTGAACCTTGCTTTTGATCCAGCAATTTTGAAACACTCTGTTTGAAGAATCTGCAAGTGGACATTTGGAGCGCTTTGAGGCCTATGTTGAAAAAGGAAATATTTTCACATAAAAGCTACAGAAAAGCGTTCTGTGAAATTTCTTTGTGATGTTTGCATTCTTCTCACAGTGTTGAAGCTTTCTTTTGGTTGAGCAGATTTGAAGCATTCCTTTTGGAGTATCTACAAATGGATATTTGAGATCTTTACGTCCCATGGGGAACCGGATTTACCTTCACATAAAAACTAGACGGTAGCCTTCTGAGCAACTTCTTAGTGATGCGTGTATTCCACTCACAGAGTTGAACCTTTCTTTTGATTGAGCAGTTTTGAAACACTTTTTGTCAAGAATCTGCAAGGTTCCAATTGAAGTGCTTTGAGACCTATGCTCAAAAAGGAAATATCTTCACATTAATACTACACAGAAACGTTTTGCAAAATTTTTTTGTGATGTGTGCGTTCATCTCCCAGAGGTGAAGCTATCTTTTGGTTGAGCATATATGAAAGAGGCCTTATGGAGAGTCTGCAAGTGAATATTTGTGATCTTTGCGTCCAATGTGGGAAAAGGAAGTATCTTCAATTAAAAACTACACATAAGCCTTCTGAGCAGCTTCTTAGTGATATGTGCATTCAAGTCACAGAGTCGAACTTTTCTTTTGATTCAGCAGTTTTGAAACACGGTGTTTGAAGAATCTGCAAGTGGGCATTTGGAGTGCTTTGAGGGCTATGATGTAAAAGGAAACATCTTCACATAAAAACTACACAGAATAGTTCTGCGAAATTTCCTTGTCATGTGTGCATTCATCTCACATAGTGGAAGCTTTCTCTTGGTTAAGCATATATGAAACAGTCTTTTTCTAGATTCTGCCAGTGCAAATTTGAAATCTTTTTGACCAATGCGGGGAAAGGAATTATCTTCACATGCAACCTAGAAAGAAGCATTCTGAACAACTTCTTAGTGATATGTGCATTCAACTCACAGAGTTGAAACTTTCTTTTGAAGGAGCAGTTTTGAAACACTCTGAAGAATCTGCAAGTGAACATTTGGAATGCTTTGAGGCCTATGGTGAAAAAGGAAATATCTTCCCATGAAAAGTACTCAGAAGCATTCTGCGAAATTACTTTGTGATGTATGCATTCATCTCACAGAGTTCAAGTTTCCTTATGGTTGAGCAGGATTGAAACAGTCTTTTTGTAGAATCTGCAAATGGATATCTGAGATCTTTTCGTCCAATGCGAGAAAAAGAAATATCATCTCATAAAATCTAGGCAGAAGCATCCTGAACAACTTCTTAGTGATGTATGCTTCCAAGTAACAAGGTGAACCTTGCTTTTGATCCAGCAGTTTTGAAACACGGTGTTTGAAGAATCTGCAAGTGGGCATTTGGAGTGCTTTGAGGGCTATGATAAAAAGGGAAATATCTTCACATAAAAACTATACAGAATAATTCTGCGAAATTTATTTGTGATGTGTGCATTCGTCTCACAGAGTTAAGGCTCTCTTTTGGTTGAGCAGATTTGAAAGTGTGTTTTTCTACAATCTGCAAGTGGATATTTGAGATCTTTTCTTCCAATGCATGAAAAGGAATTAAACTCACTTAGAAACTAGACAGAAGCATTCTGAGCAACTCTTTTCGGATGTGTGCATTCATCTCATGGAGGTGAGCCTTTGTTTTGCTTCAACAGTTTTGAAACTCTCTGTTTAAAGAATCTGCAACTGGACATTTGGAGTGCTTTGAGGCCTATGGCGAAAAAGGAAATTTATTCTTATGAAATCTAAAGAGAAGCATCCTGCGAAATTAGTTTATGATGTGTGCATTCAGCTCACAGAGTTGAAGCTTTTACTTTAGTTGAGCGGATTTGAACCAGTCTTTTTCTAGAATCTGCAAGTGGATATTTGAGATGTCTGCGTCCATTGCGAGAAAAAGAATACCTTCACATAAAAACTAGACAAAAGCATTCTCAACAACTATTTCGTGACATGTGCATTCAACTCACAGAGTTTAAACTTTCTTTTGATTGAGCAGTTTTGAGACACGGTGTTGGAAGGATCTGCAAGTGGACATTTGGAGGGCTTTGAGACCTATGGTGAAAAAGCAAGTATCTTCACATAAAAACGACACAGAAGCATCCTGCAAAATTTCTTTGTGATGTGTGCATTCATCTCAGAGAGTTGAAGCTTTCTTGTGGTTGAGCAGATTTGAAACAGTCTTTTTGTAGACTCTATAACTGCATATTTGAGAACTTTTCATCCAATGCAGGAAAATGAAATATCTTCACATAAAAATAAAGACGGAAGCATTCTGAGCAACTTCTTAGTGATATGTGCATTAAACTCACAGAATTGAAAATTTCTTTTGATTGATCAGTTTTGAAACACTCTTTGAAGAATCTGCAATTAGACATTTGGAGGGCTTTGAGACCTATGCTGTAAAAGGAAATATCTTCACATAAAAACCAAACAGTAGCATTCTGCAAAATTTCTTTGTGATGTGTGCATTCTTCTCAGAGTTGAAGCTTTTCTTTTTGGTTGAGCAGATTTGAAACCGTTTTTTAGTAGATTCTGCAAGTGGTTATTTGAGATCTTTTCGTCCAATGTGGGAAAAGGAAATATCTTCACATAAAAACTAGACAGAAGAATTCTGAGCATCTTCTTGGTGATGTGTGCTTTCAGCTCTCAGAGTTGAAGCTTTCTTTCGGTTGAAGAGATTTGAAATACTCCTTTTGTACAATCTGCAAGTGGATATTTGAGATCTTTTCAACCAATGCTGAAAAGGAATTATCTCCACTTAAAAACTAAACTGAAGCATTCTGAGCAACTTCTTAGTGATGGGTGCATTCAACTCACAGAGTTGAGCCTTCCTTTCGATTGAGCAGTTTTGAAACTCCCTGTTTGAAGCATCTACAAATTGGCATTTGGAGAGCTTTGTGGCTTATGGTGAAAAATGAAATATCTTCACCAAAAAGATACACGGGAGCATCTTGCGAAATTTCCTTGTGATGTGTGCATTCATCTCACATAGTGGAAGCTTACTTTTGGTTAAGCAGATATGAAACAGTCTTTTTCTGGATTCTGCCAGTGCAAATTTGAAATCTTTTCATCCAATGCGGGGAAAGGAATTATCTTCACATAAAACCTAGAGAGAAGCATTCTGGACAACTTCTTAGTGATATGTGCATTCAACTCACAGAGTTGAAACTTTCATTTGATGGAGCAGTGTTGAAACACGCTGAAGAATCTGCTAGTGGACATTTGGAATGCTTTGAGGCCTATGGTGAAAAAGGAAATATCTTCCCATGAAAAGTACTCAGAAGCATTCTGCGAAATTACTTTGCGATGTAGGAATTCATCTCACAGAGTTCAAGTTTCCTTATGGTTGAGCAGATTTGAAACAGTCTTTTTGTAGAATCTGAAAATGGATATTTGAGATCTTCTCGTCCAATGCGAGAAAAAGAAATATCATCTCATAAAAACTAGGCAGAAGCATCCTGAACAAATTCTTAGTGATGTATGCTTTCAAGTAACAAGGTGAACCTTGCTTTTGATCCAGCAGTTTTGAAACACTCTGTTTGAAGAATCTGCAAGTGGACATTTGGAGCGCTTTGAGGCCTATGTTGAAAAAGGAAATATTTTCACATAAAAGCTACAGAAAAGCGTTCTGTGAAATTTCTTTGTGATGTTTGCATTCTTCTCACAGTGTTGAAGCTTTCTTTTGGTTGAGCAGATTTGAAGCATTCCTTTTGGAGTATCTACAAATGGATATTTGAGATCTTTACGTCCCATGGGGAACCGGATTTACCTTCACATAAAAACTAGACGGTAGCCTTCTGAGCAACTTCTTAGTGATGCGTGTATTCCACTCACAGAGTTGAACCTTTCTTTTGATTGAGCAGTTTTGAAACACTTTTTGTCAAGAATCTGCAAGGTTCCAATTGAAGTGCTTTGAGACCTATGCTCAAAAAGGAAATATCTTCACATTAATACTACACAGAAACGTTTTGCAAAATTTTTTTGTGATGTGTGCGTTCATCTCCCAGAGGTGAAGCTATCTTTTGGTTGAGCATATATGAAAGAGGCCTTATGGAGAGTCTGCAAGTGAATATTTGTGATCTTTGCGTCCAATGTGGGAAAAGGAAGTATCTTCAATTAAAAACTACACATAAGCCTTCTGAGCAGCTTCTTAGTGATATGTGCATTCAAGTCACAGAGTCGAACTTTTCTTTTGATTCAGCAGTTTTGAAACACGGTGTTTGAAGAATCTGCAAGTGGGCATTTGGAGTGCTTTGAGGGCTATGATGTAAAAGGAAACATCTTCACATAAAAACTACACAGAATAGTTCTGCGAAATTTCCTTGTCATGTGTGCATTCATCTCACATAGTGGAAGCTTTCTCTTGGTTAAGCATATATGAAACAGTCTTTTTCTAGATTCTGCCAGTGCAAATTTGAAATCTTTTTGACCAATGCGGGGAAAGGAATTATCTTCACATGCAACCTAGAAAGAAGCATTCTGAACAACTTCTTAGTGATATGTGCATTCAACTCACAGAGTTGAAACTTTCTTTTGAAGGAGCAGTTTTGAAACACTCTGAAGAATCTGCAAGTGAACATTTGGAATGCTTTGAGGCCTATGGTGAAAAAGGAAATATCTTCCCATGAAAAGTACTCAGAAGCATTCTGCGAAATTACTTTGTGATGTATGCATTCATCTCACAGAGTTCAAGTTTCCTTATGGTTGAGCAGGATTGAAACAGTCTTTTTGTAGAATCTGCAAATGGATATCTGAGATCTTTTCGTCCAATGCGAGAAAAAGAAATATCATCTCATAAAATCTAGGCAGAAGCATCCTGAACAACTTCTTAGTGATGTATGCTTCCAAGTAACAAGGTGAACCTTGCTTTTGATCCAGCAGTTTTGAAACACGGTGTTTGAAGAATCTGCAAGTGGGCATTTGGAGTGCTTTGAGGGCTATGATAAAAAGGGAAATATCTTCACATAAAAACTATACAGAATAATTCTGCGAAATTTATTTGTGATGTGTGCATTCGTCTCACAGAGTTAAGGCTCTCTTTTGGTTGAGCAGATTTGAAAGTGTGTTTTTCTACAATCTGCAAGTGGATATTTGAGATCTTTTCTTCCAATGCATGAAAAGGAATTAAACTCACTTAGAAACTAGACAGAAGCATTCTGAGCAACTCTTTTCGGATGTGTGCATTCATCTCATGGAGGTGAGCCTTTGTTTTGCTTCAACAGTTTTGAAACTCTCTGTTTAAAGAATCTGCAACTGGACATTTGGAGTGCTTTGAGGCCTATGGCGAAAAAGGAAATTTATTCTTATGAAATCTAAAGAGAAGCATCCTGCGAAATTAGTTTATGATGTGTGCATTCAGCTCACAGAGTTGAAGCTTTTACTTTAGTTGAGCGGATTTGAACCAGTCTTTTTCTAGAATCTGCAAGTGGATATTTGAGATGTCTGCGTCCATTGCGAGAAAAAGAATACCTTCACATAAAAACTAGACAAAAGCATTCTCAACAACTATTTCGTGACATGTGCATTCAACTCACAGAGTTTAAACTTTCTTTTGATTGAGCAGTTTTGAGACACGGTGTTGGAAGGATCTGCAAGTGGACATTTGGAGGGCTTTGAGACCTATGGTGAAAAAGCAAGTATCTTCACATAAAAACGACACAGAAGCATCCTGCAAAATTTCTTTGTGATGTGTGCATTCATCTCAGAGAGTTGAAGCTTTCTTGTGGTTGAGCAGATTTGAAACAGTCTTTTTGTAGACTCTATAACTGCATATTTGAGAACTTTTCATCCAATGCAGGAAAATGAAATATCTTCACATAAAAATAAAGACGGAAGCATTCTGAGCAACTTCTTAGTGATATGTGCATTAAACTCACAGAATTGAAAATTTCTTTTGATTGATCAGTTTTGAAACACTCTTTGAAGAATCTGCAATTAGACATTTGGAGGGCTTTGAGACCTATGCTGTAAAAGGAAATATCTTCACATAAAAACCAAACAGTAGCATTCTGCAAAATTTCTTTGTGATGTGTGCATTCTTCTCAGAGTTGAAGCTTTTCTTTTTGGTTGAGCAGATTTGAAACCGTTTTTTAGTAGATTCTGCAAGTGGTTATTTGAGATCTTTTCGTCCAATGTGGGAAAAGGAAATATCTTCACATAAAAACTAGACAGAAGAATTCTGAGCATCTTCTTGGTGATGTGTGCTTTCAGCTCTCAGAGTTGAAGCTTTCTTTCGGTTGAAGAGATTTGAAATACTCCTTTTGTACAATCTGCAAGTGGATATTTGAGATCTTTTCAACCAATGCTGAAAAGGAATTATCTCCACTTAAAAACTAAACTGAAGCATTCTGAGCAACTTCTTAGTGATGGGTGCATTCAACTCACAGAGTTGAGCCTTCCTTTCGATTGAGCAGTTTTGAAACTCCCTGTTTGAAGCATCTACAAATTGGCATTTGGAGAGCTTTGTGGCTTATGGTGAAAAATGAAATATCTTCACCAAAAAGATACACGGGAGCATCTTGCGAAATTTCCTTGTGATGTGTGCATTCATCTCACATAGTGGAAGCTTACTTTTGGTTAAGCAGATATGAAACAGTCTTTTTCTGGATTCTGCCAGTGCAAATTTGAAATCTTTTCATCCAATGCGGGGAAAGGAATTATCTTCACATAAAACCTAGAGAGAAGCATTCTGGACAACTTCTTAGTGATATGTGCATTCAACTCACAGAGTTGAAACTTTCATTTGATGGAGCAGTGTTGAAACACGCTGAAGAATCTGCTAGTGGACATTTGGAATGCTTTGAGGCCTATGGTGAAAAAGGAAATATCTTCCCATGAAAAGTACTCAGAAGCATTCTGCGAAATTACTTTGCGATGTAGGAATTCATCTCACAGAGTTCAAGTTTCCTTATGGTTGAGCAGATTTGAAACAGTCTTTTTGTAGAATCTGAAAATGGATATTTGAGATCTTCTCGTCCAATGCGAGAAAAAGAAATATCATCTCATAAAAACTAGGCAGAAGCATCCTGAACAAATTCTTAGTGATGTATGCTTTCAAGTAACAAGGTGAAACTTGCTTTTGATCCAGCAGTTTTGAAACACTCTGTTTGAAGAATCTGCAAGTGGACATTTGGAGCGCTTTGAGGCCTATGTTGAAAAAGGAAATATTTTCACATAAAAGCTACAGAAAAGCGTTCTGTGAAATTTCTTTGTGATGTTTGCATTCTTCTCACAGTGTTGAAGCTTTCTTTTGGTTGAGCAGATTTGAAACATTCCTTTTGGAGTATCTACAAATGGATATTTGAGATCTTTACGTCCCATGGGGAACCGGATTTACCTTCACATAAAAACTAGACGGTAGCCTTCTGAGCAACTTCTTAGTGATGCGTGTATTCCACTCACAGAGATGAACCTTTCTTTTGATTGAGCAGTTTTGAAACACTTTTTGTCAAGAATCTGCAAGGTTCCAATTGAAGTGCTTTGAGACCTATGCTCAAAAAGGAAATATCTTCACATTAATACTACACAGAAACGTTTTGCAAAATTTTTTTGTGATGTGTGCGTTCATCTCCCAGAGGTGAAGCTATCTTTTGGTTGAGCATATATGAAAGAGGCCTTATGGAGAGTCTGCAAGTGAATATTTGTGATCTTTGCGTCCAATGTGCGAAAAGGAAGTATCTTCAATTAAAAACTACACATAAGCCTTCTGAGCAGCTACTTAGTGATATGTGCATTCAAGTCACAGAGTCGAACTTTTCTTTTGATTCAGCAGTTTTGAAACACGGTGTTTGAAGAATCTGCAAGTGGGCATTTGGAGTGCTTTGAGGGCTATGATGTAAAAGGAAACATCTTCACATAAAAACTACACAGAATAGTTCTGCGAAATTTCCTTGTCATGTGTGCATTCATCTCACATAGTGGAAGCTTTCTCTTGGTTAAGCATATATGAAACAGTCTTTTTCTAGATTCTGCCAGTGCAAATTTGAAATCTTTTTGACCAATGCGGGGAAAGGAATTATCTTCACATGCAACCTAGAAAGAAGCATTCTGAACAACTTCTTAGTGATATGTGCATTCAACTCACAGAGTTGAAACTTTCTTTTGAAGGAGCAGTTTTGAAACACTCTGAAGAATCTGCAAGTGAACATTTGGAATGCTTTGAGGCCTATGGTGAAAAAGGAAATATCTTCCCATGAAAAGTACTCAGAAGCATTCTGCGAAATTACTTTGTGATGTATGCATTCATCTCACAGAGTTCAAGTTTCCTTATGGTTGAGCAGGATTGAAACAGTCTTTTTGTAGAATCTGCAAATGGATATCTGAGATCTTTTCGTCCAATGCGAGAAAAAGAAATATCATCTCATAAAATCTAGGCAGAAGCATCCTGAACAACTTCTTAGTGATGTATGCTTCCAAGTAACAAGGTGAACCTTGCTTTTGATCCAGCAGTTTTGAAACACGGTGTTTGAAGAATCTGCAAGTGGGCATTTGGAGTGCTTTGAGGGCTATGATAAAAAGGGAAATATCTTCACATAAAAACTATACAGAATAATTCTGCGAAATTTATTTGTGATGTGTGCATTCGTCTCACAGAGTTAAGGCTCTCTTTTGGTTGAGCAGATTTGAAAGTGTGTTTTTCTACAATCTGCAAGTGGATATTTGAGATCTTTTCTTCCAATGCATGAAAAGGAATTAAACTCACTTAGAAACTAGACAGAAGCATTCTGAGCAACTCTTTTCGGATGTGTGCATTCATCTCATGGAGGTGAGCCTTTGTTTTGCTTCAACAGTTTTGAAACTCTCTGTTTAAAGAATCTGCAACTGGACATTTGGAGTGCTTTGAGGCCTATGGCGAAAAAGGAAATTTATTCTTATGAAATCTAAAGAGAAGCATCCTGCGAAATTAGTTTATGATGTGTGCATTCAGCTCACAGAGTTGAAGCTTTTACTTTAGTTGAGCGGATTTGAACCAGTCTTTTTCTAGAATCTGCAAGTGGATATTTGAGATGTCTGCGTCCATTGCGAGAAAAAGAATACCTTCACATAAAAACTAGACAAAAGCATTCTCAACAACTATTTCGTGACATGTGCATTCAACTCACAGAGTTTAAACTTTCTTTTGATTGAGCAGTTTTGAGACACGGTGTTGGAAGGATCTGCAAGTGGACATTTGGAGGGCTTTGAGACCTATGGTGAAAAAGCAAGTATCTTCACATAAAAACGACACAGAAGCATCCTGCAAAATTTCTTTGTGATGTGTGCATTCATCTCAGAGAGTTGAAGCTTTCTTGTGGTTGAGCAGATTTGAAACAGTCTTTTTGTAGACTCTATAACTGCATATTTGAGAACTTTTCATCCAATGCAGGAAAATGAAATATCTTCACATAAAAATAAAGACGGAAGCATTCTGAGCAACTTCTTAGTGATATGTGCATTAAACTCACAGAATTGAAAATTTCTTTTGATTGATCAGTTTTGAAACACTCTTTGAAGAATCTGCAATTAGACATTTGGAGGGCTTTGAGACCTATGCTGTAAAAGGAAATATCTTCACATAAAAACCAAACAGTAGCATTCTGCAAAATTTCTTTGTGATGTGTGCATTCTTCTCAGAGTTGAAGCTTTTCTTTTTGGTTGAGCAGATTTGAAACCGTTTTTTAGTAGATTCTGCAAGTGGTTATTTGAGATCTTTTCGTCCAATGTGGGAAAAGGAAATATCTTCACATAAAAACTAGACAGAAGAATTCTGAGCATCTTCTTGGTGATGTGTGCTTTCAGCTCTCAGAGTTGAAGCTTTCTTTCGGTTGAAGAGATTTGAAATACTCCTTTTGTACAATCTGCAAGTGGATATTTGAGATCTTTTCAACCAATGCTGAAAAGGAATTATCTCCACTTAAAAACTAAACTGAAGCATTCTGAGCAACTTCTTAGTGATGGGTGCATTCAACTCACAGAGTTGAGCCTTCCTTTCGATTGAGCAGTTTTGAAACTCCCTGTTTGAAGCATCTACAAATTGGCATTTGGAGAGCTTTGTGGCTTATGGTGAAAAATGAAATATCTTCACCAAAAAGATACACGGGAGCATCTTGCGAAATTTCCTTGTGATGTGTGCATTCATCTCACATAGTGGAAGCTTACTTTTGGTTAAGCAGATATGAAACAGTCTTTTTCTGGATTCTGCCAGTGCAAATTTGAAATCTTTTCATCCAATGCGGGGAAAGGAATTATCTTCACATAAAACCTAGAGAGAAGCATTCTGGACAACTTCTTAGTGATATGTGCATTCAACTCACAGAGTTGAAACTTTCATTTGATGGAGCAGTGTTGAAACACGCTGAAGAATCTGCTAGTGGACATTTGGAATGCTTTGAGGCCTATGGTGAAAAAGGAAATATCTTCCCATGAAAAGTACTCAGAAGCATTCTGCGAAATTACTTTGCGATGTAGGAATTCATCTCACAGAGTTCAAGTTTCCTTATGGTTGAGCAGATTTGAAACAGTCTTTTTGTAGAATCTGAAAATGGATATTTGAGATCTTCTCGTCCAATGCGAGAAAAAGAAATATCATCTCATAAAAACTAGGCAGAAGCATCCTGAACAAATTCTTAGTGATGTATGCTTTCAAGTAACAAGGTGAACCTTGCTTTTGATCCAGCAGTTTTGAAACACTCTGTTTGAAGAATCTGCAAGTGGACATTTGGAGCGCTTTGAGGCCTATGTTGAAAAAGGAAATATTTTCACATAAAAGCTACAGAAAAGCGTTCTGTGAAATTTCTTTGTGATGTTTGCATTCTTCTCACAGTGTTGAAGCTTTCTTTTGGTTGAGCAGATTTGAAGCATTCCTTTTGGAGTATCTACAAATGGATATTTGAGATCTTTACGTCCCATGGGGAACCGGATTTACCTTCACATAAAAACTAGACGGTAGCCTTCTGAGCAACTTCTTAGTGATGCGTGTATTCCACTCACAGAGTTGAACCTTTCTTTTGATTGAGCAGTTTTGAAACACTTTTTGTCAAGAATCTGCAAGGTTCCAATTGAAGTGCTTTGAGACCTATGCTCAAAAAGGAAATATCTTCACATTAATACTACACAGAAACGTTTTGCAAAATTTTTTTGTGATGTGTGCGTTCATCTCCCAGAGGTGAAGCTATCTTTTGGTTGAGCATATATGAAAGAGGCCTTATGGAGAGTCTGCAAGTGAATATTTGTGATCTTTGCGTCCAATGTGGGAAAAGGAAGTATCTTCAATTAAAAACTACACATAAGCCTTCTGAGCAGCTTCTTAGTGATATGTGCATTCAAGTCACAGAGTCGAACTTTTCTTTTGATTCAGCAGTTTTGAAACACGGTGTTTGAAGAATCTGCAAGTGGGCATTTGGAGTGCTTTGAGGGCTATGATGTAAAAGGAAACATCTTCACATAAAAACTACACAGAATAGTTCTGCGAAATTTCCTTGTCATGTGTGCATTCATCTCACATAGTGGAAGCTTTCTCTTGGTTAAGCATATATGAAACAGTCTTTTTCTAGATTCTGCCAGTGCAAATTTGAAATCTTTTTGACCAATGCGGGGAAAGGAATTATCTTCACATGCAACCTAGAAAGAAGCATTCTGAACAACTTCTTAGTGATATGTGCATTCAACTCACAGAGTTGAAACTTTCTTTTGAAGGAGCAGTTTTGAAACACTCTGAAGAATCTGCAAGTGAACATTTGGAATGCTTTGAGGCCTATGGTGAAAAAGGAAATATCTTCCCATGAAAAGTACTCAGAAGCATTCTGCGAAATTACTTTGTGATGTATGCATTCATCTCACAGAGTTCAAGTTTCCTTATGGTTGAGCAGGATTGAAACAGTCTTTTTGTAGAATCTGCAAATGGATATCTGAGATCTTTTCGTCCAATGCGAGAAAAAGAAATATCATCTCATAAAATCTAGGCAGAAGCATCCTGAACAACTTCTTAGTGATGTATGCTTCCAAGTAACAAGGTGAACCTTGCTTTTGATCCAGCAGTTTTGAAACACGGTGTTTGAAGAATCTGCAAGTGGGCATTTGGAGTGCTTTGAGGGCTATGATAAAAAGGGAAATATCTTCACATAAAAACTATACAGAATAATTCTGCGAAATTTATTTGTGATGTGTGCATTCGTCTCACAGAGTTAAGGCTCTCTTTTGGTTGAGCAGATTTGAAAGTGTGTTTTTCTACAATCTGCAAGTGGATATTTGAGATCTTTTCTTCCAATGCATGAAAAGGAATTAAACTCACTTAGAAACTAGACAGAAGCATTCTGAGCAACTCTTTTCGGATGTGTGCATTCATCTCATGGAGGTGAGCCTTTGTTTTGCTTCAACAGTTTTGAAACTCTCTGTTTAAAGAATCTGCAACTGGACATTTGGAGTGCTTTGAGGCCTATGGTGAAAAAGGAAATTTATTCTTATGAAATCTAAAGAGAAGCATCCTGCGAAATTAGTTTATGATGTGTGCATTCAGCTCACAGAGTTGAAGCTTTTACTTTAGTTGAGCGGATTTGAACCAGTCTTTTTCTAGAATCTGCAAGTGGATATTTGAGATGTCTGCGTCCATTGCGAGAAAAAGAATACCTTCACATAAAAACTAGACAAAAGCATTCTCAACAACTATTTCGTGACATGTGCATTCAACTCACAGAGTTTAAACTTTCTTTTGATTGAGCAGTTTTGAGACACGGTGTTGGAAGGATCTGCAAGTGGACATTTGGAGGGCTTTGAGACCTATGGTGAAAAAGCAAGTATCTTCACATAAAAACGACACAGAAGCATCCTGCAAAATTTCTTTGTGATGTGTGCATTCATCTCAGAGAGTTGAAGCTTTCTTGTGGTTGAGCAGATTTGAAACAGTCTTTTTGTAGACTCTATAACTGCATATTTGAGAACTTTTCATCCAATGCAGGAAAATGAAATATCTTCACATAAAAATAAAGACGGAAGCATTCTGAGCAACTTCTTAGTGATATGTGCATTAAACTCACAGAATTGAAAATTTCTTTTGATTGATCAGTTTTGAAACACTCTTTGAAGAATCTGCAATTAGACATTTGGAGGGCTTTGAGACCTATGCTGTAAAAGGAAATATCTTCACATAAAAACCAAACAGTAGCATTCTGCAAAATTTCTTTGTGATGTGTGCATTCTTCTCAGAGTTGAAGCTTTTCTTTTTGGTTGAGCAGATTTGAAACCGTTTTTTAGTAGATTCTGCAAGTGGTTATTTGAGATCTTTTCGTCCAATGTGGGAAAAGGAAATATCTTCACATAAAAACTAGACAGAAGAATTCTGAGCATCTTCTTGGTGATGTGTGCTTTCAGCTCTCAGAGTTGAAGCTTTCTTTCGGTTGAAGAGATTTGAAATACTCCTTTTGTACAATCTGCAAGTGGATATTTGAGATCTTTTCAACCAATGCTGAAAAGGAATTATCTCCACTTAAAAACTAAACTGAAGCATTCTGAGCAACTTCTTAGTGATGGGTGCATTCAACTCACAGAGTTGAGCCTTCCTTTCGATTGAGCAGTTTTGAAACTCCCTGTTTGAAGCATCTACAAATTGGCATTTGGAGAGCTTTGTGGCTTATGGTGAAAAATGAAATATCTTCACCAAAAAGATACACGGGAGCATCTTGCGAAATTTCCTTGTGATGTGTGCATTCATCTCACATAGTGGAAGCTTACTTTTGGTTAAGCAGATATGAAACAGTCTTTTTCTGGATTCTGCCAGTGCAAATTTGAAATCTTTTCATCCAATGCGGGGAAAGGAATTATCTTCACATAAAACCTAGAGAGAAGCATTCTGGACAACTTCTTAGTGATATGTGCATTCAACTCACAGAGTTGAAACTTTCATTTGATGGAGCAGTGTTGAAACACGCTGAAGAATCTGCTAGTGGACATTTGGAATGCTTTGAGGCCTATGGTGAAAAAGGAAATATCTTCCCATGAAAAGTACTCAGAAGCATTCTGCGAAATTACTTTGCGATGTAGGAATTCATCTCACAGAGTTCAAGTTTCCTTATGGTTGAGCAGATTTGAAACAGTCTTTTTGTAGAATCTGAAAATGGATATTTGAGATCTTCTCGTCCAATGCGAGAAAAAGAAATATCATCTCATAAAAACTAGGCAGAAGCATCCTGAACAAATTCTTAGTGATGTATGCTTTCAAGTAACAAGGTGAACCTTGCTTTTGATCCAGCAGTTTTGAAACACTCTGTTTGAAGAATCTGCAAGTGGACATTTGGAGCGCTTTGAGGCCTATGTTGAAAAAGGAAATATTTTCACATAAAAGCTACAGAAAAGCGTTCTGTGAAATTTCTTTGTGATGTTTGCATTCTTCTCACAGTGTTGAAGCTTTCTTTTGGTTGAGCAGATTTGAAGCATTCCTTTTGGAGTATCTACAAATGGATATTTGAGATCTTTACGTCCCATGGGGAACCGGATTTACCTTCACATAAAAACTAGACGGTAGCCTTCTGAGCAACTTCTTAGTGATGCGTGTATTCCACTCACAGAGTTGAACCTTTCTTTTGATTGAGCAGTTTTGAAACACTTTTTGTCAAGAATCTGCAAGGTTCCAATTGAAGTGCTTTGAGACCTATGCTCAAAAAGGAAATATCTTCACATTAATACTACACAGAAACGTTTTGCAAAATTTTTTTGTGATGTGTGCGTTCATCTCCCAGAGGTGAAGCTATCTTTTGGTTGAGCATATATGAAAGAGGCCTTATGGAGAGTCTGCAAGTGAATATTTGTGATCTTTGCGTCCAATGTGGGAAAAGGAAGTATCTTCAATTAAAAACTACACATAAGCCTTCTGAGCAGCTTCTTAGTGATATGTGCATTCAAGTCACAGAGTCGAACTTTTCTTTTGATTCAGCAGTTTTGAAACACGGTGTTTGAAGAATCTGCAAGTGGGCATTTGGAGTGCTTTGAGGGCTATGATGTAAAAGGAAACATCTTCACATAAAAACTACACAGAATAGTTCTGCGAAATTTCCTTGTCATGTGTGCATTCATCTCACATAGTGGAAGCTTTCTCTTGGTTAAGCATATATGAAACAGTCTTTTTCTAGATTCTGCCAGTGCAAATTTGAAATCTTTTTGACCAATGCGGGGAAAGGAATTATCTTCACATGCAACCTAGAAAGAAGCATTCTGAACAACTTCTTAGTGATATGTGCATTCAACTCACAGAGTTGAAACTTTCTTTTGAAGGAGCAGTTTTGAAACACTCTGAAGAATCTGCAAGTGAACATTTGGAATGCTTTGAGGCCTATGGTGAAAAAGGAAATATCTTCCCATGAAAAGTACTCAGAAGCATTCTGCGAAATTACTTTGTGATGTATGCATTCATCTCACAGAGTTCAAGTTTCCTTATGGTTGAGCAGGATTGAAACAGTCTTTTTGTAGAATCTGCAAATGGATATCTGAGATCTTTTCGTCCAATGCGAGAAAAAGAAATATCATCTCATAAAATCTAGGCAGAAGCATCCTGAACAACTTCTTAGTGATGTATGCTTCCAAGTAACAAGGTGAACCTTGCTTTTGATCCAGCAGTTTTGAAACACGGTGTTTGAAGAATCTGCAAGTGGGCATTTGGAGTGCTTTGAGGGCTATGATAAAAAGGGAAATATCTTCACATAAAAACTATACAGAATAATTCTGCGAAATTTATTTGTGATGTGTGCATTCGTCTCACAGAGTTAAGGCTCTCTTTTGGTTGAGCAGATTTGAAAGTGTGTTTTTCTACAATCTGCAAGTGGATATTTGAGATCTTTTCTTCCAATGCATGAAAAGGAATTAAACTCACTTAGAAACTAGACAGAAGCATTCTGAGCAACTCTTTTCGGATGTGTGCATTCATCTCATGGAGGTGAGCCTTTGTTTTGCTTCAACAGTTTTGAAACTCTCTGTTTAAAGAATCTGCAACTGGACATTTGGAGTGCTTTGAGGCCTATGGCGAAAAAGGAAATTTATTCTTATGAAATCTAAAGAGAAGCATCCTGCGAAATTAGTTTATGATGTGTGCATTCAGCTCACAGAGTTGAAGCTTTTACTTTAGTTGAGCGGATTTGAACCAGTCTTTTTCTAGAATCTGCAAGTGGATATTTGAGATGTCTGCGTCCATTGCGAGAAAAAGAATACCTTCACATAAAAACTAGACAAAAGCATTCTCAACAACTATTTCGTGACATGTGCATTCAACTCACAGAGTTTAAACTTTCTTTTGATTGAGCAGTTTTGAGACACGGTGTTGGAAGGATCTGCAAGTGGACATTTGGAGGGCTTTGAGACCTATGGTGAAAAAGCAAGTATCTTCACATAAAAACGACACAGAAGCATCCTGCAAAATTTCTTTGTGATGTGTGCATTCATCTCAGAGAGTTGAAGCTTTCTTGTGGTTGAGCAGATTTGAAACAGTCTTTTTGTAGACTCTATAACTGCATATTTGAGAACTTTTCATCCAATGCAGGAAAATGAAATATCTTCACATAAAAATAAAGACGGAAGCATTCTGAGCAACTTCTTAGTGATATGTGCATTAAACTCACAGAATTGAAAATTTCTTTTGATTGATCAGTTTTGAAACACTCTTTGAAGAATCTGCAATTAGACATTTGGAGGGCTTTGAGACCTATGCTGTAAAAGGAAATATCTTCACATAAAAACCAAACAGTAGCATTCTGCAAAATTTCTTTGTGATGTGTGCATTCTTCTCAGAGTTGAAGCTTTTCTTTTTGGTTGAGCAGATTTGAAACCGTTTTTTAGTAGATTCTGCAAGTGGTTATTTGAGATCTTTTCGTCCAATGTGGGAAAAGGAAATATCTTCACATAAAAACTAGACAGAAGAATTCTGAGCATCTTCTTGGTGATGTGTGCTTTCAGCTCTCAGAGTTGAAGCTTTCTTTCGGTTGAAGAGATTTGAAATACTCCTTTTGTACAATCTGCAAGTGGATATTTGAGATCTTTTCAACCAATGCTGAAAAGGAATTATCTCCACTTAAAAACTAAACTGAAGCATTCTGAGCAACTTCTTAGTGATGGGTGCATTCAACTCACAGAGTTGAGCCTTCCTTTCGATTGAGCAGTTTTGAAACTCCCTGTTTGAAGCATCTACAAATTGGCATTTGGAGAGCTTTGTGGCTTATGGTGAAAAATGAAATATCTTCACCAAAAAGATACACGGGAGCATCTTGCGAAATTTCCTTGTGATGTGTGCATTCATCTCACATAGTGGAAGCTTACTTTTGGTTAAGCAGATATGAAACAGTCTTTTTCTGGATTCTGCCAGTGCAAATTTGAAATCTTTTCATCCAATGCGGGGAAAGGAATTATCTTCACATAAAACCTAGAGAGAAGCATTCTGGACAACTTCTTAGTGATATGTGCATTCAACTCACAGAGTTGAAACTTTCATTTGATGGAGCAGTGTTGAAACACGCTGAAGAATCTGCTAGTGGACATTTGGAATGCTTTGAGGCCTATGGTGAAAAAGGAAATATCTTCCCATGAAAAGTACTCAGAAGCATTCTGCGAAATTACTTTGCGATGTAGGAATTCATCTCACAGAGTTCAAGTTTCCTTATGGTTGAGCAGATTTGAAACAGTCTTTTTGTAGAATCTGAAAATGGATATTTGAGATCTTCTCGTCCAATGCGAGAAAAAGAAATATCATCTCATAAAAACTAGGCAGAAGCATCCTGAACAAATTCTTAGTGATGTATGCTTTCAAGTAACAAGGTGAACCTTGCTTTTGATCCAGCAGTTTTGAAACACTCTGTTTGAAGAATCTGCAAGTGGACATTTGGAGCGCTTTGAGGCCTATGTTGAAAAAGGAAATATTTTCACATAAAAGCTACAGAAAAGCGTTCTGTGAAATTTCTTTGTGATGTTTGCATTCTTCTCACAGTGTTGAAGCTTTCTTTTGGTTGAGCAGATTTGAAGCATTCCTTTTGGAGTATCTACAAATGGATATTTGAGATCTTTACGTCCCATGGGGAACCGGATTTACCTTCACATAAAAACTAGACGGTAGCCTTCTGAGCAACTTCTTAGTGATGCGTGTATTCCACTCACAGAGTTGAACCTTTCTTTTGATTGAGCAGTTTTGAAACACTTTTTGTCAAGAATCTGCAAGGTTCCAATTGAAGTGCTTTGAGACCTATGCTCAAAAAGGAAATATCTTCACATTAATACTACACAGAAACGTTTTGCAAAATTTTTTTGTGATGTGTGCGTTCATCTCCCAGAGGTGAAGCTATCTTTTGGTTGAGCATATATGAAAGAGGCCTTATGGAGAGTCTGCAAGTGAATATTTGTGATCTTTGCGTCCAATGTGGGAAAAGGAAGTATCTTCAATTAAAAACTACACATAAGCCTTCTGAGCAGCTTCTTAGTGATATGTGCATTCAAGTCACAGAGTCGAACTTTTCTTTTGATTCAGCAGTTTTGAAACACGGTGTTTGAAGAATCTGCAAGTGGGCATTTGGAGTGCTTTGAGGGCTATGATGTAAAAGGAAACATCTTCACATAAAAACTACACAGAATAGTTCTGCGAAATTTCCTTGTCATGTGTGCATTCATCTCACATAGTGGAAGCTTTCTCTTGGTTAAGCATATATGAAACAGTCTTTTTCTAGATTCTGCCAGTGCAAATTTGAAATCTTTTTGACCAATGCGGGGAAAGGAATTATCTTCACATGCAACCTAGAAAGAAGCATTCTGAACAACTTCTTAGTGATATGTGCATTCAACTCACAGAGTTGAAACTTTCTTTTGAAGGAGCAGTTTTGAAACACTCTGAAGAATCTGCAAGTGAACATTTGGAATGCTTTGAGGCCTATGGTGAAAAAGGAAATATCTTCCCATGAAAAGTACTCAGAAGCATTCTGCGAAATTACTTTGTGATGTATGCATTCATCTCACAGAGTTCAAGTTTCCTTATGGTTGAGCAGGATTGAAACAGTCTTTTTGTAGAATCTGCAAATGGATATCTGAGATCTTTTCGTCCAATGCGAGAAAAAGAAATATCATCTCATAAAATCTAGGCAGAAGCATCCTGAACAACTTCTTAGTGATGTATGCTTCCAAGTAACAAGGTGAACCTTGCTTTTGATCCAGCAGTTTTGAAACACGGTGTTTGAAGAATCTGCAAGTGGGCATTTGGAGTGCTTTGAGGGCTATGATAAAAAGGGAAATATCTTCACATAAAAACTATACAGAATAATTCTGCGAAATTTATTTGTGATGTGTGCATTCGTCTCACAGAGTTAAGGCTCTCTTTTGGTTGAGCAGATTTGAAAGTGTGTTTTTCTACAATCTGCAAGTGGATATTTGAGATCTTTTCTTCCAATGCATGAAAAGGAATTAAACTCACTTAGAAACTAGACAGAAGCATTCTGAGCAACTCTTTTCGGATGTGTGCATTCATCTCATGGAGGTGAGCCTTTGTTTTGCTTCAACAGTTTTGAAACTCTCTGTTTAAAGAATCTGCAACTGGACATTTGGAGTGCTTTGAGGCCTATGGCGAAAAAGGAAATTTATTCTTATGAAATCTAAAGAGAAGCATCCTGCGAAATTAGTTTATGATGTGTGCATTCAGCTCACAGAGTTGAAGCTTTTACTTTAGTTGAGCGGATTTGAACCAGTCTTTTTCTAGAATCTGCAAGTGGATATTTGAGATGTCTGCGTCCATTGCGAGAAAAAGAATACCTTCACATAAAAACTAGACAAAAGCATTCTCAACAACTATTTCGTGACATGTGCATTCAACTCACAGAGTTTAAACTTTCTTTTGATTGAGCAGTTTTGAGACACGGTGTTGGAAGGATCTGCAAGTGGACATTTGGAGGGCTTTGAGACCTATGGTGAAAAAGCAAGTATCTTCACATAAAAACGACACAGAAGCATCCTGCAAAATTTCTTTGTGATGTGTGCATTCATCTCAGAGAGTTGAAGCTTTCTTGTGGTTGAGCAGATTTGAAACAGTCTTTTTGTAGACTCTATAACTGCATATTTGAGAACTTTTCATCCAATGCAGGAAAATGAAATATCTTCACATAAAAATAAAGACGGAAGCATTCTGAGCAACTTCTTAGTGATATGTGCATTAAACTCACAGAATTGAAAATTTCTTTTGATTGATCAGTTTTGAAACACTCTTTGAAGAATCTGCAATTAGACATTTGGAGGGCTTTGAGACCTATGCTGTAAAAGGAAATATCTTCACATAAAAACCAAACAGTAGCATTCTGCAAAATTTCTTTGTGATGTGTGCATTCTTCTCAGAGTTGAAGCTTTTCTTTTTGGTTGAGCAGATTTGAAACCGTTTTTTAGTAGATTCTGCAAGTGGTTATTTGAGATCTTTTCGTCCAATGTGGGAAAAGGAAATATCTTCACATAAAAACTAGACAGAAGAATTCTGAGCATCTTCTTGGTGATGTGTGCTTTCAGCTCTCAGAGTTGAAGCTTTCTTTTGGTTGAAGAGATTTGAAATACTCCTTTTGTACAATCTGCAAGTGGATATTTGAGATCTTTTCAACCAATGCTGAAAAGGAATTATCTCCACTTAAAAACTAAACTGAAGCATTCTGAGCAACTTCTTAGTGATGGGTGCATTCAACTCACAGAGTTGAGCCTTCCTTTCGATTGAGCAGTTTTGAAACTCCCTGTTTGAAGCATCTACAAATTGGCATTTGGAGAGCTTTGTGGCTTATGGTGAAAAATGAAATATCTTCACCAAAAAGATACACGGGAGCATCTTGCGAAATTTCCTTGTGATGTGTGCATTCATCTCACATAGTGGAAGCTTACTTTTGGTTAAGCAGATATGAAACAGTCTTTTTCTGGATTCTGCCAGTGCAAATTTGAAATCTTTTCATCCAATGCGGGGAAAGGAATTATCTTCACATAAAACCTAGAGAGAAGCATTCTGGACAACTTCTTAGTGATATGTGCATTCAACTCACAGAGTTGAAACTTTCATTTGATGGAGCAGTGTTGAAACACGCTGAAGAATCTGCTAGTGGACATTTGGAATGCTTTGAGGCCTATGGTGAAAAAGGAAATATCTTCCCATGAAAAGTACTCAGAAGCATTCTGCGAAATTACTTTGCGATGTAGGAATTCATCTCACAGAGTTCAAGTTTCCTTATGGTTGAGCAGATTTGAAACAGTCTTTTTGTAGAATCTGAAAATGGATATTTGAGATCTTCTCGTCCAATGCGAGAAAAAGAAATATCATCTCATAAAAACTAGGCAGAAGCATCCTGAACAAATTCTTAGTGATGTATGCTTTCAAGTAACAAGGTGAACCTTGCTTTTGATCCAGCAGTTTTGAAACACTCTGTTTGAAGAATCTGCAAGTGGACATTTGGAGCGCTTTGAGGCCTATGTTGAAAAAGGAAATATTTTCACATAAAAGCTACAGAAAAGCGTTCTGTGAAATTTCTTTGTGATGTTTGCATTCTTCTCACAGTGTTGAAGCTTTCTTTTGGTTGAGCAGATTTGAAGCATTCCTTTTGGAGTATCTACAAATGGATATTTGAGATCTTTACGTCCCATGGGGAACCGGATTTACCTTCACATAAAAACTAGACGGTAGCCTTCTGAGCAACTTCTTAGTGATGCGTGTATTCCACTCACAGAGTTGAACCTTTCTTTTGATTGAGCAGTTTTGAAACACTTTTTGTCAAGAATCTGCAAGGTTCCAATTGAAGTGCTTTGAGACCTATGCTCAAAAAGGAAATATCTTCACATTAATACTACACAGAAACGTTTTGCAAAATTTTTTTGTGATGTGTGCGTTCATCTCCCAGAGGTGAAGCTATCTTTTGGTTGAGCATATATGAAAGAGGCCTTATGGAGAGTCTGCAAGTGAATATTTGTGATCTTTGCGTCCAATGTGGGAAAAGGAAGTATCTTCAATTAAAAACTACACATAAGCCTTCTGAGCAGCTTCTTAGTGATATGTGCATTCAAGTCACAGAGTCGAACTTTTCTTTTGATTCAGCAGTTTTGAAACACGGTGTTTGAAGAATCTGCAAGTGGGCATTTGGAGTGCTTTGAGGGCTATGATGTAAAAGGAAACATCTTCACATAAAAACTACACAGAATAGTTCTGCGAAATTTCCTTGTCATGTGTGCATTCATCTCACATAGTGGAAGCTTTCTCTTGGTTAAGCATATATGAAACAGTCTTTTTCTAGATTCTGCCAGTGCAAATTTGAAATCTTTTTGACCAATGCGGGGAAAGGAATTATCTTCACATGCAACCTAGAAAGAAGCATTCTGAACAACTTCTTAGTGATATGTGCATTCAACTCACAGAGTTGAAACTTTCTTTTGAAGGAGCAGTTTTGAAACACTCTGAAGAATCTGCAAGTGAACATTTGGAATGCTTTGAGGCCTATGGTGAAAAAGGAAATATCTTCCCATGAAAAGTACTCAGAAGCATTCTGCGAAATTACTTTGTGATGTATGCATTCATCTCACAGAGTTCAAGTTTCCTTATGGTTGAGCAGGATTGAAACAGTCTTTTTGTAGAATCTGCAAATGGATATCTGAGATCTTTTCGTCCAATGCGAGAAAAAGAAATATCATCTCATAAAATCTAGGCAGAAGCATCCTGAACAACTTCTTAGTGATGTATGCTTCCAAGTAACAAGGTGAACCTTGCTTTTGATCCAGCAGTTTTGAAACACGGTGTTTGAAGAATCTGCAAGTGGGCATTTGGAGTGCTTTGAGGGCTATGATAAAAAGGGAAATATCTTCACATAAAAACTATACAGAATAATTCTGCGAAATTTATTTGTGATGTGTGCATTCGTCTCACAGAGTTAAGGCTCTCTTTTGGTTGAGCAGATTTGAAAGTGTGTTTTTCTACAATCTGCAAGTGGATATTTGAGATCTTTTCTTCCAATGCATGAAAAGGAATTAAACTCACTTAGAAACTAGACAGAAGCATTCTGAGCAACTCTTTTCGGATGTGTGCATTCATCTCATGGAGGTGAGCCTTTGTTTTGCTTCAACAGTTTTGAAACTCTCTGTTTAAAGAATCTGCAACTGGACATTTGGAGTGCTTTGAGGCCTATGGCGAAAAAGGAAATTTATTCTTATGAAATCTAAAGAGAAGCATCCTGCGAAATTAGTTTATGATGTGTGCATTCAGCTCACAGAGTTGAAGCTTTTACTTTAGTTGAGCGGATTTGAACCAGTCTTTTTCTAGAATCTGCAAGTGGATATTTGAGATGTCTGCGTCCATTGCGAGAAAAAGAATACCTTCACCTAAAAACTAGACAAAAGCATTCTCAACAACTATTTCGTGACATGTGCATTCAACTCACAGAGTTTAAACTTTCTTTTGATTGAGCAGTTTTGAGACACGGTGTTGGAAGGATCTGCAAGTGGACATTTGGAGGGCTTTGAGACCTATGGTGAAAAAGCAAGTATCTTCACATAAAAACGACACAGAAGCATCCTGCAAAATTTCTTTGTGATGTGTGCATTCATCTCAGAGAGTTGAAGCTTTCTTGTGGTTGAGCAGATTTGAAACAGTCTTTTTGTAGACTCTATAACTGCATATTTGAGAACTTTTCATCCAATGCAGGAAAATGAAATATCTTCACATAAAAATAAAGACGGAAGCATTCTGAGCAACTTCTTAGTGATATGTGCATTAAACTCACAGAATTGAAAATTTCTTTTGATTGATCAGTTTTGAAACACTCTTTGAAGAATCTGCAATTAGACATTTGGAGGGCTTTGAGACCTATGCTGTAAAAGGAAATATCTTCACATAAAAACCAAACAGTAGCATTCTGCAAAATTTCTTTGTGATGTGTGCATTCTTCTCAGAGTTGAAGCTTTTCTTTTTGGTTGAGCAGATTTGAAACCGTTTTTTAGTAGATTCTGCAAGTGGTTATTTGAGATCTTTTCGTCCAATGTGGGAAAAGGAAATATCTTCACATAAAAACTAGACAGAAGAATTCTGAGCATCTTCTTGGTGATGTGTGCTTTCAGCTCTCAGAGTTGAAGCTTTCTTTCGGTTGAAGAGATTTGAAATACTCCTTTTGTACAATCTGCAAGTGGATATTTGAGATCTTTTCAACCAATGCTGAAAAGGAATTATCTCCACTTAAAAACTAAACTGAAGCATTCTGAGCAACTTCTTAGTGATGGGTGCATTCAACTCACAGAGTTGAGCCTTCCTTTCGATTGAGCAGTTTTGAAACTCCCTGTTTGAAGCATCTACAAATTGGCATTTGGAGAGCTTTGTGGCTTATGGTGAAAAATGAAATATCTTCACCAAAAAGATACACGGGAGCATCTTGCGAAATTTCCTTGTGATGTGTGCATTCATCTCACATAGTGGAAGCTTACTTTTGGTTAAGCAGATATGAAACAGTCTTTTTCTGGATTCTGCCAGTGCAAATTTGAAATCTTTTCATCCAATGCGGGGAAAGGAATTATCTTCACATAAAACCTAGAGAGAAGCATTCTGGACAACTTCTTAGTGATATGTGCATTCAACTCACAGAGTTGAAACTTTCATTTGATGGAGCAGTGTTGAAACACGCTGAAGAATCTGCTAGTGGACATTTGGAATGCTTTGAGGCCTATGGTGAAAAAGGAAATATCTTCCCATGAAAAGTACTCAGAAGCATTCTGCGAAATTACTTTGCGATGTAGGAATTCATCTCACAGAGTTCAAGTTTCCTTATGGTTGAGCAGATTTGAAACAGTCTTTTTGTAGAATCTGAAAATGGATATTTGAGATCTTCTCGTCCAATGCGAGAAAAAGAAATATCATCTCATAAAAACTAGGCAGAAGCATCCTGAACAAATTCTTAGTGATGTATGCTTTCAAGTAACAAGGTGAACCTTGCTTTTGATCCAGCAGTTTTGAAACACTCTGTTTGAAGAATCTGCAAGTGGACATTTGGAGCGCTTTGAGGCCTATGTTGAAAAAGGAAATATTTTCACATAAAAGCTACAGAAAAGCGTTCTGTGAAATTTCTTTGTGATGTTTGCATTCTTCTCACAGTGTTGAAGCTTTCTTTTGGTTGAGCAGATTTGAAGCATTCCTTTTGGAGTATCTACAAATGGATATTTGAGATCTTTACGTCCCATGGGGAACCGGATTTACCTTCACATAAAAACTAGACGGTAGCCTTCTGAGCAACTTCTTAGTGATGCGTGTATTCCACTCACAGAGTTGAACCTTTCTTTTGATTGAGCAGTTTTGAAACACTTTTTGTCAAGAATCTGCAAGGTTCCAATTGAAGTGCTTTGAGACCTATGCTCAAAAAGGAAATATCTTCACATTAATACTACACAGAAACGTTTTGCAAAATTTTTTTGTGATGTGTGCGTTCATCTCCCAGAGGTGAAGCTATCTTTTGGTTGAGCATATATGAAAGAGGCCTTATGGAGAGTCTGCAAGTGAATATTTGTGATCTTTGCGTCCAATGTGGGAAAAGGAAGTATCTTCAATTAAAAACTACACATAAGCCTTCTGAGCAGCTTCTTAGTGATATGTGCATTCAAGTCACAGAGTCGAACTTTTCTTTTGATTCAGCAGTTTTGAAACACGGTGTTTGAAGAATCTGCAAGTGGGCATTTGGAGTGCTTTGAGGGCTATGATGTAAAAGGAAACATCTTCACATAAAAACTACACAGAATAGTTCTGCGAAATTTCCTTGTCATGTGTGCATTCATCTCACATAGTGGAAGCTTTCTCTTGGTTAAGCATATATGAAACAGTCTTTTTCTAGATTCTGCCAGTGCAAATTTGAAATCTTTTTGACCAATGCGGGGAAAGGAATTATCTTCACATGCAACCTAGAAAGAAGCATTCTGAACAACTTCTTAGTGATATGTGCATTCAACTCACAGAGTTGAAACTTTCTTTTGAAGGAGCAGTTTTGAAACACTCTGAAGAATCTGCAAGTGAACATTTGGAATGCTTTGAGGCCTATGGTGAAAAAGGAAATATCTTCCCATGAAAAGTACTCAGAAGCATTCTGCGAAATTACTTTGTGATGTATGCATTCATCTCACAGAGTTCAAGTTTCCTTATGGTTGAGCAGGATTGAAACAGTCTTTTTGTAGAATCTGCAAATGGATATCTGAGATCTTTTCGTCCAATGCGAGAAAAAGAAATATCATCTCATAAAATCTAGGCAGAAGCATCCTGAACAACTTCTTAGTGATGTATGCTTCCAAGTAACAAGGTGAACCTTGCTTTTGATCCAGCAGTTTTGAAACACGGTGTTTGAAGAATCTGCAAGTGGGCATTTGGAGTGCTTTGAGGGCTATGATAAAAAGGGAAATATCTTCACATAAAAACTATACAGAATAATTCTGCGAAATTTATTTGTGATGTGTGCATTCGTCTCACAGAGTTAAGGCTCTCTTTTGGTTGAGCAGATTTGAAAGTGTGTTTTTCTACAATCTGCAAGTGGATATTTGAGATCTTTTCTTCCAATGCATGAAAAGGAATTAAACTCACTTAGAAACTAGACAGAAGCATTCTGAGCAACTCTTTTCGGATGTGTGCATTCATCTCATGGAGGTGAGCCTTTGTTTTGCTTCAACAGTTTTGAAACTCTCTGTTTAAAGAATCTGCAACTGGACATTTGGAGTGCTTTGAGGCCTATGGCGAAAAAGGAAATTTATTCTTATGAAATCTAAAGAGAAGCATCCTGCGAAATTAGTTTATGATGTGTGCATTCAGCTCACAGAGTTGAAGCTTTTACTTTAGTTGAGCGGATTTGAACCAGTCTTTTTCTAGAATCTGCAAGTGGATATTTGAGATGTCTGCGTCCATTGCGAGAAAAAGAATACCTTCACATAAAAACTAGACAAAAGCATTCTCAACAACTATTTCGTGACATGTGCATTCAACTCACAGAGTTTAAACTTTCTTTTGATTGAGCAGTTTTGAGACACGGTGTTGGAAGGATCTGCAAGTGGACATTTGGAGGGCTTTGAGACCTATGGTGAAAAAGCAAGTATCTTCACATAAAAACGACACAGAAGCATCCTGCAAAATTTCTTTGTGATGTGTGCATTCATCTCAGAGAGTTGAAGCTTTCTTGTGGTTGAGCAGATTTGAAACAGTCTTTTTGTAGACTCTATAACTGCATATTTGAGAACTTTTCATCCAATGCAGGAAAATGAAATATCTTCACATAAAAATAAAGACGGAAGCATTCTGAGCAACTTCTTAGTGATATGTGCATTAAACTCACAGAATTGAAAATTTCTTTTGATTGATCAGTTTTGAAACACTCTTTGAAGAATCTGCAATTAGACATTTGGAGGGCTTTGAGACCTATGCTGTAAAAGGAAATATCTTCACATAAAAACCAAACAGTAGCATTCTGCAAAATTTCTTTGTGATGTGTGCATTCTTCTCAGAGTTGAAGCTTTTCTTTTTGGTTGAGCAGATTTGAAACCGTTTTTTAGTAGATTCTGCAAGTGGTTATTTGAGATCTTTTCGTCCAATGTGGGAAAAGGAAATATCTTCACATAAAAACTAGACAGAAGAATTCTGAGCATCTTCTTGGTGATGTGTGCTTTCAGCTCTCAGAGTTGAAGCTTTCTTTTGGTTGAAGAGATTTGAAATACTCCTTTTGTACAATCTGCAAGTGGATATTTGAGATCTTTTCAACCAATGCTGAAAAGGAATTATCTCCACTTAAAAACTAAACTGAAGCATTCTGAGCAACTTCTTAGTGATGGGTGCATTCAACTCACAGAGTTGAGCCTTCCTTTCGATTGAGCAGTTTTGAAACTCCCTGTTTGAAGCATCTACAAATTGGCATTTGGAGAGCTTTGTGGCTTATGGTGAAAAATGAAATATCTTCACCAAAAAGATACACGGGAGCATCTTGCGAAATTTCCTTGTGATGTGTGCATTCATCTCACATAGTGGAAGCTTACTTTTGGTTAAGCAGATATGAAACAGTCTTTTTCTGGATTCTGCCAGTGCAAATTTGAAATCTTTTCATCCAATGCGGGGAAAGGAATTATCTTCACATAAAACCTAGAGAGAAGCATTCTGGACAACTTCTTAGTGATATGTGCATTCAACTCACAGAGTTGAAACTTTCATTTGATGGAGCAGTGTTGAAACACGCTGAAGAATCTGCTAGTGGACATTTGGAATGCTTTGAGGCCTATGGTGAAAAAGGAAATATCTTCCCATGAAAAGTACTCAGAAGCATTCTGCGAAATTACTTTGCGATGTAGGAATTCATCTCACAGAGTTCAAGTTTCCTTATGGTTGAGCAGATTTGCAACAGTCTTTTTGTAGAATCTGAAAATGGATATTTGAGATCTTCTCGTCCAATGCGAGAAAAAGAAATATCATCTCATAAAAACTAGGCAGAAGCATCCTGAACAAATTCTTAGTGATGTATGCTTTCAAGTAACAAGGTGAACCTTGCTTTTGATCCAGCAGTTTTGAAACACTCTGTTTGAAGAATCTGCAAGTGGACATTTGGAGCGCTTTGAGGCCTATGTTGAAAAAGGAAATATTTTCACATAAAAGCTACAGAAAAGCGTTCTGTGAAATTTCTTTGTGATGTTTGCATTCTTCTCACAGTGTTGAAGCTTTCTTTTGGTTGAGCAGATTTGAAGCATTCCTTTTGGAGTATCTACAAATGGATATTTGAGATCTTTACGTCCCATGGGGAACCGGATTTACCTTCACATAAAAACTAGACGGTAGCCTTCTGAGCAACTTCTTAGTGATGCGTGTATTCCACTCACAGAGTTGAACCTTTCTTTTGATTGAGCAGTTTTGAAACACTTTTTGTCAAGAATCTGCAAGGTTCCAATTGAAGTGCTTTGAGACCTATGCTCAAAAAGGAAATATCTTCACATTAATACTACACAGAAACGTTTTGCAAAATTTTTTTGTGATGTGTGCGTTCATCTCCCAGAGGTGAAGCTATCTTTTGGTTGAGCATATATGAAAGAGGCCTTATGGAGAGTCTGCAAGTGAATATTTGTGATCTTTGCGTCCAATGTGCGAAAAGGAAGTATCTTCAATTAAAAACTACACATAAGCCTTCTGAGCAGCTTCTTAGTGATATGTGCATTCAAGTCACAGAGTCGAACTTTTCTTTTGATTCAGCAGTTTTGAAACACGGTGTTTGAAGAATCTGCAAGTGGGCATTTGGAGTGCTTTGAGGGCTATGATGTAAAAGGAAACATCTTCACATAAAAACTACACAGAATAGTTCTGCGAAATTTCCTTGTCATGTGTGCATTCATCTCACATAGTGGAAGCTTTCTCTTGGTTAAGCATATATGAAACAGTCTTTTTCTAGATTCTGCCAGTGCAAATTTGAAATCTTTTTGACCAATGCGGGGAAAGGAATTATCTTCACATGCAACCTAGAAAGAAGCATTCTGAACAACTTCTTAGTGATATGTGCATTCAACTCACAGAGTTGAAACTTTCTTTTGAAGGAGCAGTTTTGAAACACTCTGAAGAATCTGCAAGTGAACATTTGGAATGCTTTGAGGCCTATGGTGAAAAAGGAAATATCTTCCCATGAAAAGTACTCAGAAGCATTCTGCGAAATTACTTTGTGATGTATGCATTCATCTCACAGAGTTCAAGTTTCCTTATGGTTGAGCAGGATTGAAACAGTCTTTTTGTAGAATCTGCAAATGGATATCTGAGATCTTTTCGTCCAATGCGAGAAAAAGAAATATCATCTCATAAAATCTAGGCAGAAGCATCCTGAACAACTTCTTAGTGATGTATGCTTCCAAGTAACAAGGTGAACCTTGCTTTTGATCCAGCAGTTTTGAAACACGGTGTTTGAAGAATCTGCAAGTGGGCATTTGGAGTGCTTTGAGGGCTATGATAAAAAGGGAAATATCTTCACATAAAAACTATACAGAATAATTCTGCGAAATTTATTTGTGATGTGTGCATTCGTCTCACAGAGTTAAGGCTCTCTTTTGGTTGAGCAGATTTGAAAGTGTGTTTTTCTACAATCTGCAAGTGGATATTTGAGATCTTTTCTTCCAATGCATGAAAAGGAATTAAACTCACTTAGAAACTAGACAGAAGCATTCTGAGCAACTCTTTTCGGATGTGTGCATTCATCTCATGGAGGTGAGCCTTTGTTTTGCTTCAACAGTTTTGAAACTCTCTGTTTAAAGAATCTGCAACTGGACATTTGGAGTGCTTTGAGGCCTATGGCGAAAAAGGAAATTTATTCTTATGAAATCTAAAGAGAAGCATCCTGCGAAATTAGTTTATGATGTGTGCATTCAGCTCACAGAGTTGAAGCTTTTACTTTAGTTGAGCGGATTTGAACCAGTCTTTTTCTAGAATCTGCAAGTGGATATTTGAGATGTCTGCGTCCATTGCGAGAAAAAGAATACCTTCACATAAAAACTAGACAAAAGCATTCTCAACAACTATTTCGTGACATGTGCATTCAACTCACAGAGTTTAAACTTTCTTTTGATTGAGCAGTTTTGAGACACGGTGTTGGAAGGATCTGCAAGTGGACATTTGGAGGGCTTTGAGACCTATGGTGAAAAAGCAAGTATCTTCACATAAAAACGACACAGAAGCATCCTGCAAAATTTCTTTGTGATGTGTGCATTCATCTCAGAGAGTTGAAGCTTTCTTGTGGTTGAGCAGATTTGAAACAGTCTTTTTGTAGACTCTATAACTGCATATTTGAGAACTTTTCATCCAATGCAGGAAAATGAAATATCTTCACATAAAAATAAAGACGGAAGCATTCTGAGCAACTTCTTAGTGATATGTGCATTAAACTCACAGAATTGAAAATTTCTTTTGATTGATCAGTTTTGAAACACTCTTTGAAGAATCTGCAATTAGACATTTGGAGGGCTTTGAGACCTATGCTGTAAAAGGAAATATCTTCACATAAAAACCAAACAGTAGCATTCTGCAAAATTTCTTTGTGATGTGTGCATTCTTCTCAGAGTTGAAGCTTTTCTTTTTGGTTGAGCAGATTTGAAACCGTTTTTTAGTAGATTCTGCAAGTGGTTATTTGAGATCTTTTCGTCCAATGTGGGAAAAGGAAATATCTTCACATAAAAACTAGACAGAAGAATTCTGAGCATCTTCTTGGTGATGTGTGCTTTCAGCTCTCAGAGTTGAAGCTTTCTTTCGGTTGAAGAGATTTGAAATACTCCTTTTGTACAATCTGCAAGTGGATATTTGAGATCTTTTCAACCAATGCTGAAAAGGAATTATCTCCACTTAAAAACTAAACTGAAGCATTCTGAGCAACTTCTTAGTGATGGGTGCATTCAACTCACAGAGTTGAGCCTTCCTTTCGATTGAGCAGTTTTGAAACTCCCTGTTTGAAGCATCTACAAATTGGCATTTGGAGAGCTTTGTGGCTTATGGTGAAAAATGAAATATCTTCACCAAAAAGATACACGGGAGCATCTTGCGAAATTTCCTTGTGATGTGTGCATTCATCTCACATAGTGGAAGCTTACTTTTGGTTAAGCAGATATGAAACAGTCTTTTTCTGGATTCTGCCAGTGCAAATTTGAAATCTTTTCATCCAATGCGGGGAAAGGAATTATCTTCACATAAAACCTAGAGAGAAGCATTCTGGACAACTTCTTAGTGATATGTGCATTCAACTCACAGAGTTGAAACTTTCATTTGATGGAGCAGTGTTGAAACACGCTGAAGAATCTGCTAGTGGACATTTGGAATGCTTTGAGGCCTATGGTGAAAAAGGAAATATCTTCCCATGAAAAGTACTCAGAAGCATTCTGCGAAATTACTTTGCGATGTAGGAATTCATCTCACAGAGTTCAAGTTTCCTTATGGTTGAGCAGATTTGAAACAGTCTTTTTGTAGAATCTGAAAATGGATATTTGAGATCTTCTCGTCCAATGCGAGAAAAAGAAATATCATCTCATAAAAACTAGGCAGAAGCATCCTGAACAAATTCTTAGTGATGTATGCTTTCAAGTAACAAGGTGAACCTTGCTTTTGATCCAGCAGTTTTGAAACACTCTGTTTGAAGAATCTGCAAGTGGACATTTGGAGCGCTTTGAGGCCTATGTTGAAAAAGGAAATATTTTCACATAAAAGCTACAGAAAAGCGTTCTGTGAAATTTCTTTGTGATGTTTGCATTCTTCTCACAGTGTTGAAGCTTTCTTTTGGTTGAGCAGATTTGAAGCATTCCTTTTGGAGTATCTACAAATGGATATTTGAGATCTTTACGTCCCATGGGGAACCGGATTTACCTTCACATAAAAACTAGACGGTAGCCTTCTGAGCAACTTCTTAGTGATGCGTGTATTCCACTCACAGAGTTGAACCTTTCTTTTGATTGAGCAGTTTTGAAACACTTTTTGTCAAGAATCTGCAAGGTTCCAATTGAAGTGCTTTGAGACCTATGCTCAAAAAGGAAATATCTTCACATTAATACTACACAGAAACGTTTTGCAAAATTTTTTTGTGATGTGTGCGTTCATCTCCCAGAGGTGAAGCTATCTTTTGGTTGAGCATATATGAAAGAGGCCTTATGGAGAGTCTGCAAGTGAATATTTGTGATCTTTGCGTCCAATGTGCGAAAAGGAAGTATCTTCAATTAAAAACTACACATAAGCCTTCTGAGCAGCTTCTTAGTGATATGTGCATTCAAGTCACAGAGTCGAACTTTTCTTTTGATTCAGCAGTTTTGAAACACGGTGTTTGAAGAATCTGCAAGTGGGCATTTGGAGTGCTTTGAGGGCTATGATGTAAAAGGAAACATCTTCACATAAAAACTACACAGAATAGTTCTGCGAAATTTCCTTGTCATGTGTGCATTCATCTCACATAGTGGAAGCTTTCTCTTGGTTAAGCATATATGAAACAGTCTTTTTCTAGATTCTGCCAGTGCAAATTTGAAATCTTTTTGACCAATGCGGGGAAAGGAATTATCTTCACATGCAACCTAGAAAGAAGCATTCTGAACAACTTCTTAGTGATATGTGCATTCAACTCACAGAGTTGAAACTTTCTTTTGAAGGAGCAGTTTTGAAACACTCTGAAGAATCTGCAAGTGAACATTTGGAATGCTTTGAGGCCTATGGTGAAAAAGGAAATATCTTCCCATGAAAAGTACTCAGAAGCATTCTGCGAAATTACTTTGTGATGTATGCATTCATCTCACAGAGTTCAAGTTTCCTTATGGTTGAGCAGGATTGAAACAGTCTTTTTGTAGAATCTGCAAATGGATATCTGAGATCTTTTCGTCCAATGCGAGAAAAAGAAATATCATCTCATAAAATCTAGGCAGAAGCATCCTGAACAACTTCTTAGTGATGTATGCTTCCAAGTAACAAGGTGAACCTTGCTTTTGATCCAGCAGTTTTGAAACACGGTGTTTGAAGAATCTGCAAGTGGGCATTTGGAGTGCTTTGAGGGCTATGATAAAAAGGGAAATATCTTCACATAAAAACTATACAGAATAATTCTGCGAAATTTATTTGTGATGTGTGCATTCGTCTCACAGAGTTAAGGCTCTCTTTTGGTTGAGCAGATTTGAAAGTGTGTTTTTCTACAATCTGCAAGTGGATATTTGAGATCTTTTCTTCCAATGCATGAAAAGGAATTAAACTCACTTAGAAACTAGACAGAAGCATTCTGAGCAACTCTTTTCGGATGTGTGCATTCATCTCATGGAGGTGAGCCTTTGTTTTGCTTCAACAGTTTTGAAACTCTCTGTTTAAAGAATCTGCAACTGGACATTTGGAGTGCTTTGAGGCCTATGGCGAAAAAGGAAATTTATTCTTATGAAATCTAAAGAGAAGCATCCTGCGAAATTAGTTTATGATGTGTGCATTCAGCTCACAGGGTTGAAGCTTTTACTTTAGTTGAGCGGATTTGAACCAGTCTTTTTCTAGAATCTGCAAGTGGATATTTGAGATGTCTGCGTCCATTGCGAGAAAAAGAATACCTTCACATAAAAACTAGACAAAAGCATTCTCAACAACTATTTCGTGACATGTGCATTCAACTCACAGAGTTTAAACTTTCTTTTGATTGAGCAGTTTTGAGACACGGTGTTGGAAGGATCTGCAAGTGGACATTTGGAGGGCTTTGAGACCTATGGTGAAAAAGCAAGTATCTTCACATAAAAACGACACAGAAGCATCCTGCAAAATTTCTTTGTGATGTGTGCATTCATCTCAGAGAGTTGAAGCTTTCTTGTGGTTGAGCAGATTTGAAACAGTCTTTTTGTAGACTCTATAACTGCATATTTGAGAACTTTTCATCCAATGCAGGAAAATGAAATATCTTCACATAAAAATAAAGACGGAAGCATTCTGAGCAACTTCTTAGTGATATGTGCATTAAACTCACAGAATTGAAAATTTCTTTTGATTGATCAGTTTTGAAACACTCTTTGAAGAATCTGCAATTAGACATTTGGAGGGCTTTGAGACCTATGCTGTAAAAGGAAATATCTTCACATAAAAACCAAACAGTAGCATTCTGCAAAATTTCTTTGTGATGTGTGCATTCTTCTCAGAGTTGAAGCTTTTCTTTTTGGTTGAGCAGATTTGAAACCGTTTTTTAGTAGATTCTGCAAGTGGTTATTTGAGATCTTTTCGTCCAATGTGGGAAAAGGAAATATCTTCACATAAAAACTAGACAGAAGAATTCTGAGCATCTTCTTGGTGATGTGTGCTTTCAGCTCTCAGAGTTGAAGCTTTCTTTCGGTTGAAGAGATTTGAAATACTCCTTTTGTACAATCTGCAAGTGGATATTTGAGATCTTTTCAACCAATGCTGAAAAGGAATTATCTCCACTTAAAAACTAAACTGAAGCATTCTGAGCAACTTCTTAGTGATGGGTGCATTCAACTCACAGAGTTGAGCCTTCCTTTCGATTGAGCAGTTTTGAAACTCCCTGTTTGAAGCATCTACAAATTGGCATTTGGAGAGCTTTGTGGCTTATGGTGAAAAATGAAATATCTTCACCAAAAAGATACACGGGAGCATCTTGCGAAATTTCCTTGTGATGTGTGCATTCATCTCACATAGTGGAAGCTTACTTTTGGTTAAGCAGATATGAAACAGTCTTTTTCTGGATTCTGCCAGTGCAAATTTGAAATCTTTTCATCCAATGCGGGGAAAGGAATTATCTTCACATAAAACCTAGAGAGAAGCATTCTGGACAACTTCTTAGTGATATGTGCATTCAACTCACAGAGTTGAAACTTTCATTTGATGGAGCAGTGTTGAAACACGCTGAAGAATCTGCTAGTGGACATTTGGAATGCTTTGAGGCCTATGGTGAAAAAGGAAATATCTTCCCATGAAAAGTACTCAGAAGCATTCTGCGAAATTACTTTGCGATGTAGGAATTCATCTCACAGAGTTCAAGTTTCCTTATGGTTGAGCAGATTTGAAACAGTCTTTTTGTAGAATCTGAAAATGGATATTTGAGATCTTCTCGTCCAATGCGAGAAAAAGAAATATCATCTCATAAAAACTAGGCAGAAGCATCCTGAACAAATTCTTAGTGATGTATGCTTTCAAGTAACAAGGTGAACCTTGCTTTTGATCCAGCAGTTTTGAAACACTCTGTTTGAAGAATCTGCAAGTGGACATTTGGAGCGCTTTGAGGCCTATGTTGAAAAAGGAAATATTTTCACATAAAAGCTACAGAAAAGCGTTCTGTGAAATTTCTTTGTGATGTTTGCATTCTTCTCACAGTGTTGAAGCTTTCTTTTGGTTGAGCAGATTTGAAGCATTCCTTTTGGAGTATCTACAAATGGATATTTGAGATCTTTACGTCCCATGGGGAACCGGATTTACCTTCACATAAAAACTAGACGGTAGCCTTCTGAGCAACTTCTTAGTGATGCGTGTATTCCACTCACAGAGTTGAACCTTTCTTTTGATTGAGCAGTTTTGAAACACTTTTTGTCAAGAATCTGCAAGGTTCCAATTGAAGTGCTTTGAGACCTATGCTCAAAAAGGAAATATCTTCACATTAATACTACACAGAAACGTTTTGCAAAATTTTTTTGTGATGTGTGCGTTCATCTCCCAGAGGTGAAGCTATCTTTTGGTTGAGCATATATGAAAGAGGCCTTATGGAGAGTCTGCAAGTGAATATTTGTGATCTTTGCGTCCAATGTGCGAAAAGGAAGTATCTTCAATTAAAAACTACACATAAGCCTTCTGAGCAGCTTCTTAGTGATATGTGCATTCAAGTCACAGAGTCGAACTTTTCTTTTGATTCAGCAGTTTTGAAACACGGTGTTTGAAGAATCTGCAAGTGGGCATTTGGAGTGCTTTGAGGGCTATGATGTAAAAGGAAACATCTTCACATAAAAACTACACAGAATAGTTCTGCGAAATTTCCTTGTCATGTGTGCATTCATCTCACATAGTGGAAGCTTTCTTTTGGTTAAGCATATATGAAACAGTCTTTTTCTAGATTCTGCCAGTGCAAATTTGAAATCTTTTTGACCAATGCGGGGAAAGGAATTATCTTCACATGCAACCTAGAAAGAAGCATTCTGAACAACTTCTTAGTGATATGTGCATTCAACTCACAGAGTTGAAACTTTCTTTTGAAGGAGCAGTTTTGAAACACTCTGAAGAATCTGCAAGTGAACATTTGGAATGCTTTGAGGCCTATGGTGAAAAAGGAAATATCTTCCCATGAAAAGTACTCAGAAGCATTCTGCGAAATTACTTTGTGATGTATGCATTCATCTCACAGAGTTCAAGTTTCCTTATGGTTGAGCAGGATTGAAACAGTCTTTTTGTAGAATCTGCAAATGGATATCTGAGATCTTTTCGTCCAATGCGAGAAAAAGAAATATCATCTCATAAAATCTAGGCAGAAGCATCCTGAACAACTTCTTAGTGATGTATGCTTCCAAGTAACAAGGTGAACCTTGCTTTTGATCCAGCAGTTTTGAAACACGGTGTTTGAAGAATCTGCAAGTGGGCATTTGGAGTGCTTTGAGGGCTATGATAAAAAGGGAAATATCTTCACATAAAAACTATACAGAATAATTCTGCGAAATTTATTTGTGATGTGTGCATTCGTCTCACAGAGTTAAGGCTCTCTTTTGGTTGAGCAGATTTGAAAGTGTGTTTTTCTACAATCTGCAAGTGGATATTTGAGATCTTTTCTTCCAATGCATGAAAAGGAATTAAACTCACTTAGAAACTAGACAGAAGCATTCTGAGCAACTCTTTTCGGATGTGTGCATTCATCTCATGGAGGTGAGCCTTTGTTTTGCTTCAACAGTTTTGAAACTCTCTGTTTAAAGAATCTGCAACTGGACATTTGGAGTGCTTTGAGGCCTATGGCGAAAAAGGAAATTTATTCTTATGAAATCTAAAGAGAAGCATCCTGCGAAATTAGTTTATGATGTGTGCATTCAGCTCACAGGGTTGAAGCTTTTACTTTAGTTGAGCGGATTTGAACCAGTCTTTTTCTAGAATCTGCAAGTGGATATTTGAGATGTCTGCGTCCATTGCGAGAAAAAGAATACCTTCACATAAAAACTAGACAAAAGCATTCTCAACAACTATTTCGTGACATGTGCATTCAACTCACAGAGTTTAAACTTTCTTTTGATTGAGCAGTTTTGAGACACGGTGTTGGAAGGATCTGCAAGTGGACATTTGGAGGGCTTTGAGACCTATGGTGAAAAAGCAAGTATCTTCACATAAAAACGACACAGAAGCATCCTGCAAAATTTCTTTGTGATGTGTGCATTCATCTCAGAGAGTTGAAGCTTTCTTGTGGTTGAGCAGATTTGAAACAGTCTTTTTGTAGACTCTATAACTGCATATTTGAGAACTTTTCATCCAATGCAGGAAAATGAAATATCTTCACATAAAAATAAAGACGGAAGCATTCTGAGCAACTTCTTAGTGATATGTGCATTAAACTCACAGAATTGAAAATTTCTTTTGATTGATCAGTTTTGAAACACTCTTTGAAGAATCTGCAATTAGACATTTGGAGGGCTTTGAGACCTATGCTGTAAAAGGAAATATCTTCACATAAAAACCAAACAGTAGCATTCTGCAAAATTTCTTTGTGATGTGTGCATTCTTCTCAGAGTTGAAGCTTTTCTTTTTGGTTGAGCAGATTTGAAACCGTTTTTTAGTAGATTCTGCAAGTGGTTATTTGAGATCTTTTCGTCCAATGTGGGAAAAGGAAATATCTTCACATAAAAACTAGACAGAAGAATTCTGAGCATCTTCTTGGTGATGTGTGCTTTCAGCTCTCAGAGTTGAAGCTTTCTTTCGGTTGAAGAGATTTGAAATACTCCTTTTGTACAATCTGCAAGTGGATATTTGAGATCTTTTCAACCAATGCTGAAAAGGAATTATCTCCACTTAAAAACTAAACTGAAGCATTCTGAGCAACTTCTTAGTGATGGGTGCATTCAACTCACAGAGTTGAGCCTTCCTTTCGATTGAGCAGTTTTGAAACTCCCTGTTTGAAGCATCTACAAATTGGCATTTGGAGAGCTTTGTGGCTTATGGTGAAAAATGAAATATCTTCACCAAAAAGATACACGGGAGCATCTTGCGAAATTTCCTTGTGATGTGTGCATTCATCTCACATAGTGGAAGCTTACTTTTGGTTAAGCAGATATGAAACAGTCTTTTTCTGGATTCTGCCAGTGCAAATTTGAAATCTTTTCATCCAATGCGGGGAAAGGAATTATCTTCACATAAAACCTAGAGAGAAGCATTCTGGACAACTTCTTAGTGATATGTGCATTCAACTCACAGAGTTGAAACTTTCATTTGATGGAGCAGTGTTGAAACACGCTGAAGAATCTGCTAGTGGACATTTGGAATGCTTTGAGGCCTATGGTGAAAAAGGAAATATCTTCCCATGAAAAGTACTCAGAAGCATTCTGCGAAATTACTTTGCGATGTAGGAATTCATCTCACAGAGTTCAAGTTTCCTTATGGTTGAGCAGATTTGAAACAGTCTTTTTGTAGAATCTGAAAATGGATATTTGAGATCTTCTCGTCCAATGCGAGAAAAAGAAATATCATCTCATAAAAACTAGGCAGAAGCATCCTGAACAAATTCTTAGTGATGTATGCTTTCAAGTAACAAGGTGAACCTTGCTTTTGATCCAGCAGTTTTGAAACACTCTGTTTGAAGAATCTGCAAGTGGACATTTGGAGCGCTTTGAGGCCTATGTTGAAAAAGGAAATATTTTCACATAAAAGCTACAGAAAAGCGTTCTGTGAAATTTCTTTGTGATGTTTGCATTCTTCTCACAGTGTTGAAGCTTTCTTTTGGTTGAGCAGATTTGAAGCATTCCTTTTGGAGTATCTACAAATGGATATTTGAGATCTTTACGTCCCATGGGGAACCGGATTTACCTTCACATAAAAACTAGACGGTAGCCTTCTGAGCAACTTCTTAGTGATGCGTGTATTCCACTCACAGAGTTGAACCTTTCTTTTGATTGAGCAGTTTTGAAACACTTTTTGTCAAGAATCTGCAAGGTTCCAATTGAAGTGCTTTGAGACCTATGCTCAAAAAGGAAATATCTTCACATTAATACTACACAGAAACGTTTTGCAAAATTTTTTTGTGATGTGTGCGTTCATCTCCCAGAGGTGAAGCTATCTTTTGGTTGAGCATATATGAAAGAGGCCTTATGGAGAGTCTGCAAGTGAATATTTGTGATCTTTGCGTCCAATGTGCGAAAAGGAAGTATCTTCAATTAAAAACTACACATAAGCCTTCTGAGCAGCTTCTTAGTGATATGTGCATTCAAGTCACAGAGTCGAACTTTTCTTTTGATTCAGCAGTTTTGAAACACGGTGTTTGAAGAATCTGCAAGTGGGCATTTGGAGTGCTTTGAGGGCTATGATGTAAAAGGAAACATCTTCACATAAAAACTACACAGAATAGTTCTGCGAAATTTCCTTGTCATGTGTGCATTCATCTCACATAGTGGAAGCTTTCTCTTGGTTAAGCATATATGAAACAGTCTTTTTCTAGATTCTGCCAGTGCAAATTTGAAATCTTTTTGACCAATGCGGGGAAAGGAATTATCTTCACATGCAACCTAGAAAGAAGCATTCTGAACAACTTCTTAGTGATATGTGCATTCAACTCACAGAGTTGAAACTTTCTTTTGAAGGAGCAGTTTTGAAACACTCTGAAGAATCTGCAAGTGAACATTTGGAATGCTTTGAGGCCTATGGTGAAAAAGGAAATATCTTCCCATGAAAAGTACTCAGAAGCATTCTGCGAAATTACTTTGTGATGTATGCATTCATCTCACAGAGTTCAAGTTTCCTTATGGTTGAGCAGGATTGAAACAGTCTTTTTGTAGAATCTGCAAATGGATATCTGAGATCTTTTCGTCCAATGCGAGAAAAAGAAATATCATCTCATAAAATCTAGGCAGAAGCATCCTGAACAACTTCTTAGTGATGTATGCTTCCAAGTAACAAGGTGAACCTTGCTTTTGATCCAGCAGTTTTGAAACACGGTGTTTGAAGAATCTGCAAGTGGGCATTTGGAGTGCTTTGAGGGCTATGATAAAAAGGGAAATATCTTCACATAAAAACTATACAGAATAATTCTGCGAAATTTATTTGTGATGTGTGCATTCGTCTCACAGAGTTAAGGCTCTCTTTTGGTTGAGCAGATTTGAAAGTGTGTTTTTCTACAATCTGCAAGTGGATATTTGAGATCTTTTCTTCCAATGCATGAAAAGGAATTAAACTCACTTAGAAACTAGACAGAAGCATTCTGAGCAACTCTTTTCGGATGTGTGCATTCATCTCATGGAGGTGAGCCTTTGTTTTGCTTCAACAGTTTTGAAACTCTCTGTTTAAAGAATCTGCAACTGGACATTTGGAGTGCTTTGAGGCCTATGGCGAAAAAGGAAATTTATTCTTATGAAATCTAAAGAGAAGCATCCTGCGAAATTAGTTTATGATGTGTGCATTCAGCTCACAGAGTTGAAGCTTTTACTTTAGTTGAGCGGATTTGAACCAGTCTTTTTCTAGAATCTGCAAGTGGATATTTGAGATGTCTGCGTCCATTGCGAGAAAAAGAATACCTTCACATAAAAACTAGACAAAAGCATTCTCAACAACTATTTCGTGACATGTGCATTCAACTCACAGAGTTTAAACTTTCTTTTGATTGAGCAGTTTTGAGACACGGTGTTGGAAGGATCTGCAAGTGGACATTTGGAGGGCTTTGAGACCTATGGTGAAAAAGCAAGTATCTTCACATAAAAACGACACAGAAGCATCCTGCAAAATTTCTTTGTGATGTGTGCATTCATCTCAGAGAGTTGAAGCTTTCTTGTGGTTGAGCAGATTTGAAACAGTCTTTTTGTAGACTCTATAACTGCATATTTGAGAACTTTTCATCCAATGCAGGAAAATGAAATATCTTCACATAAAAATAAAGACGGAAGCATTCTGAGCAGCTTCTTAGTGATATGTGCATTAAACTCACAGAATTGAAAATTTCTTTTGATTGATCAGTTTTGAAACACTCTTTGAAGAATCTGCAATTAGACATTTGGAGGGCTTTGAGACCTATGCTGTAAAAGGAAATATCTTCACATAAATACCAAACAATAGCATTCTGCAAAATTTCTTTGTGATGTGTGCATTCTTCTCAGAGTTGAAGCTTTTCTTTTTGGTTGAGCAGATTTGAAACCGTTTTTTAGTAGATTCTGCAAGTGGTTATTTGAGATCTTTTCGTCCAATGTGGGAAAAGGAAATATCTTCACATAAAAACTAGACAGAAGAATTCTGAGCATCTTCTTGGTGATGTGTGCTTTCAGCTCTCAGAGTTGAAGCTTTCTTTCGGTTGAAGAGATTTGAAATACTCCTTTTGTACAATCTGCAAGTGGATATTTGAGATCTTTTCAACCAATGCTGAAAAGGAATTATCTCCACTTAAAAACTAAACTGAAGCATTCTGAGCAACTTCTTAGTGATGGGTGCATTCAACTCACAGAGTTGAGCCTTCCTTTCGATTGAGCAGTTTTGAAACTCCCTGTTTGAAGCATCTACAAATTGGCATTTGGAGAGCTTTGTGGCTTATGGTGAAAAATGAAATATCTTCACCAAAAAGATACACGGGAGCATCTTGCGAAATTTCCTTGTGATGTGTGCATTCATCTCACATAGTGGAAGCTTACTTTTGGTTAAGCAGATATGAAACAGTCTTTTTCTGGATTCTGCCAGTGCAAATTTGAAATCTTTTCATCCAATGCGGGGAAAGGAATTATCTTCACATAAAACCTAGAGAGAAGCATTCTGAACAACTTCTTAGTGATATGTGCATTCAACTCACAGAGTTGAAACTTTCATTTGATGGAGCAGTGTTGAAACACGCTGAAGAATCTGCTAGTGGACATTTGGAATGCTTTGAGGCCTATGGTGAAAAAGGAAATATCTTCCCATGAAAAGTACTCAGAAGCATTCTGCGAAATTACTTTGCGATGTAGGAATTCATCTCACAGAGTTCAAGTTTCCTTATGGTTGAGCAGATTTGAAACAGTCTTTTTGTAGAATCTGAAAATGGATATTTGAGATCTTCTCGTCCAATGCGAGAAAAAGAAATATCATCTCATAAAAACTAGGCAGAAGCATCCTGAACAAATTCTTAGTGATGTATGCTTTCAAGTAACAAGGTGAACCTTGCTTTTGATCCAGCAGTTTTGAAACACTCTGTTTGAAGAATCTGCAAGTGGACATTTGGAGCGCTTTGAGGCCTATGTTGAAAAAGGAAATATTTTCACATAAAAGCTACAGAAAAGCGTTCTGTGAAATTTCTTTGTGATGTTTGCATTCTTCTCACAGTGTTGAAGCTTTCTTTTGGTTGAGCAGATTTGAAGCATTCCTTTTGGAGTATCTACAAATGGATATTTGAGATCTTTACGTCCCATGGGGAACCGGATTTACCTTCACATAAAAACTAGACGGTAGCCTTCTGAGCAACTTCTTAGTGATGCGTGTATTCCACTCACAGAGTTGAACCTTTCTTTTGATTGAGCAGTTTTGAAACACTTTTTGTCAAGAATCTGCAAGGTTCCAATTGAAGTGCTTTGAGACCTATGCTCAAAAAGGAAATATCTTCACATTAATACTACACAGAAACGTTTTGCAAAATTTTTTTGTGATGTGTGCGTTCATCTCCCAGAGGTGAAGCTATCTTTTGGTTGAGCATATATGAAAGAGGCCTTATGGAGAGTCTGCAAGTGAATATTTGTGATCTTTGCGTCCAATGTGGGAAAAGGAAGTATCTTCAATTAAAAACTACACATAAGCCTTCTGAGCAACTTCTTAGTGATATGTGCATTCAAGTCACAGAGTCGAACTTTTCTTTTGATTCAGCAGTTTTGAAACACGGTGTTTGAAGAATCTGCAAGTGGGCATTTGGAGTGCTTTGAGGGCTATGATGTAAAAGGAAACATCTTCACATAAAAACTACACAGAATAGTTCTGCGAAATTTCCTTGTCATGTGTGCATTCATCTCACATAGTGGAAGCTTTCTCTTGGTTAAGCATATATGAAACAGTCTTTTTCTAGATTCTGCCAGTGCAAATTTGAAATCTTTTTGACCAATGCGGGGAAAGGAATTATCTTCACATGCAACCTAGAAAGAAGCATTCTGAACAACTTCTTAGTGATATGTGCATTCAACTCACAGAGTTGAAACTTTCTTTTGAAGGAGCAGTTTTGAAACACTCTGAAGAATCTGCAAGTGAACATTTGGAATGCTTTGAGGCCTATGGTGAAAAAGGAAATATCTTCCCATGAAAAGTACTCAGAAGCATTCTGCGAAATTACTTTGTGATGTATGCATTCATCTCACAGAGTTCAAGTTTCCTTATGGTTGAGCAGGATTGAAACAGTCTTTTTGTAGAATCTGCAAATGGATATCTGAGATCTTTTCGTCCAATGCGAGAAAAAGAAATATCATCTCATAAAATCTAGGCAGAAGCATCCTGAACAACTTCTTAGTGATGTATGCTTCCAAGTAACAAGGTGAACCTTGCTTTTGATCCAGCAGTTTTGAAACACGGTGTTTGAAGAATCTGCAAGTGGGCATTTGGAGTGCTTTGAGGGCTATGATAAAAAGGGAAATATCTTCACATAAAAACTATACAGAATAATTCTGCGAAATTTATTTGTGATGTGTGCATTCGTCTCACAGAGTTAAGGCTCTCTTTTGGTTGAGCAGATTTGAAAGTGTGTTTTTCTACAATCTGCAAGTGGATATTTGAGATCTTTTCTTCCAATGCATGAAAAGGAATTAAACTCACTTAGAAACTAGACAGAAGCATTCTGAGCAACTCTTTTCGGATGTGTGCATTCATCTCATGGAGGTGAGCCTTTGTTTTGCTTCAACAGTTTTGAAACTCTCTGTTTAAAGAATCTGCAACTGGACATTTGGAGTGCTTTGAGGCCTATGGTGAAAAAGGAAATTTATTCTTATGAAATCTAAAGAGAAGCATCCTGCGAAATTAGTTTATGATGTGTGCATTCAGCTCACAGAGTTGAAGCTTTTACTTTAGTTGAGCGGATTTGAACCAGTCTTTTTCTAGAATCTGCAAGTGGATATTTGAGATGTCTGCGTCCATTGCGAGAAAAAGAATACCTTCACCTAAAAACTAGACAAAAGCATTCTCAACAACTATTTCGTGACATGTGCATTCAACTCACAGAGTTTAAACTTTCTTTTGATTGAGCAGTTTTGAGACACGGTGTTGGAAGGATCTGCAAGTGGACATTTGGAGGGCTTTGAGACCTATGGTGAAAAAGCAAGTATCTTCACATAAAAACGACACAGAAGCATCCTGCAAAATTTCTTTGTGATGTGTGCATTCATCTCAGAGAGTTGAAGCTTTCTTGTGGTTGAGCAGATTTGAAACAGTCTTTTTGTAGACTCTATAACTGCATATTTGAGAACTTTTCATCCAATGCAGGAAAATGAAATATCTTCACATAAAAATAAAGACGGAAGCATTCTGAGCAACTTCTTAGTGATATGTGCATTAAACTCACAGAATTGAAAATTTCTTTTGATTGATCAGTTTTGAAACACTCTTTGAAGAATCTGCAATTAGACATTTGGAGGGCTTTGAGACCTATGCTGTAAAAGGAAATATCTTCACATAAAAACCAAACAGTAGCATTCTGCAAAATTTCTTTGTGATGTGTGCATTCTTCTCAGAGTTGAAGCTTTTCTTTTTGGTTGAGCAGATTTGAAACCGTTTTTTAGTAGATTCTGCAAGTGGTTATTTGAGATCTTTTCGTCCAATGTGGGAAAAGGAAATATCTTCACATAAAAACTAGACAGAAGAATTCTGAGCATCTTCTTGGTGATGTGTGCTTTCAGCTCTCAGAGTTGAAGCTTTCTTTCGGTTGAAGAGATTTGAAATACTCCTTTTGTACAATCTGCAAGTGGATATTTGAGATCTTTTCAACCAATGCTGAAAAGGAATTATCTCCACTTAAAAACTAAACTGAAGCATTCTGAGCAACTTCTTAGTGATGGGTGCATTCAACTCACAGAGTTGAGCCTTCCTTTCGATTGAGCAGTTTTGAAACTCCCTGTTTGAAGCATCTACAAATTGGCATTTGGAGAGCTTTGTGGCTTATGGTGAAAAATGAAATATCTTCACCAAAAAGATACACGGGAGCATCTTGCGAAATTTCCTTGTGATGTGTGCATTCATCTCACATAGTGGAAGCTTACTTTTGGTTAAGCAGATATGAAACAGTCTTTTTCTGGATTCTGCCAGTGCAAATTTGAAATCTTTTCATCCAATGCGGGGAAAGGAATTATCTTCACATAAAACCTAGAGAGAAGCATTCTGGACAACTTCTTAGTGATATGTGCATTCAACTCACAGAGTTGAAACTTTCATTTGATGGAGCAGTGTTGAAACACGCTGAAGAATCTGCTAGTGGACATTTGGAATGCTTTGAGGCCTATGGTGAAAAAGGAAATATCTTCCCATGAAAAGTACTCAGAAGCATTCTGCGAAATTACTTTGCGATGTAGGAATTCATCTCACAGAGTTCAAGTTTCCTTATGGTTGAGCAGATTTGCAACAGTCTTTTTGTAGAATCTGAAAATGGATATTTGAGATCTTCTCGTCCAATGCGAGAAAAAGAAATATCATCTCATAAAAACTAGGCAGAAGCATCCTGAACAAATTCTTAGTGATGTATGCTTTCAAGTAACAAGGTGAACCTTGCTTTTGATCCAGCAGTTTTGAAACACTCTGTTTGAAGAATCTGCAAGTGGACATTTGGAGCGCTTTGAGGCCTATGTTGAAAAAGGAAATATTTTCACATAAAAGCTACAGAAAAGCGTTCTGTGAAATTTCTTTGTGATGTTTGCATTCTTCTCACAGTGTTGAAGCTTTCTTTTGGTTGAGCAGATTTGAAGCATTCCTTTTGGAGTATCTACAAATGGATATTTGAGATCTTTACGTCCCATGGGGAACCGGATTTACCTTCACATAAAAACTAGACGGTAGCCTTCTGAGCAACTTCTTAGTGATGCGTGTATTCCACTCACAGAGTTGAACCTTTCTTTTGATTGAGCAGTTTTGAAACACTTTTTGTCAAGAATCTGCAAGGTTCCAATTGAAGTGCTTTGAGACCTATGCTCAAAAAGGAAATATCTTCACATTAATACTACACAGAAACGTTTTGCAAAATTTTTTTGTGATGTGTGCGTTCATCTCCCAGAGGTGAAGCTATCTTTTGGTTGAGCATATATGAAAGAGGCCTTATGGAGAGTCTGCAAGTGAATATTTGTGATCTTTGCGTCCAATGTGGGAAAAGGAAGTATCTTCAATTAAAAACTACACATAAGCCTTCTGAGCAACTTCTTAGTGATATGTGCATTCAAGTCACAGAGTCGAACTTTTCTTTTGATTCAGCAGTTTTGAAACACGGTGTTTGAAGAATCTGCAAGTGGGCATTTGGAGTGCTTTGAGGGCTATGATGTAAAAGGAAACATCTTCACATAAAAACTACACAGAATAGTTCTGCGAAATTTCCTTGTCATGTGTGCATTCATCTCACATAGTGGAAGCTTTCTTTTGGTTAAGCATATATGAAACAGTCTTTTTCTAGATTCTGCCAGTGCAAATTTGAAATCTTTTTGACCAATGCGGGGAAAGGAATTATCTTCACATGCAACCTAGAAAGAAGCATTCTGAACAACTTCTTAGTGATATGTGCATTCAACTCACAGAGTTGAAACTTTCTTTTGAAGGAGCAGTTTTGAAACACTCTGAAGAATCTGCAAGTGAACATTTGGAATGCTTTGAGGCCTATGGTGAAAAAGGAAATATCTTCCCATGAAAAGTACTCAGAAGCATTCTGCGAAATTACTTTGTGATGTATGCATTCATCTCACAGAGTTCAAGTTTCCTTATGGTTGAGCAGGATTGAAACAGTCTTTTTGTAGAATCTGCAAATGGATATCTGAGATCTTTTCGTCCAATGCGAGAAAAAGAAATATCATCTCATAAAATCTAGGCAGAAGCATCCTGAACAACTTCTTAGTGATGTATGCTTCCAAGTAACAAGGTGAACCTTGCTTTTGATCCAGCAGTTTTGAAACACGGTGTTTGAAGAATCTGCAAGTGGGCATTTGGAGTGCTTTGAGGGCTATGATAAAAAGGGAAATATCTTCACATAAAAACTATACAGAATAATTCTGCGAAATTTATTTGTGATGTGTGCATTCGTCTCACAGAGTTAAGGCTCTCTTTTGGTTGAGCAGATTTGAAAGTGTGTTTTTCTACAATCCGCAAGTGGATATTTGAGATCTTTTCTTCCAATGCATGAAAAGGAATTAAACTCACTTAGAAACTAGACAGAAGCATTCTGAGCAACTCTTTTCGGATGTGTGCATTCATCTCATGGAGGTGAGCCTTTGTTTTGCTTCAACAGTTTTGAAACTCTCTGTTTAAAGAATCTGCAACTGGACATTTGGAGTGCTTTGAGGCCTATGGTGAAAAAGGAAATTTATTCTTATGAAATCTAAAGAGAAGCATCCTGCGAAATTAGTTTATGATGTGTGCATTCAGCTCACAGAGTTGAAGCTTTTACTTTAGTTGAGCGGATTTGAACCAGTCTTTTTCTAGAATCTGCAAGTGGATATTTGAGATGTCTGCGTCCATTGCGAGAAAAAGAATACCTTCACCTAAAAACTAGACAAAAGCATTCTCAACAACTATTTCGTGACATGTGCATTCAACTCACAGAGTTTAAACTTTCTTTTGATTGAGCAGTTTTGAGACACGGTGTTGGAAGGATCTGCAAGTGGACATTTGGAGGGCTTTGAGACCTATGGTGAAAAAGCAAGTATCTTCACATAAAAACGACACAGAAGCATCCTGCAAAATTTCTTTGTGATGTGTGCATTCATCTCAGAGAGTTGAAGCTTTCTTGTGGTTGAGCAGATTTGAAACAGTCTTTTTGTAGACTCTATAACTGCATATTTGAGAACTTTTCATCCAATGCAGGAAAATGAAATATCTTCACATAAAAATAAAGACGGAAGCATTCTGAGCAACTTCTTAGTGATATGTGCATTAAACTCACAGAATTGAAAATTTCTTTTGATTGATCAGTTTTGAAACACTCTTTGAAGAATCTGCAATTAGACATTTGGAGGGCTTTGAGACCTATGCTGTAAAAGGAAATATCTTCACATAAAAACCAAACAGTAGCATTCTGCAAAATTTCTTTGTGATGTGTGCATTCTTCTCAGAGTGGAAGCTTTTCTTTTTGGTTGAGCAGATTTGAAACCGTTTTTTAGTAGATTCTGCAAGTGGTTATTTGAGATCTTTTCGTCCAATGTGGGAAAAGGAAATAACTTCACATAAAAACTAGACAGAAGAATTCTGAGCATCTTCTTGGTGATGTGTGCTTTCAGCTCTCAGAGTTGAAGCTTTCTTTCGGTTGAAGAGATTTGAAATACTCCTTTTGTACAATCTGCAAGTGGATATTTGAGATCTTTTCAACCAATGCTGAAAAGGAATTATCTCCACTTAAAAACTAAACTGAAGCATTCTGAGCAACTTCTTAGTGATGGGTGCATTCAACTCACAGAGTTGAGCCTTCCTTTCGATTGAGCAGTTTTGAAACTCCCTGTTTGAAGCATCTACAAATTGGCATTTGGAGAGCTTTGTGGCTTATGGTGAAAAATGAAATATCTTCACCAAAAAGATACACGGGAGCATCTTGCGAAATTTCCTTGTGATGTGTGCATTCATCTCACATAGTGGAAGCTTACTTTTGGTTAAGCAGATATGAAACAGTCTTTTTCTGGATTCTGCCAGTGCAAATTTGAAATCTTTTCATCCAATGCGGGGAAAGGAATTATCTTCACATAAAACCTAGAGAGAAGCATTCTGGACAACTTCTTAGTGATATGTGCATTCAACTCACAGAGTTGAAACTTTCATTTGATGGAGCAGTGTTGAAACACGCTGAAGAATCTGCTAGTGGACATTTGGAATGCTTTGAGGCCTATGGTGAAAAAGGAAATATCTTCCCATGAAAAGTACTCAGAAGCATTCTGCGAAATTACTTTGCGATGTAGGAATTCATCTCACAGAGTTCAAGTTTCCTTATGGTTGAGCAGATTTGAAACAGTCTTTTTGTAGAATCTGAAAATGGATATTTGAGATCTTCTCGTCCAATGCGAGAAAAAGAAATATCATCTCATAAAAACTAGGCAGAAGCATCCTGAACAAATTCTTAGTGATGTATGCTTTCAAGTAACAAGGTGAACCTTGCTTTTGATCCAGCAGTTTTGAAACACTCTGTTTGAAGAATCTGCAAGTGGACATTTGGAGCGCTTTGAGGCCTATGTTGAAAAAGGAAATATTTTCACATAAAAGCTACAGAAAAGCGTTCTGTGAAATTTCTTTGTGATGTTTGCATTCTTCTCACAGTGTTGAAGCTTTCTTTTGGTTGAGCAGATTTGAAGCATTCCTTTTGGAGTATCTACAAATGGATATTTGAGATCTTTACGTCCCATGGGGAACCGGATTTACCTTCACATAAAAACTAGACGGTAGCCTTCTGAGCAACTTCTTAGTGATGCGTGTATTCCACTCACAGAGTTGAACCTTTCTTTTGATTGAGCAGTTTTGAAACACTTTTTGTCAAGAATCTGCAAGGTTCCAATTGAAGTGCTTTGAGACCTATGCTCAAAAAGGAAATATCTTCACATTAATACTACACAGAAACGTTTTGCAAAATTTTTTTGTGATGTGTGCGTTCATCTCCCAGAGGTGAAGCTATCTTTTGGTTGAGCATATATGAAAGAGGCCTTATGGAGAGTCTGCAAGTGAATATTTGTGATCTTTGCGTCCAATGTGCGAAAAGGAAGTATCTTCAATTAAAAACTACACATAAGCCTTCTGAGCAGCTTCTTAGTGATATGTGCATTCAAGTCACAGAGTCGAACTTTTCTTTTGATTCAGCAGTTTTGAAACACGGTGTTTGAAGAATCTGCAAGTGGGCATTTGGAGTGCTTTGAGGGCTATGATGTAAAAGGAAACATCTTCACATAAAAACTACACAGAATAGTTCTGCGAAATTTCCTTGTCATGTGTGCATTCATCTCACATAGTGGAAGCTTTCTCTTGGTTAAGCATATATGAAACAGTCTTTTTCTAGATTCTGCCAGTGCAAATTTGAAATCTTTTTGACCAATGCGGGGAAAGGAATTATCTTCACATGCAACCTAGAAAGAAGCATTCTGAACAACTTCTTAGTGATATGTGCATTCAACTCACAGAGTTGAAACTTTCTTTTGAAGGAGCAGTTTTGAAACACTCTGAAGAATCTGCAAGTGAACATTTGGAATGCTTTGAGGCCTATGGTGAAAAAGGAAATATCTTCCCATGAAAAGTACTCAGAAGCATTCTGCGAAATTACTTTGTGATGTATGCATTCATCTCACAGAGTTCAAGTTTCCTTATGGTTGAGCAGGATTGAAACAGTCTTTTTGTAGAATCTGCAAATGGATATCTGAGATCTTTTCGTCCAATGCGAGAAAAAGAAATATCATCTCATAAAATCTAGGCAGAAGCATCCTGAACAACTTCTTAGTGATGTATGCTTCCAAGTAACAAGGTGAACCTTGCTTTTGATCCAGCAGTTTTGAAACACGGTGTTTGAAGAATCTGCAAGTGGGCATTTGGAGTGCTTTGAGGGCTATGATAAAAAGGGAAATATCTTCACATAAAAACTATACAGAATAATTCTGCGAAATTTATTTGTGATGTGTGCATTCGTCTCACAGAGTTAAGGCTCTCTTTTGGTTGAGCAGATTTGAAAGTGTGTTTTTCTACAATCCGCAAGTGGATATTTGAGATCTTTTCTTCCAATGCATGAAAAGGAATTAAACTCACTTAGAAACTAGACAGAAGCATTCTGAGCAACTCTTTTCGGATGTGTGCATTCATCTCATGGAGGTGAGCCTTTGTTTTGCTTCAACAGTTTTGAAACTCTCTGTTTAAAGAATCTGCAACTGGACATTTGGAGTGCTTTGAGGCCTATGGCGAAAAAGGAAATTTATTCTTATGAAATCTAAAGAGAAGCATCCTGCGAAATTAGTTTATGATGTGTGCATTCAGCTCACAGAGTTGAAGCTTTTACTTTAGTTGAGCGGATTTGAACCAGTCTTTTTCTAGAATCTGCAAGTGGATATTTGAGATGTCTGCGTCCATTGCGAGAAAAAGAATACCTTCACCTAAAAACTAGACAAAAGCATTCTCAACAACTATTTCGTGACATGTGCATTCAACTCACAGAGTTTAAACTTTCTTTTGATTGAGCAGTTTTGAGACACGGTGTTGGAAGGATCTGCAAGTGGACATTTGGAGGGCTTTGAGACCTATGGTGAAAAAGCAAGTATCTTCACATAAAAACGACACAGAAGCATCCTGCAAAATTTCTTTGTGATGTGTGCATTCATCTCAGAGAGTTGAAGCTTTCTTGTGGTTGAGCAGATTTGAAACAGTCTTTTTGTAGACTCTATAACTGCATATTTGAGAACTTTTCATCCAATGCAGGAAAATGAAATATCTTCACATAAAAATAAAGACGGAAGCATTCTGAGCAACTTCTTAGTGATATGTGCATTAAACTCACAGAATTGAAAATTTCTTTTGATTGATCAGTTTTGAAACACTCTTTGAAGAATCTGCAATTAGACATTTGGAGGGCTTTGAGACCTATGCTGTAAAAGGAAATATCTTCACATAAAAACCAAACAGTAGCATTCTGCAAAATTTCTTTGTGATGTGTGCATTCTTCTCAGAGTGGAAGCTTTTATTTTTGGTTGAGCAGATTTGAAACCGTTTTTTAGTAGATTCTGCAAGTGGTTATTTGAGATCTTTTCGTCCAATGTGGGAAAAGGAAATATCTTCACATAAAAACTAGACAGAAGAATTCTGAGCATCTTCTTGGTGATGTGTGCTTTCAGCTCTCAGAGTTGAAGCTTTCTTTCGGTTGAAGAGATTTGAAATACTCCTTTTGTACAATCTGCAAGTGGATATTTGAGATCTTTTCAACCAATGCTGAAAAGGAATTATCTCCACTTAAAAACTAAACTGAAGCATTCTGAGCAACTTCTTAGTGATGGGTGCATTCAACTCACAGAGTTGAGCCTTCCTTTCGATTGAGCAGTTTTGAAACTCCCTGTTTGAAGCATCTACAAATTGGCATTTGGAGAGCTTTGTGGCTTATGGTGAAAAATGAAATATCTTCACCAAAAAGATACACGGGAGCATCTTGCGAAATTTCCTTGTGATGTGTGCATTCATCTCACATAGTGGAAGCTTACTTTTGGTTAAGCAGATATGAAACAGTCTTTTTCTGGATTCTGCCAGTGCAAATTTGAAATCTTTTCATCCAATGCGGGGAAAGGAATTATCTTCACATAAAACCTAGAGAGAAGCATTCTGGACAACTTCTTAGTGATATGTGCATTCAACTCACAGAGTTGAAACTTTCATTTGATGGAGCAGTGTTGAAACACGCTGAAGAATCTGCTAGTGGACATTTGGAATGCTTTGAGGCCTATGGTGAAAAAGGAAATATCTTCCCATGAAAAGTACTCAGAAGCATTCTGCGAAATTACTTTGCGATGTAGGAATTCATCTCACAGAGTTCAAGTTTCCTTATGGTTGAGCAGATTTGAAACAGTCTTTTTGTAGAATCTGAAAATGGATATTTGAGATCTTCTCGTCCAATGCGAGAAAAAGAAATATCGTCTCATAAAAACTAGGCAGAAGCATCCTGAACAAATTCTTAGTGATGTATGCTTTCAAGTAACAAGGTGAACCTTGCTTTTGATCCAGCAGTTTTGAAACACTCTGTTTGAAGAATCTGCAAGTGGACATTTGGAGCGCTTTGAGGCCTATGTTGAAAAAGGAAATATTTTCACATAAAAGCTACAGAAAAGCGTTCTGTGAAATTTCTTTGTGATGTTTGCATTCTTCTCACAGTGTTGAAGCTTTCTTTTGGTTGAGCAGATTTGAAGCATTCCTTTTGGAGTATCTACAAATGGATATTTGAGATCTTTACGTCCCATGGGGAACCGGATTTACCTTCACATAAAAACTAGACGGTAGCCTTCTGAGCAACTTCTTAGTGATGCGTGTATTCCACTCACAGAGTTGAACCTTTCTTTTGATTGAGCAGTTTTGAAACACTTTTTGTCAAGAATCTGCAAGGTTCCAATTGAAGTGCTTTGAGACCTATGCTCAAAAAGGAAATATCTTCACATTAATACTACACAGAAACGTTTTGCAAAATTTTTTTGTGATGTGTGCGTTCATCTCCCAGAGGTGAAGCTATCTTTTGGTTGAGCATATATGAAAGAGGCCTTATGGAGAGTCTGCAAGTGAATATTTGTGATCTTTGCGTCCAATGTGGGAAAAGGAAGTATCTTCAATTAAAAACTACACATAAGCCTTCTGAGCAACTTCTTAGTGATATGTGCATTCAAGTCACAGAGTCGAACTTTTCTTTTGATTCAGCAGTTTTGAAACACGGTGTTTGAAGAATCTGCAAGTGGGCATTTGGAGTGCTTTGAGGGCTATGATGTAAAAGGAAACATCTTCACATAAAAACTACACAGAATAGTTCTGCGAAATTTCCTTGTCATGTGTGCATTCATCTCACATAGTGGAAGCTTTCTCTTGGTTAAGCATATATGAAACAGTCTTTTTCTAGATTCTGCCAGTGCAAATTTGAAATCTTTTTGACCAATGCGGGGAAAGGAATTATCTTCACATGCAACCTAGAAAGAAGCATTCTGAACAACTTCTTAGTGATATGTGCATTCAACTCACAGAGTTGAAACTTTCTTTTGAAGGAGCAGTTTTGAAACACTCTGAAGAATCTGCAAGTGAACATTTGGAATGCTTTGAGGCCTATGGTGAAAAAGGAAATATCTTCCCATGAAAAGTACTCAGAAGCATTCTGCGAAATTACTTTGTGATGTATGCATTCATCTCACAGAGTTCAAGTTTCCTTATGGTTGAGCAGGATTGAAACAGTCTTTTTGTAGAATCTGCAAATGGATATCTGAGATCTTTTCGTCCAATGCGAGAAAAAGAAATATCATCTCATAAAATCTAGGCAGAAGCATCCTGAACAACTTCTTAGTGATGTATGCTTCCAAGTAACAAGGTGAACCTTGCTTTTGATCCAGCAGTTTTGAAACACGGTGTTTGAAGAATCTGCAAGTGGGCATTTGGAGTGCTTTGAGGGCTATGATAAAAAGGGAAATATCTTCACATAAAAACTATACAGAATAATTCTGCGAAATTTATTTGTGATGTGTGCATTCGTCTCACAGAGTTAAGGCTCTCTTTTGGTTGAGCAGATTTGAAAGTGTGTTTTTCTACAATCTGCAAGTGGATATTTGAGATCTTTTCTTCCAATGCATGAAAAGGAATTAAACTCACTTAGAAACTAGACAGAAGCATTCTGAGCAACTCTTTTCGGATGTGTGCATTCATCTCATGGAGGTGAGCCTTTGTTTTGCTTCAACAGTTTTGAAACTCTCTGTTTAAAGAATCTGCAACTGGACATTTGGAGTGCTTTGAGGCCTATGGTGAAAAAGGAAATTTATTCTTATGAAATCTAAAGAGAAGCATCCTGCGAAATTAGTTTATGATGTGTGCATTCAGCTCACAGAGTTGAAGCTTTTACTTTAGTTGAGCGGATTTGAACCAGTCTTTTTCTAGAATCTGCAAGTGGATATTTGAGATGTCTGCGTCCATTGCGAGAAAAAGAATACCTTCACCTAAAAACTAGACAAAAGCATTCTCAACAACTATTTCGTGACATGTGCATTCAACTCACAGAGTTTAAACTTTCTTTTGATTGAGCAGTTTTGAGACACGGTGTTGGAAGGATCTGCAAGTGGACATTTGGAGGGCTTTGAGACCTATGGTGAAAAAGCAAGTATCTTCACATAAAAACGACACAGAAGCATCCTGCAAAATTTCTTTGTGATGTGTGCATTCATCTCAGAGAGTTGAAGCTTTCTTGTGGTTGAGCAGATTTGAAACAGTCTTTTTGTAGACTCTATAACTGCATATTTGAGAACTTTTCATCCAATGCAGGAAAATGAAATATCTTCACATAAAAATAAAGACGGAAGCATTCTGAGCAACTTCTTAGTGATATGTGCATTAAACTCACAGAATTGAAAATTTCTTTTGATTGATCAGTTTTGAAACACTCTTTGAAGAATCTGCAATTAGACATTTGGAGGGCTTTGAGACCTATGCTGTAAAAGGAAATATCTTCACATAAAAACCAAACAGTAGCATTCTGCAAAATTTCTTTGTGATGTGTGCATTCTTCTCAGAGTGGAAGCTTTTATTTTTGGTTGAGCAGATTTGAAACCGTTTTTTAGTAGATTCTGCAAGTGGTTATTTGAGATCTTTTCGTCCAATGTGGGAAAAGGAAATATCTTCACATAAAAACTAGACAGAAGAATTCTGAGCATCTTCTTGGTGATGTGTGCTTTCAGCTCTCAGAGTTGAAGCTTTCTTTCGGTTGAAGAGATTTGAAATACTCCTTTTGTACAATCTGCAAGTGGATATTTGAGATCTTTTCAACCAATGCTGAAAAGGAATTATCTCCACTTAAAAACTAAACTGAAGCATTCTGAGCAACTTCTTAGTGATGGGTGCATTCAACTCACAGAGTTGAGCCTTCCTTTCGATTGAGCAGTTTTGAAACTCCCTGTTTGAAGCATCTACAAATTGGCATTTGGAGAGCTTTGTGGCTTATGGTGAAAAATGAAATATCTTCACCAAAAAGATACACGGGAGCATCTTGCGAAATTTCCTTGTGATGTGTGCATTCATCTCACATAGTGGAAGCTTACTTTTGGTTAAGCAGATATGAAACAGTCTTTTTCTGGATTCTGCCAGTGCAAATTTGAAATCTTTTCATCCAATGCGGGGAAAGGAATTATCTTCACATAAAACCTAGAGAGAAGCATTCTGGACAACTTCTTAGTGATATGTGCATTCAACTCACAGAGTTGAAACTTTCATTTGATGGAGCAGTGTTGAAACACGCTGAAGAATCTGCTAGTGGACATTTGGAATGCTTTGAGGCCTATGGTGAAAAAGGAAATATCTTCCCATGAAAAGTACTCAGAAGCATTCTGCGAAATTACTTTGCGATGTAGGAATTCATCTCACAGAGTTCAAGTTTCCTTATGGTTGAGCAGATTTGCAACAGTCTTTTTGTAGAATCTGAAAATGGATATTTGAGATCTTCTCGTCCAATGCGAGAAAAAGAAATATCATCTCATAAAAACTAGGCAGAAGCATCCTGAACAAATTCTTAGTGATGTATGCTTTCAAGTAACAAGGTGAACCTTGCTTTTGATCCAGCAGTTTTGAAACACTCTGTTTGAAGAATCTGCAAGTGGACATTTGGAGCGCTTTGAGGCCTATGTTGAAAAAGGAAATATTTTCACATAAAAGCTACAGAAAAGCGTTCTGTGAAATTTCTTTGTGATGTTTGCATTCTTCTCACAGTGTTGAAGCTTTCTTTTGGTTGAGCAGATTTGAAGCATTCCTTTTGGAGTATCTACAAATGGATATTTGAGATCTTTACGTCCCATGGGGAACCGGATTTACCTTCACATAAAAACTAGACGGTAGCCTTCTGAGCAACTTCTTAGTGATGCGTGTATTCCACTCACAGAGTTGAACCTTTCTTTTGATTGAGCAGTTTTGAAACACTTTTTGTCAAGAATCTGCAAGGTTCCAATTGAAGTGCTTTGAGACCTATGCTCAAAAAGGAAATATCTTCACATTAATACTACACAGAAACGTTTTGCAAAATTTTTTTGTGATGTGTGCGTTCATCTCCCAGAGGTGAAGCTATCTTTTGGTTGAGCATATATGAAAGAGGCCTTATGGAGAGTCTGCAAGTGAATATTTGTGATCTTTGCGTCCAATGTGGGAAAAGGAAGTATCTTCAATTAAAAACTACACATAAGCCTTCTGAGCAACTTCTTAGTGATATGTGCATTCAAGTCACAGAGTCGAACTTTTCTTTTGATTCAGCAGTTTTGAAACACGGTGTTTGAAGAATCTGCAAGTGGGCATTTGGAGTGCTTTGAGGGCTATGATGTAAAAGGAAACATCTTCACATAAAAACTACACAGAATAGTTCTGCGAAATTTCCTTGTCATGTGTGCATTCATCTCACATAGTGGAAGCTTTCTTTTGGTTAAGCATATATGAAACAGTCTTTTTCTAGATTCTGCCAGTGCAAATTTGAAATCTTTTTGACCAATGCGGGGAAAGGAATTATCTTCACATGCAACCTAGAAAGAAGCATTCTGAACAACTTCTTAGTGATATGTGCATTCAACTCACAGAGTTGAAACTTTCTTTTGAAGGAGCAGTTTTGAAACACTCTGAAGAATCTGCAAGTGAACATTTGGAATGCTTTGAGGCCTATGGTGAAAAAGGAAATATCTTCCCATGAAAAGTACTCAGAAGCATTCTGCGAAATTACTTTGTGATGTATGCATTCATCTCACAGAGTTCAAGTTTCCTTATGGTTGAGCAGGATTGAAACAGTCTTTTTGTAGAATCTGCAAATGGATATCTGAGATCTTTTCGTCCAATGCGAGAAAAAGAAATATCATCTCATAAAATCTAGGCAGAAGCATCCTGAACAACTTCTTAGTGATGTATGCTTCCAAGTAACAAGGTGAACCTTGCTTTTGATCCAGCAGTTTTGAAACACGGTGTTTGAAGAATCTGCAAGTGGGCATTTGGAGTGCTCTGAGGGCTATGATAAAAAGGGAAATATCTTCACATAAAAACTATACAGAATAATTCTGCGAAATTTATTTGTGATGTGTGCATTCGTCTCACAGAGTTAAGGCTCTCTTTTGGTTGAGCAGATTTGAAAGTGTGTTTTTCTACAATCCGCAAGTGGATATTTGAGATCTTTTCTTCCAATGCATGAAAAGGAATTAAACTCACTTAGAAACTAGACAGAAGCATTCTGAGCAACTCTTTTCGGATGTGTGCATTCATCTCATGGAGGTGAGCCTTTGTTTTGCTTCAACAGTTTTGAAACTCTCTGTTTAAAGAATCTGCAACTGGACATTTGGAGTGCTTTGAGGCCTATGGTGAAAAAGGAAATTTATTCTTATGAAATCTAAAGAGAAGCATCCTGCGAAATTAGTTTATGATGTGTGCATTCAGCTCACAGAGTTGAAGCTTTTACTTTAGTTGAGCGGATTTGAACCAGTCTTTTTCTAGAATCTGCAAGTGGATATTTGAGATGTCTGCGTCCATTGCGAGAAAAAGAATACCTTCACCTAAAAACTAGACAAAAGCATTCTCAACAACTATTTCGTGACATGTGCATTCAACTCACAGAGTTTAAACTTTCTTTTGATTGAGCAGTTTTGAGACACGGTGTTGGAAGGATCTGCAAGTGGACATTTGGAGGGCTTTGAGACCTATGGTGAAAAAGCAAGTATCTTCACATAAAAACGACACAGAAGCATCCTGCAAAATTTCTTTGTGATGTGTGCATTCATCTCAGAGAGTTGAAGCTTTCTTGTGGTTGAGCAGATTTGAAACAGTCTTTTTGTAGACTCTATAACTGCATATTTGAGAACTTTTCATCCAATGCAGGAAAATGAAATATCTTCACATAAAAATAAAGACGGAAGCATTCTGAGCAACTTCTTAGTGATATGTGCATTAAACTCACAGAATTGAAAATTTCTTTTGATTGATCAGTTTTGAAACACTCTTTGAAGAATCTGCAATTAGACATTTGGAGGGCTTTGAGACCTATGCTGTAAAAGGAAATATCTTCACATAAAAACCAAACAGTAGCATTCTGCAAAATTTCTTTGTGATGTGTGCATTCTTCTCAGAGTGGAAGCTTTTCTTTTTGGTTGAGCAGATTTGAAACCGTTTTTTAGTAGATTCTGCAAGTGGTTATTTGAGATCTTTTCGTCCAATGTGGGAAAAGGAAATATCTTCACATAAAAACTAGACAGAAGAATTCTGAGCATCTTCTTGGTGATGTGTGCTTTCAGCTCTCAGAGTTGAAGCTTTCTTTCGGTTGAAGAGATTTGAAATACTCCTTTTGTACAATCTGCAAGTGGATATTTGAGATCTTTTCAACCAATGCTGAAAAGGAATTATCTCCACTTAAAAACTAAACTGAAGCATTCTGAGCAACTTCTTAGTGATGGGTGCATTCAACTCACAGAGTTGAGCCTTCCTTTCGATTGAGCAGTTTTGAAACTCCCTGTTTGAAGCATCTACAAATTGGCATTTGGAGAGCTTTGTGGCTTATGGTGAAAAATGAAATATCTTCACCAAAAAGATACACGGGAGCATCTTGCGAAATTTCCTTGTGATGTGTGCATTCATCTCACATAGTGGAAGCTTACTTTTGGTTAAGCAGATATGAAACAGTCTTTTTCTGGATTCTGCCAGTGCAAATTTGAAATCTTTTCATCCAATGCGGGGAAAGGAATTATCTTCACATAAAACCTAGAGAGAAGCATTCTGGACAACTTCTTAGTGATATGTGCATTCAACTCACAGAGTTGAAACTTTCATTTGATGGAGCAGTGTTGAAACACGCTGAAGAATCTGCTAGTGGACATTTGGAATGCTTTGAGGCCTATGGTGAAAAAGGAAATATCTTCCCATGAAAAGTACTCAGAAGCATTCTGCGAAATTACTTTGCGATGTAGGAATTCATCTCACAGAGTTCAAGTTTCCTTATGGTTGAGCAGATTTGAAACAGTCTTTTTGTAGAATCTGAAAATGGATATTTGAGATCTTCTCGTCCAATGCGAGAAAAAGAAATATCATCTCATAAAAACTAGGCAGAAGCATCCTGAACAAATTCTTAGTGATGTATGCTTTCAAGTAACAAGGTGAACCTTGCTTTTGATCCAGCAGTTTTGAAACACTCTGTTTGAAGAATCTGCAAGTGGACATTTGGAGCGCTTTGAGGCCTATGTTGAAAAAGGAAATATTTTCACATAAAAGCTACAGAAAAGCGTTCTGTGAAATTTCTTTGTGATGTTTGCATTCTTCTCACAGTGTTGAAGCTTTCTTTTGGTTGAGCAGATTTGAAGCATTCCTTTTGGAGTATCTACAAATGGATATTTGAGATCTTTACGTCCCATGGGGAACCGGATTTACCTTCACATAAAAACTAGACGGTAGCCTTCTGAGCAACTTCTTAGTGATGCGTGTATTCCACTCACAGAGTTGAACCTTTCTTTTGATTGAGCAGTTTTGAAACACTTTTTGTCAAGAATCTGCAAGGTTCCAATTGAAGTGCTTTGAGACCTATGCTCAAAAAGGAAATATCTTCACATTAATACTACACAGAAACGTTTTGCAAAATTTTTTTGTGATGTGTGCGTTCATCTCCCAGAGGTGAAGCTATCTTTTGGTTGAGCATATATGAAAGAGGCCTTATGGAGAGTCTGCAAGTGAATATTTGTGATCTTTGCGTCCAATGTGGGAAAAGGAAGTATCTTCAATTAAAAACTACACATAAGCCTTCTGAGCAACTTCTTAGTGATATGTGCATTCAAGTCACAGAGTCGAACTTTTCTTTTGATTCAGCAGTTTTGAAACACGGTGTTTGAAGAATCTGCAAGTGGGCATTTGGAGTGCTTTGAGGGCTATGATGTAAAAGGAAACATCTTCACATAAAAACTACACAGAATAGTTCTGCGAAATTTCCTTGTCATGTGTGCATTCATCTCACATAGTGGAAGCTTTCTTTTGGTTAAGCATATATGAAACAGTCTTTTTCTAGATTCTGCCAGTGCAAATTTGAAATCTTTTTGACCAATGCGGGGAAAGGAATTATCTTCACATGCAACCTAGAAAGAAGCATTCTGAACAACTTCTTAGTGATATGTGCATTCAACTCACAGAGTTGAAACTTTCTTTTGAAGGAGCAGTTTTGAAACACTCTGAAGAATCTGCAAGTGAACATTTGGAATGCTTTGAGGCCTATGGTGAAAAAGGAAATATCTTCCCATGAAAAGTACTCAGAAGCATTCTGCGAAATTACTTTGTGATGTATGCATTCATCTCACAGAGTTCAAGTTTCCTTATGGTTGAGCAGGATTGAAACAGTCTTTTTGTAGAATCTGCAAATGGATATCTGAGATCTTTTCGTCCAATGCGAGAAAAAGAAATATCATCTCATAAAATCTAGGCAGAAGCATCCTGAACAACTTCTTAGTGATGTATGCTTCCAAGTAACAAGGTGAACCTTGCTTTTGATCCAGCAGTTTTGAAACACGGTGTTTGAAGAATCTGCAAGTGGGCATTTGGAGTGCTTTGAGGGCTATGATAAAAAGGGAAATATCTTCACATAAAAACTATACAGAATAATTCTGCGAAATTTATTTGTGATGTGTGCATTCGTCTCACAGAGTTAAGGCTCTCTTTTGGTTGAGCAGATTTGAAAGTGTGTTTTTCTACAATCCGCAAGTGGATATTTGAGATCTTTTCTTCCAATGCATGAAAAGGAATTAAACTCACTTAGAAACTAGACAGAAGCATTCTGAGCAACTCTTTTCGGATGTGTGCATTCATCTCATGGAGGTGAGCCTTTGTTTTGCTTCAACAGTTTTGAAACTCTCTGTTTAAAGAATCTGCAACTGGACATTTGGAGTGCTTTGAGGCCTATGGTGAAAAAGGAAATTTATTCTTATGAAATCTAAAGAGAAGCATCCTGCGAAATTAGTTTATGATGTGTGCATTCAGCTCACAGAGTTGAAGCTTTTACTTTAGTTGAGCGGATTTGAACCAGTCTTTTTCTAGAATCTGCAAGTGGATATTTGAGATGTCTGCGTCCATTGCGAGAAAAAGAATACCTTCACCTAAAAACTAGACAAAAGCATTCTCAACAACTATTTCGTGACATGTGCATTCAACTCACAGAGTTTAAACTTTCTTTTGATTGAGCAGTTTTGAGACACGGTGTTGGAAGGATCTGCAAGTGGACATTTGGAGGGCTTTGAGACCTATGGTGAAAAAGCAAGTATCTTCACATAAAAACGACACAGAAGCATCCTGCAAAATTTCTTTGTGATGTGTGCATTCATCTCAGAGAGTTGAAGCTTTCTTGTGGTTGAGCAGATTTGAAACAGTCTTTTTGTAGACTCTATAACTGCATATTTGAGAACTTTTCATCCAATGCAGGAAAATGAAATATCTTCACATAAAAATAAAGACGGAAGCATTCTGAGCAACTTCTTAGTGATATGTGCATTAAACTCACAGAATTGAAAATTTCTTTTGATTGATCAGTTTTGAAACACTCTTTGAAGAATCTGCAATTAGACATTTGGAGGGCTTTGAGACCTATGCTGTAAAAGGAAATATCTTCACATAAAAACCAAACAGTAGCATTCTGCAAAATTTCTTTGTGATGTGTGCATTCTTCTCAGAGTGGAAGCTTTTCTTTTTGGTTGAGCAGATTTGAAACCGTTTTTTAGTAGATTCTGCAAGTGGTTATTTGAGATCTTTTCGTCCAATGTGGGAAAAGGAAATATCTTCACATAAAAACTAGACAGAAGAATTCTGAGCATCTTCTTGGTGATGTGTGCTTTCAGCTCTCAGAGTTGAAGCTTTCTTTCGGTTGAAGAGATTTGAAATACTCCTTTTGTACAATCTGCAAGTGGATATTTGAGATCTTTTCAACCAATGCTGAAAAGGAATTATCTCCACTTAAAAACTAAACTGAAGCATTCTGAGCAACTTCTTAGTGATGGGTGCATTCAACTCACAGAGTTGAGCCTTCCTTTCGATTGAGCAGTTTTGAAACTCCCTGTTTGAAGCATCTACAAATTGGCATTTGGAGAGCTTTGTGGCTTATGGTGAAAAATGAAATATCTTCACCAAAAAGATACACGGGAGCATCTTGCGAAATTTCCTTGTGATGTGTGCATTCATCTCACATAGTGGAAGCTTACTTTTGGTTAAGCAGATATGAAACAGTCTTTTTCTGGATTCTGCCAGTGCAAATTTGAAATCTTTTCATCCAATGCGGGGAAAGGAATTATCTTCACATAAAACCTAGAGAGAAGCATTCTGGACAACTTCTTAGTGATATGTGCATTCAACTCACAGAGTTGAAACTTTCATTTGATGGAGCAGTGTTGAAACACGCTGAAGAATCTGCTAGTGGACATTTGGAATGCTTTGAGGCCTATGGTGAAAAAGGAAATATCTTCCCATGAAAAGTACTCAGAAGCATTCTGCGAAATTACTTTGCGATGTAGGAATTCATCTCACAGAGTTCAAGTTTCCTTATGGTTGAGCAGATTTGAAACAGTCTTTTTGTAGAATCTGAAAATGGATATTTGAGATCTTCTCGTCCAATGCGAGAAAAAGAAATATCATCTCATAAAAACTAGGCAGAAGCATCCTGAACAAATTCTTAGTGATGTATGCTTTCAAGTAACAAGGTGAACCTTGCTTTTGATCCAGCAGTTTTGAAACACTCTGTTTGAAGAATCTGCAAGTGGACATTTGGAGCGCTTTGAGGCCTATGTTGAAAAAGGAAATATTTTCACATAAAAGCTACAGAAAAGCGTTCTGTGAAATTTCTTTGTGATGTTTGCATTCTTCTCACAGTGTTGAAGCTTTCTTTTGGTTGAGCAGATTTGAAGCATTCCTTTTGGAGTATCTACAAATGGATATTTGAGATCTTTACGTCCCATGGGGAACCGGATTTACCTTCACATAAAAACTAGACGGTAGCCTTCTGAGCAACTTCTTAGTGATGCGTGTATTCCACTCACAGAGTTGAACCTTTCTTTTGATTGAGCAGTTTTGAAACACTTTTTGTCAAGAATCTGCAAGGTTCCAATTGAAGTGCTTTGAGACCTATGCTCAAAAAGGAAATATCTTCACATTAATACTACACAGAAACGTTTTGCAAAATTTTTTTGTGATGTGTGCGTTCATCTCCCAGAGGTGAAGCTATCTTTTGGTTGAGCATATATGAAAGAGGCCTTATGGAGAGTCTGCAAGTGAATATTTGTGATCTTTGCGTCCAATGTGGGAAAAGGAAGTATCTTCAATTAAAAACTACACATAAGCCTTCTGAGCAACTTCTTAGTGATATGTGCATTCAAGTCACAGAGTCGAACTTTTCTTTTGATTCAGCAGTTTTGAAACACGGTGTTTGAAGAATCTGCAAGTGGGCATTTGGAGTGCTTTGAGGGCTATGATGTAAAAGGAAACATCTTCACATAAAAACTACACAGAATAGTTCTGCGAAATTTCCTTGTCATGTGTGCATTCATCTCACATAGTGGAAGCTTTCTTTTGGTTAAGCATATATGAAACAGTCTTTTTCTAGATTCTGCCAGTGCAAATTTGAAATCTTTTTGACCAATGCGGGGAAAGGAATTATCTTCACATGCAACCTAGAAAGAAGCATTCTGAACAACTTCTTAGTGATATGTGCATTCAACTCACAGAGTTGAAACTTTCTTTTGAAGGAGCAGTTTTGAAACACTCTGAAGAATCTGCAAGTGAACATTTGGAATGCTTTGAGGCCTATGGTGAAAAAGGAAATATCTTCCCATGAAAAGTACTCAGAAGCATTCTGCGAAATTACTTTGTGATGTATGCATTCATCTCACAGAGTTCAAGTTTCCTTATGGTTGAGCAGGATTGAAACAGTCTTTTTGTAGAATCTGCAAATGGATATCTGAGATCTTTTCGTCCAATGCGAGAAAAAGAAATATCATCTCATAAAATCTAGGCAGAAGCATCCTGAACAACTTCTTAGTGATGTATGCTTCCAAGTAACAAGGTGAACCTTGCTTTTGATCCAGCAGTTTTGAAACACGGTGTTTGAAGAATCTGCAAGTGGGCATTTGGAGTGCTCTGAGGGCTATGATAAAAAGGGAAATATCTTCACATAAAAACTATACAGAATAATTCTGCGAAATTTATTTGTGATGTGTGCATTCGTCTCACAGAGTTAAGGCTCTCTTTTGGTTGAGCAGATTTGAAAGTGTGTTTTTCTACAATCCGCAAGTGGATATTTGAGATCTTTTCTTCCAATGCATGAAAAGGAATTAAACTCACTTAGAAACTAGACAGAAGCATTCTGAGCAACTCTTTTCGGATGTGTGCATTCATCTCATGGAGGTGAGCCTTTGTTTTGCTTCAACAGTTTTGAAACTCTCTGTTTAAAGAATCTGCAACTGGACATTTGGAGTGCTTTGAGGCCTATGGTGAAAAAGGAAATTTATTCTTATGAAATCTAAAGAGAAGCATCCTGCGAAATTAGTTTATGATGTGTGCATTCAGCTCACAGAGTTGAAGCTTTTACTTTATTTGAGCGGATTTGAACCAGTCTTTTTCTAGAATCTGCAAGTGGATATTTGAGATGTCTGCGTCCATTGCGAGAAAAAGAATACCTTCACCTAAAAACTAGACAAAAGCATTCTCAACAACTATTTCGTGACATGTGCATTCAACTCACAGAGTTTAAACTTTCTTTCGATTGAGCAGTTTTGAGACACGGTGTTGGAAGGATCTGCAAGTGGACATTTGGAGGGCTTTGAGACCTATGGTGAAAAAGCAAGTATCTTCACATAAAAACGACACAGAAGCATCCTGCAAAATTTCTTTGTGATGTGTGCATTCATCTCAGAGAGTTGAAGCTTTCTTGTGGTTGAGCAGATTTGAAACAGTCTTTTTGTAGACTCTATAACTGCATATTTGAGAACTTTTCATCCAATGCAGGAAAATGAAATATCTTCACATAAAAATAAAGACGGAAGCATTCTGAGCAACTTCTTAGTGATATGTGCATTAAACTCACAGAATTGAAAATTTCTTTTGATTGATCAGTTTTGAAACACTCTTTGAAGAATCTGCAATTAGACATTTGGAGGGCTTTGAGACCTATGCTGTAAAAGGAAATATCTTCACATAAAAACCAAACAGTAGCATTCTGCAAAATTTCTTTGTGATGTGTGCATTGTTCTCAGAGTGGAAGCTTTTCTTTTTGGTTGAGCAGATTTGAAACCGTTTTTTAGTAGATTCTGCAAGTGGTTATTTGAGATCTTTTCGTCCAATGTGGGAAAAGGAAATATCTTCACATAAAAACTAGACAGAAGAATTCTGAGCATCTTCTTGGTGATGTGTGCTTTCAGCTCTCAGAGTTGAAGCTTTCTTTCGGTTGAAGAGATTTGAAATACTCCTTTTGTACAATCTGCAAGTGGATATTTGAGATCTTTTCAACCAATGCTGAAAAGGAATTATCTCCACTTAAAAACTAAACTGAAGCATTCTGAGCAACTTCTTAGTGATGGGTGCATTCAACTCACAGAGTTGAGCCTTCCTTTCGATTGAGCAGTTTTGAAACTCCCTGTTTGAAGCATCTACAAATTGGCATTTGGAGAGCTTTGTGGCTTATGGTGAAAAATGAAATATCTTCACCAAAAAGATACACGGGAGCATCTTGCGAAATTTCCTTGTGATGTGTGCATTCATCTCACATAGTGGAAGCTTACTTTTGGTTAAGCAGATATGAAACAGTCTTTTTCTGGATTCTGCCAGTGCAAATTTGAAATCTTTTCATCCAATGCGGGGAAAGGAATTATCTTCACATAAAACCTAGAGAGAAGCATTCTGGACAACTTCTTAGTGATATGTGCATTCAACTCACAGAGTTGAAACTTTCATTTGATGGAGCAGTGTTGAAACACGCTGAAGAATCTGCTAGTGGACATTTGGAATGCTTTGAGGCCTATGGTGAAAAAGGAAATATCTTCCCATGAAAAGTACTCAGAAGCATTCTGCGAAATTACTTTGCGATGTAGGAATTCATCTCACAGAGTTCAAGTTTCCTTATGGTTGAGCAGATTTGAAACAGTCTTTTTGTAGAATCTGAAAATGGATATTTGAGATCTTCTCGTCCAATGCGAGAAAAAGAAATATCATCTCATAAAAACTAGGCAGAAGCATCCTGAACAAATTCTTAGTGATGTATGCTTTCAAGTAACAAGGTGAACCTTGCTTTTGATCCAGCAGTTTTGAAACACTCTGTTTGAAGAATCTGCAAGTGGACATTTGGAGCGCTTTGAGGCCTATGTTGAAAAAGGAAATATTTTCACATAAAAGCTACAGAAAAGCGTTCTGTGAAATTACTTTGTGATGTTTGCATTCTTCTCACAGTGTTGAAGCTTTCTTTTGGTTGAGCAGATTTGAAGCATTCCTTTTGGAGTATCTACAAATGGATATTTGAGATCTTTACGTCCCATGGGGAACCGGATTTACCTTCACATAAAAACTAGACGGTAGCCTTCTGAGCAACTTCTTAGTGATGCGTGTATTCCACTCACAGAGTTGAACCTTTCTTTTGATTGAGCAGTTTTGAAACACTTTTTGTCAAGAATCTGCAAGGTTCCAATTGAAGTGCTTTGAGACCTATGCTCAAAAAGGAAATATCTTCACATTAATACTACACAGAAACGTTTTGCAAAATTTTTTTGTGATGTGTGCGTTCATCTCCCAGAGGTGAAGCTATCTTTTGGTTGAGCATATATGAAAGAGGCCTTATGGAGAGTCTGCAAGTGAATATTTGTGATCTTTGCGTCCAATGTGGGAAAAGGAAGTATCTTCAATTAAAAACTACACATAAGCCTTCTGAGCAACTTCTTAGTGATATGTGCATTCAAGTCACAGAGTCGAACTTTTCTTTTGATTCAGCAGTTTTGAAACACGGTGTTTGAAGAATCTGCAAGTGGGCATTTGGAGTGCTTTGAGGGCTATGATGTAAAAGGAAACATCTTCACATAAAAACTACACAGAATAGTTCTGCGAAATTTCCTTGTCATGTGTGCATTCATCTCACATAGTGGAAGCTTTCTTTTGGTTAAGCATATATGAAACAGTCTTTTTCTAGATTCTGCCAGTGCAAATTTGAAATCTTTTTGACCAATGCGGGGAAAGGAATTATCTTCACATGCAACCTAGAAAGAAGCATTCTGAACAACTTCTTAGTGATATGTGCATTCAACTCACAGAGTTGAAACTTTCTTTTGAAGGAGCAGTTTTGAAACACTCTGAAGAATCTGCAAGTGAACATTTGGAATGCTTTGAGGCCTATGGTGAAAAAGGAAATATCTTCCCATGAAAAGTACTCAGAAGCATTCTGCGAAATTACTTTGTGATGTATGCATTCATCTCACAGAGTTCAAGTTTCCTTATGGTTGAGCAGGATTGAAACAGTCTTTTTGTAGAATCTGCAAATGGATATCTGAGATCTTTTCGTCCAATGCGAGAAAAAGAAATATCATCTCATAAAATCTAGGCAGAAGCATCCTGAACAACTTCTTAGTGATGTATGCTTCCAAGTAACAAGGTGAACCTTGCTTTTGATCCAGCAGTTTTGAAACACGGTGTTTGAAGAATCTGCAAGTGGGCATTTGGAGTGCTCTGAGGGCTATGATAAAAAGGGAAATATCTTCACATAAAAACTATACAGAATAATTCTGCGAAATTTATTTGTGATGTGTGCATTCGTCTCACAGAGTTAAGGCTCTCTTTTGGTTGAGCAGATTTGAAAGTGTGTTTTTCTACAATCCGCAAGTGGATATTTGAGATCTTTTCTTCCAATGCATGAAAAGGAATTAAACTCACTTAGAAACTAGACAGAAGCATTCTGAGCAACTCTTTTCGGATGTGTGCATTCATCTCATGGAGGTGAGCCTTTGTTTTGCTTCAACAGTTTTGAAACTCTCTGTTTAAAGAATCTGCAACTGGACATTTGGAGTGCTTTGAGGCCTATGGTGAAAAAGGAAATTTATTCTTATGAAATCTAAAGAGAAGCATCCTGCGAAATTAGTTTATGATGTGTGCATTCAGCTCACAGAGTTGAAGCTTTTACTTTATTTGAGCGGATTTGAACCAGTCTTTTTCTAGAATCTGCAAGTGGATATTTGAGATGTCTGCGTCCATTGCGAGAAAAAGAATACCTTCACCTAAAAACTAGACAAAAGCATTCTCAACAACTATTTCGTGACATGTGCATTCAACTCACAGAGTTTAAACTTTCTTTCGATTGAGCAGTTTTGAGACACGGTGTTGGAAGGATCTGCAAGTGGACATTTGGAGGGCTTTGAGACCTATGGTGAAAAAGCAAGTATCTTCACATAAAAACGACACAGAAGCATCCTGCAAAATTTCTTTGTGATGTGTGCATTCATCTCAGAGAGTTGAAGCTTTCTTGTGGTTGAGCAGATTTGAAACAGTCTTTTTGTAGACTCTATAACTGCATATTTGAGAACTTTTCATCCAATGCAGGAAAATGAAATATCTTCACATAAAAATAAAGACGGAAGCATTCTGAGCAACTTCTTAGTGATATGTGCATTAAACTCACAGAATTGAAAATTTCTTTTGATTGATCAGTTTTGAAACACTCTTTGAAGAATCTGCAATTAGACATTTGGAGGGCTTTGAGACCTATGCTGTAAAAGGAAATATCTTCACATAAAAACCAAACAGTAGCATTCTGCAAAATTTCTTTGTGATGTGTGCATTGTTCTCAGAGTGGAAGCTTTTCTTTTTGGTTGAGCAGATTTGAAACCGTTTTTTAGTAGATTCTGCAAGTGGTTATTTGAGATCTTTTCGTCCAATGTGGGAAAAGGAAATATCTTCACATAAAAACTAGACAGAAGAATTCTGAGCATCTTCTTGGTGATGTGTGCTTTCAGCTCTCAGAGTTGAAGCTTTCTTTCGGTTGAAGAGATTTGAAATACTCCTTTTGTACAATCTGCAAGTGGATATTTGAGATCTTTTCAACCAATGCTGAAAAGGAATTATCTCCACTTAAAAACTAAACTGAAGCATTCTGAGCAACTTCTTAGTGATGGGTGCATTCAACTCACAGAGTTGAGCCTTCCTTTCGATTGAGCAGTTTTGAAACTCCCTGTTTGAAGCATCTACAAATTGGCATTTGGAGAGCTTTGTGGCTTATGGTGAAAAATGAAATATCTTCACCAAAAAGATACACGGGAGCATCTTGCGAAATTTCCTTGTGATGTGTGCATTCATCTCACATAGTGGAAGCTTACTTTTGGTTAAGCAGATATGAAACAGTCTTTTTCTGGATTCTGCCAGTGCAAATTTGAAATCTTTTCATCCAATGCGGGGAAAGGAATTATCTTCACATAAAACCTAGAGAGAAGCATTCTGGACAACTTCTTAGTGATATGTGCATTCAACTCACAGAGTTGAAACTTTCATTTGATGGAGCAGTGTTGAAACACGCTGAAGAATCTGCTAGTGGACATTTGGAATGCTTTGAGGCCTATGGTGAAAAAGGAAATATCTTCCCATGAAAAGTACTCAGAAGCATTCTGCGAAATTACTTTGCGATGTAGGAATTCATCTCACAGAGTTCAAGTTTCCTTATGGTTGAGCAGATTTGAAACAGTCTTTTTGTAGAATCTGAAAATGGATATTTGAGATCTTCTCGTCCAATGCGAGAAAAAGAAATATCATCTCATAAAAACTAGGCAGAAGCATCCTGAACAAATTCTTAGTGATGTATGCTTTCAAGTAACAAGGTGAACCTTGCTTTTGATCCAGCAGTTTTGAAACACTCTGTTTGAAGAATCTGCAAGTGGACATTTGGAGCGCTTTGAGGCCTATGTTGAAAAAGGAAATATTTTCACATAAAAGCTACAGAAAAGCGTTCTGTGAAATTTCTTTGTGATGTTTGCATTCTTCTCACAGTGTTGAAGCTTTCTTTTGGTTGAGCAGATTTGAAGCATTCCTTTTGGAGTATCTACAAATGGATATTTGAGATCTTTACGTCCCATGGGGAACCGGATTTACCTTCACATAAAAACTAGACGGTAGCCTTCTGAGCAACTTCTTAGTGATGCGTGTATTCCACTCACAGAGTTGAACCTTTCTTTTGATTGAGCAGTTTTGAAACACTTTTTGTCAAGAATCTGCAAGGTTCCAATTGAAGTGCTTTGAGACCTATGCTCAAAAAGGAAATATCTTCACATTAATACTACACAGAAACGTTTTGCAAAATTTTTTTGTGATGTGTGCGTTCATCTCCCAGAGGTGAAGCTATCTTTTGGTTGAGCATATATGAAAGAGGCCTTATGGAGAGTCTGCAAGTGAATATTTGTGATCTTTGCGTCCAATGTGGGAAAAGGAAGTATCTTCAATTAAAAACTACACATAAGCCTTCTGAGCAACTTCTTAGTGATATGTGCATTCAAGTCACAGAGTCGAACTTTTCTTTTGATTCAGCAGTTTTGAAACACGGTGTTTGAAGAATCTGCAAGTGGGCATTTGGAGTGCTTTGAGGGCTATGATGTAAAAGGAAACATCTTCACATAAAAACTACACAGAATAGTTCTGCGAAATTTCCTTGTCATGTGTGCATTCATCTCACATAGTGGAAGCTTTCTTTTGGTTAAGCATATATGAAACAGTCTTTTTCTAGATTCTGCCAGTGCAAATTTGAAATCTTTTTGACCAATGCGGGGAAAGGAATTATCTTCACATGCAACCTAGAAAGAAGCATTCTGAACAACTTCTTAGTGATATGTGCATTCAACTCACAGAGTTGAAACTTTCTTTTGAAGGAGCAGTTTTGAAACACTCTGAAGAATCTGCAAGTGAACATTTGGAATGCTTTGAGGCCTATGGTGAAAAAGGAAATATCTTCCCATGAAAAGTACTCAGAAGCATTCTGCGAAATTACTTTGTGATGTATGCATTCATCTCACAGAGTTCAAGTTTCCTTATGGTTGAGCAGGATTGAAACAGTCTTTTTGTAGAATCTGCAAATGGATATCTGAGATCTTTTCGTCCAATGCGAGAAAAAGAAATATCATCTCATAAAATCTAGGCAGAAGCATCCTGAACAACTTCTTAGTGATGTATGCTTCCAAGTAACAAGGTGAACCTTGCTTTTGATCCAGCAGTTTTGAAACACGGTGTTTGAAGAATCTGCAAGTGGGCATTTGGAGTGCTCTGAGGGCTATGATAAAAAGGGAAATATCTTCACATAAAAACTATACAGAATAATTCTGCGAAATTTATTTGTGATGTGTGCATTCGTCTCACAGAGTTAAGGCTCTCTTTTGGTTGAGCAGATTTGAAAGTGTGTTTTTCTACAATCCGCAAGTGGATATTTGAGATCTTTTCTTCCAATGCATGAAAAGGAATTAAACTCACTTAGAAACTAGACAGAAGCATTCTGAGCAACTCTTTTCGGATGTGTGCATTCATCTCATGGAGGTGAGCCTTTGTTTTGCTTCAACAGTTTTGAAACTCTCTGTTTAAAGAATCTGCAACTGGACATTTGGAGTGCTTTGAGGCCTATGGTGAAAAAGGAAATTTATTCTTATGAAATCTAAAGAGAAGCATCCTGCGAAATTAGTTTATGATGTGTGCATTCAGCTCACAGAGTTGAAGCTTTTACTTTATTTGAGCGGATTTGAACCAGTCTTTTTCTAGAATCTGCAAGTGGATATTTGAGATGTCTGCGTCCATTGCGAGAAAAAGAATACCTTCACCTAAAAACTAGACAAAAGCATTCTCAACAACTATTTCGTGACATGTGCATTCAACTCACAGAGTTTAAACTTTCTTTCGATTGAGCAGTTTTGAGACACGGTGTTGGAAGGATCTGCAAGTGGACATTTGGAGGGCTTTGAGACCTATGGTGAAAAAGCAAGTATCTTCACATAAAAACGACACAGAAGCATCCTGCAAAATTTCTTTGTGATGTGTGCATTCATCTCAGAGAGTTGAAGCTTTCTTGTGGTTGAGCAGATTTGAAACAGTCTTTTTGTAGACTCTATAACTGCATATTTGAGAACTTTTCATCCAATGCAGGAAAATGAAATATCTTCACATAAAAATAAAGACGGAAGCATTCTGAGCAACTTCTTAGTGATATGTGCATTAAACTCACAGAATTGAAAATTTCTTTTGATTGATCAGTTTTGAAACACTCTTTGAAGAATCTGCAATTAGACATTTGGAGGGCTTTGAGACCTATGCTGTAAAAGGAAATATCTTCACATAAAAACCAAACAGTAGCATTCTGCAAAATTTCTTTGTGATGTGTGCATTGTTCTCAGAGTGGAAGCTTTTCTTTTTGGTTGAGCAGATTTGAAACCGTTTTTTAGTAGATTCTGCAAGTGGTTATTTGAGATCTTTTCGTCCAATGTGGGAAAAGGAAATATCTTCACATAAAAACTAGACAGAAGAATTCTGAGCATCTTCTTGGTGATGTGTGCTTTCAGCTCTCAGAGTTGAAGCTTTCTTTCGGTTGAAGAGATTTGAAATACTCCTTTTGTACAATCTGCAAGTGGATATTTGAGATCTTTTCAACCAATGCTGAAAAGGAATTATCTCCACTTAAAAACTAAACTGAAGCATTCTGAGCAACTTCTTAGTGATGGGTGCATTCAACTCACAGAGTTGAGCCTTCCTTTCGATTGAGCAGTTTTGAAACTCCCTGTTTGAAGCATCTACAAATTGGCATTTGGAGAGCTTTGTGGCTTATGGTGAAAAATGAAATATCTTCACCAAAAAGATACACGGGAGCATCTTGCGAAATTTCCTTGTGATGTGTGCATTCATCTCACATAGTGGAAGCTTACTTTTGGTTAAGCAGATATGAAACAGTCTTTTTCTGGATTCTGCCAGTGCAAATTTGAAATCTTTTCATCCAATGCGGGGAAAGGAATTATCTTCACATAAAACCTAGAGAGAAGCATTCTGGACAACTTCTTAGTGATATGTGCATTCAACTCACAGAGTTGAAACTTTCATTTGATGGAGCAGTGTTGAAACACGCTGAAGAATCTGCTAGTGGACATTTGGAATGCTTTGAGGCCTATGGTGAAAAAGGAAATATCTTCCCATGAAAAGTACTCAGAAGCATTCTGCGAAATTACTTTGCGATGTAGGAATTCATCTCACAGAGTTCAAGTTTCCTTATGGTTGAGCAGATTTGAAACAGTCTTTTTGTAGAATCTGAAAATGGATATTTGAGATCTTCTCGTCCAATGCGAGAAAAAGAAATATCATCTCATAAAAACTAGGCAGAAGCATCCTGAACAAATTCTTAGTGATGTATGCTTTCAAGTAACAAGGTGAACCTTGCTTTTGATCCAGCAGTTTTGAAACACTCTGTTTGAAGAATCTGCAAGTGGACATTTGGAGCGCTTTGAGGCCTATGTTGAAAAAGGAAATATTTTCACATAAAAGCTACAGAAAAGCGTTCTGTGAAATTACTTTGTGATGTTTGCATTCTTCTCACAGTGTTGAAGCTTTCTTTTGGTTGAGCAGATTTGAAGCATTCCTTTTGGAGTATCTACAAATGGATATTTGAGATCTTTACGTCCCATGGGGAACCGGATTTACCTTCACATAAAAACTAGACGGTAGCCTTCTGAGCAACTTCTTAGTGATGCGTGTATTCCACTCACAGAGTTGAACCTTTCTTTTGATTGAGCAGTTTTGAAACACTTTTTGTCAAGAATCTGCAAGGTTCCAATTGAAGTGCTTTGAGACCTATGCTCAAAAAGGAAATATCTTCACATTAATACTACACAGAAACGTTTTGCAAAATTTTTTTGTGATGTGTGCGTTCATCTCCCAGAGGTGAAGCTATCTTTTGGTTGAGCATATATGAAAGAGGCCTTATGGAGAGTCTGCAAGTGAATATTTGTGATCTTTGCGTCCAATGTGGGAAAAGGAAGTATCTTCAATTAAAAACTACACATAAGCCTTCTGAGCAACTTCTTAGTGATATGTGCATTCAAGTCACAGAGTCGAACTTTTCTTTTGATTCAGCAGTTTTGAAACACGGTGTTTGAAGAATCTGCAAGTGGGCATTTGGAGTGCTTTGAGGGCTATGATGTAAAAGGAAACATCTTCACATAAAAACTACACAGAATAGTTCTGCGAAATTTCCTTGTCATGTGTGCATTCATCTCACATAGTGGAAGCTTTCTTTTGGTTAAGCATATATGAAACAGTCTTTTTCTAGATTCTGCCAGTGCAAATTTGAAATCTTTTTGACCAATGCGGGGAAAGGAATTATCTTCACATGCAACCTAGAAAGAAGCATTCTGAACAACTTCTTAGTGATATGTGCATTCAACTCACAGAGTTGAAACTTTCTTTTGAAGGAGCAGTTTTGAAACACTCTGAAGAATCTGCAAGTGAACATTTGGAATGCTTTGAGGCCTATGGTGAAAAAGGAAATATCTTCCCATGAAAAGTACTCAGAAGCATTCTGCGAAATTACTTTGTGATGTATGCATTCATCTCACAGAGTTCAAGTTTCCTTATGGTTGAGCAGGATTGAAACAGTCTTTTTGTAGTATCTGCAAATGGATATCTGAGATCTTTTCGTCCAATGCGAGAAAAAGAAATATCATCTCATAAAATCTAGGCAGAAGCATCCTGAACAACTTCTTAGTGATGTATGCTTCCAAGTAACAAGGTGAACCTTGCTTTTGATCCAGCAGTTTTGAAACACGGTGTTTGAAGAATCTGCAAGTGGGCATTTGGAGTGCTCTGAGGGCTATGATAAAAAGGGAAATATCTTCACATAAAAACTATACAGAATAATTCTGCGAAATTTATTTGTGATGTGTGCATTCGTCTCACAGAGTTAAGGCTCTCTTTTGGTTGAGCAGATTTGAAAGTGTGTTTTTCTACAATCCGCAAGTGGATATTTGAGATCTTTTCTTCCAATGCATGAAAAGGAATTAAACTCACTTAGAAACTAGACAGAAGCATTCTGAGCAACTCTTTTCGGATGTGTGCATTCATCTCATGGAGGTGAGCCTTTGTTTTGCTTCAACAGTTTTGAAACTCTCTGTTTAAAGAATCTGCAACTGGACATTTGGAGTGCTTTGAGGCCTATGGTGAAAAAGGAAATTTATTCTTATGAAATCTAAAGAGAAGCATCCTGCGAAATTAGTTTATGATGTGTGCATTCAGCTCACAGAGTTGAAGCTTTTACTTTATTTGAGCGGATTTGAACCAGTCTTTTTCTAGAATCTGCAAGTGGATATTTGAGATGTCTGCGTCCATTGCGAGAAAAAGAATACCTTCACCTAAAAACTAGACAAAAGCATTCTCAACAACTATTTCGTGACATGTGCATTCAACTCACAGAGTTTAAACTTTCTTTTGATTGAGCAGTTTTGAGACACGGTGTTGGAAGGATCTGCAAGTGGACATTTGGAGGGCTTTGAGACCTATGGTGAAAAAGCAAGTATCTTCACATAAAAACGACACAGAAGCATCCTGCAAAATTTCTTTGTGATGTGTGCATTCATCTCAGAGGGTTGAAGCTTTCTTGTGGTTGAGCAGATTTGAAACAGTCTTTTTGTAGACTCTATAACTGCATATTTGAGAACTTTTCATCCAATGCAGGAAAATGAAATATCTTCACATAAAAATAAAGACGGAAGCATTCTGAGCAACTTCTTAGTGATATGTGCATTAAACTCACAGAATTGAAAATTTCTTTTGATTGATCAGTTTTGAAACACTCTTTGAAGAATCTGCAATTAGACATTTGGAGGGCTTTGAGACCTATGCTGTAAAAGGAAATATCTTCACATAAAAACCAAACAGTAGCATTCTGCAAAATTTCTTTGTGATGTGTGCATTCTTCTCAGAGTGGAAGCTTTTCTTTTTGGTTGAGCAGATTTGAAACCGTTTTTTAGTAGATTCTGCAAGTGGTTATTTGAGATCTTTTCGTCCAATGTGGGAAAAGGAAATAACTTCACATAAAAACTAGACAGAAGAATTCTGAGCATCTTCTTGGTGATGTGTGCTTTCAGCTCTCAGAGTTGAAGCTTTCTTTCGGTTGAAGAGATTTGAAATACTCCTTTTGTACAATCTGCAAGTGGATATTTGAGATCTTTTCAACCAATGCTGAAAAGGAATTATCTCCACTTAAAAACTAAACTGAAGCATTCTGAGCAACTTCTTAGTGATGGGTGCATTCAACTCACAGAGTTGAGCCTTCCTTTCGATTGAGCAGTTTTGAAACTCCCTGTTTGAAGCATCTACAAATTGGCATTTGGAGAGCTTTGTGGCTTATGGTGAAAAATGAAATATCTTCACCAAAAAGATACACGGGAGCATCTTGCGAAATTTCCTTGTGATGTGTGCATTCATCTCACATAGTGGAAGCTTACTTTTGGTTAAGCAGATATGAAACAGTCTTTTTCTGGATTCTGCCAGTGCAAATTTGAAATCTTTTCATCCAATGCGGGGAAAGGAATTATCTTCACATAAAACCTAGAGAGAAGCATTCTGGACAACTTCTTAGTGATATGTGCATTCAACTCACAGAGTTGAAACTTTCATTTGATGGAGCAGTGTTGAAACACGCTGAAGAATCTGCTAGTGGACATTTGGAATGCTTTGAGGCCTATGGTGAAAAAGGAAATATCTTCCCATGAAAAGTACTCAGAAGCATTCTGCGAAATTACTTTGCGATGTAGGAATTCATCTCACAGAGTTCAAGTTTCCTTATGGTTGAGCAGATTTGAAACAGTCTTTTTGTAGAATCTGAAAATGGATATTTGAGATCTTCTCGTCCAATGCGAGAAAAAGAAATATCATCTCATAAAAACTAGGCAGAAGCATCCTGAACAAATTCTTAGTGATGTATGCTTTCAAGTAACAAGGTGAACCTTGCTTTTGATCCAGCAGTTTTGAAACACTCTGTTTGAAGAATCTGCAAGTGGACATTTGGAGCGCTTTGAGGCCTATGTTGAAAAAGGAAATATTTTCACATAAAAGCTACAGAAAAGCGTTCTGTGAAATTTCTTTGTGATGTTTGCATTCTTCTCACAGTGTTGAAGCTTTCTTTTGGTTGAGCAGATTTGAAGCATTCCTTTTGGAGTATCTACAAATGGATATTTGAGATCTTTACGTCCCATGGGGAACCGGATTTACCTTCACATAAAAACTAGACGGTAGCCTTCTGAGCAACTTCTTAGTGATGCGTGTATTCCACTCACAGAGTTGAACCTTTCTTTTGATTGAGCAGTTTTGAAACACTTTTTGTCAAGAATCTGCAAGGTTCCAATTGAAGTGCTTTGAGACCTATGCTCAAAAAGGAAATATCTTCACATTAATACTACACAGAAACGTTTTGCAAAATTTTTTTGTGATGTGTGCGTTCATCTCCCAGAGGTGAAGCTATCTTTTGGTTGAGCATATATGAAAGAGGCCTTATGGAGAGTCTGCAAGTGAATATTTGTGATCTTTGCGTCCAATGTGGGAAAAGGAAGTATCTTCAATTAAAAACTACACATAAGCCTTCTGAGCAACTTCTTAGTGATATGTGCATTCAAGTCACAGAGTCGAACTTTTCTTTTGATTCAGCAGTTTTGAAACACGGTGTTTGAAGAATCTGCAAGTGGGCATTTGGAGTGCTTTGAGGGCTATGATGTAAAAGGAAACATCTTCACATAAAAACTACACAGAATAGTTCTGCGAAATTTCCTTGTCATGTGTGCATTCATCTCACATAGTGGAAGCTTTCTTTTGGTTAAGCATATATGAAACAGTCTTTTTCTAGATTCTGCCAGTGCAAATTTGAAATCTTTTTGACCAATGCGGGGAAAGGAATTATCTTCACATGCAACCTAGAAAGAAGCATTCTGAACAACTTCTTAGTGATATGTGCATTCAACTCACAGAGTTGAAACTTTCTTTTGAAGGAGCAGTTTTGAAACACTCTGAAGAATCTGCAAGTGAACATTTGGAATGCTTTGAGGCCTATGGTGAAAAAGGAAATATCTTCCCATGAAAAGTACTCAGAAGCATTCTGCGAAATTACTTTGTGATGTATGCATTCATCTCACAGAGTTCAAGTTTCCTTATGGTTGAGCAGGATTGAAACAGTCTTTTTGTAGAATCTGCAAATGGATATCTGAGATCTTTTCGTCCAATGCGAGAAAAAGAAATATCATCTCATAAAATCTAGGCAGAAGCATCCTGAACAACTTCTTAGTGATGTATGCTTCCAAGTAACAAGGTGAACCTTGCTTTTGATCCAGCAGTTTTGAAACACGGTGTTTGAAGAATCTGCAAGTGGGCATTTGGAGTGCTCTGAGGGCTATGATAAAAAGGGAAATATCTTCACATAAAAACTATACAGAATAATTCTGCGAAATTTATTTGTGATGTGTGCATTCGTCTCACAGAGTTAAGGCTCTCTTTTGGTTGAGCAGATTTGAAAGTGTGTTTTTCTACAATCTGCAAGTGGATATTTGAGATCTTTTCTTCCAATGCATGAAAAGGAATTAAACTCACTTAGAAACTAGACAGAAGCATTCTGAGCAACTCTTTTCGGATGTGTGCATTCATCTCATGGAGGTGAGCCTTTGTTTTGCTTCAACAGTTTTGAAACTCTCTGTTTAAAGAATCTGCAACTGGACATTTGGAGTGCTTTGAGGCCTATGGTGAAAAAGGAAATTTATTCTTATGAAATCTAAAGAGAAGCATCCTGCGAAATTAGTTTATGATGTGTGCATTCAGCTCACAGAGTTGAAGCTTTTACTTTATTTGAGCGGATTTGAACCAGTCTTTTTCTAGAATCTGCAAGTGGATATTTGAGATGTCTGCGTCCATTGCGAGAAAAAGAATACCTTCACCTAAAAACTAGACAAAAGCATTCTCAACAACTGTTTCGTGACATGTGCATTCAACTCACAGAGTTTAAACTTTCTTTTGATTGAGCAGTTTTGAGACACGGTGTTGGAAGGATCTGCAAGTGGACATTTGGAGGGCTTTGAGACCTATGGTGAAAAAGCAAGTATCTTCACATAAAAACGACACAGAAGCATCCTGCAAAATTTCTTTGTGATGTGTGCATTCATCTCAGAGAGTTGAAGCTTTCTTGTGGTTGAGCAGATTTGAAACAGTCTTTTTGTAGACTCTATAACTGCATATTTGAGAACTTTTCATCCAATGCAGGAAAATGAAATATCTTCACATAAAAATAAAGACGGAAGCATTCTGAGCAACTTCTTAGTGATATGTGCATTAAACTCACAGAATTGAAAATTTCTTTTGATTGATCAGTTTTGAAACACTCTTTGAAGAATCTGCAATTAGACATTTGGAGGGCTTTGAGACCTATGCTGTAAAAGGAAATATCTTCACATAAAAACCAAACAGTAGCATTCTGCAAAATTTCTTTGTGATGTGTGCATTGTTCTCAGAGTGGAAGCTTTTCTTTTTGGTTGAGCAGATTTGAAACCGTTTTTTAGTAGATTCTGCAAGTGGTTATTTGAGATCTTTTCGTCCAATGTGGGAAAAGGAAATATCTTCACATAAAAACTAGACAGAAGAATTCTGAGCATCTTCTTGGTGATGTGTGCTTTCAGCTCTCAGAGTTGAAGCTTTCTTTTGGTTGAAGAGATTTGAAATACTCCTTTTGTACAATCTGCAAGTGGATATTTGAGATCTTTTCAACCAATGCTGAAAAGGAATTATCTCCACTTAAAAACTAAACTGAAGCATTCTGAGCAACTTCTTAGTGATGGGTGCATTCAACTCACAGAGTTGAGCCTTCCTTTCGATTGAGCAGTTTTGAAACTCCCTGTTTGAAGCATCTACAAATTGGCATTTGGAGAGCTTTGTGGCTTATGGTGAAAAATGAAATATCTTCACCAAAAAGATACACGGGAGCATCTTGCGAAATTTCCTTGTGATGTGTGCATTCATCTCACATAGTGGAAGCTTACTTTTGGTTAAGCAGATATGAAACAGTCTTTTTCTGGATTCTGCCAGTGCAAATTTGAAATCTTTTCATCCAATGCGGGGAAAGGAATTATCTTCACATAAAACCTAGAGAGAAGCATTCTGGACAACTTCTTAGTGATATGTGCATTCAACTCACAGAGTTGAAACTTTCATTTGATGGAGCAGTGTTGAAACACGCTGAAGAATCTGCTAGTGGACATTTGGAATGCTTTGAGGCCTATGGTGAAAAAGGAAATATCTTCCCATGAAAAGTACTCAGAAGCATTCTGCGAAATTACTTTGCGATGTAGGAATTCATCTCACAGAGTTCAAGTTTCCTTATGGTTGAGCAGATTTGAAACAGTCTTTTTGTAGAATCTGAAAATGGATATTTGAGATCTTCTCGTCCAATGCGAGAAAAAGAAATATCATCTCATAAAAACTAGGCAGAAGCATCCTGAACAAATTCTTAGTGATGTATGCTTTCAAGTAACAAGGTGAACCTTGCTTTTGATCCAGCAGTTTTGAAACACTCTGTTTGAAGGATCTGCAGTGGACATTTGGAGCGCTTTGAGGCCTATGTTGAAAAAGGAAATATTTTCACATAAAAGCTACAGAAAAGCGTTCTGTGAAATTTCTTTGTGATGTTTGCATTCTTCTCACAGTGTTGAAGCTTTCTTTTGGTTGAGCAGATTTGAAGCATTCCTTTTGGAGTATCTACAAATGGATATTTGAGATCTTTACGTCCCATGGGGAACCGGATTTACCTTCACATAAAAACTAGACGGTAGCCTTCTGAGCAACTTCTTAGTGATGCGTGTATTCCACTCACAGAGTTGAACCTTTCTTTTGATTGAGCAGTTTTGAAACACTTTTTGTCAAGAATCTGCAAGGTTCCAATTGAAGTGCTTTGAGACCTATGCTCAAAAAGGAAATATCTTCACATTAATACTACACAGAAACGTTTTGCAAAATTTTTTTGTGATGTGTGCGTTCATCTCCCAGAGGTGAAGCTATCTTTTGGTTGAGCATATATGAAAGAGGCCTTATGGAGAGTCTGCAAGTGAATATTTGTGATCTTTGCGTCCAATGTGGGAAAAGGAAGTATCTTCAATTAAAAACTACACATAAGCCTTCTGAGCAACTTCTTAGTGATATGTGCATTCAAGTCACAGAGTCGAACTTTTCTTTTGATCCAGCAGTTTTGAAACACGGTGTTTGAAGAATCTGCAAGTGGGCCTTTGGAGTGCTTTGAGGGCTATGATAAAAAGGGAAATATCTTCACATAAAAACTATACAGAATAATTCTGCGAAATTTATTTGTGATGTGTGCATTCGTCTCACAGAGTTAAGGCTCTCTTTTGGTTGAGCAGATTTGAAAGTGTGTTTTTCTACAATCTGCAAGTGGATATTTGAGATCTTTTCTTCCAATGCATGAAAAGGAATTAAACTCACTTAGAAACTAGACAGAAGCATTCTGAGCAACTCTTTTCGGATGTGTGCATTCATCTCATGGAGGTGAGCCTTTGTTTTGCTTCAACAGTTTTGAAACTCTCTGTTTAAAGAATCTGCAACTGGACATTTGGAGTGCTTTGAGGCCTATGGTGAAAAAGGAAATTTATTCTTATGAAATCTAAAGAGAAGCATCCTGCGAAATTAGTTTATGATGTGTGCATTCAGCTCACAGAGTTGAAGCTTTTACTTTATTTGAGCGGATTTGAACCAGTCTTTTTCTAGAATCTGCAAGTGGATATTTGAGATGTCTGCGTCCATTGCGAGAAAAAGAATACCTTCACCTAAAAACTAGACAAAAGCATTCTCAACAACTGTTTCGTGACATGTGCATTCAACTCACAGAGTTTAAACTTTCTTTTGATTGAGCAGTTTTGAGACACGGTGTTGGAAGGATCTGCAAGTGGACATTTGGAGGGCTTTGAGACCTATGGTGAAAAAGCAAGTATCTTCACATAAAAACGACACAGAAGCATCCTGCAAAATTTCTTTGTGATGTGTGCATTCATCTCAGAGAGTTGAAGCTTTCTTGTGGTTGAGCAGATTTGAAACAGTCTTTTTGTAGACTCTATAACTGCATATTTGAGAACTTTTCATCCAATGCAGGAAAATGAAATATCTTCACATAAAAATAAAGACGGAAGCATTCTGAGCAACTTCTTAGTGATATGTGCATTAAACTCACAGAATTGAAAATTTCTTTTGATTGATCAGTTTTGAAACACTCTTTGAAGAATCTGCAATTAGACATTTGGAGGGCTTTGAGACCTATGCTGTAAAAGGAAATATCTTCACATAAAAACCAAACAGTAGCATTCTGCAAAATTTCTTTGTGATGTGTGCATTGTTCTCAGAGTGGAAGCTTTTCTTTTTGGTTGAGCAGATTTGAAACCGTTTTTTAGTAGATTCTGCAAGTGGTTATTTGAGATCTTTTCGTCCAATGTGGGAAAAGGAAATATCTTCACATAAAAACTAGACAGAAGAATTCTGAGCATCTTCTTGGTGATGTGTGCTTTCAGCTCTCAGAGTTGAAGCTTTCTTTTGGTTGAAGAGATTTGAAATACTCCTTTTGTACAATCTGCAAGTGGATATTTGAGATCTTTTCAACCAATGCTGAAAAGGAATTATCTCCACTTAAAAACTAAACTGAAGCATTCTGAGCAACTTCTTAGTGATGGGTGCATTCAACTCACAGAGTTGAGCCTTCCTTTCGATTGAGCAGTTTTGAAACTCCCTGTTTGAAGCATCTACAAATTGGCATTTGGAGAGCTTTGTGGCTTATGGTGAAAAATGAAATATCTTCACCAAAAAGATACACGGGAGCATCTTGCGAAATTTCCTTGTGATGTGTGCATTCATCTCACATAGTGGAAGCTTACTTTTGGTTAAGCAGATATGAAACAGTCTTTTTCTGGATTCTGCCAGTGCAAATTTGAAATCTTTTCATCCAATGCGGGGAAAGGAATTATCTTCACATAAAACCTAGAGAGAAGCATTCTGGACAACTTCTTAGTGATATGTGCATTCAACTCACAGAGTTGAAACTTTCATTTGATGGAGCAGTGTTGAAACACGCTGAAGAATCTGCTAGTGGACATTTGGAATGCTTTGAGGCCTATGGTGAAAAAGGAAATATCTTCCCATGAAAAGTACTCAGAAGCATTCTGCGAAATTACTTTGCGATGTAGGAATTCATCTCACAGAGTTCAAGTTTCCTTATGGTTGAGCAGATTTGAAACAGTCTTTTTGTAGAATCTGAAAATGGATATTTGAGATCTTCTCGTCCAATGCGAGAAAAAGAAATATCATCTCATAAAAACTAGGCAGAAGCATCCTGAACAAATTCTTAGTGATGTATGCTTTCAAGTAACAAGGTGAACCTTGCTTTTGATCCAGCAGTTTTGAAACACTCTGTTTGAAGGATCTGCAGTGGACATTTGGAGCGCTTTGAGGCCTATGTTGAAAAAGGAAATATTTTCACATAAAAGCTACAGAAAAGCGTTCTGTGAAATTTCTTTGTGATGTTTGCATTCTTCTCACAGTGTTGAAGCTTTCTTTTGGTTGAGCAGATTTGAAGCATTCCTTTTGGAGTATCTACAAATGGATATTTGAGATCTTTACGTCCCATGGGGAACCGGATTTACCTTCACATAAAAACTAGACGGTAGCCTTCTGAGCAACTTCTTAGTGATGCGTGTATTCCACTCACAGAGTTGAACCTTTCTTTTGATTGAGCAGTTTTGAAACACTTTTTGTCAAGAATCTGCAAGGTTCCAATTGAAGTGCTTTGAGACCTATGCTCAAAAAGGAAATATCTTCACATTAATACTACACAGAAACGTTTTGCAAAATTTTTTTGTGATGTGTGCGTTCATCTCCCAGAGGTGAAGCTATCTTTTGGTTGAGCATATATGAAAGAGGCCTTATGGAGAGTCTGCAAGTGAATATTTGTGATCTTTGCGTCCAATGTGGGAAAAGGAAGTATCTTCAATTAAAAACTACACATAAGCCTTCTGAGCAACTTCTTAGTGATATGTGCATTCAAGTCACAGAGTCGAACTTTTCTTTTGATTCAGCAGTTTTGAAACACGGTGTTTGAAGAATCTGCAAGTGGGCATTTGGAGTGCTTTGAGGGCTATGATGTAAAAGGAAACATCTTCACATAAAAACTACACAGAATAGTTCTGCGAAATTTCCTTGTCATGTGTGCATTCATCTCACATAGTGGAAGCTTTCTCTTGGTTAAGCATATATGAAACAGTCTTTTTCTAGATTCTGCCAGTGCAAATTTGAAATCTTTTTGACCAATGCGGGGAAAGGAATTATCTTCACATGCAACCTAGAAAGAAGCATTCTGAACAACTTCTTAGTGATATGTGCATTCAACTCACAGAGTTGAAACTTTCTTTTGAAGGAGCAGTTTTGAAACACTCTGAAGAATCTGCAAGTGAACATTTGGAATGCTTTGAGGCCTATGGTGAAAAAGGAAATATCTTCCCATGAAAAGTACTCAGAAGCATTCTGCGAAATTACTTTGTGATGTATGCATTCATCTCACAGAGTTCAAGTTTCCTTATGGTTGAGCAGGATTGAAACAGTCTTTTTGTAGAATCTGCAAATGGATATCTGAGATCTTTTCGTCCAATGCGAGAAAAAGAAATATCATCTCATAAAATCTAGGCAGAAGCATCCTGAACAACTTCTTAGTGATGTATGCTTCCAAGTAACAAGGTGAACCTTGCTTTTGATCCAGCAGTTTTGAAACACGGTGTTTGAAGAATCTGCAAGTGGGCATTTGGAGTGCTCTGAGGGCTATGATAAAAAGGGAAATATCTTCACATAAAAACTATACAGAATAATTCTGCGAAATTTATTTGTGATGTGTGCATTCGTCTCACAGAGTTAAGGCTCTCTTTTGGTTGAGCAGATTTGAAAGTGTGTTTTTCTACAATCTGCAAGTGGATATTTGAGATCTTTTCTTCCAATGCATGAAAAGGAATTAAACTCACTTAGAAACTAGACAGAAGCATTCTGAGCAACTCTTTTCGGATGTGTGCATTCATCTCATGGAGGTGAGCCTTTGTTTTGCTTCAACAGTTTTGAAACTCTCTGTTTAAAGAATCTGCAACTGGACATTTGGAGTGCTTTGAGGCCTATGGTGAAAAAGGAAATTTATTCTTATGAAATCTAAAGAGAAGCATCCTGCGAAATTAGTTTATGATGTGTGCATTCAGCTCACAGAGTTGAAGCTTTTACTTTAGTTGAGCGGATTTGAACCAGTCTTTTTCTAGAATCTGCAAGTGGATATTTGAGATGTCTGCGTCCATTGCGAGAAAAAGAATACCTTCACATAAAAACTAGACAAAAGCATTCTCAACAACTATTTCGTGACATGTGCATTCAACTCACAGAGTTTAAACTTTCTTTTGATTGAGCAGTTTTGAGACACGGTGTTGGAAGGATCTGCAAGTGGACATTTGGAGGGCTTTGAGACCTATGGTGAAAAAGCAAGTATCTTCACATAAAAACGACACAGAAGCATCCTGCAAAATTTCTTTGTGATGTGTGCATTCATCTCAGAGAGTTGAAGCTTTCTTGTGGTTGAGCAGATTTGAAACAGTCTTTTTGTAGACTCTATAACTGCATATTTGAGAACTTTTCATCCAATGCAGGAAAATGAAATATCTTCACATAAAAATAAAGACGGAAGCATTCTGAGCAACTTCTTAGTGATATGTGCATTAAACTCACAGAATTGAAAATTTCTTTTGATTGATCAGTTTTGAAACACTCTTTGAAGAATCTGCAATTAGACATTTGGAGGGCTTTGAGACCTATGCTGTAAAAGGAAATATCTTCACATAAAAACCAAACAGTAGCATTCTGCAAAATTTCTTTGTGATGTGTGCATTGTTCTCAGAGTGGAAGCTTTTCTTTTTGGTTGAGCAGATTTGAAACCGTTTTTTAGTAGATTCTGCAAGTGGTTATTTGAGATCTTTTCGTCCAATGTGGGAAAAGGAAATATCTTCACATAAAAACTAGACAGAAGAATTCTGAGCATCTTCTTGGTGATGTGTGCTTTCAGCTCTCAGAGTTGAAGCTTTCTTTTGGTTGAAGAGATTTGAAATACTCCTTTTGTACAATCTGCAAGTGGATATTTGAGATCTTTTCAACCAATGCTGAAAAGGAATTATCTCCACTTAAAAACTAAACTGAAGCATTCTGAGCAACTTCTTAGTGATGGGTGCATTCAACTCACAGAGTTGAGCCTTCCTTTCGATTGAGCAGTTTTGAAACTCCCTGTTTGAAGCATCTACAAATTGGCATTTGGAGAGCTTTGTGGCTTATGGTGAAAAATGAAATATCTTCACCAAAAAGATACACGGGAGCATCTTGCGAAATTTCCTTGTGATGTGTGCATTCATCTCACATAGTGGAAGCTTACTTTTGGTTAAGCAGATATGAAACAGTCTTTTTCTGGATTCTGCCAGTGCAAATTTGAAATCTTTTCATCCAATGCGGGGAAAGGAATTATCTTCACATAAAACCTAGAGAGAAGCATTCTGGACAACTTCTTAGTGATATGTGCATTCAACTCACAGAGTTGAAACTTTCATTTGATGGAGCAGTGTTGAAACACGCTGAAGAATCTGCTAGTGGACATTTGGAATGCTTTGAGGCCTATGGTGAAAAAGGAAATATCTTCCCATGAAAAGTACTCAGAAGCATTCTGCGAAATTACTTTGCGATGTAGGAATTCATCTCACAGAGTTCAAGTTTCCTTATGGTTGAGCAGATTTGAAACAGTCTTTTTGTAGAATCTGAAAATGGATATTTGAGATCTTCTCGTCCAATGCGAGAAAAAGAAATATCATCTCATAAAAACTAGGCAGAAGCATCCTGAACAAATTCTTAGTGATGTATGCTTTCAAGTAACAAGGTGAACCTTGCTTTTGATCCAGCAGTTTTGAAACACTCTGTTTGAAGGATCTGCAGTGGACATTTGGAGCGCTTTGAGGCCTATGTTGAAAAAGGAAATATTTTCACATAAAAGCTACAGAAAAGCGTTCTGTGAAATTTCTTTGTGATGTTTGCATTCTTCTCACAGTGTTGAAGCTTTCTTTTGGTTGAGCAGATTTGAAGCATTCCTTTTGGAGTATCTACAAATGGATATTTGAGATCTTTACGTCCCATGGGGAACCGGATTTACCTTCACATAAAAACTAGACGGTAGCCTTCTGAGCAACTTCTTAGTGATGCGTGTATTCCACTCACAGAGTTGAACCTTTCTTTTGATTGAGCAGTTTTGAAACACTTTTTGTCAAGAATCTGCAAGGTTCCAATTGAAGTGCTTTGAGACCTATGCTCAAAAAGGAAATATCTTCACATTAATACTACACAGAAACGTTTTGCAAAATTTTTTTGTGATGTGTGCGTTCATCTCCCAGAGGTGAAGCTATCTTTTGGTTGAGCATATATGAAAGAGGCCTTATGGAGAGTCTGCAAGTGAATATTTGTGATCTTTGCGTCCAATGTGGGAAAAGGAAGTATCTTCAATTAAAAACTACACATAAGCCTTCTGAGCAACTTCTTAGTGATATGTGCATTCAAGTCACAGAGTCGAACTTTTCTTTTGATTCAGCAGTTTTGAAACACGGTGTTTGAAGAATCTGCAAGTGGGCATTTGGAGTGCTTTGAGGGCTATGATGTAAAAGGAAACATCTTCACATAAAAACTACACAGAATAGTTCTGCGAAATTTCCTTGTCATGTGTGCATTCATCTCACATAGTGGAAGCTTTCTCTTGGTTAAGCATATATGAAACAGTCTTTTTCTAGATTCTGCCAGTGCAAATTTGAAATCTTTTTGACCAATGCGGGGAAAGGAATTATCTTCACATGCAACCTAGAAAGAAGCATTCTGAACAACTTCTTAGTGATATGTGCATTCAACTCACAGAGTTGAAACTTTCTTTTGAAGGAGCAGTTTTGAAACACTCTGAAGAATCTGCAAGTGAACATTTGGAATGCTTTGAGGCCTATGGTGAAAAAGGAAATATCTTCCCATGAAAAGTACTCAGAAGCATTCTGCGAAATTACTTTGTGATGTATGCATTCATCTCACAGAGTTCAAGTTTCCTTATGGTTGAGCAGGATTGAAACAGTCTTTTTGTAGAATCTGCAAATGGATATCTGAGATCTTTTCGTCCAATGCGAGAAAAAGAAATATCATCTCATAAAATCTAGGCAGAAGCATCCTGAACAACTTCTTAGTGATGTATGCTTCCAAGTAACAAGGTGAACCTTGCTTTTGATCCAGCAGTTTTGAAACACGGTGTTTGAAGAATCTGCAAGTGGGCATTTGGAGTGCTCTGAGGGCTATGATAAAAAGGGAAATATCTTCACATAAAAACTATACAGAATAATTCTGCGAAATTTATTTGTGATGTGTGCATTCGTCTCACAGAGTTAAGGCTCTCTTTTGGTTGAGCAGATTTGAAAGTGTGTTTTTCTACAATCTGCAAGTGGATATTTGAGATCTTTTCTTCCAATGCATGAAAAGGAATTAAACTCACTTAGAAACTAGACAGAAGCATTCTGAGCAACTCTTTTCGGATGTGTGCATTCATCTCATGGAGGTGAGCCTTTGTTTTGCTTCAACAGTTTTGAAACTCTCTGTTTAAAGAATCTGCAACTGGACATTTGGAGTGCTTTGAGGCCTATGGTGAAAAAGGAAATTTATTCTTATGAAATCTAAAGAGAAGCATCCTGCGAAATTAGTTTATGATGTGTGCATTCAGCTCACAGAGTTGAAGCTTTTACTTTAGTTGAGCGGATTTGAACCAGTCTTTTTCTAGAATCTGCAAGTGGATATTTGAGATGTCTGCGTCCATTGCGAGAAAAAGAATACCTTCACATAAAAACTAGACAAAAGCATTCTCAACAACTATTTCGTGACATGTGCATTCAACTCACAGAGTTTAAACTTTCTTTTGATTGAGCAGTTTTGAGACACGGTGTTGGAAGGATCTGCAAGTGGACATTTGGAGGGCTTTGAGACCTATGGTGAAAAAGCAAGTATCTTCACATAAAAACGACACAGAAGCATCCTGCAAAATTTCTTTGTGATGTGTGCATTCATCTCAGAGAGTTGAAGCTTTCTTGTGGTTGAGCAGATTTGAAACAGTCTTTTTGTAGACTCTATAACTGCATATTTGAGAACTTTTCATCCAATGCAGGAAAATGAAATATCTTCACATAAAAATAAAGACGGAAGCATTCTGAGCAACTTCTTAGTGATATGTGCATTAAACTCACAGAATTGAAAATTTCTTTTGATTGATCAGTTTTGAAACACTCTTTGAAGAATCTGCAATTAGACATTTGGAGGGCTTTGAGACCTATGCTGTAAAAGGAAATATCTTCACATAAAAACCAAACAGTAGCATTCTGCAAAATTTCTTTGTGATGTGTGCATTCTTCTCAGAGTGGAAGCTTTTCTTTTTGGTTGAGCAGATTTGAAACCGTTTTTTAGTAGATTCTGCAAGTGGTTATTTGAGATCTTTTCGTCCAATGTGGGAAAAGGAAATATCTTCACATAAAAACTAGACAGAAGAATTCTGAGCATCTTCTTGGTGATGTGTGCTTTCAGCTCTCAGAGTTGAAGCTTTCTTTTGGTTGAAGAGATTTGAAATACTCCTTTTGTACAATCTGCAAGTGGATATTTGAGATCTTTTCAACCAATGCTGAAAAGGAATTATCTCCACTTAAAAACTAAACTGAAGCATTCTGAGCAACTTCTTAGTGATGGGTGCATTCAACTCACAGAGTTGAGCCTTCCTTTCGATTGAGCAGTTTTGAAACTCCCTGTTTGAAGCATCTACAAATTGGCATTTGGAGAGCTTTGTGGCTTATGGTGAAAAATGAAATATCTTCACCAAAAAGATACACGGGAGCATCTTGCGAAATTTCCTTGTGATGTGTGCATTCATCTCACATAGTGGAAGCTTACTTTTGGTTAAGCAGATATGAAACAGTCTTTTTCTGGATTCTGCCAGTGCAAATTTGAAATCTTTTCATCCAATGCGGGGAAAGGAATTATCTTCACATAAAACCTAGAGAGAAGCATTCTGGACAACTTCTTAGTGATATGTGCATTCAACTCACAGAGTTGAAACTTTCATTTGATGGAGCAGTGTTGAAACACGCTGAAGAATCTGCTAGTGGACATTTGGAATGCTTTGAGGCCTATGGTGAAAAAGGAAATATCTTCCCATGAAAAGTACTCAGAAGCATTCTGCGAAATTACTTTGCGATGTAGGAATTCATCTCACAGAGTTCAAGTTTCCTTATGGTTGAGCAGATTTGAAACAGTCTTTTTGTAGAATCTGAAAATGGATATTTGAGATCTTCTCGTCCAATGCGAGAAAAAGAAATATCATCTCATAAAAACTAGGCAGAAGCATCCTGAACAAATTCTTAGTGATGTATGCTTTCAAGTAACAAGGTGAACCTTGCTTTTGATCCAGCAGTTTTGAAACACTCTGTTTGAAGGATCTGCAGTGGACATTTGGAGCGCTTTGAGGCCTATGTTGAAAAAGGAAATATTTTCACATAAAAGCTACAGAAAAGCGTTCTGTGAAATTTCTTTGTGATGTTTGCATTCTTCTCACAGTGTTGAAGCTTTCTTTTGGTTGAGCAGATTTGAAGCATTCCTTTTGGAGTATCTACAAATGGATATTTGAGATCTTTACGTCCCATGGGGAACCGGATTTACCTTCACATAAAAACTAGACGGTAGCCTTCTGAGCAACTTCTTAGTGATGCGTGTATTCCACTCACAGAGTTGAACCTTTCTTTTGATTGAGCAGTTTTGAAACACTTTTTGTCAAGAATCTGCAAGGTTCCAATTGAAGTGCTTTGAGACCTATGCTCAAAAAGGAAATATCTTCACATTAATACTACACAGAAACGTTTTGCAAAATTTTTTTGTGATGTGTGCGTTCATCTCCCAGAGGTGAAGCTATCTTTTGGTTGAGCATATATGAAAGAGGCCTTATGGAGAGTCTGCAAGTGAATATTTGTGATCTTTGCGTCCAATGTGGGAAAAGGAAGTATCTTCAATTAAAAACTACACATAAGCCTTCTGAGCAACTTCTTAGTGATATGTGCATTCAAGTCACAGAGTCGAACTTTTCTTTTGATTCAGCAGTTTTGAAACACGGTGTTTGAAGAATCTGCAAGTGGGCATTTGGAGTGCTTTGAGGGCTATGATGTAAAAGGAAACATCTTCACATAAAAACTACACAGAATAGTTCTGCGAAATTTCCTTGTCATGTGTGCATTCATCTCACATAGTGGAAGCTTTCTCTTGGTTAAGCATATATGAAACAGTCTTTTTCTAGATTCTGCCAGTGCAAATTTGAAATCTTTTTGACCAATGCGGGGAAAGGAATTATCTTCACATGCAACCTAGAAAGAAGCATTCTGAACAACTTCTTAGTGATATGTGCATTCAACTCACAGAGTTGAAACTTTCTTTTGAAGGAGCAGTTTTGAAACACTCTGAAGAATCTGCAAGTGAACATTTGGAATGCTTTGAGGCCTATGGTGAAAAAGGAAATATCTTCCCATGAAAAGTACTCAGAAGCATTCTGCGAAATTACTTTGTGATGTATGCATTCATCTCACAGAGTTCAAGTTTCCTTATGGTTGAGCAGGATTGAAACAGTCTTTTTGTAGAATCTGCAAATGGATATCTGAGATCTTTTTGTCCAATGCGAGAAAAAGAAATATCATCTCATAAAATCTAGGCAGAAGCATCCTGAACAACTTCTTAGTGATGTATGCTTCCAAGTAACAAGGTGAACCTTGCTTTTGATCCAGCAGTTTTGAAACACGGTGTTTGAAGAATCTGCAAGTGGGCATTTGGAGTGCTCTGAGGGCTATGATAAAAAGGGAAATATCTTCACATAAAAACTATACAGAATAATTCTGCGAAATTTATTTGTGATGTGTGCATTCGTCTCACAGAGTTAAGGCTCTCTTTTGGTTGAGCAGATTTGAAAGTGTGTTTTTCTACAATCTGCAAGTGGATATTTGAGATCTTTTCTTCCAATGCATGAAAAGGAATTAAACTCACTTAGAAACTAGACAGAAGCATTCTGAGCAACTCTTTTCGGATGTGTGCATTCATCTCATGGAGGTGAGCCTTTGTTTTGCTTCAACAGTTTTGAAACTCTCTGTTTAAAGAATCTGCAACTGGACATTTGGAGTGCTTTGAGGCCTATGGTGAAAAAGGAAATTTATTCTTATGAAATCTAAAGAGAAGCATCCTGCGAAATTAGTTTATGATGTGTGCATTCAGCTCACAGAGTTGAAGCTTTTACTTTAGTTGAGCGGATTTGAACCAGTCTTTTTCTAGAATCTGCAAGTGGATATTTGAGATGTCTGCGTCCATTGCGAGAAAAAGAATACCTTCACATAAAAACTAGACAAAAGCATTCTCAACAACTATTTCGTGACATGTGCATTCAACTCACAGAGTTTAAACTTTCTTTTGATTGAGCAGTTTTGAGACACGGTGTTGGAAGGATCTGCAAGTGGACATTTGGAGGGCTTTGAGACCTATGGTGAAAAAGCAAGTATCTTCACATAAAAACGACACAGAAGCATCCTGCAAAATTTCTTTGTGATGTGTGCATTCATCTCAGAGAGTTGAAGCTTTCTTGTGGTTGAGCAGATTTGAAACAGTCTTTTTGTAGACTCTATAACTGCATATTTGAGAACTTTTCATCCAATGCAGGAAAATGAAATATCTTCACATAAAAATAAAGACGGAAGCATTCTGAGCAACTTCTTAGTGATATGTGCATTAAACTCACAGAATTGAAAATTTCTTTTGATTGATCAGTTTTGAAACACTCTTTGAAGAATCTGCAATTAGACATTTGGAGGGCTTTGAGACCTATGCTGTAAAAGGAAATATCTTCACATAAAAACCAAACAGTAGCATTCTGCAAAATTTCTTTGTGATGTGTGCATTGTTCTCAGAGTGGAAGCTTTTCTTTTTGGTTGAGCAGATTTGAAACCGTTTTTTAGTAGATTCTGCAAGTGGTTATTTGAGATCTTTTCGTCCAATGTGGGAAAAGGAAATATCTTCACATAAAAACTAGACAGAAGAATTCTGAGCATCTTCTTGGTGATGTGTGCTTTCAGCTCTCAGAGTTGAAGCTTTCTTTTGGTTGAAGAGATTTGAAATACTCCTTTTGTACAATCTGCAAGTGGATATTTGAGATCTTTTCAACCAATGCTGAAAAGGAATTATCTCCACTTAAAAACTAAACTGAAGCATTCTGAGCAACTTCTTAGTGATGGGTGCATTCAACTCACAGAGTTGAGCCTTCCTTTCGATTGAGCAGTTTTGAAACTCCCTGTTTGAAGCATCTACAAATTGGCATTTGGAGAGCTTTGTGGCTTATGGTGAAAAATGAAATATCTTCACCAAAAAGATACACGGGAGCATCTTGCGAAATTTCCTTGTGATGTGTGCATTCATCTCACATAGTGGAAGCTTACTTTTGGTTAAGCAGATATGAAACAGTCTTTTTCTGGATTCTGCCAGTGCAAATTTGAAATCTTTTCATCCAATGCGGGGAAAGGAATTATCTTCACATAAAACCTAGAGAGAAGCATTCTGGACAACTTCTTAGTGATATGTGCATTCAACTCACAGAGTTGAAACTTTCATTTGATGGAGCAGTGTTGAAACACGCTGAAGAATCTGCTAGTGGACATTTGGAATGCTTTGAGGCCTATGGTGAAAAAGGAAATATCTTCCCATGAAAAGTACTCAGAAGCATTCTGCGAAATTACTTTGCGATGTAGGAATTCATCTCACAGAGTTCAAGTTTCCTTATGGTTGAGCAGATTTGAAACAGTCTTTTTGTAGAATCTGAAAATGGATATTTGAGATCTTCTCGTCCAATGCGAGAAAAAGAAATATCATCTCATAAAAACTAGGCAGAAGCATCCTGAACAAATTCTTAGTGATGTATGCTTTCAAGTAACAAGGTGAACCTTGCTTTTGATCCAGCAGTTTTGAAACACTCTGTTTGAAGGATCTGCAGTGGACATTTGGAGCGCTTTGAGGCCTATGTTGAAAAAGGAAATATTTTCACATAAAAGCTACAGAAAAGCGTTCTGTGAAATTTCTTTGTGATGTTTGCATTCTTCTCACAGTGTTGAAGCTTTCTTTTGGTTGAGCAGATTTGAAGCATTCCTTTTGGAGTATCTACAAATGGATATTTGAGATCTTTACGTCCCATGGGGAACCGGATTTACCTTCACATAAAAACTAGACGGTAGCCTTCTGAGCAACTTCTTAGTGATGCGTGTATTCCACTCACAGAGTTGAACCTTTCTTTTGATTGAGCAGTTTTGAAACACTTTTTGTCAAGAATCTGCAAGGTTCCAATTGAAGTGCTTTGAGACCTATGCTCAAAAAGGAAATATCTTCACATTAATACTACACAGAAACGTTTTGCAAAATTTTTTTGTGATGTGTGCGTTCATCTCCCAGAGGTGAAGCTATCTTTTGGTTGAGCATATATGAAAGAGGCCTTATGGAGAGTCTGCAAGTGAATATTTGTGATCTTTGCGTCCAATGTGGGAAAAGGAAGTATCTTCAATTAAAAACTACACATAAGCCTTCTGAGCAACTTCTTAGTGATATGTGCATTCAAGTCACAGAGTCGAACTTTTCTTTTGATTCAGCAGTTTTGAAACACGGTGTTTGAAGAATCTGCAAGTGGGCATTTGGAGTGCTTTGAGGGCTATGATGTAAAAGGAAACATCTTCACATAAAAACTACACAGAATAGTTCTGCGAAATTTCCTTGTCATGTGTGCATTCATCTCACATAGTGGAAGCTTTCTCTTGGTTAAGCATATATGAAACAGTCTTTTTCTAGATTCTGCCAGTGCAAATTTGAAATCTTTTTGACCAATGCGGGGAAAGGAATTATCTTCACATGCAACCTAGAAAGAAGCATTCTGAACAACTTCTTAGTGATATGTGCATTCAACTCACAGAGTTGAAACTTTCTTTTGAAGGAGCAGTTTTGAAACACTCTGAAGAATCTGCAAGTGAACATTTGGAATGCTTTGAGGCCTATGGTGAAAAAGGAAATATCTTCCCATGAAAAGTACTCAGAAGCATTCTGCGAAATTACTTTGTGATGTATGCATTCATCTCACAGAGTTCAAGTTTCCTTATGGTTGAGCAGGATTGAAACAGTCTTTTTGTAGAATCTGCAAATGGATATCTGAGATCTTTTCGTCCAATGCGAGAAAAAGAAATATCATCTCATAAAATCTAGGCAGAAGCATCCTGAACAACTTCTTAGTGATGTATGCTTCCAAGTAACAAGGTGAACCTTGCTTTTGATCCAGCAGTTTTGAAACACGGTGTTTGAAGAATCTGCAAGTGGGCATTTGGAGTGCTTTGAGGGCTATGATAAAAAGGGAAATATCTTCACATAAAAACTATACAGAATAATTCTGCGAAATTTATTTGTGATGTGTGCATTCGTCTCACAGAGTTAAGGCTCTCTTTTGGTTGAGCAGATTTGAAAGTGTGTTTTTCTACAATCTGCAAGTGGATATTTGAGATCTTTTCTTCCAATGCATGAAAAGGAATTAAACTCACTTAGAAACTAGACAGAAGCATTCTGAGCAACTCTTTTCGGATGTGTGCATTCATCTCATGGAGGTGAGCCTTTGTTTTGCTTCAACAGTTTTGAAACTCTCTGTTTAAAGAATCTGCAACTGGACATTTGGAGTGCTTTGAGGCCTATGGTGAAAAAGGAAATTTATTCTTATGAAATCTAAAGAGAAGCATCCTGCGAAATTAGTTTATGATGTGTGCATTCAGCTCACAGAGTTGAAGCTTTTACTTTAGTTGAGCGGATTTGAACCAGTCTTTTTCTAGAATCTGCAAGTGGATATTTGAGATGTCTGCGTCCATTGCGAGAAAAAGAATACCTTCACCTAAAAACTAGACAAAAGCATTCTCAACAACTATTTCGTGACATGTGCATTCAACTCACAGAGTTTAAACTTTCTTTTGATTGAGCAGTTTTGAGACACGGTGTTGGAAGGATCTGCAAGTGGACATTTGGAGGGCTTTGAGACCTATGGTGAAAAAGCAAGTATCTTCTCATAAAAACGACACAGAAGCATCCTGCAAAATTTCTTTGTGATGTGTGCATTCATCTCAGAGAGTTGAAGCTTTCTTGTGGTTGAGCAGATTTGAAACAGTCTTTTTGTAGACTCTATAACTGCATATTTGAGAACTTTTCATCCAATGCAGGAAAATGAAATATCTTCACATAAAAATAAAGACGGAAGCATTCTGAGCAACTTCTTAGTGATATGTGCATTAAACTCACAGAATTGAAAATTTCTTTTGATTGATCAGTTTTGAAACACTCTTTGAAGAATCTGCAATTAGACATTTGGAGGGCTTTGAGACCTATGCTGTAAAAGGAAATATCTTCACATAAAAACCAAAGAGTAGCATTCTGCAAAATTTCTTTGTGATGTGTGCATTCTTCTCAGAGTGGAAGCTTTTCTTTTTGGTTGAGCAGATTTGAAACCGTTTTTTAGTAGATTCTGCAAGTGGTTATTTGAGATCTTTTCGTCCAATGTGGGAAAAGGAAATAACTTCACATAAAAACTAGACAGAAGAATTCTGAGCATCTTCTTGGTGATGTGTGCTTTCAGCTCTCAGAGTTGAAGCTTTCTTTTGGTTGAAGAGATTTGAAATACTCCTTTTGTACAATCTGCAAGTGGATATTTGAGATCTTTTCAACCAATGCTGAAAAGGAATTATCTCCACTTAAAAACTAAACTGAAGCATTCTGAGCAACTTCTTAGTGATGGGTGCATTCAACTCACAGAGTTGAGCCTTCCTTTCGATTGAGCAGTTTTGAAACTCCCTGTTTGAAGCATCTACAAATTGGCATTTGGAGAGCTTTGTGGCTTATGGTGAAAAATGAAATATCTTCACCAAAAAGATACACGGGAGCATCTTGCGAAATTTCCTTGTGATGTGTGCATTCATCTCACATAGTGGAAGCTTACTTTTGGTTAAGCAGATATGAAACAGTCTTTTTCTGGATTCTGCCAGTGCAAATTTGAAATCTTTTCATCCAATGCGGGGAAAGGAATTATCTTCACATAAAACCTAGAGAGAAGCATTCTGGACAACTTCTTAGTGATATGTGCATTCAACTCACAGAGTTGAAACTTTCATTTGATGGAGCAGTGTTGAAACACGCTGAAGAATCTGCTAGTGGACATTTGGAATGCTTTGAGGCCTATGGTGAAAAAGGAAATATCTTCCCATGAAAAGTACTCAGAAGCATTCTGCGAAATTACTTTGCGATGTAGGAATTCATCTCACAGAGTTCAAGTTTCCTTATGGTTGAGCAGATTTGAAACAGTCTTTTTGTAGAATCTGAAAATGGATATTTGAGATCTTCTCGTCCAATGCGAGAAAAAGAAATATCATCTCATAAAAACTAGGCAGAAGCATCCTGAACAAATTCTTAGTGATGTATGCTTTCAAGTAACAAGGTGAACCTTGCTTTTGATCCAGCAGTTTTGAAACACTCTGTTTGAAGAATCTGCAAGTGGACATTTGGAGCGCTTTGAGGCCTATGTTGAAAAAGGAAATATTTTCACATAAAAGCTACAGAAAAGCGTTCTGTGAAATTTCTTTGTGATGTTTGCATTCTTCTCACAGTGTTGAAGCTTTCTTTTGGTTGAGCAGATTTGAAGCATTCCTTTTGGAGTATCTACAAATGGATATTTGAGATCTTTACGTCCCATGGGGAACCGGATTTACCTTCACATAAAAACTAGACGGTAGCCTTCTGAGCAACTTCTTAGTGATGCGTGTATTCCACTCACAGAGTTGAACCTTTCTTTTGATTGAGCAGTTTTGAAACACTTTTTGTCAAGAATCTGCAAGGTTCCAATTGAAGTGCTTTGAGACCTATGCTCAAAAAGGAAATATCTTCACATTAATACTACACAGAAACGTTTTGCAAAATTTTTTTGTGATGTGTGCGTTCATCTCCCAGAGGTGAAGCTATCTTTTGGTTGAGCATATATGAAAGAGGCCTTATGGAGAGTCTGCAAGTGAATATTTGTGATCTTTGCGTCCAATGTGGGAAAAGGAAGTATCTTCAATTAAAAACTACACATAAGCCTTCTGAGCAACTTCTTAGTGATATGTGCATTCAAGTCACAGAGTCGAACTTTTCTTTTGATTCAGCAGTTTTGAAACACGGTGTTTGAAGAATCTGCAAGTGGGCATTTGGAGTGCTTTGAGGGCTATGATGTAAAAGGAAACATCTTCACATAAAAACTACACAGAATAGTTCTGCGAAATTTCCTTGTCATGTGTGCATTCATCTCACATAGTGGAAGCTTTCTTTTGGTTAAGCATATATGAAACAGTCTTTTTCTAGATTCTGCCAGTGCAAATTTGAAATCTTTTTGACCAATGCGGGGAAAGGAATTATCTTCACATGCAACCTAGAAAGAAGCATTCTGAACAACTTCTTAGTGATATGTGCATTCAACTCACAGAGTTGAAACTTTCTTTTGAAGGAGCAGTTTTGAAACACTCTGAAGAATCTGCAAGTGAACATTTGGAATGCTTTGAGGCCTATGGTGAAAAAGGAAATACCTTCCCATGAAAAGTACTCAGAAGCATTCTGCGAAATTACTTTGTGATGTATGCATTCATCTCACAGAGTTCAAGTTTCCTTATGGTTGAGCAGGATTGAAACAGTCTTTTTGTAGAATCTGCAAATGGATATCTGAGATCTTTTCGTCCAATGCGAGAAAAAGAAATATCATCTCATAAAATCTAGGCAGAAGCATCCTGAACAACTTCTTAGTGATGTATGCTTCCAAGTAACAAGGTGAACCTTGCTTTTGATCCAGCAGTTTTGAAACACGGTGTTTGAAGAATCTGCAAGTGGGCATTTGGAGTGCTTTGAGGGCTATGATAAAAAGGGAAATATCTTCACATAAAAACTATACAGAATAATTCTGCGAAATTTATTTGTGATGTGTGCATTCGTCTCACAGAGTTAAGGCTCTCTTTTGGTTGAGCAGATTTGAAAGTGTGTTTTTCTACAATCTGCAAGTGGATATTTGAGATCTTTTCTTCCAATGCATGAAAAGGAATTAAACTCACTTAGAAACTAGACAGAAGCATTCTGAGCAACTCTTTTCGGATGTGTGCATTCATCTCATGGAGGTGAGCCTTTGTTTTGCTTCAACAGTTTTGAAACTCTCTGTTTAAAGAATCTGCAACTGGACATTTGGAGTGCTTTGAGGCCTATGGTGAAAAAGGAAATTTATTCTTATGAAATCTAAAGAGAAGCATCCTGCGAAATTAGTTTATGATGTGTGCATTCAGCTCACAGAGTTGAAGCTTTTACTTTAGTTGAGCGGATTTGAACCAGTCTTTTTCTAGAATCTGCAAGTGGATATTTGAGATGTCTGCGTCCATTGCGAGAAAAAGAATACCTTCACCTAAAAACTAGACAAAAGCATTCTCAACAACTATTTCGTGACATGTGCATTCAACTCACAGAGTTTAAACTTTCTTTTGATTGAGCAGTTTTGAGACACGGTGTTGGAAGGATCTGCAAGTGGACATTTGGAGGGCTTTGAGACCTATGGTGAAAAAGCAAGTATCTTCTCATAAAAACGACACAGAAGCATCCTGCAAAATTTCTTTGTGATGTGTGCATTCATCTCAGAGAGTTGAAGCTTTCTTGTGGTTGAGCAGATTTGAAACAGTCTTTTTGTAGACTCTATAACTGCATATTTGAGAACTTTTCATCCAATGCAGGAAAATGAAATATCTTCACATAAAAATAAAGACGGAAGCATTCTGAGCAACTTCTTAGTGATATGTGCATTAAACTCACAGAATTGAAAATTTCTTTTGATTGATCAGTTTTGAAACACTCTTTGAAGAATCTGCAATTAGACATTTGGAGGGCTTTGAGACCTATGCTGTAAAAGGAAATATCTTCACATAAAAACCAAAGAGTAGCATTCTGCAAAATTTCTTTGTGATGTGTGCATTCTTCTCAGAGTGGAAGCTTTTCTTTTTGGTTGAGCAGATTTGAAACCGTTTTTTAGTAGATTCTGCAAGTGGTTATTTGAGATCTTTTCGTCCAATGTGGGAAAAGGAAATAACTTCACATAAAAACTAGACAGAAGAATTCTGAGCATCTTCTTGGTGATGTGTGCTTTCAGCTCTCAGAGTTGAAGCTTTCTTTTGGTTGAAGAGATTTGAAATACTCCTTTTGTACAATCTGCAAGTGGATATTTGAGATCTTTTCAACCAATGCTGAAAAGGAATTATCTCCACTTAAAAACTAAACTGAAGCATTCTGAGCAACTTCTTAGTGATGGGTGCATTCAACTCACAGAGTTGAGCCTTCCTTTCGATTGAGCAGTTTTGAAACTCCCTGTTTGAAGCATCTACAAATTGGCATTTGGAGAGCTTTGTGGCTTATGGTGAAAAATGAAATATCTTCACCAAAAAGATACACGGGAGCATCTTGCGAAATTTCCTTGTGATGTGTGCATTCATCTCACATAGTGGAAGCTTACTTTTGGTTAAGCAGATATGAAACAGTCTTTTTCTGGATTCTGCCAGTGCAAATTTGAAATCTTTTCATCCAATGCGGGGAAAGGAATTATCTTCACATAAAACCTAGAGAGAAGCATTCTGGACAACTTCTTAGTGATATGTGCATTCAACTCACAGAGTTGAAACTTTCATTTGATGGAGCAGTGTTGAAACACGCTGAAGAATCTGCTAGTGGACATTTGGAATGCTTTGAGGCCTATGGTGAAAAAGGAAATATCTTCCCATGAAAAGTACTCAGAAGCATTCTGCGAAATTACTTTGCGATGTAGGAATTCATCTCACAGAGTTCAAGTTTCCTTATGGTTGAGCAGATTTGAAACAGTCTTTTTGTAGAATCTGAAAATGGATATTTGAGATCTTCTCGTCCAATGCGAGAAAAAGAAATATCATCTCATAAAAACTAGGCAGAAGCATCCTGAACAAATTCTTAGTGATGTATGCTTTCAAGTAACAAGGTGAACCTTGCTTTTGATCCAGCAGTTTTGAAACACTCTGTTTGAAGGATCTGCAGTGGACATTTGGAGCGCTTTGAGGCCTATGTTGAAAAAGGAAATATTTTCACATAAAAGCTACAGAAAAGCGTTCTGTGAAATTTCTTTGTGATGTTTGCATTCTTCTCACAGTGTTGAAGCTTTCTTTTGGTTGAGCAGATTTGAAGCATTCCTTTTGGAGTATCTACAAATGGATATTTGAGATCTTTACGTCCCATGGGGAACCGGATTTACCTTCACATAAAAACTAGACGGTAGCCTTCTGAGCAACTTCTTAGTGATGCGTGTATTCCACTCACAGAGTTGAACCTTTCTTTTGATTGAGCAGTTTTGAAACACTTTTTGTCAAGAATCTGCAAGGTTCCAATTGAAGTGCTTTGAGACCTATGCTCAAAAAGGAAATATCTTCACATTAATACTACACAGAAACGTTTTGCAAAATTTTTTTGTGATGTGTGCGTTCATCTCCCAGAGGTGAAGCTATCTTTTGGTTGAGCATATATGAAAGAGGCCTTATGGAGAGTCTGCAAGTGAATATTTGTGATCTTTGCGTCCAATGTGGGAAAAGGAAGTATCTTCAATTAAAAACTACACATAAGCCTTCTGAGCAACTTCTTAGTGATATGTGCATTCAAGTCACAGAGTCGAACTTTTCTTTTGATTCAGCAGTTTTGAAACACGGTGTTTGAAGAATCTGCAAGTGGGCATTTGGAGTGCTTTGAGGGCTATGATGTAAAAGGAAACATCTTCACATAAAAACTACACAGAATAGTTCTGCGAAATTTCCTTGTCATGTGTGCATTCATCTCACATAGTGGAAGCTTTCTCTTGGTTAAGCATATATGAAACAGTCTTTTTCTAGATTCTGCCAGTGCAAATTTGAAATCTTTTTGACCAATGCGGGGAAAGGAATTATCTTCACATGCAACCTAGAAAGAAGCATTCTGAACAACTTCTTAGTGATATGTGCATTCAACTCACAGAGTTGAAACTTTCTTTTGAAGGAGCAGTTTTGAAACACTCTGAAGAATCTGCAAGTGAACATTTGGAATGCTTTGAGGCCTATGGTGAAAAAGGAAATATCTTCCCATGAAAAGTACTCAGAAGCATTCTGCGAAATTACTTTGTGATGTATGCATTCATCTCACAGAGTTCAAGTTTCCTTATGGTTGAGCAGGATTGAAACAGTCTTTTTGTAGAATCTGCAAATGGATATCTGAGATCTTTTCGTCCAATGCGAGAAAAAGAAATATCATCTCATAAAATCTAGGCAGAAGCATCCTGAACAACTTCTTAGTGATGTATGCTTCCAAGTAACAAGGTGAACCTTGCTTTTGATCCAGCAGTTTTGAAACACGGTGTTTGAAGAATCTGCAAGTGGGCATTTGGAGTGCTTTGAGGGCTATGATAAAAAGGGAAATATCTTCACATAAAAACTATACAGAATAATTCTGCGAAATTTATTTGTGATGTGTGCATTCGTCTCACAGAGTTAAGGCTCTCTTTTGGTTGAGCAGATTTGAAAGTGTGTTTTTCTACAATCTGCAAGTGGATATTTGAGATCTTTTCTTCCAATGCATGAAAAGGAATTAAACTCACTTAGAAACTAGACAGAAGCATTCTGAGCAACTCTTTTCGGATGTGTGCATTCATCTCATGGAGGTGAGCCTTTGTTTTGCTTCAACAGTTTTGAAACTCTCTGTTTAAAGAATCTGCAACTGGACATTTGGAGTGCTTTGAGGCCTATGGTGAAAAAGGAAATTTATTCTTATGAAATCTAAAGAGAAGCATCCTGCGAAATTAGTTTATGATGTGTGCATTCAGCTCACAGAGTTGAAGCTTTTACTTTAGTTGAGCGGATTTGAACCAGTCTTTTTCTAGAATCTGCAAGTGGATATTTGAGATGTCTGCGTCCATTGCGAGAAAAAGAATACCTTCACATAAAAACTAGACAAAAGCATTCTCAACAACTATTTCGTGACATGTGCATTCAACTCACAGAGTTTAAACTTTCTTTTGATTGAGCAGTTTTGAGACACGGTGTTGGAAGGATCTGCAAGTGGACATTTGGAGGGCTTTGAGACCTATGGTGAAAAAGCAAGTATCTTCACATAAAAACGACACAGAAGCATCCTGCAAAATTTCTTTGTGATGTGTGCATTCATCTCAGAGAGTTGAAGCTTTCTTGTGGTTGAGCAGATTTGAAACAGTCTTTTTGTAGACTCTATAACTGCATATTTGAGAACTTTTCATCCAATGCAGGAAAATGAAATATCTTCACATAAAAATAAAGACGGAAGCATTCTGAGCAACTTCTTAGTGATATGTGCATTAAACTCACAGAATTGAAAATTTCTTTTGATTGATCAGTTTTGAAACACTCTTTGAAGAATCTGCAATTAGACATTTGGAGGGCTTTGAGACCTATGCTGTAAAAGGAAATATCTTCACATAAAAACCAAAGAGTAGCATTCTGCAAAATTTCTTTGTGATGTGTGCATTCTTCTCAGAGTGGAAGCTTTTCTTTTTGGTTGAGCAGATTTGAAACCGTTTTTTAGTAGATTCTGCAAGTGGTTATTTGAGATCTTTTCGTCCAATGTGGGAAAAGGAAATAACTTCACATAAAAACTAGACAGAAGAATTCTGAGCATCTTCTTGGTGATGTGTGCTTTCAGCTCTCAGAGTTGAAGCTTTCTTTTGGTTGAAGAGATTTGAAATACTCCTTTTGTACAATCTGCAAGTGGATATTTGAGATCTTTTCAACCAATGCTGAAAAGGAATTATCTCCACTTAAAAACTAAACTGAAGCATTCTGAGCAACTTCTTAGTGATGGGTGCATTCAACTCACAGAGTTGAGCCTTCCTTTCGATTGAGCAGTTTTGAAACTCCCTGTTTGAAGCATCTACAAATTGGCATTTGGAGAGCTTTGTGGCTTATGGTGAAAAATGAAATATCTTCACCAAAAAGATACACGGGAGCATCTTGCGAAATTTCCTTGTGATGTGTGCATTCATCTCACATAGTGGAAGCTTACTTTTGGTTAAGCAGATATGAAACAGTCTTTTTCTGGATTCTGCCAGTGCAAATTTGAAATCTTTTCATCCAATGCGGGGAAAGGAATTATCTTCACATAAAACCTAGAGAGAAGCATTCTGGACAACTTCTTAGTGATATGTGCATTCAACTCACAGAGTTGAAACTTTCATTTGATGGAGCAGTGTTGAAACACGCTGAAGAATCTGCTAGTGGACATTTGGAATGCTTTGAGGCCTATGGTGAAAAAGGAAATATCTTCCCATGAAAAGTACTCAGAAGCATTCTGCGAAATTACTTTGCGATGTAGGAATTCATCTCACAGAGTTCAAGTTTCCTTATGGTTGAGCAGATTTGAAACAGTCTTTTTGTAGAATCTGAAAATGGATATTTGAGATCTTCTCGTCCAATGCGAGAAAAAGAAATATCATCTCATAAAAACTAGGCAGAAGCATCCTGAACAAATTCTTAGTGATGTATGCTTTCAAGTAACAAGGTGAACCTTGCTTTTGATCCAGCAGTTTTGAAACACTCTGTTTGAAGAATCTGCAAGTGGACATTTGGAGCGCTTTGAGGCCTATGTTGAAAAAGGAAATATTTTCACATAAAAGCTACAGAAAAGCGTTCTGTGAAATTTCTTTGTGATGTTTGCATTCTTCTCACAGTGTTGAAGCTTTCTTTTGGTTGAGCAGATTTGAAGCATTCCTTTTGGAGTATCTACAAATGGATATTTGAGATCTTTACGTCCCATGGGGAACCGGATTTACCTTCACATAAAAACTAGACGGTAGCCTTCTGAGCAACTTCTTAGTGATGCGTGTATTCCACTCACAGAGTTGAACCTTTCTTTTGATTGAGCAGTTTTGAAACACTTTTTGTCAAGAATCTGCAAGGTTCCAATTGAAGTGCTTTGAGACCTATGCTCAAAAAGGAAATATCTTCACATTAATACTACACAGAAACGTTTTGCAAAATTTTTTTGTGATGTGTGCGTTCATCTCCCAGAGGTGAAGCTATCTTTTGGTTGAGCATATATGAAAGAGGCCTTATGGAGAGTCTGCAAGTGAATATTTGTGATCTTTGCGTCCAATGTGGGAAAAGGAAGTATCTTCAATTAAAAACTACACATAAGCCTTCTGAGCAACTTCTTAGTGATATGTGCATTCAAGTCACAGAGTCGAACTTTTCTTTTGATTCAGCAGTTTTGAAACACGGTGTTTGAAGAATCTGCAAGTGGGCATTTGGAGTGCTTTGAGGGCTATGATGTAAAAGGAAACATCTTCACATAAAAACTACACAGAATAGTTCTGCGAAATTTCCTTGTCATGTGTGCATTCATCTCACATAGTGGAAGCTTTCTTTTGGTTAAGCATATATGAAACAGTCTTTTTCTAGATTCTGCCAGTGCAAATTTGAAATCTTTTTGACCAATGCGGGGAAAGGAATTATCTTCACATGCAACCTAGAAAGAAGCATTCTGAACAACTTCTTAGTGATATGTGCATTCAACTCACAGAGTTGAAACTTTCTTTTGAAGGAGCAGTTTTGAAACACTCTGAAGAATCTGCAAGTGAACATTTGGAATGCTTTGAGGCCTATGGTGAAAAAGGAAATACCTTCCCATGAAAAGTACTCAGAAGCATTCTGCGAAATTACTTTGTGATGTATGCATTCATCTCACAGAGTTCAAGTTTCCTTATGGTTGAGCAGGATTGAAACAGTCTTTTTGTAGAATCTGCAAATGGATATCTGAGATCTTTTCGTCCAATGCGAGAAAAAGAAATATCATCTCATAAAATCTAGGCAGAAGCATCCTGAACAACTTCTTAGTGATGTATGCTTCCAAGTAACAAGGTGAACCTTGCTTTTGATCCAGCAGTTTTGAAACACGGTGTTTGAAGAATCTGCAAGTGGGCATTTGGAGTGCTTTGAGGGCTATGATAAAAAGGGAAATATCTTCACATAAAAACTATACAGAATAATTCTGCGAAATTTATTTGTGATGTGTGCATTCGTCTCACAGAGTTAAGGCTCTCTTTTGGTTGAGCAGATTTGAAAGTGTGTTTTTCTACAATCTGCAAGTGGATATTTGAGATCTTTTCTTCCAATGCATGAAAAGGAATTAAACTCACTTAGAAACTAGACAGAAGCATTCTGAGCAACTCTTTTCGGATGTGTGCATTCATCTCATGGAGGTGAGCCTTTGTTTTGCTTCAACAGTTTTGAAACTCTCTGTTTAAAGAATCTGCAACTGGACATTTGGAGTGCTTTGAGGCCTATGGTGAAAAAGGAAATTTATTCTTATGAAATCTAAAGAGAAGCATCCTGCGAAATTAGTTTATGATGTGTGCATTCAGCTCACAGAGTTGAAGCTTTTACTTTAGTTGAGCGGATTTGAACCAGTCTTTTTCTAGAATCTGCAAGTGGATATTTGAGATGTCTGCGTCCATTGCGAGAAAAAGAATACCTTCACCTAAAAACTAGACAAAAGCATTCTCAACAACTATTTCGTGACATGTGCATTCAACTCACAGAGTTTAAACTTTCTTTTGATTGAGCAGTTTTGAGACACGGTGTTGGAAGGATCTGCAAGTGGACATTTGGAGGGCTTTGAGACCTATGGTGAAAAAGCAAGTATCTTCTCATAAAAACGACACAGAAGCATCCTGCAAAATTTCTTTGTGATGTGTGCATTCATCTCAGAGAGTTGAAGCTTTCTTGTGGTTGAGCAGATTTGAAACAGTCTTTTTGTAGACTCTATAACTGCATATTTGAGAACTTTTCATCCAATGCAGGAAAATGAAATATCTTCACATAAAAATAAAGACGGAAGCATTCTGAGCAACTTCTTAGTGATATGTGCATTAAACTCACAGAATTGAAAATTTCTTTTGATTGATCAGTTTTGAAACACTCTTTGAAGAATCTGCAATTAGACATTTGGAGGGCTTTGAGACCTATGCTGTAAAAGGAAATATCTTCACATAAAAACCAAAGAGTAGCATTCTGCAAAATTTCTTTGTGATGTGTGCATTCTTCTCAGAGTGGAAGCTTTTCTTTTTGGTTGAGCAGATTTGAAACCGTTTTTTAGTAGATTCTGCAAGTGGTTATTTGAGATCTTTTCGTCCAATGTGGGAAAAGGAAATAACTTCACATAAAAACTAGACAGAAGAATTCTGAGCATCTTCTTGGTGATGTGTGCTTTCAGCTCTCAGAGTTGAAGCTTTCTTTTGGTTGAAGAGATTTGAAATACTCCTTTTGTACAATCTGCAAGTGGATATTTGAGATCTTTTCAACCAATGCTGAAAAGGAATTATCTCCACTTAAAAACTAAACTGAAGCATTCTGAGCAACTTCTTAGTGATGGGTGCATTCAACTCACAGAGTTGAGCCTTCCTTTCGATTGAGCAGTTTTGAAACTCCCTGTTTGAAGCATCTACAAATTGGCATTTGGAGAGCTTTGTGGCTTATGGTGAAAAATGAAATATCTTCACCAAAAAGATACACGGGAGCATCTTGCGAAATTTCCTTGTGATGTGTGCATTCATCTCACATAGTGGAAGCTTACTTTTGGTTAAGCAGATATGAAACAGTCTTTTTCTGGATTCTGCCAGTGCAAATTTGAAATCTTTTCATCCAATGCGGGGAAAGGAATTATCTTCACATAAAACCTAGAGAGAAGCATTCTGGACAACTTCTTAGTGATATGTGCATTCAACTCACAGAGTTGAAACTTTCATTTGATGGAGCAGTGTTGAAACACGCTGAAGAATCTGCTAGTGGACATTTGGAATGCTTTGAGGCCTATGGTGAAAAAGGAAATATCTTCCCATGAAAAGTACTCAGAAGCATTCTGCGAAATTACTTTGCGATGTAGGAATTCATCTCACAGAGTTCAAGTTTCCTTATGGTTGAGCAGATTTGAAACAGTCTTTTTGTAGAATCTGAAAATGGATATTTGAGATCTTCTCGTCCAATGCGAGAAAAAGAAATATCATCTCATAAAAACTAGGCAGAAGCATCCTGAACAAATTCTTAGTGATGTATGCTTTCAAGTAACAAGGTGAACCTTGCTTTTGATCCAGCAGTTTTGAAACACTCTGTTTGAAGGATCTGCAGTGGACATTTGGAGCGCTTTGAGGCCTATGTTGAAAAAGGAAATATTTTCACATAAAAGCTACAGAAAAGCGTTCTGTGAAATTTCTTTGTGATGTTTGCATTCTTCTCACAGTGTTGAAGCTTTCTTTTGGTTGAGCAGATTTGAAGCATTCCTTTTGGAGTATCTACAAATGGATATTTGAGATCTTTACGTCCCATGGGGAACCGGATTTACCTTCACATAAAAACTAGACGGTAGCCTTCTGAGCAACTTCTTAGTGATGCGTGTATTCCACTCACAGAGTTGAACCTTTCTTTTGATTGAGCAGTTTTGAAACACTTTTTGTCAAGAATCTGCAAGGTTCCAATTGAAGTGCTTTGAGACCTATGCTCAAAAAGGAAATATCTTCACATTAATACTACACAGAAACGTTTTGCAAAATTTTTTTGTGATGTGTGCGTTCATCTCCCAGAGGTGAAGCTATCTTTTGGTTGAGCATATATGAAAGAGGCCTTATGGAGAGTCTGCAAGTGAATATTTGTGATCTTTGCGTCCAATGTGGGAAAAGGAAGTATCTTCAATTAAAAACTACACATAAGCCTTCTGAGCAACTTCTTAGTGATATGTGCATTCAAGTCACAGAGTCGAACTTTTCTTTTGATTCAGCAGTTTTGAAACACGGTGTTTGAAGAATCTGCAAGTGGGCATTTGGAGTGCTTTGAGGGCTATGATGTAAAAGGAAACATCTTCACATAAAAACTACACAGAATAGTTCTGCGAAATTTCCTTGTCATGTGTGCATTCATCTCACATAGTGGAAGCTTTCTCTTGGTTAAGCATATATGAAACAGTCTTTTTCTAGATTCTGCCAGTGCAAATTTGAAATCTTTTTGACCAATGCGGGGAAAGGAATTATCTTCACATGCAACCTAGAAAGAAGCATTCTGAACAACTTCTTAGTGATATGTGCATTCAACTCACAGAGTTGAAACTTTCTTTTGAAGGAGCAGTTTTGAAACACTCTGAAGAATCTGCAAGTGAACATTTGGAATGCTTTGAGGCCTATGGTGAAAAAGGAAATATCTTCCCATGAAAAGTACTCAGAAGCATTCTGCGAAATTACTTTGTGATGTATGCATTCATCTCACAGAGTTCAAGTTTCCTTATGGTTGAGCAGGATTGAAACAGTCTTTTTGTAGAATCTGCAAATGGATATCTGAGATCTTTTCGTCCAATGCGAGAAAAAGAAATATCATCTCATAAAATCTAGGCAGAAGCATCCTGAACAACTTCTTAGTGATGTATGCTTCCAAGTAACAAGGTGAACCTTGCTTTTGATCCAGCAGTTTTGAAACACGGTGTTTGAAGAATCTGCAAGTGGGCATTTGGAGTGCTTTGAGGGCTATGATAAAAAGGGAAATATCTTCACATAAAAACTATACAGAATAATTCTGCGAAATTTATTTGTGATGTGTGCATTCGTCTCACAGAGTTAAGGCTCTCTTTTGGTTGAGCAGATTTGAAAGTGTGTTTTTCTACAATCTGCAAGTGGATATTTGAGATCTTTTCTTCCAATGCATGAAAAGGAATTAAACTCACTTAGAAACTAGACAGAAGCATTCTGAGCAACTCTTTTCGGATGTGTGCATTCATCTCATGGAGGTGAGCCTTTGTTTTGCTTCAACAGTTTTGAAACTCTCTGTTTAAAGAATCTGCAACTGGACATTTGGAGTGCTTTGAGGCCTATGGTGAAAAAGGAAATTTATTCTTATGAAATCTAAAGAGAAGCATCCTGCGAAATTAGTTTATGATGTGTGCATTCAGCTCACAGAGTTGAAGCTTTTACTTTAGTTGAGCGGATTTGAACCAGTCTTTTTCTAGAATCTGCAAGTGGATATTTGAGATGTCTGCGTCCATTGCGAGAAAAAGAATACCTTCACATAAAAACTAGACAAAAGCATTCTCAACAACTATTTCGTGACATGTGCATTCAACTCACAGAGTTTAAACTTTCTTTTGATTGAGCAGTTTTGAGACACGGTGTTGGAAGGATCTGCAAGTGGACATTTGGAGGGCTTTGAGACCTATGGTGAAAAAGCAAGTATCTTCACATAAAAACGACACAGAAGCATCCTGCAAAATTTCTTTGTGATGTGTGCATTCATCTCAGAGAGTTGAAGCTTTCTTGTGGTTGAGCAGATTTGAAACAGTCTTTTTGTAGACTCTATAACTGCATATTTGAGAACTTTTCATCCAATGCAGGAAAATGAAATATCTTCACATAAAAATAAAGACGGAAGCATTCTGAGCAACTTCTTAGTGATATGTGCATTAAACTCACAGAATTGAAAATTTCTTTTGATTGATCAGTTTTGAAACACTCTTTGAAGAATCTGCAATTAGACATTTGGAGGGCTTTGAGACCTATGCTGTAAAAGGAAATATCTTCACATAAAAACCAAACAGTAGCATTCTGCAAAATTTCTTTGTGATGTGTGCATTCTTCTCAGAGTGGAAGCTTTTCTTTTTGGTTGAGCAGATTTGAAACCGTTTTTTAGTAGATTCTGCAAGTGGTTATTTGAGATCTTTTCGTCCAATGTGGGAAAAGGAAATAACTTCACATAAAAACTAGACAGAAGAATTCTGAGCATCTTCTTGGTGATGTGTGCTTTCAGCTCTCAGAGTTGAAGCTTTCTTTTGGTTGAAGAGATTTGAAATACTCCTTTTGTACAATCTGCAAGTGGATATTTGAGATCTTTTCAACCAATGCTGAAAAGGAATTATCTCCACTTAAAAACTAAACTGAAGCATTCTGAGCAACTTCTTAGTGATGGGTGCATTCAACTCACAGAGTTGAGCCTTCCTTTCGATTGAGCAGTTTTGAAACTCCCTGTTTGAAGCATCTACAAATTGGCATTTGGAGAGCTTTGTGGCTTATGGTGAAAAATGAAATATCTTCACCAAAAAGATACACGGGAGCATCTTGCGAAATTTCCTTGTGATGTGTGCATTCATCTCACATAGTGGAAGCTTACTTTTGGTTAAGCAGATATGAAACAGTCTTTTTCTGGATTCTGCCAGTGCAAATTTGAAATCTTTTCATCCAATGCGGGGAAAGGAATTATCTTCACATAAAACCTAGAGAGAAGCATTCTGGACAACTTCTTAGTGATATGTGCATTCAACTCACAGAGTTGAAACTTTCATTTGATGGAGCAGTGTTGAAACACGCTGAAGAATCTGCTAGTGGACATTTGGAATGCTTTGAGGCCTATGGTGAAAAAGGAAATATCTTCCCATGAAAAGTACTCAGAAGCATTCTGCGAAATTACTTTGCGATGTAGGAATTCATCTCACAGAGTTCAAGTTTCCTTATGGTTGAGCAGATTTGAAACAGTCTTTTTGTAGAATCTGAAAATGGATATTTGAGATCTTCTCGTCCAATGCGAGAAAAAGAAATATCATCTCATAAAAACTAGGCAGAAGCATCCTGAACAAATTCTTAGTGATGTATGCTTTCAAGTAACAAGGTGAACCTTGCTTTTGATCCAGCAGTTTTGAAACACTCTGTTTGAAGGATCTGCAGTGGACATTTGGAGCGCTTTGAGGCCTATGTTGAAAAAGGAAATATTTTCACATAAAAGCTACAGAAAAGCGTTCTGTGAAATTTCTTTGTGATGTTTGCATTCTTCTCACAGTGTTGAAGCTTTCTTTTGGTTGAGCAGATTTGAAGCATTCCTTTTGGAGTATCTACAAATGGATATTTGAGATCTTTACGTCCCATGGGGAACCGGATTTACCTTCACATAAAAACTAGACGGTAGCCTTCTGAGCAACTTCTTAGTGATGCGTGTATTCCACTCACAGAGTTGAACCTTTCTTTTGATTGAGCAGTTTTGAAACACTTTTTGTCAAGAATCTGCAAGGTTCCAATTGAAGTGCTTTGAGACCTATGCTCAAAAAGGAAATATCTTCACATTAATACTACACAGAAACGTTTTGCAAAATTTTTTTGTGATGTGTGCGTTCATCTCCCAGAGGTGAAGCTATCTTTTGGTTGAGCATATATGAAAGAGGCCTTATGGAGAGTCTGCAAGTGAATATTTGTGATCTTTGCGTCCAATGTGGGAAAAGGAAGTATCTTCAATTAAAAACTACACATAAGCCTTCTGAGCAACTTCTTAGTGATATGTGCATTCAAGTCACAGAGTCGAACTTTTCTTTTGATTCAGCAGTTTTGAAACACGGTGTTTGAAGAATCTGCAAGTGGGCATTTGGAGTGCTTTGAGGGCTATGATGTAAAAGGAAACATCTTCACATAAAAACTACACAGAATAGTTCTGCGAAATTTCCTTGTCATGTGTGCATTCATCTCACATAGTGGAAGCTTTCTCTTGGTTAAGCATATATGAAACAGTCTTTTTCTAGATTCTGCCAGTGCAAATTTGAAATCTTTTTGACCAATGCGGGGAAAGGAATTATCTTCACATGCAACCTAGAAAGAAGCATTCTGAACAACTTCTTAGTGATATGTGCATTCAACTCACAGAGTTGAAACTTTCTTTTGAAGGAGCAGTTTTGAAACACTCTGAAGAATCTGCAAGTGAACATTTGGAATGCTTTGAGGCCTATGGTGAAAAAGGAAATATCTTCCCATGAAAAGTACTCAGAAGCATTCTGCGAAATTACTTTGTGATGTATGCATTCATCTCACAGAGTTCAAGTTTCCTTATGGTTGAGCAGGATTGAAACAGTCTTTTTGTAGAATCTGCAAATGGATATCTGAGATCTTTTCGTCCAATGCGAGAAAAAGAAATATCATCTCATAAAATCTAGGCAGAAGCATCCTGAACAACTTCTTAGTGATGTATGCTTCCAAGTAACAAGGTGAACCTTGCTTTTGATCCAGCAGTTTTGAAACACGGTGTTTGAAGAATCTGCAAGTGGGCATTTGGAGTGCTTTGAGGGCTATGATAAAAAGGGAAATATCTTCACATAAAAACTATACAGAATAATTCTGCGAAATTTATTTGTGATGTGTGCATTCGTCTCACAGAGTTAAGGCTCTCTTTTGGTTGAGCAGATTTGAAAGTGTGTTTTTCTACAATCTGCAAGTGGATATTTGAGATCTTTTCTTCCAATGCATGAAAAGGAATTAAACTCACTTAGAAACTAGACAGAAGCATTCTGAGCAACTCTTTTCGGATGTGTGCATTCATCTCATGGAGGTGAGCCTTTGTTTTGCTTCAACAGTTTTGAAACTCTCTGTTTAAAGAATCTGCAACTGGACATTTGGAGTGCTTTGAGGCCTATGGTGAAAAAGGAAATTTATTCTTATGAAATCTAAAGAGAAGCATCCTGCGAAATTAGTTTATGATGTGTGCATTCAGCTCACAGAGTTGAAGCTTTTACTTTAGTTGAGCGGATTTGAACCAGTCTTTTTCTAGAATCTGCAAGTGGATATTTGAGATGTCTGCGTCCATTGCGAGAAAAAGAATACCTTCACATAAAAACTAGACAAAAGCATTCTCAACAACTATTTCGTGACATGTGCATTCAACTCACAGAGTTTAAACTTTCTTTTGATTGAGCAGTTTTGAGACACGGTGTTGGAAGGATCTGCAAGTGGACATTTGGAGGGCTTTGAGACCTATGGTGAAAAAGCAAGTATCTTCACATAAAAACGACACAGAAGCATCCTGCAAAATTTCTTTGTGATGTGTGCATTCATCTCAGAGAGTTGAAGCTTTCTTGTGGTTGAGCAGATTTGAAACAGTCTTTTTGTAGACTCTATAACTGCATATTTGAGAACTTTTCATCCAATGCAGGAAAATGAAATATCTTCACATAAAAATAAAGACGGAAGCATTCTGAGCAACTTCTTAGTGATATGTGCATTAAACTCACAGAATTGAAAATTTCTTTTGATTGATCAGTTTTGAAACACTCTTTGAAGAATCTGCAATTAGACATTTGGAGGGCTTTGAGACCTATGCTGTAAAAGGAAATATCTTCACATAAAAACCAAACAGTAGTATTCTGCAAAATTTCTTTGTGATGTGTGCATTCTTCTCAGAGTGGAAGCTTTTCTTTTTGGTTGAGCAGATTTGAAACCGTTTTTTAGTAGATTCTGCAAGTGGTTATTTGAGATCTTTTCGTCCAATGTGGGAAAAGGAAATAACTTCACATAAAAACTAGACAGAAGAATTCTGAGCATCTTCTTGGTGATGTGTGCTTTCAGCTCTCAGAGTTGAAGCTTTCTTTTGGTTGAAGAGATTTGAAATACTCCTTTTGTACAATCTGCAAGTGGATATTTGAGATCTTTTCAACCAATGCTGAAAAGGAATTATCTCCACTTAAAAACTAAACTGAAGCATTCTGAGCAACTTCTTAGTGATGGGTGCATTCAACTCACAGAGTTGAGCCTTCCTTTCGATTGAGCAGTTTTGAAACTCCCTGTTTGAAGCATCTACAAATTGGCATTTGGAGAGCTTTGTGGCTTATGGTGAAAAATGAAATATCTTCACCAAAAAGATACACGGGAGCATCTTGCGAAATTTCCTTGTGATGTGTGCATTCATCTCACATAGTGGAAGCTTACTTTTGGTTAAGCAGATATGAAACAGTCTTTTTCTGGATTCTGCCAGTGCAAATTTGAAATCTTTTCATCCAATGCGGGGAAAGGAATTATCTTCACATAAAACCTAGAGAGAAGCATTCTGGACAACTTCTTAGTGATATGTGCATTCAACTCACAGAGTTGAAACTTTCATTTGATGGAGCAGTGTTGAAACACGCTGAAGAATCTGCTAGTGGACATTTGGAATGCTTTGAGGCCTATGGTGAAAAAGGAAATATCTTCCCATGAAAAGTACTCAGAAGCATTCTGCGAAATTACTTTGCGATGTAGGAATTCATCTCACAGAGTTCAAGTTTCCTTATGGTTGAGCAGATTTGAAACAGTCTTTTTGTAGAATCTGAAAATGGATATTTGAGATCTTCTCGTCCAATGCGAGAAAAAGAAATATCATCTCATAAAAACTAGGCAGAAGCATCCTGAACAAATTCTTAGTGATGTATGCTTTCAAGTAACAAGGTGAACCTTGCTTTTGATCCAGCAGTTTTGAAACACTCTGTTTGAAGGATCTGCAGTGGACATTTGGAGCGCTTTGAGGCCTATGTTGAAAAAGGAAATATTTTCACATAAAAGCTACAGAAAAGCGTTCTGTGAAATTTCTTTGTGATGTTTGCATTCTTCTCACAGTGTTGAAGCTTTCTTTTGGTTGAGCAGATTTGAAGCATTCCTTTTGGAGTATCTACAAATGGATATTTGAGATCTTTACGTCCCATGGGGAACCGGATTTACCTTCACATAAAAACTAGACGGTAGCCTTCTGAGCAACTTCTTAGTGATGCGTGTATTCCACTCACAGAGTTGAACCTTTCTTTTGATTGAGCAGTTTTGAAACACTTTTTGTCAAGAATCTGCAAGGTTCCAATTGAAGTGCTTTGAGACCTATGCTCAAAAAGGAAATATCTTCACATTAATACTACACAGAAACGTTTTGCAAAATTTTTTTGTGATGTGTGCGTTCATCTCCCAGAGGTGAAGCTATCTTTTGGTTGAGCATATATGAAAGAGGCCTTATGGAGAGTCTGCAAGTGAATATTTGTGATCTTTGCGTCCAATGTGGGAAAAGGAAGTATCTTCAATTAAAAACTACACATAAGCCTTCTGAGCAACTTCTTAGTGATATGTGCATTCAAGTCACAGAGTCGAACTTTTCTTTTGATTCAGCAGTTTTGAAACACGGTGTTTGAAGAATCTGCAAGTGGGCATTTGGAGTGCTTTGAGGGCTATGATGTAAAAGGAAACATCTTCACATAAAAACTACACAGAATAGTTCTGCGAAATTTCCTTGTCATGTGTGCATTCATCTCACATAGTGGAAGCTTTCTCTTGGTTAAGCATATATGAAACAGTCTTTTTCTAGATTCTGCCAGTGCAAATTTGAAATCTTTTTGACCAATGCGGGGAAAGGAATTATCTTCACATGCAACCTAGAAAGAAGCATTCTGAACAACTTCTTAGTGATATGTGCATTCAACTCACAGAGTTGAAACTTTCTTTTGAAGGAGCAGTTTTGAAACACTCTGAAGAATCTGCAAGTGAACATTTGGAATGCTTTGAGGCCTATGGTGAAAAAGGAAATATCTTCCCATGAAAAGTACTCAGAAGCATTCTGCGAAATTACTTTGTGATGTATGCATTCATCTCACAGAGTTCAAGTTTCCTTATGGTTGAGCAGGATTGAAACAGTCTTTTTGTAGAATCTGCAAATGGATATCTGAGATCTTTTCGTCCAATGCGAGAAAAAGAAATATCATCTCATAAAATCTAGGCAGAAGCATCCTGAACAACTTCTTAGTGATGTATGCTTCCAAGTAACAAGGTGAACCTTGCTTTTGATCCAGCAGTTTTGAAACACGGTGTTTGAAGAATCTCCAAGTGGGCATTTGGAGTGCTTTGAGGGCTATGATAAAAAGGGAAATATCTTCACATAAAAACTATACAGAATAATTCTGCGAAATCTATTTGTGATGTGTGCATTCGTCTCACAGAGTTAAGGCTCTCTTTTGGTTGAGCAGATTTGAAAGTGTGTTTTTCTACAATCTGCAAGTGGATATTTGAGATCTTTTCTTCCAATGCATGAAAAGGAATTAAACTCACTTAGAAACTAGACAGAAGCATTCTGAGCAACTCTTTTCGGATGTGTGCATTCATCTCATGGAGGTGAGCCTTTGTTTTGCTTCAACAGTTTTGAAACTCTCTGTTTAAAGAATCTGCAACTGGACATTTGGAGTGCTTTGAGGCCTATGGTGAAAAAGGAAATTTATTCTTATGAAATCTAAAGAGAAGCATCCTGCGAAATTAGTTTATGATGTGTGCATTCAGCTCACAGAGTTGAAGCTTTTATTTTAGTTGAGCGGATTTGAACCAGTCTTTTTCTAGAATCTGCAAGTGGATATTTGAGATGTCTGCGTCCATTGCGAGAAAAAGAATACCTTCACATAAAAACTAGACAAAAGCATTCTCAACAACTATTTCGTGACATGTGCATTCAACTCACAGAGTTTAAACTTTCTTTTGATTGAGCAGTTTTGAGACACGGTGTTGGAAGGATCTGCAAGTGGACATTTGGAGGGCTTTGAGACCTATGGTGAAAAAGCAAGTATCTTCACATAAAAACGACACAGAAGCATCCTGCAAAATTTCTTTGTGATGTGTGCATTCATCTCAGAGAGTTGAAGCTTTCTTGTGGTTGAGCAGATTTGAAACAGTCTTTTTGTAGACTCTATAACTGCATATTTGAGAACTTTTCATCCAATGCAGGAAAATGAAATATCTTCACATAAAAATAAAGACGGAAGCATTCTGAGCAACTTCTTAGTGATATGTGCATTAAACTCACAGAATTGAAAATTTCTTTTGATTGATCAGTTTTGAAACACTCTTTGAAGAATCTGCAATTAGACATTTGGAGGGCTTTGAGACCTATGCTGTAAAAGGAAATATCTTCACATAAAAACCAAACAGTAGCATTCTGCAAAATTTCTTTGTGATGTGTGCATTCTTCTCAGAGTTGAAGCTTTTCTTTTTGGTTGAGCAGATTTGAAACCGTTTTTTAGTAGATTCTGCAAGTGGTTATTTGAGATCTTTTCGTCCAATGTGGGAAAAGGAAATATCTTCACATAAAAACTAGACAGAAGAATTCTGAGCATCTTCTTGGTGATGTGTGCTTTCAGCTCTCAGAGTTGAAGCTTTCTTTTGGTTGAAGAGATTTGAAATACTCCTTTTGTACAATCTGCAAGTGGATATTTGAGATCTTTTCAACCAATGCTGAAAAGGAATTATCTCCACTTAAAAACTAAACTGAAGCATTCTGAGCAACTTCTTAGTGATGGGTGCATTCAACTCACAGAGTTGAGCTTTCCTTTCGATTGAGCAGTTTTGAAACTCACTGTTTGAAGCATCTACAAATTGGCATTTGGAGAGCTTTGTGGCTTATGGTGAAAAATGAAATATCTTCACCAAAAAGATACACGGGAGCATCTTGCGAAATTTCCTTGTGATGTGTGCATTCATCTCACATAGTGGAAGCTTACTTTTGGTTAAGCAGATATGAAACAGTCTTTTTCTGGATTCTGCCAGTGCAAATTTGAAATCTTTTCATCCAATGCGGGGAAAGTAATTATCTTCACATAAAACCTAGAGAGAAGCATTCTGAACAACTTCTTAGTGATATGTGCATTCAACTCACAGAGTTGAAACTTTCATTTGATGGAGCAGTGTTGAAACACGCTGAAGAATCTGCTAGTGGACATTTGGAATGCTTTGAGGCCTATGGTGAAAAAGGAAATATCTTCCCATGAAAAGTACTCAGAAGCATTCTGCGAAATTACTTTGCGATGTAGGAATTCATCTCACAGAGTTCAAGTTTCCTTATGGTTGAGCAGATTTGAAACAGTCTTTTTGTAGAATCTGAAAATGGATATTTGAGATCTTCTCGTCCAATGCGAGAAAAAGAAATATCATCTCATAAAAACTAGGCAGAAGCATCCTGAACAAATTCTTAGTGATGTATGCTTTCAAGTAACAAGGTGAACCTTGCTTTTGATCCAGCAGTTTTGAAACACTCTGTTTGAAGAATCTGCAAGTGGACATTTGGAGCGCTTTGAGGCCTATGTTGAAAAAGGAAATATTTTCACATAAAAGCTACAGAAAAGCGTTCTGTGAAATTTCTTTGTGATGTTTGCATTCTTCTCACAGTGTTGAAGCTTTCTTTTGGTTGAGCAGATTTGAAGCATTCCTTTTGGAGTATCTACAAATGGATATTTGAGATCTTTACGTCCCATGGGGAACCGGATTTACCTTCACATAAAAACTAGACGGTAGCCTTCTGAGCAACTTCTTAGTGATGCGTGTATTCCACTCACAGAGTTGAACCTTTCTTTTGATTGAGCAGTTTTGAAACACTTTTTGTCAAGAATCTGCAAGGTTCCAATTGAAGTGCTTTGAGACCTATGCTCAAAAAGGAAATATCTTCACATTAATACTACACAGAAACGTTTTGCAAAATTTTTTTGTGATGTGTGCGTTCATTTCCCAGAGGTGAAGCTATCTTTTGGTTGAGCATATATGAAAGAGGCCTTATGGAGAGTCTGCAAGTGAATATTTGTGATCTTTGCGTCCAATGTGGGAAAAGGAAGTATCTTCAATTAAAAACTACACATAAGCCTTCTGAGCAACTTCTTAGTGATATGTGCATTCAAGTCACAGAGTCGAACTTTTCTTTTGATTCAGCAGTTTTGAAACACGGTGTTTGAAGAATCTGCAAGTGGGCATTTGGAGTGCTTTGAGGGCTATGATGTAAAAGGAAACATCTTCACATAAAAACTACACAGAATAGTTCTGCGAAATTTCCTTGTCATGTGTGCATTCATCTCACATAGTGGAAGCTTTCTTTTGGTTAAGCATATATGAAACAGTCTTTTTCTAGATTCTGCCAGTGCAAATTTGAAATCTTTTTGACCAATGCGGGGAAAGGAATTATCTTCACATGCAACCTAGAAAGAAGCATTCTGAACAACTTCTTAGTGATATGTGCATTCAACTCACAGAGTTGAAACTTTCTTTTGAAGGAGCAGTTTTGAAACACTCTGAAGAATCTGCAAGTGAACATTTGGAATGCTTTGAGGCCTATGGTGGAAAAGGAAATATCTTCCCATGAAAAGTACTCAGAAGCATTCTGCGAAATTACTTTGTGATGTGTGCATTCATCTCACAGAGTTCAAGTTTCCTTATGGTTGAGCAGGATTGAAACAGTCTTTTTGTAGAATCTGCAAATGGATATCTGAGATCTTTTCGTCCAATGCGAGAAAAAGAAATATCATCTCATAAAATCTAGGCAGAAGCATCCTGAACAACTTCTTAGTGATGTATGCTTCCAAGTAACAAGGTGAACCTTGCTTTTGATCCAGCAGTTTTGAAACACGGTGTTTGAAGAATCTGCAAGTGGGCATTTGGAGTGCTTTGAGGGCTATGATAAAAAGGGAAATATCTTCACATAAAAACTATACAGAATAATTCTGCGAAATTTATTTGTGATGTGTGCATTCGTCTCACAGAGTTAAGGCTCTCTTTTGGTTGAGCAGATTTGAAAGTGTGTTTTTCTACAATCTGCAAGTGGATATTTGAGATCTTTTCTTCCAATGCATGAAAAGGAATTAAACTCACTTAGAAACTAGACAGAAGCATTCTGAGCAACTCTTTTCGGATGTGTGCATTCATCTCATGGAGGTGAGCCTTTGTTTTGCTTCAACAGTTTTGAAACTCTCTGTTTAAAGAATCTGCAACTGGACATTTGGAGTGCTTTGAGGCCTATGGTGAAAAAGGAAATTTATTCTTATGAAATCTAAAGAGAAGCATCCTGCGAAATTAGTTTATGATGTGTGCATTCAGCTCACAGAGTTGAAGCTTTTACTTTAGTTGAGCGGATTTGAACCAGTCTTTTTCTAGAATCTGCAAGTGGATATTTGAGATGTCTGCGTCCATTGCGAGAAAAAGAATACCTTCACATAAAAACTAGACAAAAGCATTCTCAACAACTATTTCGTGACATGTGCATTCAACTCACAGAGTTTAAACTTTCTTTTGATTGAGCAGTTTTGAGACACGGTGTTGGAAGGATCTGCAAGTGGACATTTGGAGGGCTTTGAGACCTATGGTGAAAAAGCAAGTATCTTCACATAAAAACGACACAGAAGCATCCTGCAAAATTTCTTTGTGATGTGTGCATTCATCTCAGAGAGTTGAAGCTTTCTTGTGGTTGAGCAGATTTGAAACAGTCTTTTTGTAGACTCTATAACTGCATATTTGAGAACTTTTCATCCAATGCAGGAAAATGAAATATCTTCACATAAAAATAAAGACGGAAGCATTCTGAGCAACTTCTTAGTGATATGTGCATTAAACTCACAGAATTGAAAATTTCTTTTGATTGATCAGTTTTGAAACACTCTTTGAAGAATCTGCAATTAGACATTTGGAGGGCTTTGAGACCTATGCTGTAAAAGGAAATATCTTCACATAAAAACCAAACAGTAGCATTCTGCAAAATTTCTTTGTGATGTGTGCATTCTTCTCAGAGTGGAAGCTTTTCTTTTTGGTTGAGCAGATTTGAAACCGTTTTTTAGTAGATTCTGCAAGTGGTTATTTGAGATCTTTTCGTCCAATGTGGGAAAAGGAAATAACTTCACATAAAAACTAGACAGAAGAATTCTGAGCATCTTCTTGGTGATGTGTGCTTTCAGCTCTCAGAGTTGAAGCTTTCTTTTGGTTGAAGAGATTTGAAATACTCCTTTTGTACAATCTGCAAGTGGATATTTGAGATCTTTTCAACCAATGCTGAAAAGGAATTATCTCCACTTAAAAACTAAACTGAAGCATTCTGAGCAACTTCTTAGTGATGGGTGCATTCAACTCACAGAGTTGAGCCTTCCTTTCGATTGAGCAGTTTTGAAACTCCCTGTTTGAAGCATCTACAAATTGGCATTTGGAGAGCTTTGTGGCTTATGGTGAAAAATGAAATATCTTCACCAAAAAGATACACGGGAGCATCTTGCGAAATTTCCTTGTGATGTGTGCATTCATCTCACATAGTGGAAGCTTACTTTTGGTTAAGCAGATATGAAACAGTCTTTTTCTGGATTCTGCCAGTGCAAATTTGAAATCTTTTCATCCAATGCGGGGAAAGGAATTATCTTCACATAAAACCTAGAGAGAAGCATTCTGGACAACTTCTTAGTGATATGTGCATTCAACTCACAGAGTTGAAACTTTCATTTGATGGAGCAGTGTTGAAACACGCTGAAGAATCTGCTAGTGGACATTTGGAATGCTTTGAGGCCTATGGTGAAAAAGGAAATATCTTCCCATGAAAAGTACTCAGAAGCATTCTGCGAAATTACTTTGCGATGTAGGAATTCATCTCACAGAGTTCAAGTTTCCTTATGGTTGAGCAGATTTGAAACAGTCTTTTTGTAGAATCTGAAAATGGATATTTGAGATCTTCTCGTCCAATGCGAGAAAAAGAAATATCATCTCATAAAAACTAGGCAGAAGCATCCTGAACAAATTCTTAGTGATGTATGCTTTCAAGTAACAAGGTGAACCTTGCTTTTGATCCAGCAGTTTTGAAACACTCTGTTTGAAGGATCTGCAGTGGACATTTGGAGCGCTTTGAGGCCTATGTTGAAAAAGGAAATATTTTCACATAAAAGCTACAGAAAAGCGTTCTGTGAAATTTCTTTGTGATGTTTGCATTCTTCTCACAGTGTTGAAGCTTTCTTTTGGTTGAGCAGATTTGAAGCATTCCTTTTGGAGTATCTACAAATGGATATTTGAGATCTTTACGTCCCATGGGGAACCGGATTTACCTTCACATAAAAACTAGACGGTAGCCTTCTGAGCAACTTCTTAGTGATGCGTGTATTCCACTCACAGAGTTGAACCTTTCTTTTGATTGAGCAGTTTTGAAACACTTTTTGTCAAGAATCTGCAAGGTTCCAATTGAAGTGCTTTGAGACCTATGCTCAAAAAGGAAATATCTTCACATTAATACTACACAGAAACGTTTTGCAAAATTTTTTTGTGATGTGTGCGTTCATCTCCCAGAGGTGAAGCTATCTTTTGGTTGAGCATATATGAAAGAGGCCTTATGGAGAGTCTGCAAGTGAATATTTGTGATCTTTGCGTCCAATGTGGGAAAAGGAAGTATCTTCAATTAAAAACTACACATAAGCCTTCTGAGCAACTTCTTAGTGATATGTGCATTCAAGTCACAGAGTCGAACTTTTCTTTTGATTCAGCAGTTTTGAAACACGGTGTTTGAAGAATCTGCAAGTGGGCATTTGGAGTGCTTTGAGGGCTATGATGTAAAAGGAAACATCTTCACATAAAAACTACACAGAATAGTTCTGCGAAATTTCCTTGTCATGTGTGCATTCATCTCACATAGTGGAAGCTTTCTCTTGGTTAAGCATATATGAAACAGTCTTTTTCTAGATTCTGCCAGTGCAAATTTGAAATCTTTTTGACCAATGCGGGGAAAGGAATTATCTTCACATGCAACCTAGAAAGAAGCATTCTGAACAACTTCTTAGTGATATGTGCATTCAACTCACAGAGTTGAAACTTTCTTTTGAAGGAGCAGTTTTGAAACACTCTGAAGAATCTGCAAGTGAACATTTGGAATGCTTTGAGGCCTATGGTGAAAAAGGAAATATCTTCCCATGAAAAGTACTCAGAAGCATTCTGCGAAATTACTTTGTGATGTATGCATTCATCTCACAGAGTTCAAGTTTCCTTATGGTTGAGCAGGATTGAAACAGTCTTTTTGTAGAATCTGCAAATGGATATCTGAGATCTTTTCGTCCAATGCGAGAAAAAGAAATATCATCTCATAAAATCTAGGCAGAAGCATCCTGAACAACTTCTTAGTGATGTATGCTTCCAAGTAACAAGGTGAACCTTGCTTTTGATCCAGCAGTTTTGAAACACGGTGTTTGAAGAATCTGCAAGTGGGCATTTGGAGTGCTTTGAGGGCTATGATAAAAAGGGAAATATCTTCACATAAAAACTATACAGAATAATTCTGCGAAATTTATTTGTGATGTGTGCATTCGTCTCACAGAGTTAAGGCTCTCTTTTGGTTGAGCAGATTTGAAAGTGTGTTTTTCTACAATCTGCAAGTGGATATTTGAGATCTTTTCTTCCAATGCATGAAAAGGAATTAAACTCACTTAGAAACTAGACAGAAGCATTCTGAGCAACTCTTTTCGGATGTGTGCATTCATCTCATGGAGGTGAGCCTTTGTTTTGCTTCAACAGTTTTGAAACTCTCTGTTTAAAGAATCTGCAACTGGACATTTGGAGTGCTTTGAGGCCTATGGTGAAAAAGGAAATTTATTCTTATGAAATCTAAAGAGAAGCATCCTGCGAAATTAGTTTATGATGTGTGCATTCAGCTCACAGAGTTGAAGCTTTTACTTTAGTTGAGCGGATTTGAACCAGTCTTTTTCTAGAATCTGCAAGTGGATATTTGAGATGTCTGCGTCCATTGCGAGAAAAAGAATACCTTCACATAAAAACTAGACAAAAGCATTCTCAACAACTATTTCGTGACATGTGCATTCAACTCACAGAGTTTAAACTTTCTTTTGATTGAGCAGTTTTGAGACACGGTGTTGGAAGGATCTGCAAGTGGACATTTGGAGGGCTTTGAGACCTATGGTGAAAAAGCAAGTATCTTCACATAAAAACGACACAGAAGCATCCTGCAAAATTTCTTTGTGATGTGTGCATTCATCTCAGAGAGTTGAAGCTTTCTTGTGGTTGAGCAGATTTGAAACAGTCTTTTTGTAGACTCTATAACTGCATATTTGAGAACTTTTCATCCAATGCAGGAAAATGAAATATCTTCACATAAAAATAAAGACGGAAGCATTCTGAGCAACTTCTTAGTGATATGTGCATTAAACTCACAGAATTGAAAATTTCTTTTGATTGATCAGTTTTGAAACACTCTTTGAAGAATCTGCAATTAGACATTTGGAGGGCTTTGAGACCTATGCTGTAAAAGGAAATATCTTCACATAAAAACCAAACAGTAGCATTCTGCAAAATTTCTTTGTGATGTGTGCATTCTTCTCAGAGTGGAAGCTTTTCTTTTTGGTTGAGCAGATTTGAAACCGTTTTTTAGTAGATTCTGCAAGTGGTTATTTGAGATCTTTTCGTCCAATGTGGGAAAAGGAAATAACTTCACATAAAAACTAGACAGAAGAATTCTGAGCATCTTCTTGGTGATGTGTGCTTTCAGCTCTCAGAGTTGAAGCTTTCTTTTGGTTGAAGAGATTTGAAATACTCCTTTTGTACAATCTGCAAGTGGATATTTGAGATCTTTTCAACCAATGCTGAAAAGGAATTATCTCCACTTAAAAACTAAACTGAAGCATTCTGAGCAACTTCTTAGTGATGGGTGCATTCAACTCACAGAGTTGAGCCTTCCTTTCGATTGAGCAGTTTTGAAACTCCCTGTTTGAAGCATCTACAAATTGGCATTTGGAGAGCTTTGTGGCTTATGGTGAAAAATGAAATATCTTCACCAAAAAGATACACGGGAGCATCTTGCGAAATTTCCTTGTGATGTGTGCATTCATCTCACATAGTGGAAGCTTACTTTTGGTTAAGCAGATATGAAACAGTCTTTTTCTGGATTCTGCCAGTGCAAATTTGAAATCTTTTCATCCAATGCGGGGAAAGGAATTATCTTCACATAAAACCTAGAGAGAAGCATTCTGGACAACTTCTTAGTGATATGTGCATTCAACTCACAGAGTTGAAACTTTCATTTGATGGAGCAGTGTTGAAACACGCTGAAGAATCTGCTAGTGGACATTTGGAATGCTTTGAGGCCTATGGTGAAAAAGGAAATATCTTCCCATGAAAAGTACTCAGAAGCATTCTGCGAAATTACTTTGCGATGTAGGAATTCATCTCACAGAGTTCAAGTTTCCTTATGGTTGAGCAGATTTGAAACAGTCTTTTTGTAGAATCTGAAAATGGATATTTGAGATCTTCTCGTCCAATGCGAGAAAAAGAAATATCATCTCATAAAAACTAGGCAGAAGCATCCTGAACAAATTCTTAGTGATGTATGCTTTCAAGTAACAAGGTGAACCTTGCTTTTGATCCAGCAGTTTTGAAACACTCTGTTTGAAGAATCTGCAAGTGGACATTTGGAGCGCTTTGAGGCCTATGTTGAAAAAGGAAATATTTTCACATAAAAGCTACAGAAAAGCGTTCTGTGAAATTTCTTTGTGATGTTTGCATTCTTCTCACAGTGTTGAAGCTTTCTTTTGGTTGAGCAGATTTGAAGCATTCCTTTTGGAGTATCTACAAATGGATATTTGAGATCTTTACGTCCCATGGGGAACCGGATTTACCTTCACATAAAAACTAGACGGTAGCCTTCTGAGCAACTTCTTAGTGATGCGTGTATTCCACTCACAGAGTTGAACCTTTCTTTTGATTGAGCAGTTTTGAAACACTTTTTGTCAAGAATCTGCAAGGTTCCAATTGAAGTGCTTTGAGACCTATGCTCAAAAAGGAAATATCTTCACATTAATACTACACAGAAACGTTTTGCAAAATTTTTTTGTGATGTGTGCGTTCATTTCCCAGAGGTGAAGCTATCTTTTGGTTGAGCATATATGAAAGAGGCCTTATGGAGAGTCTGCAAGTGAATATTTGTGATCTTTGCGTCCAATGTGGGAAAAGGAAGTATCTTCAATTAAAAACTACACATAAGCCTTCTGAGCAACTTCTTAGTGATATGTGCATTCAAGTCACAGAGTCGAACTTTTCTTTTGATTCAGCAGTTTTGAAACACGGTGTTTGAAGAATCTGCAAGTGGGCATTTGGAGTGCTTTGAGGGCTATGATGTAAAAGGAAACATCTTCACATAAAAACTACACAGAATAGTTCTGCGAAATTTCCTTGTCATGTGTGCATTCATCTCACATAGTGGAAGCTTTCTTTTGGTTAAGCATATATGAAACAGTCTTTTTCTAGATTCTGCCAGTGCAAATTTGAAATCTTTTTGACCAATGCGGGGAAAGGAATTATCTTCACATGCAACCTAGAAAGAAGCATTCTGAACAACTTCTTAGTGATATGTGCATTCAACTCACAGAGTTGAAACTTTCTTTTGAAGGAGCAGTTTTGAAACACTCTGAAGAATCTGCAAGTGAACATTTGGAATGCTTTGAGGCCTATGGTGGAAAAGGAAATATCTTCCCATGAAAAGTACTCAGAAGCATTCTGCGAAATTACTTTGTGATGTGTGCATTCATCTCACAGAGTTCAAGTTTCCTTATGGTTGAGCAGGATTGAAACAGTCTTTTTGTAGAATCTGCAAATGGATATCTGAGATCTTTTCGTCCAATGCGAGAAAAAGAAATATCATCTCATAAAATCTAGGCAGAAGCATCCTGAACAACTTCTTAGTGATGTATGCTTCCAAGTAACAAGGTGAACCTTGCTTTTGATCCAGCAGTTTTGAAACACGGTGTTTGAAGAATCTGCAAGTGGGCATTTGGAGTGCTTTGAGGGCTATGATAAAAAGGGAAATATCTTCACATAAAAACTATACAGAATAATTCTGCGAAATTTATTTGTGATGTGTGCATTCGTCTCACAGAGTTAAGGCTCTCTTTTGGTTGAGCAGATTTGAAAGTGTGTTTTTCTACAATCTGCAAGTGGATATTTGAGATCTTTTCTTCCAATGCATGAAAAGGAATTAAACTCACTTAGAAACTAGACAGAAGCATTCTGAGCAACTCTTTTCGGATGTGTGCATTCATCTCATGGAGGTGAGCCTTTGTTTTGCTTCAACAGTTTTGAAACTCTCTGTTTAAAGAATCTGCAACTGGACATTTGGAGTGCTTTGAGGCCTATGGTGAAAAAGGAAATTTATTCTTATGAAATCTAAAGAGAAGCATCCTGCGAAATTAGTTTATGATGTGTGCATTCAGCTCACAGAGTTGAAGCTTTTACTTTAGTTGAGCGGATTTGAACCAGTCTTTTTCTAGAATCTGCAAGTGGATATTTGAGATGTCTGCGTCCATTGCGAGAAAAAGAATACCTTCACATAAAAACTAGACAAAAGCATTCTCAACAACTATTTCGTGACATGTGCATTCAACTCACAGAGTTTAAACTTTCTTTTGATTGAGCAGTTTTGAGACACGGTGTTGGAAGGATCTGCAAGTGGACATTTGGAGGGCTTTGAGACCTATGGTGAAAAAGCAAGTATCTTCACATAAAAACGACACAGAAGCATCCTGCAAAATTTCTTTGTGATGTGTGCATTCATCTCAGAGAGTTGAAGCTTTCTTGTGGTTGAGCAGATTTGAAACAGTCTTTTTGTAGACTCTATAACTGCATATTTGAGAACTTTTCATCCAATGCAGGAAAATGAAATATCTTCACATAAAAATAAAGACGGAAGCATTCTGAGCAACTTCTTAGTGATATGTGCATTAAACTCACAGAATTGAAAATTTCTTTTGATTGATCAGTTTTGAAACACTCTTTGAAGAATCTGCAATTAGACATTTGGAGGGCTTTGAGACCTATGCTGTAAAAGGAAATATCTTCACATAAAAACCAAACAGTAGCATTCTGCAAAATTTCTTTGTGATGTGTGCATTCTTCTCAGAGTGGAAGCTTTTCTTTTTGGTTGAGCAGATTTGAAACCGTTTTTTAGTAGATTCTGCAAGTGGTTATTTGAGATCTTTTCGTCCAATGTGGGAAAAGGAAATAACTTCACATAAAAACTAGACAGAAGAATTCTGAGCATCTTCTTGGTGATGTGTGCTTTCAGCTCTCAGAGTTGAAGCTTTCTTTTGGTTGAAGAGATTTGAAATACTCCTTTTGTACAATCTGCAAGTGGATATTTGAGATCTTTTCAACCAATGCTGAAAAGGAATTATCTCCACTTAAAAACTAAACTGAAGCATTCTGAGCAACTTCTTAGTGATGGGTGCATTCAACTCACAGAGTTGAGCCTTCCTTTCGATTGAGCAGTTTTGAAACTCCCTGTTTGAAGCATCTACAAATTGGCATTTGGAGAGCTTTGTGGCTTATGGTGAAAAATGAAATATCTTCACCAAAAAGATACACGGGAGCATCTTGCGAAATTTCCTTGTGATGTGTGCATTCATCTCACATAGTGGAAGCTTACTTTTGGTTAAGCAGATATGAAACAGTCTTTTTCTGGATTCTGCCAGTGCAAATTTGAAATCTTTTCATCCAATGCGGGGAAAGGAATTATCTTCACATAAAACCTAGAGAGAAGCATTCTGGACAACTTCTTAGTGATATGTGCATTCAACTCACAGAGTTGAAACTTTCATTTGATGGAGCAGTGTTGAAACACGCTGAAGAATCTGCTAGTGGACATTTGGAATGCTTTGAGGCCTATGGTGAAAAAGGAAATATCTTCCCATGAAAAGTACTCAGAAGCATTCTGCGAAATTACTTTGCGATGTAGGAATTCATCTCACAGAGTTCAAGTTTCCTTATGGTTGAGCAGATTTGAAACAGTCTTTTTGTAGAATCTGAAAATGGATATTTGAGATCTTCTCGTCCAATGCGAGAAAAAGAAATATCATCTCATAAAAACTAGGCAGAAGCATCCTGAACAAATTCTTAGTGATGTATGCTTTCAAGTAACAAGGTGAACCTTGCTTTTGATCCAGCAGTTTTGAAACACTCTGTTTGAAGGATCTGCAGTGGACATTTGGAGCGCTTTGAGGCCTATGTTGAAAAAGGAAATATTTTCACATAAAAGCTACAGAAAAGCGTTCTGTGAAATTTCTTTGTGATGTTTGCATTCTTCTCACAGTGTTGAAGCTTTCTTTTGGTTGAGCAGATTTGAAGCATTCCTTTTGGAGTATCTACAAATGGATATTTGAGATCTTTACGTCCCATGGGGAACCGGATTTACCTTCACATAAAAACTAGACGGTAGCCTTCTGAGCAACTTCTTAGTGATGCGTGTATTCCACTCACAGAGTTGAACCTTTCTTTTGATTGAGCAGTTTTGAAACACTTTTTGTCAAGAATCTGCAAGGTTCCAATTGAAGTGCTTTGAGACCTATGCTCAAAAAGGAAATATCTTCACATTAATACTACACAGAAACGTTTTGCAAAATTTTTTTGTGATGTGTGCGTTCATCTCCCAGAGGTGAAGCTATCTTTTGGTTGAGCATATATGAAAGAGGCCTTATGGAGAGTCTGCAAGTGAATATTTGTGATCTTTGCGTCCAATGTGGGAAAAGGAAGTATCTTCAATTAAAAACTACACATAAGCCTTCTGAGCAACTTCTTAGTGATATGTGCATTCAAGTCACAGAGTCGAACTTTTCTTTTGATTCAGCAGTTTTGAAACACGGTGTTTGAAGAATCTGCAAGTGGGCATTTGGAGTGCTTTGAGGGCTATGATGTAAAAGGAAACATCTTCACATAAAAACTACACAGAATAGTTCTGCGAAATTTCCTTGTCATGTGTGCATTCATCTCACATAGTGGAAGCTTTCTCTTGGTTAAGCATATATGAAACAGTCTTTTTCTAGATTCTGCCAGTGCAAATTTGAAATCTTTTTGACCAATGCGGGGAAAGGAATTATCTTCACATGCAACCTAGAAAGAAGCATTCTGAACAACTTCTTAGTGATATGTGCATTCAACTCACAGAGTTGAAACTTTCTTTTGAAGGAGCAGTTTTGAAACACTCTGAAGAATCTGCAAGTGAACATTTGGAATGCTTTGAGGCCTATGGTGAAAAAGGAAATATCTTCCCATGAAAAGTACTCAGAAGCATTCTGCGAAATTACTTTGTGATGTATGCATTCATCTCACAGAGTTCAAGTTTCCTTATGGTTGAGCAGGATTGAAACAGTCTTTTTGTAGAATCTGCAAATGGATATCTGAGATCTTTTCGTCCAATGCGAGAAAAAGAAATATCATCTCATAAAATCTAGGCAGAAGCATCCTGAACAACTTCTTAGTGATGTATGCTTCCAAGTAACAAGGTGAACCTTGCTTTTGATCCAGCAGTTTTGAAACACGGTGTTTGAAGAATCTGCAAGTGGGCATTTGGAGTGCTTTGAGGGCTATGATAAAAAGGGAAATATCTTCACATAAAAACTATACAGAATAATTCTGCGAAATTTATTTGTGATGTGTGCATTCGTCTCACAGAGTTAAGGCTCTCTTTTGGTTGAGCAGATTTGAAAGTGTGTTTTTCTACAATCTGCAAGTGGATATTTGAGATCTTTTCTTCCAATGCATGAAAAGGAATTAAACTCACTTAGAAACTAGACAGAAGCATTCTGAGCAACTCTTTTCGGATGTGTGCATTCATCTCATGGAGGTGAGCCTTTGTTTTGCTTCAACAGTTTTGAAACTCTCTGTTTAAAGAATCTGCAACTGGACATTTGGAGTGCTTTGAGGCCTATGGTGAAAAAGGAAATTTATTCTTATGAAATCTAAAGAGAAGCATCCTGCGAAATTAGTTTATGATGTGTGCATTCAGCTCACAGAGTTGAAGCTTTTACTTTAGTTGAGCGGATTTGAACCAGTCTTTTTCTAGAATCTGCAAGTGGATATTTGAGATGTCTGCGTCCATTGCGAGAAAAAGAATACCTTCACATAAAAACTAGACAAAAGCATTCTCAACAACTATTTCGTGACATGTGCATTCAACTCACAGAGTTTAAACTTTCTTTTGATTGAGCAGTTTTGAGACACGGTGTTGGAAGGATCTGCAAGTGGACATTTGGAGGGCTTTGAGACCTATGGTGAAAAAGCAAGTATCTTCACATAAAAACGACACAGAAGCATCCTGCAAAATTTCTTTGTGATGTGTGCATTCATCTCAGAGAGTTGAAGCTTTCTTGTGGTTGAGCAGATTTGAAACAGTCTTTTTGTAGACTCTATAACTGCATATTTGAGAACTTTTCATCCAATGCAGGAAAATGAAATATCTTCACATAAAAATAAAGACGGAAGCATTCTGAGCAACTTCTTAGTGATATGTGCATTAAACTCACAGAATTGAAAATTTCTTTTGATTGATCAGTTTTGAAACACTCTTTGAAGAATCTGCAATTAGACATTTGGAGGGCTTTGAGACCTATGCTGTAAAAGGAAATATCTTCACATAAAAACCAAACAGTAGCATTCTGCAAAATTTCTTTGTGATGTGTGCATTCTTCTCAGAGTGGAAGCTTTTCTTTTTGGTTGAGCAGATTTGAAACCGTTTTTTAGTAGATTCTGCAAGTGGTTATTTGAGATCTTTTCGTCCAATGTGGGAAAAGGAAATAACTTCACATAAAAACTAGACAGAAGAATTCTGAGCATCTTCTTGGTGATGTGTGCTTTCAGCTCTCAGAGTTGAAGCTTTCTTTTGGTTGAAGAGATTTGAAATACTCCTTTTGTACAATCTGCAAGTGGATATTTGAGATCTTTTCAACCAATGCTGAAAAGGAATTATCTCCACTTAAAAACTAAACTGAAGCATTCTGAGCAACTTCTTAGTGATGGGTGCATTCAACTCACAGAGTTGAGCCTTCCTTTCGATTGAGCAGTTTTGAAACTCCCTGTTTGAAGCATCTACAAATTGGCATTTGGAGAGCTTTGTGGCTTATGGTGAAAAATGAAATATCTTCACCAAAAAGATACACGGGAGCATCTTGCGAAATTTCCTTGTGATGTGTGCATTCATCTCACATAGTGGAAGCTTACTTTTGGTTAAGCAGATATGAAACAGTCTTTTTCTGGATTCTGCCAGTGCAAATTTGAAATCTTTTCATCCAATGCGGGGAAAGGAATTATCTTCACATAAAACCTAGAGAGAAGCATTCTGGACAACTTCTTAGTGATATGTGCATTCAACTCACAGAGTTGAAACTTTCATTTGATGGAGCAGTGTTGAAACACGCTGAAGAATCTGCTAGTGGACATTTGGAATGCTTTGAGGCCTATGGTGAAAAAGGAAATATCTTCCCATGAAAAGTACTCAGAAGCATTCTGCGAAATTACTTTGCGATGTAGGAATTCATCTCACAGAGTTCAAGTTTCCTTATGGTTGAGCAGATTTGAAACAGTCTTTTTGTAGAATCTGAAAATGGATATTTGAGATCTTCTCGTCCAATGCGAGAAAAAGAAATATCATCTCATAAAAACTAGGCAGAAGCATCCTGAACAAATTCTTAGTGATGTATGCTTTCAAGTAACAAGGTGAACCTTGCTTTTGATCCAGCAGTTTTGAAACACTCTGTTTGAAGGATCTGCAGTGGACATTTGGAGCGCTTTGAGGCCTATGTTGAAAAAGGAAATATTTTCACATAAAAGCTACAGAAAAGCGTTCTGTGAAATTTCTTTGTGATGTTTGCATTCTTCTCACAGTGTTGAAGCTTTCTTTTGGTTGAGCAGATTTGAAGCATTCCTTTTGGAGTATCTACAAATGGATATTTGAGATCTTTACGTCCCATGGGGAACCGGATTTACCTTCACATAAAAACTAGACGGTAGCCTTCTGAGCAACTTCTTAGTGATGCGTGTATTCCACTCACAGAGTTGAACCTTTCTTTTGATTGAGCAGTTTTGAAACACTTTTTGTCAAGAATCTGCAAGGTTCCAATTGAAGTGCTTTGAGACCTATGCTCAAAAAGGAAATATCTTCACATTAATACTACACAGAAACGTTTTGCAAAATTTTTTTGTGATGTGTGCGTTCATCTCCCAGAGGTGAAGCTATCTTTTGGTTGAGCATATATGAAAGAGGCCTTATGGAGAGTCTGCAAGTGAATATTTGTGATCTTTGCGTCCAATGTGGGAAAAGGAAGTATCTTCAATTAAAAACTACACATAAGCCTTCTGAGCAACTTCTTAGTGATATGTGCATTCAAGTCACAGAGTCGAACTTTTCTTTTGATTCAGCAGTTTTGAAACACGGTGTTTGAAGAATCTGCAAGTGGGCATTTGGAGTGCTTTGAGGGCTATGATGTAAAAGGAAACATCTTCACATAAAAACTACACAGAATAGTTCTGCGAAATTTCCTTGTCATGTGTGCATTCATCTCACATAGTGGAAGCTTTCTCTTGGTTAAGCATATATGAAACAGTCTTTTTCTAGATTCTGCCAGTGCAAATTTGAAATCTTTTTGACCAATGCGGGGAAAGGAATTATCTTCACATGCAACCTAGAAAGAAGCATTCTGAACAACTTCTTAGTGATATGTGCATTCAACTCACAGAGTTGAAACTTTCTTTTGAAGGAGCAGTTTTGAAACACTCTGAAGAATCTGCAAGTGAACATTTGGAATGCTTTGAGGCCTATGGTGAAAAAGGAAATATCTTCCCATGAAAAGTACTCAGAAGCATTCTGCGAAATTACTTTGTGATGTATGCATTCATCTCACAGAGTTCAAGTTTCCTTATGGTTGAGCAGGATTGAAACAGTCTTTTTGTAGAATCTGCAAATGGATATCTGAGATCTTTTCGTCCAATGCGAGAAAAAGAAATATCATCTCATAAAATCTAGGCAGAAGCATCCTGAACAACTTCTTAGTGATGTATGCTTCCAAGTAACAAGGTGAACCTTGCTTTTGATCCAGCAGTTTTGAAACACGGTGTTTGAAGAATCTGCAAGTGGGCATTTGGAGTGCTTTGAGGGCTATGATAAAAAGGGAAATATCTTCACATAAAAACTATACAGAATAATTCTGCGAAATTTATTTGTGATGTGTGCATTCGTCTCACAGAGTTAAGGCTCTCTTTTGGTTGAGCAGATTTGAAAGTGTGTTTTTCTACAATCTGCAAGTGGATATTTGAGATCTTTTCTTCCAATGCATGAAAAGGAATTAAACTCACTTAGAAACTAGACAGAAGCATTCTGAGCAACTCTTTTCGGATGTGTGCATTCATCTCATGGAGGTGAGCCTTTGTTTTGCTTCAACAGTTTTGAAACTCTCTGTTTAAAGAATCTGCAACTGGACATTTGGAGTGCTTTGAGGCCTATGGTGAAAAAGGAAATTTATTCTTATGAAATCTAAAGAGAAGCATCCTGCGAAATTAGTTTATGATGTGTGCATTCAGCTCACAGAGTTGAAGCTTTTACTTTAGTTGAGCGGATTTGAACCAGTCTTTTTCTAGAATCTGCAAGTGGATATTTGAGATGTCTGCGTCCATTGCGAGAAAAAGAATACCTTCACATAAAAACTAGACAAAAGCATTCTCAACAACTATTTCGTGACATGTGCATTCAACTCACAGAGTTTAAACTTTCTTTTGATTGAGCAGTTTTGAGACACGGTGTTGGAAGGATCTGCAAGTGGACATTTGGAGGGCTTTGAGACCTATGGTGAAAAAGCAAGTATCTTCACATAAAAACGACACAGAAGCATCCTGCAAAATTTCTTTGTGATGTGTGCATTCATCTCAGAGAGTTGAAGCTTTCTTGTGGTTGAGCAGATTTGAAACAGTCTTTTTGTAGACTCTATAACTGCATATTTGAGAACTTTTCATCCAATGCAGGAAAATGAAATATCTTCACATAAAAATAAAGACGGAAGCATTCTGAGCAACTTCTTAGTGATATGTGCATTAAACTCACAGAATTGAAAATTTCTTTTGATTGATCAGTTTTGAAACACTCTTTGAAGAATCTGCAATTAGACATTTGGAGGGCTTTGAGACCTATGCTGTAAAAGGAAATATCTTCACATAAAAACCAAACAGTAGCATTCTGCAAAATTTCTTTGTGATGTGTGCATTCTTCTCAGAGTGGAAGCTTTTCTTTTTGGTTGAGCAGATTTGAAACCGTTTTTTAGTAGATTCTGCAAGTGGTTATTTGAGATCTTTTCGTCCAATGTGGGAAAAGGAAATAACTTCACATAAAAACTAGACAGAAGAATTCTGAGCATCTTCTTGGTGATGTGTGCTTTCAGCTCTCAGAGTTGAAGCTTTCTTTTGGTTGAAGAGATTTGAAATACTCCTTTTGTACAATCTGCAAGTGGATATTTGAGATCTTTTCAACCAATGCTGAAAAGGAATTATCTCCACTTAAAAACTAAACTGAAGCATTCTGAGCAACTTCTTAGTGATGGGTGCATTCAACTCACAGAGTTGAGCCTTCCTTTCGATTGAGCAGTTTTGAAACTCCCTGTTTGAAGCATCTACAAATTGGCATTTGGAGAGCTTTGTGGCTTATGGTGAAAAATGAAATATCTTCACCAAAAAGATACACGGGAGCATCTTGCGAAATTTCCTTGTGATGTGTGCATTCATCTCACATAGTGGAAGCTTACTTTTGGTTAAGCAGATATGAAACAGTCTTTTTCTGGATTCTGCCAGTGCAAATTTGAAATCTTTTCATCCAATGCGGGGAAAGGAATTATCTTCACATAAAACCTAGAGAGAAGCATTCTGGACAACTTCTTAGTGATATGTGCATTCAACTCACAGAGTTGAAACTTTCATTTGATGGAGCAGTGTTGAAACACGCTGAAGAATCTGCTAGTGGACATTTGGAATGCTTTGAGGCCTATGGTGAAAAAGGAAATATCTTCCCATGAAAAGTACTCAGAAGCATTCTGCGAAATTACTTTGCGATGTAGGAATTCATCTCACAGAGTTCAAGTTTCCTTATGGTTGAGCAGATTTGAAACAGTCTTTTTGTAGAATCTGAAAATGGATATTTGAGATCTTCTCGTCCAATGCGAGAAAAAGAAATATCATCTCATAAAAACTAGGCAGAAGCATCCTGAACAAATTCTTAGTGATGTATGCTTTCAAGTAACAAGGTGAACCTTGCTTTTGATCCAGCAGTTTTGAAACACTCTGTTTGAAGGATCTGCAGTGGACATTTGGAGCGCTTTGAGGCCTATGTTGAAAAAGGAAATATTTTCACATAAAAGCTACAGAAAAGCGTTCTGTGAAATTTCTTTGTGATGTTTGCATTCTTCTCACAGTGTTGAAGCTTTCTTTTGGTTGAGCAGATTTGAAGCATTCCTTTTGGAGTATCTACAAATGGATATTTGAGATCTTTACGTCCCATGGGGAACCGGATTTACCTTCACATAAAAACTAGACGGTAGCCTTCTGAGCAACTTCTTAGTGATGCGTGTATTCCACTCACAGAGTTGAACCTTTCTTTTGATTGAGCAGTTTTGAAACACTTTTTGTCAAGAATCTGCAAGGTTCCAATTGAAGTGCTTTGAGACCTATGCTCAAAAAGGAAATATCTTCACATTAATACTACACAGAAACGTTTTGCAAAATTTTTTTGTGATGTGTGCGTTCATCTCCCAGAGGTGAAGCTATCTTTTGGTTGAGCATATATGAAAGAGGCCTTATGGAGAGTCTGCAAGTGAATATTTGTGATCTTTGCGTCCAATGTGGGAAAAGGAAGTATCTTCAATTAAAAACTACACATAAGCCTTCTGAGCAACTTCTTAGTGATATGTGCATTCAAGTCACAGAGTCGAACTTTTCTTTTGATTCAGCAGTTTTGAAACACGGTGTTTGAAGAATCTGCAAGTGGGCATTTGGAGTGCTTTGAGGGCTATGATGTAAAAGGAAACATCTTCACATAAAAACTACACAGAATAGTTCTGCGAAATTTCCTTGTCATGTGTGCATTCATCTCACATAGTGGAAGCTTTCTCTTGGTTAAGCATATATGAAACAGTCTTTTTCTAGATTCTGCCAGTGCAAATTTGAAATCTTTTTGACCAATGCGGGGAAAGGAATTATCTTCACATGCAACCTAGAAAGAAGCATTCTGAACAACTTCTTAGTGATATGTGCATTCAACTCACAGAGTTGAAACTTTCTTTTGAAGGAGCAGTTTTGAAACACTCTGAAGAATCTGCAAGTGAACATTTGGAATGCTTTGAGGCCTATGGTGAAAAAGGAAATATCTTCCCATGAAAAGTACTCAGAAGCATTCTGCGAAATTACTTTGTGATGTATGCATTCATCTCACAGAGTTCAAGTTTCCTTATGGTTGAGCAGGATTGAAACAGTCTTTTTGTAGAATCTGCAAATGGATATCTGAGATCTTTTCGTCCAATGCGAGAAAAAGAAATATCATCTCATAAAATCTAGGCAGAAGCATCCTGAACAACTTCTTAGTGATGTATGCTTCCAAGTAACAAGGTGAACCTTGCTTTTGATCCAGCAGTTTTGAAACACGGTGTTTGAAGAATCTCCAAGTGGGCATTTGGAGTGCTTTGAGGGCTATGATAAAAAGGGAAATATCTTCACATAAAAACTATACAGAATAATTCTGCGAAATCTATTTGTGATGTGTGCATTCGTCTCACAGAGTTAAGGCTCTCTTTTGGTTGAGCAGATTTGAAAGTGTGTTTTTCTACAATCTGCAAGTGGATATTTGAGATCTTTTCTTCCAATGCATGAAAAGGAATTAAACTCACTTAGAAACTAGACAGAAGCATTCTGAGCAACTCTTTTCGGATGTGTGCATTCATCTCATGGAGGTGAGCCTTTGTTTTGCTTCAACAGTTTTGAAACTCTCTGTTTAAAGAATCTGCAACTGGACATTTGGAGTGCTTTGAGGCCTATGGTGAAAAAGGAAATTTATTCTTATGAAATCTAAAGAGAAGCATCCTGCGAAATTAGTTTATGATGTGTGCATTCAGCTCACAGAGTTGAAGCTTTTATTTTAGTTGAGCGGATTTGAACCAGTCTTTTTCTAGAATCTGCAAGTGGATATTTGAGATGTCTGCGTCCATTGCGAGAAAAAGAATACCTTCACATAAAAACTAGACAAAAGCATTCTCAACAACTATTTCGTGACATGTGCATTCAACTCACAGAGTTTAAACTTTCTTTTGATTGAGCAGTTTTGAGACACGGTGTTGGAAGGATCTGCAAGTGGACATTTGGAGGGCTTTGAGACCTATGGTGAAAAAGCAAGTATCTTCACATAAAAACGACACAGAAGCATCCTGCAAAATTTCTTTGTGATGTGTGCATTCATCTCAGAGAGTTGAAGCTTTCTTGTGGTTGAGCAGATTTGAAACAGTCTTTTTGTAGACTCTATAACTGCATATTTGAGAACTTTTCATCCAATGCAGGAAAATGAAATATCTTCACATAAAAATAAAGACGGAAGCATTCTGAGCAACTTCTTAGTGATATGTGCATTAAACTCACAGAATTGAAAATTTCTTTTGATTGATCAGTTTTGAAACACTCTTTGAAGAATCTGCAATTAGACATTTGGAGGGCTTTGAGACCTATGCTGTAAAAGGAAATATCTTCACATAAAAACCAAACAGTAGCATTCTGCAAAATTTCTTTGTGATGTGTGCATTCTTTTCAGAGTTGAAGCTTTTCTTTTTGGTTGAGCAGATTTGAAACCGTTTTTTAGTAGATTCTGCAAGTGGTTATTTGAGATCTTTTCGTCCAATGTGGGAAAAGGAAATATCTTCACATAAAAACTAGACAGAAGAATTCTGAGCATCTTCTTGGTGATGTGTGCTTTCAGCTCTCAGAGTTGAAGCTTTCTTTTGGTTGAAGAGATTTGAAATACTCCTTTTGTACAATCTGCAAGTGGATATTTGAGATCTTTTCAACCAATGCTGAAAAGGAATTATCTCCACTTAAAAACTAAACTGAAGCATTCTGAGCAACTTCTTAGTGATGGGTGCATTCAACTCACAGAGTTGAGCTTTCCTTTCGATTGAGCAGTTTTGAAACTCCCTGTTTGAAGCATCTACAAATTGGCATTTGGAGAGCTTTGTGGCTTATGGTGAAAAATGAAATATCTTCACCAAAAAGATACACGGGAGCATCTTGCGAAATTTCCTTGTGATGTGTGCATTCATCTCACATAGTGGAAGCTTACTTTTGGTTAAGCAGATATGAAACAGTCTTTTTCTGGATTCTGCCAGTGCAAATTTGAAATCTTTTCATCCAATGCGGGGAAAGGAATTATCTTCACATAAAACCTAGAGAGAAGAATTCTGAACAACTTCTTAGTGATATGTGCATTCAACTCACAGAGTTGAAACTTTCATTTGATGGAGCAGTGTTGAAACACGCTGAAGAATCTGCTAGTGGACATTTGGAATGCTTTGAGGCCTATGGTGAAAAAGGAAATATCTTCCCATGAAAAGTACTCAGAAGCATTCTGCGAAATTACTTTGCGATGTAGGAATTCATCTCACAGAGTTCAAGTTTCCTTATGGTTGAGCAGATTTGAAACAGTCTTTTTGTAGAATCTGAAAATGGATATTTGAGATCTTCTCGTCCAATGCGAGAAAAAGAAATATCATCTCATAAAAACTAGGCAGAAGCATCCTGAACAAATTCTTAGTGATGTATGCTTTCAAGTAACAAGGTGAACCTTGCTTTTGATCCAGCAGTTTTGAAACACTCTGTTTGAAGAATCTGCAAGTGGACATTTGGAGCGCTTTGAGGCCTATGTTGAAAAAGGAAATATTTTCACATAAAAGCTACAGAAAAGCGTTCTGTGAAATTTCTTTGTGATGTTTGCATTCTTCTCACAGTGTTGAAGCTTTCTTTTGGTTGAGCAGATTTGAAGCATTCCTTTTGGAGTATCTACAAATGGATATTTGAGATCTTTACGTCCCATGGGGAACCGGATTTACCTTCACATAAAAACTAGACGGTAGCCTTCTGAGCAACTTCTTAGTGATGCGTGTATTCCACTCACAGAGTTGAACCTTTCTTTTGATTGAGCAGTTTTGAAACACTTTTTGTCAAGAATCTGCAAGGTTCCAATTGAAGTGCTTTGAGACCTATGCTCAAAAAGGAAATATCTTCACATTAATACTACACAGAAACGTTTTGCAAAATTTTTTTGTGATGTGTGCGTTCATTTCCCAGAGGTGAAGCTATCTTTTGGTTGAGCATATATGAAAGAGGCCTTATGGAGAGTCTGCAAGTGAATATTTGTGATCTTTGCGTCCAATGTGGGAAAAGGAAGTATCTTCAATTAAAAACTACACATAAGCCTTCTGAGCAACTTCTTAGTGATATGTGCATTCAAGTCACAGAGTCGAACTTTTCTTTTGATTCAGCAGTTTTGAAACACGGTGTTTGAAGAATCTGCAAGTGGGCATTTGGAGTGCTTTGAGGGCTATGATGTAAAAGGAAACATCTTCACATAAAAACTACACAGAATAGTTCTGCGAAATTTCCTTGTCATGTGTGCATTCATCTCACATAGTGGAAGCTTTCTTTTGGTTAAGCATATATGAAACAGTCTTTTTCTAGATTCTGCCAGTGCAAATTTGAAATCTTTTTGACCAATGCGGGGAAAGGAATTATCTTCACATGCAACCTAGAAAGAAGCATTCTGAACAACTTCTTAGTGATATGTGCATTCAACTCACAGAGTTGAAACTTTCTTTTGAAGGAGCAGTTTTGAAACACTCTGAAGAATCTGCAAGTGAACATTTGGAATGCTTTGAGGCCTATGGTGGAAAAGGAAATATCTTCCCATGAAAAGTACTCAGAAGCATTCTGCGAAATTACTTTGTGATGTGTGCATTCATCTCACAGAGTTCAACTTTCCTTATGGTTGAGCAGGATTGAAACAGTCTTTTTGTAGAATCTGCAAATGGATATCTGAGATCTTTTCGTCCAATGCGAGAAAAAGAAATATCATCTCATAAAATCTAGGCAGAAGCATCCTGAACAACTTCTTAGTGATGTATGCTTCCAAGTAACAAGGTGAACCTTGCTTTTGATCCAGCAGTTTTGAAACACGGTGTTTGAAGAATCTGCAAGTGGGCATTTGGATTGCTTTGAGGGCTATGATAAAAAGGGAAATATCTTCACATAAAAACTATACAGAATAATTCTGCGAAATTTATTTGTGATGTGTGCATTCGTCTCACAGAGTTAAGGCTCTCTTTTGGTTGAGCTGATTTGAAAGTGTGTTTTTCTACAATCTGCAAGTGGATATTTGAGATCTTTTCTTCCAATGCATGAAAAGGAATTAAACTCACTTAGAAACTAGACAGAAGCATTCTGAGCAACTCTTTTCGGATGTGTGCATTCATCTCATGGAGGTGAGCCTTTGTTTTGCTTCAACAGTTTTGAAACTCTCTGTTTAAAGAATCTGCAACTGGACATTTGGAGTGCTTTGAGGCCTATGGTGAAAAAGGAAATTTATTCTTATGAAATCTAAAGAGAAGCATCCTGCGAAATTAGTTTATGATGTGTGCATTCAGCTCACAGAGTTGAAGCTTTTATTTTAGTTGAGCGGATTTGAACCAGTCTTTTTCTAGAATCTGCAAGTGGATATTTGAGATGTCTGCGTCCATTGCGAGAAAACGAATACCTTCACATAAAAACTAGACAAAAGCATTCTCAACAACTATTTCGTGACATGTGCATTCAACTCACAGAGTTTAAACTTTCTTTTGATTGAGCAGTTTTGAGACACGGTGTTGGAAGGATCTGCAAGTGGACATTTGGAGGGCTTTGAGACCTATGGTGAAAAAGCAAGTATCTTCACATAAAAACGACACAGAAGCATCCTGCAAAATTTCTTTGTGATGTGTGCATTCATCTCAGAGAGTTGAAGCTTTCTTGTGGTTGAGCAGATTTGAAACAGTCTTTTTGTAGACTCTATAACTGCATATTTGAGAACTTTTCATCCAATGCAGGAAAATGAAATATCTTCACATAAAAATAAAGACGGAAGCATTCTGAGCAACTTCTTAGTGATATGTGCATTAAACTCACAGAATTGAAAATTTCTTTTGATTGATCAGTTTTGAAACACTCTTTGAAGAATCTGCAATTAGACATTTGGAGGGCTTTGAGACCTATGCTGTAAAAGGAAATATCTTCACATAAAAACCAAACAGTAGCATTCTGCAAAATTTCTTTGTGATGTGTGCATTCTTCTCAGAGTTGAAGCTTTTCTTTTTGGTTGAGCAGATTTGAAACCGTTTTTTAGTAGATTCTGCAAGTGGTTATTTGAGATCTTTTCGTCCAATGTGGGAAAAGGAAATATCTTCACATAAAAACTAGACAGAAGAATTCTGAGCATCTTCTTGGTGATGTGTGCTTTCAGCTCTCAGAGTTGAAGCTTTCTTTCGGTTGAAGAGATTTGAAATACTCCTTTTGTACAATCTGCAAGTGGATATTTGAGATCTTTTCAACCAATGCTGAAAAGGAATTATCTCCACTTAAAAACTAAACTGAAGCATTCTGAGCAACTTCTTAGTGATGGGTGCATTCAACTCACAGAGTTGAGCCTTCCTTTCGATTGAGCAGTTTTGAAACTCCCTGTTTGAAGCATCTACAAATTGGCATTTGGAGAGCTTTGTGGCTTATGGTGAAAAATGAAATATCTTCACCAAAAAGATACACGGGAGCATCTTGCGAAATTTCCTTGTGATGTGTGCATTCATCTCACATAGTGGAAGCTTACTTTTGGTTAAGCAGATATGAAACAGTCTTTTTCTGGATTCTGCCAGTGCAAATTTGAAATCTTTTCATCCAATGCGGGGAAAGGAATTATCTTCACATAAAACCTAGAGAGAAGCATTCTGGACAACTTCTTAGTGATATGTGCATTCAACTCACAGAGTTGAAACTTTCATTTGATGGAGCAGTGTTGAAACACGCTGAAGAATCTGCTAGTGGACATTTGGAATGCTTTGAGGCCTATGGTGAAAAAGGAAATATCTTCCCATGAAAAGTACTCAGAAGCATTCTGCGAAATTACTTTGCGATGTAGGAATTCATCTCACAGAGTTCAAGTTTCCTTATGGTTGAGCAGATTTGAAACAGTCTTTTTGTAGAATCTGAAAATGGATATTTGAGATCTTCTCGTCCAATGCGAGAAAAAGAAATATCATCTCATAAAAACTAGGCAGAAGCATCCTGAACAAATTCTTAGTGATGTATGCTTTCAAGTAACAAGGTGAACCTTGCTTTTGATCCAGCAGTTTTGAAACACTCTGTTTGAAGAATCTGCAAGTGGACAATTGGAGCGCTTTGAGGCCTAAGTTGAAAAAGGAAATATTTTCACATAAAAGCTACGGAAAAGCGTTCTGTGAAATTTCTTTGTGATGTTTGCATTCTTCTCACAGTGTTGAAGCTTTCTTTTGGTTGAGCAGATTTGAAGCATTCCTTTTGGAGTATCTACAAATGGATATTTGAGATCCTTACGTCCAATGGGGAACCGGATTTACCTTCACATAAAAACTAGACGGTAGACTTCTGAGCAACTTCTTAGTGAGGCGTGCATTCCACTCACAGAGTTGAAACTTTCTTTTGATTGAGCAGTTTTGAAACACTTTTTGTCAAGAATCTGCAAGGTTCCAATTGAAGTGTTTTGAGACCTATGCTCAAAAAGGAAATGTCTTCACATTAATACTACACAGAAACGTTTTGCAAAATTTTTTTGTGATGTGTGCGTTCATCTCCCAGAGGTGAAGCTATCTTTTGGTTGAGCATATATGAAAGAGGCCTTATGGAGAGTCTGCAAGTGAATATTTGTGATCTTTGCGTCCAATGTGGGAAAAGGAAGTATCTTCAATTAAAAACTACACATAAGCCTTCTGAGCAACTTCTTAGTGATATGTGCATTCAAGTCACAGAGTCGAACTTTTCTTTTGATTCAGCAGTTTTGAAACACGGTGTTTGAAGAATCTGCAAGTGGGCATTTGGAGTGCTTTGAGGGCTATGATGTAAAAGGAAACATCTTCACATAAAAACTACACAGAATAGTTCTGCCAAATTTCCTTGTCATGTGTGCATTCATCTCTCATATTGGAAGCTTTCTTTTGGTTAAGCATATATGAAACAGTCTTTTTCTAGATTCTGCCAGTGCAAATTTGAAATCTTTTTTACCAATGCGGGGAAAGGAATTATCTTCACATGCAACCTAGAAAGAAGCATTCTGAACAACTTCTTAGTGATATGTGCATTCAACTCACAGAGTTGAAACTTTCTTTTGAAGGAGCAGTTTTGAAACACGCTGAAGAATCTGCTAGTGGACATTTGGAATGCTTTGAGGCCTATGGTGAAAAAGGAAATATCTTCCCATGAAAAGTACTCAGAAGCATTCTGCGAAATTACTTTGCGATGTAGGAATTCATCTCACAGAGTTCAAGTTTCCTTATGGTTGAGCAGATTTGAAACAGTCTTTTTGTAGAATCTGAAAATGGATATTTGAGATCTTCTCGTCCAATGCGAGAAAAAGAAATATCATCTCATAAAAACTAGGCAGAAGCATCCTGAACAAATTCTTAGTGATGTATGCTTTCAAGTAACAAGGTGAACCTTGCTTTTGATCCAGCAGTTTTGAAACACTCTGTTTGAAGAATCTGCAAGTGGACATTTGGAGCGCTTTGAGGCCTATGTTGAAAAAGGAAATATTTTCACATAAAAGCTACAGAAAAGCGTTCTGTGAAATTTCTTTGTGATGTTTGCATTCTTCTCACAGTGTTGAAGCTTTCTTTTGGTTGAGCAGATTTGAAGCATTCCTTTTGGAGTATCTACAAATGGATATTTGAGATCTTTACGTCCCATGGGGAACCGGATTTACCTTCACATAAAAACTAGACGGTAGCCTTCTGAGCAACTTCTTAGTGATGCGTGTATTCCACTCACAGAGTTGAACCTTTCTTTTGATTGAGCAGTTTTGAAACACTTTTTGTCAAGAATCTGCAAGGTTCCAATTGAAGTGCTTTGAGACCTATGCTCAAAAAGGAAATATCTTCACATTAATACTACACAGAAACGTTTTGCAAAATTTTTTTGTGATGTGTGCGTTCATCTCCCAGAGGTGAAGCTATCTTTTGGTTGAGCATATATGAAAGAGGCCTTATGGAGAGTCTGCAAGTGAATATTTGTGATCTTTGCGTCCAATGTGGGAAAAGGAAGTATCTTCAATTAAAAACTACACATAAGCCTTCTGAGCAACTTCTTAGTGATATGTGCATTCAAGTCACAGAGTCGAACTTTTCTTTTGATTCAGCAGTTTTGAAACACGGTGTTTGAAGAATCTGCAAGTGGGCATTTGGAGTGCTTTGAGGGCTATGATGTAAAAGGAAACATCTTCACATAAAAACTACACAGAATAGTTCTGCGAAATTTCCTTGTCATGTGTGCATTCATCTCACATAGTGGAAGCTTTCTTTTGGTTAAGCATATATGAAACAGTCTTTTTCTAGATTCTGCCAGTGCAAATTTGAAATCTTTTTGACCAATGCGGGGAAAGGAATTATCTTCACATGCAACCTAGAAAGAAGCATTCTGAACAACTTCTTAGTGATATGTGCATTCAACTCACAGAGTTGAAACTTTCTTTTGAAGGAGCAGTTTTGAAACACTCTGAAGAATCTGCAAGTGAACATTTGGAATGCTTTGAGGCCTATGGTGAAAAAGGAAATATCTTCCCATGAAAAGTACTCAGAAGCATTCTGCGAAATTACTTTGTGATGTATGCATTCATCTCACAGAGTTCAAGTTTCCTTATGGTTGAGCAGGATTGAAACAGTCCTTTTGTAGAATCTGCAAATGGATATCTGAGATCTTTTCGTCCAATGCGAGAAAAAGAAATATCATCTCATAAAATCTAGGCAGAAGCATCCTGAACAACTTCTTAGTGATGTATGCTTCCAAGTAACAAGGTGAACCTTGCTTTTGATCCAGCAGTTTTGAAACACGGTGTTTGAAGAATCTGCAAGTGGGCCTTTGGAGTGCTTTGAGGGCTATGATAAAAAGGGAAATATCTTCACATAAAAACTATACAGAATAATTCTGCGAAATTTATTTGTGATGTGTGCATTCGTCTCACAGAGTTAAGGCTCTCTTTTGGTTGAGCAGATTTGAAAGTGTGTTTTTCTACAATCTGCAAGTGGATATTTGAGATCTTTTCTTCCAATGCATGAAAAGGAATTAAACTCACTTAGAAACTAGACAGAAGCATTCTGAGCAACTCTTTTCGGATGTGTGCATTCATCTCATGGAGGTGAGCCTTCGTTTTGCTTCAACAGTTTTGAAAGTCTCTGTTTAAAGAATCTGCAACTGGACATTTGGAGTGCTTTGAGGCCTATGGTGAAAAAGGAAATTTATTCTTATGAAATCTAAAGAGAAGCATCCTGCGAAATTAGTTTATGATGTGTGCATTCAGCTCACAGAGTTGAAGCTTTTATTTTAGTTGAGCGGATTTGAACCAGTCTTTTTCTAGAATCTGCAAGTGGATATTTGAGATGTCTGCGTCCATTGCGAGAAAAAGAATACCTTCACATAAAAACTAGACAAAAGCATTCTCAACAACTATTTCGTGACATGTGCATTCAACTCACAGAGTTTAAACTTTCTTTTGATTGAGCAGTTTTGAGACACGGTGTTGGAAGGATCTGCAAGTGGACATTTGGAGGGCTTTGAGACCTATGGTGAAAAAGCAAGTATCTTCACATAAAAACGACACAGAAGCATCCTGCAAAATTTCTTTGTGATGTGTGCATTCATCTCAGAGAGTTGAAGCTTTCTTGTGGTTGAGCAGATTTGAAACAGTCTTTTTGTAGACTCTATAACTGCATATTTGAGAACTTTTCATCCAATGCAGGAAAATGAAATATCTTCACATAAAAATAAAGACGGAAGCATTCTGAGCAACTTCTTAGTGATATGTGCATTAAACTCACAGAATTGAAAATTTCTTTTGATTGATCAGTTTTGAAACACTCTTTGAAGAATCTGCAATTAGACATTTGGAGGGCTTTGAGACCTATGCTGTAAAAGGAAATATCTTCACATAAAAACCAAACAGTAGCATTCTGCAAAATTTTTTGTGATGTGTGCATTCTTCTCAGAGTTGAAGCTTTTCTTTTTGGTTGAGCAGATTTGAAACCGTTTTTTAGTAGATTCTGCAAGTGGTTATTTGAGATCTTTTCGTCCAATGTGGGAAAAGGAAATATCTTCACATAAAAACTAGACAGAAGAATTCTGAGCATCTTCTTGGTGATGTGTGCTTTCAGCTCTCAGAGTTGAAGCTTTCTTTCGGTTGAAGAGATTTGAAATACTCCTTTTGTACAATCTGCAAGTGGATATTTGAGATCTTTTCAACCAATGCTGAAAAGGAATTATCTCCACTTAAAAACTAAACTGAAGCATTCTGAGCAACTTCTTAGTGATGGGTGCATTCAACTCACAGAGTTGAGCCTTCCTTTCGATTGAGCAGTTTTGAAACTCCCTGTTTGAAGCATCTACAAATTGGCATTTGGAGAGCTTTGTGGCTTATGGTGAAAAATGAAATATCTTCACCAAAAAGATACACGGGAGCATCTTGCGAAATTTCCTTGTGATGTGTGCATTCATCTCACATAGTGGAAGCTTACTTTTGGTTAAGCAGATATGAAACAGTCTTTTTCTGGATTCTGCCAGTGCAAATTTGAAATCTTTTCATCCAATGCGGGGAAAGGAATTATCTTCACATAAAACCTAGAGAGAAGCATTCTGGACAACTTCTTAGTGATATGTGCATTCAACTCACAGAGTTGAAACTTTCATTTGATGGAGCAGTGTTGAAACACGCTGAAGAATCTGCTAGTGGACATTTGGAATGCTTTGAGGCCTATGGTGAAAAAGGAAATATCTTCCCATGAAAAGTACTCAGAAGCATTCTGCGAAATTACTTTGCGATGTAGGAATTCATCTCACAGAGTTCAAGTTTCCTTATGGTTGAGCAGATTTGAAACAGTCTTTTTGTAGAATCTGAAAATGGATATTTGAGATCTTCTCGTCCAATGCGAGAAAAAGAAATATCATCTCATAAAAACTAGGCAGAAGCATCCTGAACAAATTCTTAGTGATGTATGCTTTCAAGTAACAAGGTGAACCTTGCTTTTGATCCAGCAGTTTTGAAACACTCTGTTTGAAGAATCTGCAAGTGGACATTTGGAGCGCTTTGAGGCCTATGTTGAAAAAGGAAATATTTTCACATAAAAGCTACAGAAAAGCGTTCTGTGAAATTTCTTTGTGATGTTTGCATTCTTCTCACAGTGTTGAAGCTTTCTTTTGGTTGAGCAGATTTGAAGCATTCCTTTTGGAGTATCTACAAATGGATATTTGAGATCTTTACGTCCCATGGGGAACCGGATTTACCTTCACATAAAAACTAGACGGTAGCCTTCTGAGCAACTTCTTAGTGATGCGTGTATTCCACTCACAGAGTTGAACCTTTCTTTTGATTGAGCAGTTTTGAAACACTTTTTGTCAAGAATCTGCAAGGTTCCAATTGAAGTGCTTTGAGACCTATGCTCAAAAAGGAAATATCTTCACATAAATACTACACAGAAACGTTTTGCAAAATTTTTTTGTGATGTGTGCGTTCATCTCCCAGAGGTGAAGCTATCTTTTGGTTGAGCATATATGAAAGAGGCCTTATGGAGAGTCTGCAAGTGAATATTTGTGATCTTTGCGTCCAATGTGGGAAAAGGAAGTATCTTCAATTAAAAACTACACATAAGCCTTCTGAGCAACTTCTTAGTGATATGTGCATTCAAGTCACAGAGTCGAACTTTTCTTTTGATTCAGCAGTTTTGAAACACGGTGTTTGAAGAATCTGCAAGTGGGCATTTGGAGTGCTTTGAGGGCTATGATGTAAAAGGAAACATCTTCACATAAAAACTACACAGAATAGTTCTGCGAAATTTCCTTGTCATGTGTGCATTCATCTCACATAGTGGAAGCTTTCTTTTGGTTAAGCATATATGAAACAGTCTTTTTCTAGATTCTGCCAGTGCAAATTTGAAATCTTTTTGACCAATGCGGGGAAAGGAATTATCTTCACATGCAACCTAGAAAGAAGCTTTCTGAACAACTTCTTAGTGATATGTGCATTCAACTCACAGAGTTGAAACTTTCTTTTGAAGGAGCAGTTTTGAAACACTCTGAAGAATCTGCAAGTGAACATTTGGAATGCTTTGAGGCCTATGGTGAAAAAGGAAATATCTTCCCATGAAAAGTACTCAGAAGCATTCTGCGAAATTACTTTGCGATGTAGGAATTCATCTCACAGAGTTCAAGTTTCCTTATGGTTGAGCAGATTTGAAACAGTCTTTTTGTAGAATCTGAAAATGGATATTTGAGATCTTCTCGTCCAATGCGAGAAAAAGAAATATCATCTCATAAAAACTAGGCAGAAGCATCCTGAACAAATTCTTAGTGATGTATGCTTTCAAGTAACAAGGTGAACCTTGCTTTTGATCCAGCAGTTTTGAAACACTCTGTTTGAAGAATCTGCAAGTGGACATTTGGAGCGCTTTGAGGCCTATGTTGAAAAAGGAAATATTTTCACATAAAAGCTACAGAAAAGCGTTCTGTGAAATTTCTTTGTGATGTTTGCATTCTTCTCACAGTGTTGAAGCTTTCTTTTGGTTGAGCAGATTTGAAGCATTCCTTTTGGAGTATCTACAAATGGATATTTGAGATCTTTACTTCCCATGGGGAACCGGATTTACCTTCACATAAAAACTAGACGGTAGCCTTCTGAGCAACTTCTTAGTGATGCGTGTATTCCACTCACAGAGTTGAACCTTTCTTTTGATTGAGCAGTTTTGAAACACTTTTTGTCAAGAATCTGCAAGGTTCCAATTGAAGTGCTTTGAGACCTATGCTCAAAAAGGAAATATCTTCACATTAATACTACACAGAAACGTTTTGCAAAATTTTTTTGTGATGTGTGCGTTCATCTCCCAGAGGTGAAGCTATCTTTTGGTTGAGCATATATGAAAGAGGCCTTATGGAGAGTCTGCAAGTGAATATTTGTGATCTTTGCGTCCAATGTGGGAAAAGGAAGTATCTTCAATTAAAAACTACACATAAGCCTTCTGAGCAACTTCTTAGTGATATGTGCATTCAAGTCACAGAGTCGAACTTTTCTTTTGATTCAGCAGTTTTGAAACACGGTGTTTGAAGAATCTGCAAGTGGGCATTTGGAGTGCTTTGAGGGCTATGATGTAAAAGGAAACATCTTCACATAAAAACTACACAGAATAGTTCTGCGAAATTTCCTTGTCATGTGT